>NC_083724.1:63431299-64061299 GCF_028564815.1 Eubalaena glacialis | reverse complement strand
GATAAGGATCTACATGGAGACTCTTTACTGCCGGGGTTTTAGCTTATGTAGTTTTGAGGTACTATAAAATACAGATGGCCTCGTAACTGGTCATTTGATTTATTGTGTGATAATGCACGTCTTATGTCATGAGCCCTGATGCAGGTCTCCTGTCCACATTTTGGCACTGAGCACTAGAATTGGTGCTTGGTTGGTTTTAACCTTACCTCGCCGTTCTAATGTACTGCAGAACTTAAAAAGTGGCCCAAAAATTAGATCATTGTGACATTGATTTAGTGTAAGTCATGTACCTAGTCAACTCTAGAAAAGGTGTCAGGTACATTTTCAGGCTACAAAGCCTTTTTCTCCTTTCCTGTTTTGTGTTTTTTTTTGGGGGGGGGTGTTTGTTTTGATTTGTTTTGTTGTTTGTTTTCCCACCCTCTGATTTAGCACCAGGATTTACCCACTTATGCATTCAGCAGCTTTATTAAGACTGTGAAGAGTATCTAGAGAGCTAGTTTCATAAAAAATTGCTTTAGGATTCCAGGAAGCAAAATGTAAGGTAGTATCTTACATTGAAAAGAGAAAATAAGAAAAATCCTACAACCTTCCCTCCTCTGGAAATCAGTCAATCAGTCTCTTTCTCACATGCTCACATGCGTGCATACACACACTCACAAACACACCCACAAATTACATTGATTTCTCCTCAGGTATCCTATTAAGGCTGTGATTCGGATGGCTATAGTTTTGACTCATTGGGTAAATGATAAAAAGAAATGAGAATCATAGAATTCTTTTTCAGAAAAATTGTGTCAAGTGTTAAAACAGCCATTTAGATTGACCAGGGCTGAGCATTGTGTTCCATGCATTTTGCATGAAGTGTTTTTGGCCATTTCTCCTCCCTATCACTTGCCTTCGTGAAGCAAAAGGTTTAAAATTACCTTGAAAACTCTGTGGGTAATCCTTCCAAATGGAAAGGCTCGTCCTTCCATTACTCTGCATGGAACCATAATGTTAAGTGCCAGTTAAGTGTTGTGGTCATTGCTTTCATCTAGGCTCCATCCATGTCTCTTCCTCTTGATTTCTTGTTAGGAAGCTAGCTTAATCTGGGCTGATGGTGGAGGAATGTATTGCAGGGACTTAAAAAAAAGGACTCTGATTTGTTCAGTTACATAACTGATTGGTTTTAGGAAAAGCATTGCTTATTGAGACAACACACTGGCTTCTTTTTTGCTGCTTATGAGAGATGACTAGGAACTTTGTGTATGTGTGTTCGTGCGTGCCTGGGTAGATAATTTGAGTTTCAAGAGTTCAGGAACAGCCAGTGTAAGTTCCAGGTTTCATTATTTTCTGTGGAAAACCAGATGTGAAGCCTCACCAGAATGCATTCTGTCTCACTTCACACTCCACCTTGCCAGGAGTGCTTATATTTCTGTAATAATAGCCAGGGTTTTGCACTTAGCGGCAGCTGCTTGTAACATCTGCCAGATAATTACCGAGCTGAATCAGAATTCACCTGCCTTAACCTAAAGTGTGGGATGAATTCCTGATCAAGGAATAAAAGATTGATTGCAGTTACATTTTTCTATGCTTGTTAATAATCAGTGCTATAGACACCAGTAAAGAGCAGATGCTTTTCTGGGGGAGGTGTAGATAGGAGGGAGGTGGGAAGGGGAAAAAACAACCGGGAGCACCCACTTTTAACTACATATGTATGCATCTCACATTCAGCACAAGACGTTGACATTTGTTAACACCATTGTAAAAAGATGCCGCGGTGTATGCTTCACATTCTAGATTCTCTGCAGCACCTGCTGACGATCGAGCCCCCTTTTATGTGTGAGTATTGGCGATTCAAAAGCTCATTATGGTTGCGTGTTACAACTTGTCTGTGAAACCTCTTCATGCTTTTGCAGCATCCCAGTGTGGCGATAGACCCAGATAGAGATTCAGTGTATATACATTTTGGCTTTTTTTTTTTTCTCCTTTATGTAAGAACATACTTCCAACAGCTATGAGACGGTTACATTTTCACATTGTACTGGTGATTATGAACTCATTTGAAAATCATACTTTCCTACTACTAAGCTTTCCAGCTCTTTTTTCAGGGAGTGATCCTGTCTGCATATGCAGGCGCAACCTCTGGGTTAATAGCTGTGTCACATTTCAGCATCACTAATGCTATTCTTTTTCTTCCACTCCACGTGTAACCTAAGGTTAGTTTGCCTTTAAGAATTTTTAATACAACTCTCAAATAAGCAGTTTCAGTGTGTTTATGCAGTTCATAATGTAGTTTGGTGTTCTTGGTTGGTGTCTGGAGGTTTTGTGTGGCCCTGTGACCAGGCATGTATTATAATTGTTCTGCATGGGCTAATGCATTGTGGGATGCTTGTTCTGATGGCCTTGCTGTCTGTGTTGGGCTAAATATTTATGAAAACTGCTTTCTTTCCTCTTTCTCACTGCTCTAAAATATCAGAAAAATATTTGTAAAGCTCTTCCTCCCCCACCTTTTGGTAAAGGGTAAACACCTTTGAATAAATATAGAGGAGAATTCATTTTCAACAGCGTTTGGGATAGAAACAGCTTTTCCTTCTCAAACCGATTAAAAAATTAAATACTTTAAACTGATTATTCTTATTTTGCCTATTGTGTTCTAGCTTTTTCTCCTCACCTCTTCCTGGCTTTTTTTCTTAAGGTATTATTTATATGAGTTTTAACTTTACTGAACCTTCAGAAATAATACCAGTTTTCTTGAATAGACTTTTCAGGTTTTATGTTTTATTTTTCTTGGTGTAAAGGCAGTCAGTCTTCTTCCCCAACCTAATGTGTTAAACATTTTTGACTCATTATTTTTGAAGGGATAAATGCAAATTTGCTATTCAGTATACTTTTGTAACACTATAGAGAAGGTGTTTTTATAGATGAATAAATAAAGTAGCTCCAGAATTAAAATGCAACTCTCTCATGCAGCCTAGTCCTAAATCCACTGAAACTGTGTTTTTTACTTCAGTTTGATCCTTGAGGTAAAAGTGTCACAAAGTGTCGTAAGGGTCCATGGCTTATGCCAGAATGATGAGGTGTGGCCAGGCTGGCTGACTGCTCTGTTAGAGCGCTGTGTTATGTTTGTATTGTGCTTCTTGGCTTACAATAGCCTCATAAAGAGTGACATCCTTTTTGTGATTGAGGATATGGAGGTTCACTGGTGGTGATTTACCCTACCAGAACACTCCGGACAAGCAGCAGAACTGTGTCCTCTGACTCTAAACCTAAGCGACCTCACAGAGTGAATGCTTTTTATGGAAATCACCAGTATGTCTGAAATTATGTATCTTCCTCACTCAATAAATTATGCCATTGGTATAATTCTTATTTTATTATAACATGAAAGACAATCCTTTTTCTTTGCCCTTTAGTGCTAAGGTTTTGATACTTACTGTCTTCATGGGTAAGCTATGGATAGCCAGTTTAATAGTCTTCATGATTTTTGTGAAGTCTTTTTTAATAGTCTTTTTGATTTTTGATACATACTTTTGTTTCTTTGCACAAATATGCTGAACCGACTTCAAATGCATTCTTTGTCTTGCCTTACTATTCATTAATTTGAGGATCTCGGAACAGACTACTTAAACAAGTCAATCAATTGTGTAGCCTGATAGGACAGCAGTAAACTTAAATTTTCAAATGTCAGTTTCTAAGCATTATAGCTGTAATAAGCATCTTACTCTGTGCCTTCCACATTATAGGCATTCAGCCAGCACTTGTTGAATTAGTAAGAGACCATTCAAGTGTACACAGTAGGCTTTTCTCTGAAACCAAAATGAACATATAAGAAGTTGCTACAAATTAGTAACAGAGTCTTTCCATAAACTTATAATGGTTTAACTTCAGACTTGAGAGTTAATAATTTAATAAAGCTAGGATATGATTATTGATAATGCTTGTTAATGTCCAAAATTAATTGTGTATTATGGGAGAATGTAAAGTAATTTGGTATACCCAATGTTTTAATAGAGTTCACCTAATTTGTTTCTGGTAAGGAACCCAAAAATCTTTGGACAAAATAATGTTATTACTGACAATTATTTTTCTAAGGATTTATAGATCTCTTTAATTTCAAAAAATTCCTGTTAGTCTTCTCATCTGGAAATAGATATTATGCTGTTTTCCTCCCCCATATGATTATTGGTAAACACATAGTTTATCAGCAGTGTTTAAAATTTTAATTTCTGTTGTTATTCTTGCCTATAGGATACTTTATCCTTTTGAAGTTTGGATTCTCTACTGAGTTAAGCCAATTCAAATGAGTTGTGTGAAAAAGTAGAGGTGAAGGGACAATATAATTTTATTTTATATTTTGTAAGATTCCCCTAACAGGCAAAACTTTGCTTCCCTTTGCTTTCATGGATTGTGTCTTGTTCCAGAATTACTTATGTGCCTGCAGAACATTTAGAAGAGTTCAAAATAAGTTTGGGACAACAATCTGGAGGAATAATGGCACTGGATATTTTTTCTTCCTACACTGGCAGGTAGGTGAAACTGTAAATCTGCTACAGTGAATGAATGATACAGCAGGTTATAAAGAAGAGTTTTGAATACAGAGTCAGAGAGTAGTAGAAATGAAAAAGACTGAATTCCTTCTCTCTCTTTCAAGATTTTAAAAAATATTCACCCCTTTCCCCCATATTACTTAAGGAGTGATCATATATTGTGGAAAATTTGGAAAAAACTGTGAAAAATCAAATCAAGAAACTAAAACATCTTTAGTTGTACCACTCAATATAGCACTTTCAACATACTGAGTTTTGGGAATTTACCCCAGATACGAGTATGATTTCATTAACTCCCTGGAACCTACAATTTGTATGGTATTGTATCACTTTTCCTCTTTCATAAACAAACATTTTCAGAAATTTTATTTATTTCTTTATTAACGTACATACAGATTCAGAAACATTTTCAATAGTTATGTTTTTACTCTTTTGGAGAACGTTGAGCTGAACGTCTTTGTATATATGCATGTTAGGAAATAGTGTATATGGCTTTTTTTAAAGCCTTTTGATATGCAGTGTATTAAGAACCTTTAAATAATACAGGAAAAGTAGTCCCCCCCCACCCCCCCCATTAGGAAAGGCAGAAACTAGGTTTTGATGCTGCTGCTGAGTTCAGCACAGGGAGAGAAATAATGTCATACTGCTTTTCCGGGAAGAATGCACCACTTTACACTTCCAGCTGTGGGCCTGTTTTTTTTTTCAGTTGCATTAGCAACTGAGTAACAGATTTCTCTTTAAGCATGCTGTAGAGAAAAATGGCTTTGCAAACATTCTGAGATTTGCTCACAAAAGTTCTAACATCCCAGGGCACCCTGGTGTCCAGTGACTTTGCAGGCGTCACGATATCACATTGCTCTTTCCTCTACAAATTGCACATGGCTGCAGCTATCCAGAAAGTGTCAGGGAAGGAAAGGTGTGTTATGTGTTTAATAAAAGCAAAGAATGTCATGGCCCTTAGGGCCTCTTGAATTTTATGGGAAAAGGAGTATTCATTCCACCCTGTACAAAACTCAGCCATACTCCTGTCTAGAATTTCCATCTCGGGGTCAATGACATGAATTGATTACAGCTACCTGGTACTTCCTATTAAAATGGTAAAAGCAGTAATTGCAGTGTCCTCTGACATATCATTTCAGATGGCTTAATTAGAGAATATGCCAGGATAACATGGTATTCTTACTAAGTTCCGAGGCCTTAAAAGCACTCAAAAATTTACTATTAGAGGGAAAGAGCCACTTTCAGCACTGTGCTTCCTTCCCAGCACAGAAAGGAGAAGGGCCTGAATTGTACAATGCTGTGACTAGCTGCTTCCCTGCAGAAAAAGTATATTTGCTATTAATATAAGGGTGCTCAAAACAAAATGGTCTTCGTCCTACACAGGAGGAATCTGCACCGGAGAGGTTAAGTTACTTGCCCAAGTTTCATAGCTAATAAGTGGCAGAGTCAAGGTTAGATGCATGCAGTCAGGCTCCATGTTCTTAACCACTGGATCCAAAAAAGAAGAACTGCACGAGCCCAGTATAAAAATATGGGGCAGCATAGCATGGAGGTTGAGAGTTCAGGTTTTGTAATAAGATGGCCTCAATTCAAGTCTCACCTCTGCTCCTTCACTGTGTGACTTTGTGCCAATTTCTGGCACCTTAATGCACATGAAAGAGAGTTAGTTATTATAGTCGACAGAAATTTTGTTGATATTCAATAGCAAACACGAGCGCAAAATTCATTCTTGGCTGAGTGAGTGCTGGGGAAAAGAACCAGTCCATTCTGCTCTTTGGAGCATATGACCCAAGACCCGTAAACCCCACCCTAAGATGGATAAAGAAGAATCAGCACATTTACAGGAGCATATCTGGGTTAGTGAAATGATTCGAGATTGGAGAATCATTTGAAGAGAATGGGGTTTTTGTATCAGAAGACTCGGGATATTCATCATCTTAGAGCTCAAAAGGCTGGAGCATGTGATGTAATGTGTGTGCTTGTGTCTGAGCAGCTCCCCCAGCTTAGGCTTTAGGGGTAAGAACTGAATATTTTAGGTACTCTTTCAAAGTTCTCATTCCTGTCTATGTTCCTTACCTGCTTTTTCTATCATATTCTCTCCAGTGGTGTTTCCAGAGGGTTAGGCCTTTTATCTGCCTTGAATCTTACGGATTGAGCTTCACTCAGACTAGTTCTCAGTCAGCTTCTTAACATCGTTTTGAAAATCCTTGTTTGGATCCGTTCTCAACCATCGTGTCCCACTGTCGGGCTTAGGCTCTGGGGACCCCAGCCTCATTCAGAGTCTCCTTCCTCAGTTTACACAGAAGGGGAATTCAGTCACACAACCGATGGGTAGGAACCACAGGCAGGTGGATTTCCTTTTAACAGATGAAAAACAAAAATCTAACGTTCAGGTCAGAGAAAGAATGAGACGTTCAGGGAGAGCCTGGACAAATTGTTTGGCAGAAATGTTGGGAACCACATTCAAACAGAGTCGGATTATTGGATTAGATGACTTCTGATCTCAAAGTCTGAAGATGATATAATTTGACAGAATTATATCTGCTCGGATATACTACTGTGTACCACTAAGGTGTATTTTCATGTTCATGCTGAGTAGAATCAAATTCAGTATTCCTGTCAGGGGAGAATGGATATAATCTGAACATATACTGTCTTGAGATTTTTTTCAATTTCTATAAAAATCAACTGCAAACATTTATTGAATTAGAGTTTTTAAAGCCTTCTCTATTTTCAAAAGAATATGTGGGCATATTTCTTTAGAAATCCATTTTTTACTAACAGCGTAAGGCCACACTGTAATTGATTTAACCATTCTCTGTGGCCCTTACAATGCCATTTATTGATGCAAAGTGTTCCTTTGGGAAAACAAAATGTTTCTTGACAAGGTTATTATTTTACGGTTTTATTTATAGTCAGTTAACAGATTGGGCACATTTTGCTGTATGCCTGGCATTTGGCAAAATCCGAATTCCTACAGAAATTGAAAACTGACCTTGAACACAAGCGTACTGTAAATTGCTTCCTGTAAGGAGAATTCTGTGTCTGGCTCCTTTGGATGGGCTGAGCCGGACCATAAGCATTTTCCATCTGTCTTCAAAAGTTGAAGGGAAAGCATTGGTCCATCCTGAGGAAGCAGAGATGCTACATTCCTGGTGTACTTGATGATAAGCTCTTTCAGGCCAGGGACCGATCAGGGCTTTGCAAGCTTATAACCCACATGGTGCTTCTACTTTCTTGTGCACGGTAAGCATTTAAGAAATAACTTGTTGAATAGTTTTCTTTAAAATTCTGGCATTTTCCCTATATTTTCATGCCTTTCCTTTCTTCGTCCATGTTTCGTTAGGAAAGAGACAGACTAGACAAGATTCTTTGTGTTCTGCTATATCTCCAGACTCAGTTATAGTAGATTGATTGTAATGTATAGTTTTTATTTTATGTAAAATAAAATACAGGTTTTATTTTTCCCCTTAATGTAAATTATTATCTACTTATTAGTTAAGTATGGTGAAAATATAATGCAGTTCTGCATTTTTAGCCAAACCAACAATAAAGTACATATAAGACAACCTTGCATGGCTTTACTAGGATTTGGGAGTACTCACTGTGTAACTCTTTAACAGAGACATTCCAGAGCTACCAGAGCGAGAAGAAGGAGAGGGGGAAGAAAGTGAACTTCAAAATGCAACATACAGCAGTTGGAATCAATCCAGGCGGTAAGAACTATTTCTGTCTTCCACCTACTTGGTGTTTAAAGATGGGGAGGGGTGGTTTCAAGTACTGGATTGCAACTTGCTACTGTGACTTTGAGCAAGTTGTTTAATATCCCTTACCCTCCATTTCTTCATGGGCACAGTGGAGAAGATAATTTGTATCACACAGGGTTAAAACTAACATGTATTTGAGGATTTGACACATAGTAGGGACTAAATAAACTAGAGAAAGTTATGCATAGGTAGTTGGAATATTTTTTGTAGAGTTGATTTTAGGTAAACCACCAAATGTTAACTTGAAATTTTTCTAGCATTTGTAGAAACGAGATATTCAAGCATATATGTTCAAAATGTGTGTGTAAGCATCTTATCATAGGCTGCAGTTATTCTAACCCATGCTCTTTCTAGAACGAATCTCATATATAATAGAAAAGATGACTTCCCTAAATCTGCTCGGATATACTACTGTGTATTACTAAGGTGTATTTTCATGTTCATGCTGAGTAGAATCAAATTCAGTCTAATAGGAATTTTTTGAATCCTGATTATGGACCGAGATGAGAGGCAGGTGATTTTGTGAAAAACAGGGAAGTGTAAGGCATAAATACTGCCTTTAAAGAAGCTATTATGCATTTGGGGAGGCAAGATCTAGAGACACACAAAGTAATTAAAGAAAAATGTAAGGTATTTTGCATTAAGTGTAAAATATAAGTAATCGTTGGGTACTTTCTCAAAACAGATCTAAAAGTGACCATCACAAAGGTGCCTTTTACATAGTAAATACTTAATATTTATTCTACAATGAATAAATAAAATTCTCGAGAGAGAAAAATTTCTACTCTCCAGATGTGTAGTACAGTTTGATGAGTTTCCTTGCTCACAAATGAGCTTGAGGCTACAGCCATCACATGTAAACATTCTCTAGGTCAAATCCTGTTCAAAGTATAGGAAACCTTTTATGTTGCTTTCACGAAAGACAGTAAGCATTTTCAGCCATCTAAAATGACTTTTTGATTTGAATTTTTTAAAAACTGTTTAGACTGCTTAGAGAAATTAAGGTCTTTCTACATTATTACCCACATTGACAATATAAGTGGTAGATCTGTGGCAGAAAAAATATTATAAGATATTAAGTTTCTTGTTTATTTGAAGAAAGAGGCAGAAGTAAGTTAGATAGAATTATAAATATTAGATGAAATTATATATCTATCTTTATATATGTATATATACACACGGTGGAATGTTACTACTCAGCCATAAAAATAATGAAATTCTGCCATTTGCAGCAACATGGATGGACCTAGAGAATATTATGCCTAGTGAAATAAATCAGATAGAGAAAGACAAATACTGTATTACATCACTTATATGTGGGATCTAAAAAATAAAACAAACAAATGTATATGCAAAACAGAAACAGACTAACAGATATGGAAAACAAACTAGTGGTTACCAAAGGGGAGAGGGAAGGCTGCAGGGACAAATTAGGGGTAAGAGATTAAGAGATATAAACTACTATGTATAAAATAGATAAGCAACAAGGATATACTGTATAGCACAGGGAATTATAGCCATTATCTTGTAATAACTTTTTTTAAAAAAATAAGTTTATTTATTCATTTTTGGCTGCGTTGGGTCTTTGTTGCTGTGCGTGGGCTTTCTCCAGTTGTGGCGAGCAGGGGCTACTCTTTTTTTTTTTAAATTAATTAATTAATTTATTTTTGGCTGTGTTGGGTCTTCGTTTCTGTGCGAGGGCTTTCTCTAGTTGCGGCGAGCGGGGGCCACTCCTCATCGCGGCGCGCGGGCCTCTCACTGTCGCGGCCTCTCTTGTTGCGGAGCACAGGCTCCAGACGCGCAGGCTCAGTAGTTGTGGCTCACGGGCCCAGTTGCTCCGCAGCACGTGGGATCCTCCCAGACCAGGGCTCGAACCCGTGTCCCCTGCATCGGCAGGCAGATTCCCAACCACTGCGCCACCAGGGAAGCCCTGTAATAACTTTTAATGGAGTATAATCTGTAAAGATACTGAATCACTATGCTGTACCCCTGACATTAATATATGTTAAATCAACTGTACTTCACTTAAGAAACATTTTTGAAATAATAATTAAATTTTTAATTTAAAAATAAAAATAAATAATAGAACCTTTTAAATTTGGGGGAGAATTCAATATCATAATGCATGTAAAGTCCTTAGTACAGTGCCCAGTACAGAGTGAGCACTCAGTCAGTGTCGATCTTATCAGCATCTTCGTCATCGTTACTCATAACAAAGAAAATAAAGCGTTGAACACAGGAATCATTATGAAATTTTCTTACGAGAAGGGTATAACTTATGGACCAGAAGATTTTTATACTTTTATCCTCGATTTTAGCCTTCACATCAGCCTAAGAGGTGTCTCTAAAGGCAGTAACTAATTTACGGAGAGGATATGTCTGGAGCTTCCATAAATCTTAAAGAAGATACTCTGCCCTCCCTAACCTACAGAGAAGCACTAAGGTATTTTGGGGGGAAAGTTCATAGAAATTCATGAGGAAGCTTACCAAAATAGCCAGAGCTTTTAGTAAATGAGGAACAAGTGTTATGAATATGCTTTACAACACTGGAAACCTGCTAGGACATTTTTTCATGCAGTCTAGAAAAATTTACTTTGTGTGGGAATAGAGAATACTTTTTAGCAAAGCGTAAATTTTAAGATTGTAAATAATCTGTGTTACACTTTTGTGTGATTTTCATGTACAGGATTGTATCATACTGTATGTATCATTTTCCAGCTTACTTACTCTTCTCTCAAACCAATGTCTTGGAGATCTATCATGTTGATACTTAAATATCTAATTCATTCAGTTTGTTGCAGTGCATTTCAGTATATGAATATACCACAGTTTATTCTCATTGATATTTGAGTAGTTAACAGTTAATTATTATTATAATAATTCTGTGCGGTAAATATATCTTATTTTCTTATATGTATGGATGAGAATTTATCTAGGTGTATATCCCAAAGTGGAATTGCTGGCTCATAGATTGGACTGTATTATTTACCAGAAGTTGTCAAATTGCTTTTTAAATTCACTATACCAATTTTTACTTTTATTTCCAATATATAAGAGTTTCCTTTTCCCCACATCCTTGTTACCACATCATATGATCATTTAAAAACTGTTTTTGTCAACCTGATGGGTAGAAAATGGTAAGTTATCTTAATAAACAATGTATAGGCCTAACAGGATTGAGGTGCTGGGGTACACATTTGCTCATTTGTCATATGAATTGAGTATTATACCTTGTTGACATTACTTCAGTAATCATAATTATAATCATCATAATAAGAGTAATCAGAGATTTATTGATTGCTTAGTATGTCCCAAAGCTTTGTTTTGCACGTTACATGTATTCCTGAATGTAATCCTCACAGGAGCTCTCTGATGTCGAGACTCTTGTTGGCTCCGTTTCCCAGCTGAGGAAAGTAAAAGAGAGACTAAAGAAGTTGCAGAGGGTCACACAGTTGTTAAGGAGCGGAAGAGCAGGACTTGAGCCCAGGAGCTCTTGGTTCTAAGTTCAAGCAGCCTGGCCTCAGAGCTCTGTCTTACCTTTGCTTTTCTGAATTTCACTCTTTTTTAAACCTGTGTTCTCCAGAAAGGCTGCCGTTTTTCTGTAAAACCAGCTCTGCACATGTTCTGTAAAATTTTTCTTTTATAGGTCTCTTTTTTTTTTCTTTCCACGGAATGTTTACCATGTTCTGCTCCGTGAATCCTGAGTCTGGTTCCTCAGTGCTGGGGTCCTTTTGGCAGCTCTGTCTTTGGTTATCTGCTCTGATGTTTTGAGGAGTTACAGCCTTTCCTCTAAGGAGTGGATCTGAAACCACTTTGCTGTCTGTGCCACATCCTGAGGAAGCACAAGGCGCTGGTACCCAAAGGCTGTTTAACCTCTCTGCGCCTCTTCCCTTTGTAAACTGGGGCTGACAAGAGTATCCTCCTCATAGGAGTGATTTGAGAATTAAATCAAAGTGTGTGGAACTCACTTAGAGAACAACGCTGAGCACATGATAAGCCTTTAATAAGTGTTTGCTGCTGCTGCACTTTTTCGTATTCAGGGAATCATAAGAACCACTCTCTAGTTTACACCAACCACAAAGAGCCCTAGGAGACATTTTCTTTCATTCTTTCTTTTATTTCTTTTTTTTACATTTTTAAAAGAAGAGCGAGGAAGCCCCATCTATGTATTTTGGATTCTTAAATATGAAACACAATGGCTAACCCTGCTGACTTTAGTACTTTGCCCTTTTACCTTAGGAAATGGAAGAAGTTGGTTCTTGTCTTGCCCAGAATTCCTAGAATGAAAGAAAATGATGAATAGGATTTTAACTAGTTTAAGCTATTCTCACAGATTTGTTAAGATCAGGAATCATGGTGAGATCCTTTTAGACTAAACAGTAGATCTCTAGGATCTTAGATTTCTAATAAAGAAAAAAGTGCTGACCAAAGAACATGTGGGTTTCATCACCTACCTCATGTGACCAGTTGCCTGCCCTCTCACTCCACCTGTGGTGCTCTTTTATCCCAGTCTTTTCTCACTGTGACCTCCCTCATTGCACAGGAGTCCTACCTCCATCCTTTCGTTACCTCTGGGAACACCTCAAATGTCAAGTTTGAGAGCATGCTGGACCATGCTTTCTTCATTTATCTGATGTCCAGTGTCAGCTGACTCCCTTCCTGCAGCTGGGAGTAGACTGCACAGTCTCATTACCTATCTCAGAGCTTTCTACTCAGTGTCTCTGTTTGCTTCCAGTCACCTGAGCTGCTCCTTCATCTTGGCCAAACACCTCGCTGCAAATCACCTTATTCTTATATCCCGCTTTTTCTAAAGACATGTATTTTCAATTCATCCGTAGCTCTGACAGCTATTTGCAGTTATCAGATAAGAGTTCATGTGCTTATTATGTGGGTAGAGGAAGTACATTCAGGACACAGGCAGTAGCAAGCGCCATGGCCCCAAGGCGGGAGAGCATGTCTGATGAACCTAAGGAACAGCAAGATGATGTTGTAGCTGGGTTGGAGAGAGGAAAGTGGAGAGCTGTGAGGGATGCATTTAGAAGGTGGTGATGGGATCAGATCACGGAGGATCTTGGTAGCGCTGCTAACAAGAACTGCTCTTCTTGCGCTGACTGTTAGTTTCTAGGTCTGTATTGGCAAGACAGACTTCTACAGAGGTAGGCTTCTGATACAGTGCATGCAGAAATGTTCTCTCTCTTGATTGGGTTGCTAAGCTTAGACGGTACCATCTGTTTGAGGGTAGCTGAACTTTTTGATGTCTGCAGTATTACAGCTTCTGGAAAATGGTCCTTTTACATTCATCAGTGCCCCAGCCTGGAGTATGAGTCCAATTTTAACTTGTAACAAATCAGCTTCAGAAATACATTAGTATTTATCAGACCCTATAAAACACATAATTGGAAGAGTATTTAAAATGATCTTGTTTTACTACTGGTAAAACCTTAATAAACTGAGCAAATAATATTTGCAAAAATTAACATACATAACATTTTATTCCTTTGAATTTAAAAAAATGTGTTTACTATTATCATTTTTGAGTCATTTTTTAGTGTGTTAGGTCAGTGGCATTAAGTGTGTTCACACTGCTCTGTAACCATCACCACCATCCACCTCGGGAACTTTCTTCGTCTTGCAAAATTGAAACTCTGTACCCATTAAATAGTAACTCCATCCCCCACCCCATGCATCTTCTAGCAACTACCATTCTGTGTTATGCCTCTATGGATTTAACTACTCTAGGTACATCATATAAGTGGAATCGTATAGGATTTGTCCTTTATTTCACTTAGCTAGCTTATTTCATTTAGCTTAATGTTCTCAAAGTTGATCTGTGTCCTAGCATGTGTCAGAATTTCCTTCCTTTTTAAGGCTGAATAATGTTACTTTGTATTTATATACTGTTTTGTTTATTCATTCATCTGTCCATGGACACTTGGGTTGCTTCCACCTTTCGGCTGTTGTGAATAATATTTCTATGAACATGGCTGTACACGTATGTTTTCAAGACCTTGCTTTGAATTCTTTTGGGTATATACCCAGGAATGGAATTGCCGTATCATATGGTAATTCTGTTTTTAATTTTTTGAGGAACTTCCATACTTTTTTCCATAGCAGCTGCAACATTTCACATCACTACCAACAGTGTACAAGGGTTCTAATTTCTCCATAATTTCTACAATTTTTCCCTGCCAACGCTTATTTTCTGGGTTTCTCTCTTTTTTTTTTTTTTTGATAGTAGCCATCCTGCTGAGTGTGAGGTGGTATTTCATAGTAGTTTTGATTTACCTAATGTTAGTGATGTTGAGCATCTTTTCATGTGCTTATGGGACATTTGTATATCATCCCTAGAGAAATATCTAGTCAAGTCCTTTGCCCAATTTTTGATCTGTTTGTTTTCTTTTGTTGTTGAGTTTTAGGGGTTCTCTAGATATTCTGGATGTTCATCCCTTATTAGATATGTGGTTTGCAAATATTTTTCCCATTTTGTGGGTTGCCATTTTACTCTTTTGGTAGTACTTTTTGATGAACAAAAGCTTTTACTTTGATTGAAGTCTGGTTTGTCTGTTTTTGCATTTGTTGCCTGTGCCTTTGGTGTCATAGCCAAGAAATCATTGCCAAACCCAATGTTATGAGGCTTTCCCTCTATACTTTCTTATGAGAGTTTAAAATTTCATTTATTTTTTATAGGGTTGAACTTTGGCGAGAACCAAGCAAATCCTTGGGCATCAGCATTGTTGGTGGACGAGGGATGGGGAGTCGTCTAAGCAACGGTGAAGTGATGAGGGGCATTTTCATCAAACATGTTCTTGAAGATAGTCCAGCTGGCAAAAACGGAACCTTGAAACCTGGAGATAGAATAGTAGAGGTACCCTCCAGTGAGCTTTCTGTGATAAATTATTCACCTGGGCCATCCTCTTTACCAAGGGAGTCATCATCTTTACACTGACCCAACATTAGAGTAAAATGTGTTTGCTGTTAAAGCATTTCTTTCTTATTTGTTTGTTTTTGTCCATAATTTTTCTCTTCAGTGTATGATGACAGATTATATATCTCAATGTAGAGATGGGTGTTTGGGGGTATAATCAACTGTTTAAAAAAACATTGGCACTAAGATAAAATAATTAAGTTCGGTTTAAAGAACAAAGCAAATTTCTTGGGGAAATCATTGAATCGTTTAAAAGTATACATACACACACAGAATGTGTACATCATAATTAATCCCTTAAATGAGATTTTATTTCGAGAAATACTTAAATGTTGTTGGATGAGATTTTTTAAAGTGAGTCTTTCTGGTAAAGTTTTTATGCTAAGATCCTGATTGCCTTTTATATAAATGTCTCCCCCACCACCCCTGCCAATCCAAGCGTGGCGTTTCCTCCATCTCAGTGCTGTGCCCATTCCCCATTCATCACTAAGGGCTGTGTGTGTGTGTGTGTGTGTGTGTGTGTGTGTGTGCACGTGTGAGTTGGTATGTACACACGTGTGTATGCATGTATGAGTACTTCGTTATGTGTGAGAGAGAAGCGTTTGGTCAAACTGTACCTAATCCCTTAATTCGAAGCTAAGTTTAATATTTTAAATGAACTCTTCTCTCACGAGTCACTCATCATTTACTCAACAAATATTCCTGGAGAAGCTGTTGCATTCCAGGTGCTGTAATAGGCTCTGGGGATCCCACAGTAAATAAAACACTGTGCCTGCCTGTCAAGTGGGACAGACTTGACAAGTGATCAAGTCACTTCAGAACAGTGTGATGAATTATTTGATCAGCATAAGCATAGTTTTAGGTTAGAGGAAGGGGTAGCTGACCCAGGTTTGCTGAGTTGTCAGGATTTAGAGAGAAGACTAAAAGAGGCAACTTCCAAATAGAAACCGATCACTTTGTTATTATAACAACCATTAGTTTTACTTTGTACAAGTGATTGTCTCTCATTTTCTAAATGCATATAACTTAGACACTAAAATGCCTTAATTGTGTAGAAGAAGGTTATACATATCAGTCACAACTTTGAAATGAACATTTTGGGCATTGATCTATTTATTCCTTTATTGATTGTCTCTGGGAGTTGAAGAAGGAAGAAGATTGAGACTTGAGAGAACGCAAGGGCCATGTCTGGTGTTTTGTTTTTTTTCTTCTGACCATTTATGAGGAAGAATGATGGGCTTTTTTTTCTCTCTTCCTGCATCTTTACTTTTCATTAGATGATACCTTAGCCCCCTGTTAAAGGATTCTTTCTTATAGTACTGCATAAAATTTCTAATTTAAGATTATCACAAGGCAGTTTATTTTATAGGTACTTCACCATTGAATACCTTTGACCTAAGTAGAAAAAAGTAAGAAATGTTTATAAATTATTTCAAGAAAAGATTAATCATAGTTTGCACCAAAATGTTTGTTTCAGTGTATTAGGAGAGTTAAAACATGCCTTTCAGATTGAAAAGAAAGGATTTTTGCGTGTGGTAAAATACTGCTAAGCAACAGTTTGTTGAATGTTGTTACGTGCAGGGGCTTTTTTCTGTAAATAAGAAGACTTAGGCCTCTGTAATCCTGGGGATTCTAGAACATGTCTCTGCTAAGAGTTTCTGAAAATGTATGTAAATTAGAGACCTGAGAAGTATTCCATTCTAAGTATAGAGTTCTTTGGACTTGAGCAAAGATATTTAATGTCCTGTTCAATTTTCCCACTAATGGAATATATGGTAAACATAAATACTTTTATTTTACGGAAAGTTAGAAGCCATTTTTAATATGCACTGAAAGAGATGTTGTTATTTCATCAAAGTATCAACATGAGGGAAGTTTTCAATTAAATATAGTATATAATTCTTTTAAAGGTGATAATGTTCTATGCAGAGATCTAATAATTTTCTTTTTCAGAATTATGTCTACTCTGATTTTTCTATTTTGTTGTATATACCATTCTCTGGTAATTGGAAATGATAAAATTATACCAGTGTCCTATAGTTTTCTGGCAGGATTAGCATTTGGCCTTTCAAACTATTTTCCTTCCTATTCATATAGTGCATAAGCTGAGCTGATCATCACCCAGGCAAGCCATGGTCAATAAAAAGTTACAAAATAACTTTCACTTTCAAGCTGTTTCTATAAGAATTACTAACAGATAAGCACAATTTCTTGGCTTCCAGCTCCTACCACGTCTACTGCAAAGATTCTTTTGCCAAACTAACCTTGCCATAACCTGATTTTTCTGAACATCAGAATTTTGTTTTTAACTTCAAGCTTCCCTGTACAGAGAGAAATACACAAAGCCTCACACACCCACTTCCCAAACCACTCTGTAATGAATTGGAAGAAAATTTGTACAGTGACTTTCATGATGAAAACAGTGCTGCTAGGCAGTTCCCTTATATTATTTCTTTAATGATGCTGATTTATTAATTTAAAGGAACAACTGGGCAATGTAAGGGAAGCAGAAGCAGAGCCTTCATTCTAATTGATTATTATTTCAGTTGATTATTGGAGACAGAAATCTGTGTCCAAAACAAGGGACCACAAGTCTGCTGGACAAATGAAAAGTTCTGGAGCCTCATAAGTACTCTCAATTATTTTTGAATCTGAAACAGATTTTTTAGGAGACTCACCCAGGATCCTCAAAACTCCAGATCGACAAATTGTTCTGTTGTTCTGTAGCTTCTTGAAATGTTAAGCTGAGGCCTTCCATTGCAGGTGGATGGCATGGACCTCAGAGATGCAAGCCATGAACAAGCTGTGGAAGCCATTCGGAAAGCAGGCAACCCTGTAGTCTTTATGGTACAGAGCATTATAAACAGACCAAGGGTAAGCAAACACAAAGGGCAAGGTAGGCATATCCAAACAGTATTCAACTTGGAATCTAATGTATCCAGGGCCAAGTTGTTTGTAGGACCCGAGTTCGAGTCTTGAAATCTCAGGAGACTTTTTAGAAGTTTATTTTGCTTTTTTTTCTTCTTTTTTCCCCATTGAGTTGTCCTGGAAATCCCTTCTACCATGTTTAACAGACACTTGAAGCCTGTTAAAAACACACAAGTAGGATTCATTGGTGGCCCATAGGCATCTAGATGGATAATTATTAGTGTTCACTATAGTCATAAAATATTTAAGTTGTTAAGAGGGATGTGGTGGAGTCATTCAGGTTGATAGTCTGTGACGTCTAGTCAAGTCCCTTGGAAGCCAGAGAGATTTCATTTTCTTTATAAATTTATTCTCTGGACAGAATTTCCAGTTTATGCAGTCTCATGATTTCCTGTGCATGATCTTTAATGTATTTGTCTATCCCAGTGAACATTAACTTTCCACATGATGGATTTTGTTTAAGCTGTATGTTTATATGCTAGTGATTTCATACTTGCTGTTTCCCAGCCATCATCACTGACTGTATAGCTCTCATTACCGTATAGCCCCTGGTGGACAGAGACCTACTAATGCATTTTACCGTCAGTTGTCACAGGTGAAATGGCTTTAAAAAATGTTTTAGAAATTCTAAGCACATTCAGTGAATGTTGTTTATGAAGATACTAAGTGAAGCTTTGTGTATTCGATGTGTTGAAAATTACGAAGATGAAAATTATGCCAAGAGTTTAAAACTTTTTTCTATTTTTTCTTTATGCCTCAGTGAAAAAAATAATATTTTCCTGTGCAGCAGGTCTTAAATATTTTGGGGCCACATACCCCTTCGAAAGTTCTTCACATTTACTGCAAAGTTTGCATAGCATTTCAGGAGTTTCCTGGATGTCCTGAGGCTCATAGAGAATTTCCACCTCTGGATTTAAGAACCCCTGTCATACTGAATCTCTTTGAAATACCTCCTTATTAGCTTTTAGGGTTTGTTGTATTTAGAAAGAAAATGTTAACACATGTGAGGGAAGTGAAAAGAATCATCTAAAACTTAAAATATGTAATTTTATGTATAATACATTTAATTTTAATTCTTAAAATTAAAAATTTAAGATAGCAATGCTCAAATGATGGAAGGAGCATAGCAAACAGGTTTTTAGATGAGATCAGTAAAAGGAACTTGTCAATAGTCTGTGCCCTGGGAAACAAAGTGACCAGATTTATCCTATTGGTTTTTCCTTTTGTTGTCAAGACAGGTGTAGCTCTGGTCTGAGTTCACTGTAAGAAATGAAATAGTAGTTCTTAATGTAAGCAGTTATCTTCACATCTGCAGTTTTTAATCATTCAGTTGTTGATTGTTAGGTGATAATTATCCATTCAGATGAGAAAATCTGCCAAATGGTGGGGCTGTATCATCCTGCATTCTTTTCAGATGCTATTCAGTTTGTTTAAATAACTACAGATCTTTCTACATTTGTTTCCATTTGTTGTGTTAAACATAGACACAGTATGATAATGTTGGTAAATGGCTGTTTAAGTTAAGTTAAAGCTATTTTTTGTGTGTGGGTGGCTTTTATTCCTTTTTTTGTTTTATTTTTAATTTCCAACTTTTATATCATTTAGGACAATACTATAAACTGCTGACTAGGATTCTCAGATTACTTTTGAAAAAACTACAAACATTTCTTTCAATGCCAGTCACATTTTCTAATGCACTAGGAAGATATTTTTCTCATGCACCTGGGAAATATTCCTATTTTATTATCTGAGGTATAATGAAGCCTGATTTATAGCAATTATTCCAGAATAAATCTTGCTTAGAATGACATGTGTAGTCAAATGATACGTGACAGGGTTTAGGACATGGTACCCTGAAATACGACACCTTGGTATATTGAATATTTAAACTGAAGTTATTTGAGAAAAGGCAGGTGCTGGAAAGACTCTGACCTCCCCCTTCTCTGCTGAAGCAGGTCATAAGACTCTCCTGAGAGGTCTGAAGGAAAGGAGCATCCTTATCTCCAGAGGAGGAGGAATCCTGGGAGGAATCAGAATGAACAGGCCTTGCTGAGTTTCCCCCAGTTAACTACACTTAGCTCGTGCTGTTTTGTCCTATCATATTTTCTGTAACTTTCTACTCTTCATAAGACCTCCTATAAAAACACTCAGACTTAACCATTTCTTCTGGTCTTCATTTCCTTATGAAGGCCCCGTGTCATGCAAAACTTGCGTTAAATCAATATACATGCTTTTCTCTCGTTAATTTGTTTTTCGTTACGGAGGTCCAGTCAAGAATCTACGACAGGTAGAGGAAAGATATTTTTCCTCCTCTACATACATATTTTGCTTTGGGAAATTAGAATTAATTTTGCATTTAAGATGAGATCTACTTTGTTTTTAATGATTTACTTCCCTATGAAAATAATCATGTCTCCAGGAATCTAAAGGAAAAAAATTACACATACATAAGAGTCTCTTGATGGAAAACCATTTTATTTGTGGATATAATAAAGCTTCAATAAAAACTTGTACATAGACTGAAAAGCCAGTCAGTCTCTTTGGCTCTTAAACTGTTCAAGAATTAGAACTTTCCAGAACTAGCCCTGATAATTCCACCAGTATGACACTTCAAACTCAGTCTGACCACACTGTCGCATTAAAGGGTGGGTCCCACTACTATGGGCCAGAGGATGATTTTTGTCTTCCCTGTGCTTCTTCTTAGTTAATAACGTTTCTGTTTTCATCAGCCCTTGGAACTATAAACACAAGTTTCATCACTGATTTTTTAATAAGAGATATAGTCTGTTTCTATAAATCCTTCCCTAATAATAGAGTGATCTACTATTTCATTTGCTGTGCTCATCCTGTACTTTTATACTCTCCTATCAGGGCCAAATTCTAATCCTTAAGAGCTGCAAGTTGAAATAACAAAAAGCAAAGCCAAACAAAAAAACCAGAGCTCTTTTTAAATATTCCATTTCTTCCCATTATTATTTTGATTTATATTGTTCTACAGAATTATAAAGGAAATGTAAAACCTGAGAATTCCATGTATGAGGATTAGAAATAATCTACTTTCCATAGCATTGAGTTACTTTGCCTAGGATGTGTTTTTAATCTCTGCCTAGTCATTTCTTCCACCTTAATAAATGGTCATGCTTTTTGGCATTTGTGATCTTCTCTTTTGTAAAGCAGGAGTTTGACATTTTAAATTGAAAAGCAGAGAGAAAGTTGAGATGAGCAGAAATGTCAGTGTGCCCATTTCTTTTACCCATCTTCTTTCTGTAGGAAAAACATTGCAAGAAGAGCAGATTGAAAGGGTGATGTGGCATAAGCTTTAGTGCAGGCGTATTGAGTGAGGATAGTCTTTGTAGAGTGTTCTCTCATACAGGGTGGTGTCACATGACAACCTCTCCCTACTCTTGATGCTTGCCAGTAGGGCTTTTTTATAGAGAGAAGTAACACAAACATTTAGTTAGAGCCAAAATGAATTTTAAACGTCTGCAATTTCCCCTGAAAGATATAGTCAATAGAAGAAAAAGATAGCAGTGTGAAAAAAGAGAAGAATTTATTGTGCTAAGGAAATTACTTTTCTTTTTTTTTTCTTTTTTTTACTATGAAAATGCTACATTCTCTCTGGCAGTCATCCTGCCTGTAATACATATATTCAGCTCCAGTAGTCCAAGCTCAGAGCGCATCGCAAGCGAGCCACAAAACCTGTGTGAACACTGTAAGGCAGGACTTCAAATATTACCCAAAGCCTCGTAAATTCCCCAGTAATATGGGAACTTTTATAGGAAATTTATATATGTATGTATATATATATGTTCCTAGCTCCACAAAAATTGGGCAGAAATAGAGAACATCACTGTACAGCGGGTCATTTCTTTAAAAATTGTTGATTTCATTTTTTAAATTAAAGAATACTGTTGATTGAAGCAAACTTAATATCTAGTCAAGGTATGAAAAGTTTCCTTACTGGGAAACAACAGAATACTGAAGTTTACCAACGGACTAGCGGACAAATGTTTAATTTGCACTCTGCAACAGAAAGACTCTTTTTTCTTTGTTTTACCAAAAAAGCATAATTTGCTTTTAAGTGTAAATGAAAACCTTTTATGGTTTCAATTTTGAAGCATGTTTACTGATATGCATGGAACGTGTGTTAATATAAGTGGGTGAAATATATGTGCTTTTCTGTCAGTGATAGTGAAGGCACTCAGTGAAAACAAAAGAAATTTGGGATCGGTTTGACAGACTTGATTCCTCTGTGTTTTGTGGCCAGATTTAGATTTGAGTGTGGATTCAGGTTGCTAGAGGTAAACCCTGAGTTCTAGACTGTTTGATAAGATGTTGTTATTAATTATGAGCTCTGACAGGATTTAGTGTCGCACAGTTATTTAAATCAGCAATTGCTTTGTCCTTATAAATGAGTTGTTTTAAGTACATTTCTTTTGCGCTCAGCGCCTCTTATGTTTCCTTTTAGAAATCCCCTTTGCCTTCCTTGCCGCACAACCTTTACCCTAAGTACAAGTTCAGCAGCACTAACCCATTTGCTGATTCTCTACAGTTCAACGCTGACAAGGTTGGATAATGACCATTGTCTTGCCATTGCCTTTTGCCAATGTTTTGTTCTTTGTTGCTACTGTGCCTTTGTCCCAGTTCAGTGTTTACTAAATTTGGGCAAGGATTAAAAAAAAAAAACAAAAAAACTGTGTGTTTGGAGTGGGCATGCAAATCCTTTCTTAAGCACATTTTCTTGCCAGAACCTATTCATTTTTATAGCTGAAATTACATGGCCCTTCTGAAGAGTAAGGGAGAATCGTGAGTCCAATGCCTTTCCTATATTTTGGTGTGAGTTGAATTTTCAGATACGTAAATTTTTGTTAGTTGCCAAATGTATGAGCTACTTTCACACATAATTTCTTTAAAAACCTTGTATTGGTTTAAATCCTTCTCAGACTTATACAAGGTAGTCCTAAAAGCTCTTCTGTTAGTTAATCACTCCATACATAATTGTGTATATGCAGGAGTTTGTTGAATATTCATAAAGTATGTCCGTGTAAATGCCTTATGAGGAAACATGGAACTGTTTCAACATTTGTAAATCTATACTTGGATATTCTCATATTCTGATGAAATTATAAATCCAAAATTGAAACAAAAACTTACAAGAACTTGTATACTGTAATTTGATCGTGAAAGGAAGAAAGCTGTTAATTTTTTTCAGGAAGCATTTTATGAATATTCATTGGATTTTTCATGTTATTGTAATATGGATAACCAAAGATGCTATATCTGAAGGAATATGTTTTCTGTTACTGTAGGCATTACAGAATTCAAGTAGAGTTCTCTTCCGTTGTTCCCCAACTAACCCTTTTGCTCCCACACCATTTAAGGTTTGTCTTAGTGTGAAATTTTCACAAGTAAGTGGGTGTGTTACAGTGTGCTGTGTGTGTACGTTATACTTGTGTGCATACATGGCATGGAGTGATTTCAAGTAGTACACTTTGCATTTTTGCCCATGAAGGCTAAATGGTCTTTGTTAAAGATTTTTTACTGGTAAATTTTAAGAAGTGTCAACAGCAAGCTAAATTACATGATCTCAGTAAGAATGAGAGTATCAGGGATAATGAAATAGAACACCTAATTGACCCTTTAGTAAATGTAGGCTTGTATTGGCTTTATGATTAATCAATTATGTTAGGGTACCATTTGAGTTCACTCATAGTGCGAAAATGTTCTGCCTAAGTAAGATCCTGAATAGTTTTTAGACAAGCAGGTTTTGTTTGTTTTTAAGGAAAATAACAGCTCAGAAAAGTTATGCAGAGAGTAAGATCTATAAAATATGCATCCATAAATTTATTAAAATTATGGCAAGTTTATATTAGATTTTGTTCTACTTTTTAAAAATGAAATGGGCTTAATTCATGCTTTCTCACATTTTTCATTGTTAGAGAGGTAAATTTTTAAAAAACTTTTAACCAGAAAAATTCTAAATTACATGTTCCTTCCTACCCTAGTATGTTTAATGAACCTCCATTGGATCAAATGAAGTTTTTTATTTGTTTGTTCATATTTATTTGTACATTGCTAATTTGAGAGTTTTATGGCACAACACTTGGGAGGATAACAAGGATTCTGTTTCCACTAGTAATTTTTGTCTGTTTGGCCGATGGTATGTAAACCAAACATTTTAATGCAGCAGTTTCTGTGACTTGAAAATCTGTTGCCCCTAAGTGTCTATCAATCAGCTCACCTGTGCTTTGCCGGAAAAATAGTAATTCATGTTTGCCAGGATCATTTTTGGGGTAGCTTAGCATCCAAAGTGTTTTCTGAATCATCAAAGAAAGATCACATTCAGTGCCCTATAGTTTCATTTTTAGGTATATTTTGATTCTTGACACTAATTATTCTTAAGTATTTGTATATGCCTGTCATTTAGTGTGTTCTCTAAGAAATATTTCTTAGTCACAATCTTTTTCCAGATATACACATATAAAACAAAATGAGGTATATTAGAGGGATTTTTATATAGGAAAAAAAAAGGTGAAACAAAGAAGGAAGGAAAAATGTATGTTCAAGGCATCAGGGACAGCCTGACCGCAGTGTTGGAACTTTAGCTGGGTATCTCTGACCCTTGAATTAGGTACTCTCTGTCTTACTGTAGAAATTGGAGGAGACAACATGATATAATGGAAAGTGCATTGGATTAGGTTAAGAATTAAGCAAAAAGAAGTCTAGTTTCACTGGGTGATTCTGAACAAAATCTTTCACATCTCACAGCCTTGGGTTATTAATCTGCAAAATGAGTAAATGAATAACATGACTTAAGGGCCTTTCTAACTGTAATATTCTGCTTGATAATCTATAATATAAAAATTTGATCAACTGTGTTTCAATTAAAGAAAAAAAGAACCTGATGATACCAAGTCCTTTTTTTTTTTTTTTTTTTTTTTGAAATAAGACTTGTAGCCCTAAGTGACAGCAAATATACCAGCCAAACTTTGGGTTTGTATGAAGTATTCAACCCTGTTTTCCCATTTTCCTTTAGGGCTACGTTGGTAAGGGGCCGGTGGTTTTGTCCCTTAAAACCAGCGCCCCTGAGATGTGAATTTGTGTGCTCTTTGCTAACAAACTGTCTCCGTGCTAGATGAACCCTGCATGTGCAATGCTCATTTTCATGAATTTGTTACAAGTCATTCTGAGAGAGGATTCAGGTAGAAATAAAAAATTCTTTATATATAGTCTCACTAACAAGCTTTGAACTGCTTTGCTTGATTATATGATTACCTTCGTTAATTTTTTTCTAGTTTCTTGGAAGCCTTTTCTAGACCCCCAAAATCTTGCCCAGATAACTTTCGAATGAGAATATTTTTTCCAAAAAAGGAAGTTTGTACAACTTTTCATCTTAAGTTATTTAAGCCTTTAATTCTTCACCTTAAAATACCATATAACCATTTAATGGATTGTGCTCTGAACATACTATTTTGTTGAGTGTATTTAAACTTTACCTGAATCCTTTCTACCATTTTTTATATATGTATATTTTCCCATTATTTAATATGTGAGATATTTTAAAGCTACTCTTTTTTTTTTTTGACATTGCAGACTTATTTCTTTTCGTTGAGTTTTCCTTCCTTAGACTGCATACCCACTGCATTCTTCTTGTTCCCACAGGCTCCCAGTCAGTCAGAATCCGAGCCAGAAAAGGCTCTGCCGTGCGGTGTGCCTCCGCCCCCTCCTCCAGCATTTGCAGAAATGAGCGAGGATCATGCACAGTCATCGGCAAGTGAAATCTCAGCAGATGTGGACAAAGAGGATGAGTTTGGTTACAGCTGGAGTAAGTTGTCTTTTTGAAATGCATTGACTTATAAGAGGTATTAAAGTAGCTCTGAGTTTCTCAAGGCTTGTGTCCTGGATAAATAAGTACGTTTCACCTTCAGTTATACATGCTGCAGTTTTGTGTGGAAAGAACTGCTGTTCGTTATACTTGAATACAGCACACATTCCTGAGGCATGAAATCATGTTCTTCCTTTTTTTAAATCTGCATCCCTGTTCAAGCCCACTTTGCCATTTGTATGAGAGTTAAAAAGGACGGGGCACTCTCTCAGAAGCTGTACTGGATGAGCCATCTCTTGGTCTCGAACAAGTCGTCACCCCCCTTTAGGCCTCAGATTCCTCACTGTAAAATCTATTTGTTGTTGCTGGTAGAACAGCCTTGATTTTAGGTATTTTTTGTACTAAGATGGTAACATAGTATATTGTTGAGATAAAAACTTGGGACATTTGGGAAGTTGTTTAACTGCCTCTAAGTTTTAGCCTGGTGATATCCCCCTTTTTAAAATTCAGTTCCTACATTCCCCGTTGCTAACAGTGAATTAGATAATGTTTGAGGAGCCATAATGATGCATAGGAAGCATTTTCGAAGGCAGCTGTTATTAGGATCATGGGTGTGTCTCCATTTCCTAAGGAAATAAGCCATTTTACAGGGAAATATTAAACATTAAGCTCAAAGTTATGTGTCAGTGCTTTAAAAAGTTTCATTTAAAAATGTAATGATTTCTTTTAAGAATGCTATGGTATATGCTTTTAGGAAGTACAGAGTACAAAATTTGTGCTGCTAGATTCAAGAAGGAATCAGGAAATGGCAGTTTATGAAATTGATGCAGTTAAGAATCAATATAGAATGCATGACATTAGCCGAATAGTAATGTTTTCTAAGAAATGATTTGTAAAGTTTGCAGTTTTCTTGGTGTATTTCTAATGAAATTAGAATGTTTTGCTAATCCATCAAGGTGGCTAGAATGTACTCTGAGGAAAACATCAAATGGAATGTTCATATATTGCCATGTCACAAGCCACCCCAAAACTTAATGGCTTAAGAAAACAAGTTATTATTAATCTGTCAAGGTGCTGTGGTTGACTGGGCTCAGCTGGGCTGGACCTCCAAGATGGCTCACTCACATGCCTGGTGATTAGTGTTGGCCACTGGCTGGTTGTTCATCTGGGTCTGGGGCACCTACCTGTGGCCTTGCCCTCTCAGATTAAAGAATAAACTCTACCTCTTGAACATGCGGGATGTGAGGTATGAAAGGTCTCATTTAATGACAGCAGGTACATCAGTGTGTGTGGCCTGATGGCTCTGTGCAATAAGAAACCCATCCCCTTTATTCTGGATCTTTGTGCCGAGCACCATCCAACATGATGCGACATGCCATGTAGATTTTCCTGTGGGAGAAAAGCTTCCACTGACCAGTAAAGACAAGTCCTCTGGATGTTCTGTTCTCTGCAAATGATAAAGTAACTTTCTGTTTTAATCACAGTCTTTTGAGAGTTTGTTAATGTTGATCACTTCTTTGGGCCTGATCACCCCAGGAGAACTGATTAATCAGATACTGTACTCTGCACCCTGGATGCAGAGAAATTCCTCAAAGTTTGGGCGCTCCAGGAAACCAGTCTTGACGCCCAGGCCGCCAGTCTATTTAGCGTTTTCTTAACTGCCAAGGATTACATTTTGGTACAAATAATGCCCTTATGATGCCATTCTAAATAACCTTCCGTAGTAAAGCATTTGGCTGCGAATTAGCTCTTACTATCTGTGGGTTTTTTGTTCTTGTTGTGTGTAGAAAATATCAGAGAGCGTTATGGAACCCTAACAGGCGAGCTACATATGATTGAACTGGAGAAGGGTCGTAGTGGTTTGGGTCTGAGTCTTGCTGGGAACAAAGACCGGTCCAGGATGAGTGTTTTTATAGTGGGGATTGATCCAAATGGAGCAGCTGGGAAAGATGGTCGATTGCAGATTGCAGATGAGCTTCTAGAGGTAAGTTCTTGTGGAAAACACTGAATTTACTCTCGCTGAATTGGTGCAATGGAACCATCAGTTTCCGGAAAATCCACCCGGGTCTCATATGGTGACTGAGGAAACTACCGCTTCTCTAATAAAATAGATACATTGCAGCAAATTTGGCTCTAGACCAAATCTCTACTAACTACAGCCCATGTTCCCATTAACTTCCATTAAAAGGTTGTGACTGTATAGCACCAGAAACAATTTTTGCCCCAAGACAGTAATAAAGATCGCATTTCAAAAACATTTTTTTGTGTGCTGCATTTTTATTAGGAGCTTTTGAAAAAACCAAATGGCCAATCATGCCCTGGTAATGAGACTGATCCACTGAACCTTCTAGGAGTTGAATCCCTAATGGTAGACGTGATGGGGGTGGGGTGTGGCGGGGTCAGATTTGAGGCTAAATAACAAACACAGTAATTCAGCCCGCCAAGCAAAATAAACTTGTGGACCCTACTTTACAGTGTTAGAATTGTGTTTGCTTGATTTGTTCGTCCTCGCCTCCTGTAGGCTGGGATCCATGCGTCTTTACGCTGCTTGAACCATGCCTCGTGTGTTTCCCTGTTGGCTAGGAAGGCTCAGTCAGCAGTGGCTAAATGACAGGATGATTGGCAGCTTCCACTAGGTACTGTGCTGCTTAAGCACATTCTGATGCCTAAACCCTGAATCCCCTGGCACTGCTTCTCCCCAGTGGCCTATTCCCAGGCCTTGAGTTTTGAGATTAATTAGGAGCTATGACAGTCAGGGCCTTCCCAGGATGATCTGTGCGGGTCACAGGTGCTTCCACAGAGCCCTTGCTTGGTACAAAGCACTCTAGAAGCTTGTCGCCTGCCTGAATACTGTCCTATAGTCAGTCCAAGTGGTGCCTCTTTAGTCCATGGAGATCAGACTACATGCATGTTATTTTAACGTTGGCTTTAAACACGAGCTTTTCTTTTCTCACCATCAGAGTCAGGTTCATGTTCTAGGAAGAAAAATATATATAATATTTTAAAAGGAGAAACAAATGTGCTTTTCATTAGATAGGATGATCAAAATTTGTGAAATTAAAATTCTAGGTTCAATTAATGATATTTATTTCTCATAGATCAATGGTCAAATTTTATATGGAAGAAGCCATCAGAATGCTTCATCGATCATCAAATGTGCCCCTTCTAAAGTAAAAATAATTTTTATAAGGTGAGCATTTTTTTCTGGTTTATTAAATATTTTTCCTTTGCCTTTCAATTCTGAATTCTTTTGAATGAAAATAAAACATATATAAATGTGTGAGTGTTGTAGTTCCAGGTCCCAGAATTTTCTCTAATAATCTGAGTCTTCAAGCTAAAGAATGAAAATCATATGAATGCTCATGATATGATAGGTCAGTGCTTTTTTCCTTTAGAAGTAAAGATGCAGTGAGTCAGATGGCCGTATGTCCTGGGCATACAGTGGAACCTTTGCCTGCTACCTCAGAGAATCTTCAAAATAAGGAGGTATGTAGCTTATGTTTGTTTTTCTGGGAAGATTTGCTTGATACACCACTTATTAATTCAGCTAACAATGATAGAACTCTTGCAGGGATATAAAAGATAAGTAAGTCATAGCCTTGGCACCCAAGATGTTTATACCCTAGTATAAGAAACACTCATGTAAATAAGCACACCGCTTACATGAAGGCTACTAGTAGAGTCTGCAAAGGGAATAATGAAGGTAGAAAAGGAGTTGACAGGTTTACCTCTGGAGGGAAAGCGAGAGTAAGACTTCATAGGGAAGGTTACACGTGAAGTGTATATTGGAAGTAGACGACTTGGGGGCCGTAAACATTGCAGGCAGAGCACGTGGACTGAGGACTGGCCTGGAGGCTCTGGCAAATGAAGAGAATTGATAACTGCAGAGTGTTACTAACAGTGGGAGGCAGGGAATGGGTCGGGTCGGATCATGGGGATCATGGTGCAGACTTCGTCTTTGAGGCCATGTCTTTGCAAATTCAAAGAATGAAAATTATATTTTTAAAAACTTCTCTGGAAATGGTGCAGAGAAAAATCACAGGTTGCAGGGCAGAGAAGTTAAGTTAAAGGGAGTAGGAACATTATTGGAGTAGTTCAGGGGATAGATGATGAGGGCCTGAACAAAGGCAAAAAAAAAAGAGAGAGAGAGAGAGAAGAAGAAGTGGTTATGTCAGATATTTAGGACCCAAATTGACATTACTTCATCCCTAACTAAATATACTCAGTGAGGAAAAATGACTGGTTGAGAATCTGTTTATCCAACAAATATTTGTTGGGTATCTGCCTTGTAATAGGTTCTGTGTTTTGGGCTGAGAATAAACTGGTGAATGAAACAGACAAGAGGTATGAGGCTTCCAGATATCTGACTTAGTGACTCGATAGATGGCTAACGTTCACTAAAATAAAAAAGAGAAGCAGATGTTTGTAAAAAAAAAAAAAAAAAAAAAAAAAAGAGAACATTCTCTCTGAGGCAGCTTAAGAATGAAGTGCCTGTTGGAAAGCCTGGTAGGAGTGTCCATGGAGACGTCTGGTGTAGAGTTTAGAGATGAATCCCCATAGATGCCGACTTGGGAGCCATGGGAGCTGAGGCTCTGGCCTATGGAGAACATTTAGAGAAGAAGAGGGCCCAGGTCAGAAGTGTGTAATATCAGCAGTAAGGAGGAAGGCTGACAATGAGAGGTCAGAGATGAAGAAGAACCAGGCGGGCATGTTGCACAGCAGCCGAGGAGAGCCCCATTGAGAAAGGGTATATTCCACAGCCTTGAATACTGCAGGGAGCTCAAGTGAGAAGGTGAATAGAGTTCTTTGGATTTCCCAATTAGCAGATTATTAGTGGTTTTGAGAAAGCAAACGATGGATAAGAAATTAGGAAAGATGAGGCAGTGGCTAGAGGGTGACAAAAAATTGAGTTTTTGGTGGGAGTTTTGTTTTGATTTGGAGATGCACTGGATACATTGTTAGAATGAGTAAAAGGAGATAGGAGAGAGTGAAAAGCTTAAAATTAGAGGAACCATGATAACTATCAGTGGGAAAAGGTGTAGAAATGGAAACGCTCTTCCCTAAATTAATATCTATACCTTGGGTTTTTCTGTACATAAGATGCAGAAATCATTGTCTCACGCTGGTGAACTATCTCACTGATCATAATGGTGAACTGAGTCAAGTGGTTTTTCAAGATTATAAGGGAGAAAATTTTATTTTCATATGAATTGTACCAAATATGTCCCTTAAGAAAATGGATTTTAATAATTTTCAGGTAAAACATTTAATAGCTCCTAAATACACTTGATGACTAGCACGGTAAAGCATAGTGAATGGTGCCTCTGCTGGTGTTCTGTGTTTCAGTGCTTGCACCGTTTGGAGCTGGGTTGTTGTTAGATAGCACTGTGGAGTAAACCCAGGCAGTCTTGAGGAGCACCTTGTGTCTTTGTGCTCCAAAATAATTGCCGTCTAATCACACCTCATTCGTATTTTAAAGAGAATATAATGTTCATAAATGTCATGAAATAATAAAATAGTAATAAGGAATTACAGCATATGAAATAATTTTGATTAAGTAGCCCCTGTATTTAAACAAACAAAACTGCATAACACTCAGTTGCCTATTTTGTCATTTCTTTCCCTCTGTCAGGCTGAACCGAGTGTTACTACTTCCGATGCAGCTGTGGACCTCAGTTCATTTCCAAACGTGCAGCATCTAGAGCTTCCCAAGGTAAATCTGCTTTGAATTGGAGCGAAATGATGTGACTGCCTTGACACTGGTGTTTTAATTCACTGGTTCTCAAAACTGGGCTCCAGACCAGCCGCATCAGCATCAGCATCACCTGAGAGCTTGTTAGAACTCCAGGTGTGTGGGCCCACCCTGACCTCCTGAATGAGTAGCTTTGGGGGGTGCGCCCGCATCTTGTGCTGTAATAATAAGCCTTCTCTGTGATGCCAGTGTGCACTAAAGTTTGAGAACCACTGTGCTAATTGATACTTGGGCAGGGACCCAGCTTTTCCTGCCTTTATGATTATCCCAAGGTATGACATTTAGTGATCTCTCCTTTGATTTATTTACCAAGGACCTGCTATGGAGGAAATAAAAAGAATAAAGAAACGGAAGTTATAGTCTTTGTCCTTCGTGAAACCGAAAGCTCAAATAACTAGAAATCTCACCGATAGGCATCCTTGAGGTATTTGTTTTTGCAAAGATCTGAACCTTAGGTTCAAGTGACCACTTTAAAGAAGTGGTTTGCTGAACAGAGACCTATAAATGTTTTCAAGTGCTGCAGGCTCATGCTGGAATGCAGGTGGGCAGTGGATGAACAGAGTAGAAGCAGAAAGAGTAGTGACATGCTCAGGGAAGAGGAGAGGAAGGGAGGAGGTAGGGCGGTAGGATAGAGGGATGGAACATGAAATGCTGCAGCAGAAAGGGGTGCTTCCTCTGCGACTCCCCAGCTCCAAGGCAGCCAGGGCAGCAGAGGCAGTCTGTCTGGATTGAATCTTTGTTTCATCAGGTCCAGACTTCACACATGGTGTGGTCTTGCTTTGCCTCCATTTTCTTACCTGTAAATTGGAGATGATAGTATTGCCTCTGATAATATTGTAATTATAAAGATTAAGTGAGTTGTTTATAAAGTGGTGGGCATAAAGCCTGGCATGTGATCAGATTTTGTTAAGCATTTAGTGGAAAAAAATACTGTGACTCTTCTTGGTTTGATTTCTTTTTTAAAAAATAAATAACTCTACAAAAATGGATTGCTCTGGTCTTAGCATATACGTTTAAGAAAAGTCATCGTGGGCAGTTTGTGTTGTGGGTAGAGGGAAAAGAAGTTATTAAAGCTTTTTCCATCAAGAAGTCCATACACTTCCATTCAAGAATCCCTCATTCTATTGCCATTTAAGAGAGAGTCGTTTGAGGTAGCAGGGGCAGAGGAGACTGGATATTCTAATGGCAGTCTCTGAGTTTGTATAAAGGAGTACGACAAGAATGGATGTTAGGTAAACAACCAGCAAATGCCCTCTGTACTTAGTAAAGTACTTTTCTGACTACAGTTAAGTGAATAGACAATAATAGAATCAAATCTCAGAATTGAGTACATACAGTCATGGTAGATATAGAGTATTACTTATTCAAACAAATATTTATTTGTGGTAGTAGGAAAGAGCATTGGTGTGGAGTGTCCCAAATAGAGGGTAGCTCGGTTTTTTACATTTGGCATCAGCATTGAGACTTGTCAGTCTCGTAGCACGTTGACCTTCCTATTCACTGTGCCTGATTCTTTGACCACTAGATCAGAGTTCGGGGTTTCAAAATGCTGGCAAGTTTAGACACTTTATCTGAAGTCAATTTGATTATATCCTGTAGAGTTATAAGTAGAAGGAATGTGTGTGTGATAACAACACTTTTGCATAGTGTGTCAGGCTTTTAAGCCTTTTCTTACTGCACTTGATCCTCACAGCAAACTTGTAGTTGGCAAGAATTATTTTCCCTTTTTTTGGAGATAAGAAAATTGAGGTTAAGAGATGTTAGGTAACCTATCCAAATTTCTAGAGCTAGCCAGAAAGGAAATTACAGCTGAGCTCTGCTTTCCCTGAAAGTGTGTGATTTTCTCTGTATTATACACGTGAAAAGAGCAGTGGCAGAGAGGATGCACAGTGACAGTCGGAAAGTCGTCAAGCATTAATCATCACTGCAAAGCCACAGTGTTGATAATCTTTAAAATGATGGTGAAGCCTTATCTCACTGTCGTGATCTTAAATGTCTGGTGGCAACCTTGGCTCTCATGTATACATTTCAGAGAAACCATGGCGAGATTCCCTTTTCTCTCTTTTGCTTTCCATCTCCCTAGGTGCAAACTATAATGAGAAAGGTTGCTAGCTCTAACCAGAATGAAATGTGTAAAACCCTATGGTAATTTTGTTCACGTAAACGTTAAGAAAAGGTAAAACCCAATGTTATGGAACGCTTGGTTTTCATTTAAAAAAAGTGTGGAAAATATAGACAGAAGTAGGTGTAGCTCTTCTAGCTTTGGCAGGTTTTCAGTGCACGTCTTTGGGTTCAGAGTTGAGAGAATTTTCACTCTGCACCACATCAGAACACGAGTATTTGAAGTAACCAGTCTGGGTATTCAGGCCCAGAAAGGGCAGAGCACGAGCAGTCATGGCAGTCTGTCTGCTAACGGAGGAAGGACAGCAGAAGGGGGGATGAAGGGGCCAGTGTTAGCGGTTATCTGTAAGCTGTAGGCCAGAAAGACGAAGAAGGAGGAGACTTTGGTGTTGAATCACTTAGTTAGCCAGTTACACAGAGCTAAATTCTCAGATGTTGTACAGTCATTAAATTGTTGAATACGTTTTCGTTCTCTGGATATTTTGTTAGAGTTACTAGAGATATGTCACTGGATATATATGCTAAAGATACTAGAGACAGTGGACATACGGGAGGAGTGAAAACATTTGACTATTTATTTGATGGAGGAGAATTTAATCCCATTAAAATAATTGAAAGTTTGCTTAAGAAAAGAAGAGATTTCTAATAGTGGATTTTAGAACAGTTTTAATTTCTTTCCTAGCCCTTGGGTAAGAAGACAGTGTTCAGAAGTTTCGGTCACATACCTTTCCATTTGGATAAATTTAATCTGTTTCACGTTTTCTGAGTGTTTCTGTTTTTGCTTCTCTAGGATCAGGGGGGTTTGGGCATTGCCATCAGTGAAGAAGATACACTCAGCGGGGTCATCATAAAGAGTCTAACAGAGCACGGGGCAGCAGCCAGGGTGAGGCTTCCCCCTTCTCACTCTCAGAAAGTGGTGGGGAGGGAATTCTTTCTGTAAATTCACTCAAAATCTTCCATGTTTCCATCTAGGATGGACGGCTCAAAGTTGGAGATCAGATCTTGGCTGTAGATGACGAAGTTGTTGTTGGCTATCCTGTTGAAAAGGTACTTTTCCAAAAGAAAGCAGATGATACCATAAACTCATCCTTGGGCATGGCTAAACGTGTGTGTGTGTGTGTGTGTGGTCAGTCATAGGGAATCAGAGCTGTGTAGCTATATTAGACAGATATCTGCAAGGAAGAGAAGAGATTCTTTGGAACTTATTTAATTTCTACTTTCTGTTTTCCAATTAAGATGACGTTAAGGTATTTTTTGTTACCTGATAAATTCAGGGTTCAGTCAGCATTTTTGATAAATATCATTTCAGTTTTTCCTTAGGAAAACTTGGAACTTCTAAACAAAGGTCAACTTAGTATTAAAACTAAAGGAATGTTTTTTAATGGATGTTTGCTCCTATAAAATATCCACTATGTATATTGCTTTATAGACAGATTTTAAAACTCAGCCATTAAATGTATAACTTTTATTGGGGTTAAACAGTTATTTGTGCCTGAGTTCCTTCCTCCTCAAAAGTGATGTTAATACTGTACTTACTAGGAGTCTCACTTGAGGCCTTTCATAAGTGCTAGGAAAAAAACCCTATTTTTCTTGAGATTTGGAGTGCCAGTGTTTCCATTTCTACATTAGCCAGCAAGATGCTTAAACCATTTTTAAATTCAGTTTTAATAATTGTATGGGTTTGATCCTTTAACTCACATGTGTATGTTCTAACTTTCCATTTGGCTTGATTCTTTTGTTGCATAGTGTTCCTTATGTTGCTTTTAACCTAAGTGTTTCCATATTATTAAAAATGTTTGTGTAAGCTGCTTCACATTCTCTGTAGAATCAGAAGTGGGTAAAGCACCCCATATGTCTTCAAAGGTTGTAATAATCCAGAGAACTGGGCAGTATTAATTAGAAATGTAAAAAGTTGAAAGCCCGTTACTTATATAATGAAGAATATGGTCAGAACTAGACTTACAGTAGAAATTAACTGTGGCCTTAATCAATATCAGGGAATTGGAGAAACTAGAAAGGAAACTGCAACCATTCTTTCTTGACCACTCAAGTCCTGACAGGGAAAGAATTTGCCTCTAACTCTTCTCTCAACCATAGATGGTTCTAGATTCCAGCTATAATAGTGGAAGTATAAGTCTACTAATTTGCCTGTAAATTTTATTTCGCCTCTAAACCAACACCCTGCCAGTTTATTAGCCTTTTGAAGACAGCGAAGACAACAGTGAAACTGACCATTCGTGCTGAGAATCCAGATTCCCAGGCTGTTGCTTCAGCAGCTGGTACAGCCAATGGAGAAAAAAAGAGCAGCCCCCAGGCTCTGATGGTCCCACCGTCTGGCTCCCCGGAACCAGAGCCCATCCGAAGTAAGTAAGGGCTGGTCTCCTGCTAGTCCTGCACGTATGATGCATTCAGACTCAGTATCGGGTCCCTATTTGGGAGCCACCTGCCTGTATGTAGCCCACTGCTTGAGAGGCCGTAGTCAGGGAGCCTGTTGGTGAAAGGATGGTATAAAGAGAGGGGCTCCTGAAGCAAGAGCACTGGGCTATGAGGCAGGGGATCTGCTTGCTGTACATTAACCATCCGTAGAGCCTTGGGAAACCCATCCAGCCACTCTGGGCCTCAGCTTGCTCATTTCTAAGACAAGGGAGTGGTACTCTTTGCTCTCCAAGGATCTTTTGCTAAGGCTATCTGTGATTCCAGGTATCTTACTAATACATTAGATACACCATTTTGTACATTCCTTTTTTTATACTACTGAACAAGTAATTTAACTTCCCAAAGACTCAGTATTCTCATTTTAAAATGGATACAGTGATACCACTTCACTGGTGTGAAATCAACATTGCCTGGCGCTGCATCAGACTCTTAAAAATGCACATATATGTAGTTGATATGAGTTGTATCCTTTGAGTGTAAGTAGTAGATAACTGTCAAAGTAGATGAAACAGTTGTATGTAGAGCATGGAATGAAACTTTCGTGTATCATTAAAATGCCAGTCTAGTATATTGAGGCAAATTATTCCTTTGAGTTACTTTTTTGAGAAAAATTAGACTGGCGTTTAATAAAAGAATAAATTTCAAGCTTTGCAGCATTGAAAAAAAAAGTACTTAAAAAACATTGCTTCTTTCTGCAACTGGGGAAAAAAATCTCTTTTGGCCTCCAGACTGAAACATTCAGTTCTTTTGAACGGGTTTTTAAGGAGGCAGCAGTTTAAAACATTGTAATATAGTTGGTTAAAAAATCTTTTTTTTTATTGAAGTATAGTTGATTTACAATGTTGTGTTAATTTCTGCTGACTCAGCTACATATATATATATATGCGCGCGCGCACACACACACACACACTCACATATATATTCTTTTTTATATTCGTTTCCATTATGGTTTATCCCAGTACATTGAATGTAGTTCCCTATGCTATATACAGTTGGACCTTGTTGTCTAAAAAGTCTTAAAGTAATAAATATCTGATGAAAGCAATCCTTTATTTAGAAAGACTAAGGCACTAAAATGTTAAAAAAAATATGGAAATTTTTTCATTTTTCATTTTTAAGTAGATCCCTAAATAGCATTGTCTATAAAAATATAAAATGCTAAATGGAAAAATAACAGAAAAGAAAATATCTTACACCTGTTCTTACCATTTCAGGAGCAAGAAAATAGTCTGCCTCGGATCCCTAGAAAGAGAGCATTTTTTCTAAAGCTAATCTGTCAAGTATCCCAGCTTTCCCAAAATATGACATTTGCTCTATGCTTTTTGGTATATCACAAACCATATGATGTGAAGACTCTCATAAAACAAAGTATAAAATTATATTCTCCTTATTTTTTCATAATCTAATCTTATTTATTTAATTCTGAGCATTTATGCACCAGGATTTAATATCCGAGTTCATAAAACATCGAGACACAAGGAAAGAAACTGCAAGTGGGTCTCACTTGATGTCATATAAACTCAGATATTAAATCCAGTTGCTTGTATGCTCAGATTTGATTACATAAGTAGAGATGCTCTAAGATAGGATGAAAAGGAAAACCAAATCAAAAATCTAAAAAGCCCTGAATGGCAGGCACCATGACCAGAGTTACTGATGTCCTTTGTGTTTTGTCGTCTTCCCTGAATGTGAGTTAGGTCTCCACCACATATCTCAGTTCTGAGTTTTACAAATCATAATTTCATAAGAAGTTTGTTTGGGTCCCATGAAACGTAGAATATCAAAGTGGAACTAGAGGTTCAGTTCAACTCTCTGTTCTCATTCCTTTTACCCGTTACCTCCAGTAATTAAAAAAAATACAGAATACTGCATAAAATAATATAACAGGTAATTTTGTACCCACCACCCTAAATTAGCAATGACGATTTAATCATTTGTTGGATAGTTTTAAATGTAACTAAAAGATTAAGGTGGAATTATATAGTCTTCTTTGTCCCCAACTTGGGCCCATGTTTCTGCTCCATCCCCCAAAGGCACCCAGTGTGGTGAGTTTGATGTATATGCCTTCTAATCAATTTTTGTTTGTATTTCTTTTCACTTTTAACTTATTTTTAGGTACAAGCAGGTCATCAACACCAGCAATCTTTGCTTCTGATCCTGCAACCTGCCCCATCATCCCAGGCTGTGAAACAACAATTGAGATTTCCAAAGGGCGGACAGGGCTGGGCCTGAGCATCGTTGGGGGGTCTGACACACTGCTGGTGAGGACACAGCCAGAGATGCTCCAAAGACACAGGCAGCCTCTTCAGTGAGCCCTGAGAGATTATTGTCAGGGCGATTTCCATCAGTTTTATTAAAGGAAATACAAAGGCTTAGAAAAATGTATCATTCATTGTTATTTTAATTTATAGGGCAGATACTCAGCCGCGTACTGGGATTTTTATTTTGAGTAAGCCAACACTGACTTAATAATATTTCTTTATACTTCTGATTGTGACCTTTAGATTCAAAATATTTCTGTTAGTTTATTAGTTCTTGCCATATTTTAATTTTCTTTTTACTGACTGGATACTCTTGGGTTAGACCCATATTGAGAAAAATCTGAAAATTTGGATAATTTATAGATAAACATTTCTAAATGTCAAAAATGCTTTTAAAATCCATTCATTCCACTTGTGGATAGGAAAGGTGATGAGGTGATGTATATCTATTATATATGCGTGTGTGGGTGGTTTATATATTTTATAATTTTTTTCTTTAAACTCCCCTATCATGTGAAAGAAATATAAGCTTCTTTGAGCCTTTTAGCAAAAATTGTCTTCTTTTGCTTTTCTTTCGATTTTGATATGTGACTCACATACGGATGCAGTGAGTGTATAACGCTTATCACCGTCTCTAAAAGTGAAGTGTGCTTTGACTCCATTTCTGCTCACCCTCCCTAGGGAGAATGGTGTAAAGCACGGGTGTGTTTTGTTTGTGCCCTTAGGGTGCCATTATTATCCATGAAGTTTACGAAGAAGGAGCAGCATGTAAAGACGGAAGACTCTGGGCTGGAGATCAGATTTTAGAGGTGCAGAATGCTGTGCATTTGACCTTTACAGCTAGCAGAGAAAAGGCTACTCTGGGGAGGATGGTCTTTGCTTATTCCTTTTTCCCTCCCTCCTTCCCTTCCTCTTGCCCCCTCCTTCCCTCCCCCTCTCTCCCTTCTCCCTATCTTTTTTCCTTTTACTCAACTCACCTGGTTCCTCACCCTCTGTGTCCCATTTCTGTACAGGTGAATGGAATTGACTTGAGAAAGGCCACACATGATGAAGCAATAAATGTGCTGAGACAGACACCACAAAGGGTGCGCCTGACGCTCTACAGAGATGAGGCCCCGTACAAAGAGGAGGATGTGTACGACACCCTCACCATCGAGCTGCAGAAGAAGCCGGGCAAAGGCTTGGGGTTGAGTATTGTTGGTAAAAGGTATGACTGTTCAGGGCAAATGCAATGACCTCTTGGAAATGATTGAATTTAAATTCCTTTAAAGAGCACTAGCAGTAGTAGAATCTTTCTCAACTGCTAGTGTTCTGTAGGTAGCTATTTCAGCCCATGGGGTAGTGGAACATCAGAAGACATTGGTGTTGAAATTTTTTAGTCAGTATTTTGGGGGATTTTGAAGGTACTAGACAAAAAGCCATTTGGTATTTTTGAGTACCTGCTGGGTGCCAGGAGATGCATTAGGTTCTGGGGAACAGAGTTAAATAAGACATGGATCCTGGATCCATGGACCCAAAAACTCAGTTTGGTAAATGAGCATTAAATATATTCTTGCAACAAAGGAATCTGTTGATGAGAGACAGAAACGCATCGTGGGGGATCCATGGAAGCAAAGGAGAAAGGGACCGACTGCATGACCTTATTTAAGGGAAGTAGATTAGGAAAACATAAAGAGGTGCCAGAGATGAAGCCAAAAATGAGAGGTGAGAGTTGGTCTGACAGAAGTGGGGGAGGATATTCTAGGGAGAAGGATCAGCATGAACAAGAGCACACCATCAGAAGGGAATAGAAAGTGTAAATTAAGACGCCAGGGTAGTAGATTGGTGAATATACATAAATTAAGTACCTCATTTATTTAAATATGTTTGTATAGTTAATATTAAAAAATATATAATCCAGTAAGTTCCAACACCTTTATTCTTAAGATGGGAAAGCAGAGTATCCGATGGTGAAAGGGCTTGTTTGAGGTCATGACCTTGGCAAGAACAAGTGATACAATTTAACTTTTACTAAATGTTTCTACTAAGAGTTATCTTTGTATCTCAACAAGAAGTCCTTGAGTTATTTATACTTTTATGAAAGGAAGATTGAAATAAGTTGAATACTTGTTCATTTTTCATAAACCTATCTTGTATGAAAGTTAGACCTGTAATGATTTAAAAGAAGAGACATCACAGCAACGGTACTTAATTTTGAGTAACAAATGGTTTTAGTTTGAGATACGTATCCATTATTTATTTTCAGTAACGTTAATGACATTGGTGATAATAGCAACATATTTATGTAGGCACAGGTCAATATCCATTCAAGGCTTCGTTATGGTGTAGAAAGAACAATAGATTTAGCTCCCAGTGACTGACTCTTAAGTCCTGTTTTTGCCATTTAGTAAGTGTGACTCATAAAATGAGTATAATAGCCACTTCTACTCACAGTGTGGAACTGTAGAATAAATATGCTTATGAAAGATATGTTCAATCTATGAAATATTGTAAAGACATAAGATACTATTTATTACAAAAAATAATTCTCATAGTTGCACCAGTGTTGCTGAAAACAATAAAACTTTTAAAGTCATAAAAATAGAAGTAAAATTTCCAGTTGTAAAATGTTAGCCTTTCATTAAATAAGCATTGCATTTCAGTTGGGAAAAAATAATAATGTTGACATTCAAAATTTTACGTTTGCAGAAATGATACTGGAGTATTCGTGTCTGACATTGTGAAAGGAGGAATTGCAGATGCTGACGGAAGACTGATGCAGGGAGACCAGATACTAATGGTGAATGGAGAAGACGTCCGTCACGCCACCCAGGAAGCCGTCGCAGCTCTGCTAAAGGTAGAAATCCAGTGCCACAAATGGTCATGTGTAATAGTGTAAGAGAAGGAGGAGCAGCCACATTCAAACAAGTATTTATTTAATATGTTCTGTCAAATAAGAGATATTTATACATTAGACACCATATTTCAGTGATAAATCTCTAAATAACAAACTTACAATCAGCTGTTTATTATATTATTATATATTTATTTAGCAGTAGTAAGAATTATGAACTGAGTATCTGTGTTCTTAGTAAATCTTTTATCACAGAGGGATTACTGTGTGGTTCTTTTCTTGAAAGAAAAACACATATTCAGGCCACAAAGGAGAAAAAAAGTCTTAACCTCGGTTCTCCCCTGCCCCCGCATATTTATATTTGGATTTATTCTTATGACCTCTGGCCTAAAGGAAGAATCTCCTGCCTGGCACGGGTGCTCTTTGAAAAGGGACTCAGCAGAAAGGCGGAAGATCATAGGAGGCAAGAAGGGCACCTCTGGAAGTCATGCTTTCTGGACTGCCCTGTCCCAGCCCCTTCCTTAACCCCTTACTGGGCACACTAAATTGGACATCTTTATATTTCCCCAGAGATGAAGAATGTGGAAGAAAGATTTTATCCTTTTTGAATGACAGAAGAGAATGTTTGGTTCACATCTTATTCTGATTCAAAACTATTGAACTATTTAAAGTTTGACATTTAAAATCATAGTTGGATGGGTCATCCTTATGAAATGAAGACAATGTAACGCAGATTTACCAGGCAGTATCTTCAACAGTTATTATTGTTGTTGTTTCAATAATTATAATGTTTCCATCCCAAGGTATCACTGCTAGTCTTAAGTACATTTTACATTGTGAAATCTCTTTCCTCCATGGAGTAAACTCTCCATGAAGAATCATTTTCTGATTGGAAAGGCAGAGCCAGTCTCATTTTAAAAATGTAAAATATAGAATAGTCACTTAAAAATACAACTCGTGGAAGTTTAGACATATTTCCTATCAGGGAATATTCCAGTTTCCAGAGGGGGTTTGTGTTCCTACAAGTACATAAAACAGTGTTTATCTCATTGTTTTCCTTTACCTAACATGTGTTTTTATGACCTGAAGTGTAGTTCAGTGTTGATTAAAAATCGATCGCCATCAGTATCCATGTCATGTGGCACATGTTCAGTAACTTGAGCACATAACTTCATGACAGTGTCTGACAGCAGGAGAAATGTCAGAGATCTCAGATGCTAGTGGGAGCCTCTTCAGTGGCTAAGCTTAGCTTCATGGAGTGATTTTCAAGTGAGCATCTTGTTATAAACCTCTGTGGTTTGCATAGGATCTGGTATATACATATAAATTTAGTTATTAATAAAGCACACTTCAAGTCTATCATTTCTTCTTAGAGTTATCAATTTTCAAAAAATAATTAGAATTCTTTAAGGAGAAGTAGCTTCCTTTAGGAGATAAATTAACAATGATAGTTAACTCTGTAAGATAGATACCTCTCAAAGATAGAGAAGGAGACATCCGTAAAATAACCTAAGTAATTTTAGAACCAGTTAAATCACCATTTATAAACCCAGTTTGGCAGTATGTAATGAGAGCCTTAAATATTTATATAGCTTTGCTATTTGTACCTCCAGCTGCTGCTTGTTGTTGTTTTGACTTGTTATTTCTTCATTTAAACATCTTGCAGAATCCTCAATACACAAAAAACTTCACGTACATAAGGTTCATTGCAGTGTTGTTTGTAACAATAGAAAACTGGAAGCAACACAATTGACGATACTGCTTTGTGCTCGACATTTTGATAAGAATTGTGCATGGATTATTTTATCACAACAACCTATAATGGTCTCTGTTTTTAAAATGCAGAGTAAAAGACTTATCAAGGTAAACATCTGCTAAGTTCACACAGCTAGTAAATCACATAGTCTGGATTTAAACCAGTGTATCTGACTCCAAAAGCCTGAGTTCTCAAACACCTCATTGTGCTGCTTTCACATTAGACTGTATAGCATTTCTTGCATGCCTATGATTTATTCGTAAAGGACCACAGGGAAATTGTCTTCAATTCTCGTTTTGTGTTTACAGCAATATGGCTTGTTTAAGTATTGTATATTATAATATATCTATTCAGGTACAGCGAGGCAGTAGAGAGCTTACCCAATTATCTGAGTACCTCAGCTATTGAGGGCAAAACGAATTGTTGCGGTTATTTTATTGTTTTTGTTTTGTTTTTTAAGATCTGAGTTACTTAGTTCATTTGGCCTATCTAAATTAGTGCGTTTCGTGAGATAATTGCTTGATTCTCCATTTCTCTTTGCCTTGACAGCACGCTCTCCATGTAAATCATGAGGCAGTAAGACAGACACTGGGTGTTGCTGCTGCTGCTTGTTGTTATAATTTTTTTTACTAGTTTTAATGTTTTAGAAAAGCCCTTTTCCACAAAGGATTGGAGGTATCCTTGCCCGTGGAAATTCCAAAAGGAAAATGCCTTTCAAAAACCCAGTCTTGAAGAGTAAAATGTAATCCTAAAGCTGATTGTAGCATTTTATTTAAACATTTCATCGAACAACTTCCCCCGCAGTGTTCCCTAGGCACAGTAACCTTGGAAGTCGGAAGAGTCAAAACTGGCCCATTCCATTCGGAGAGGAGACCTTCTCAGAGCAGCCAGGTGGGTAGCTGTGAGATTCATCGGGCAATGCAGTCCATAGGCCAGAAGGAACTCAAAGATGGCCCTGACCATGAGTCTGTCCAGGGTCATGTACACAGGCCTGGCCCCCTGGCAGCTTGGCAGAGCGGCTGAGGTGCAGACTTTGTGATAGGGAAGAACGAGAGATGGGAGTGGACAGGCAAGCAAGGTGGATGGAGCTCTTTGTGAGTCATTCTAAGGAACTTAGTTCCAAGCATTCTTCTTTTCTGACATGATTCTTTTTCCATAATCTCAAAAGTGAACCAATTAATATATACATATAAAGCCTACAAAGACAATATATGTTTAAAGTATTTTATAACAAACATTGATCAATCAGTATTGAACTGAAAAAATCCCGTGTAGGTGAACTGTAGAAGCTCACCACCACATATAAAAATATGGTGTGAGATAGCTGGAGTCTCTTGGTAAGCCCCTCTCCTGTCTTGCCTTCTGATGACAGAAGCCCATTTTTATCAGCCTGTCCTTAAGGACCTCTTAGTCACCCCTGAATGATTACCATTCGTTTCCTGTCGACTGGCCCTAATTCTGCAGTTGTTGAAGTCCCCATCTATGTACAGCATTTGTTTAAATTTAGAGAAGATTAGCTTGGGTGAGATTATGAAAATCCACTAAAATTTTAGGAAGGTTGGAATCAATTGCATCCATTCTTTTACCTTTAATTTATTTATGTCATTGGACAAATTCTTCCTTAAAAAGAAAAAACAAAGAGAAAACTCAGTGGACACTCTCCATATTGATTGCCCTTCAAATTACCAAATGCCACTGTTGCTTAACAAGTATTTCTAAGTCCATTAAAAGAATTCTGAAGTAAGTGGTATTTAGCGGGTATTATTACTTCCCAAACTTTCTAAAAAAACTGTTATGTATTTGTAGATGAGTGAAGGGAGCCTGTCATCATTCACTTTTCCACTTTCGGGATCCAGTACATCTGAGTCACTGGAAAGCAGCTCAAAGAAGAATGCATGTAAGATTGGATTGAAATTTTAAGCATGATTTAGTGGTTTGAATTTTGGCCATCAACAGTGATTTTTTTCCCGTTTTACTTTACCTCTGAAGCTCTCTTTCCTCTAAATCATCCCAAACCCCAGTATAGGTGCAAAAATTCAGAAGAGCATGAAGTAGTGCCTATAGTGGCATTTCCCATTTGATGTTTTCCCTACGAGGTATACTGAACATTAGAATCAGGATCCTGCAATCTTTTTCTTGCGAAGCAGATTGTTGTATTTGATTTTTATTCCCTTTTTCTGTTTAATGTAACACCAATATATCAGAAGATCCCATTAAGTGAAGCTTTCTTTCTCCATGAAGATTGCAAAAAATTTGATTGATAAAATTAATATGATCCTCCTGTGTTTTAATTACATGAAATCATGATGCAGAGGGTTTTTTGGCTTGGAGCATTGGTTGAAAGTTGTTCAAATTGAAGAAACTAACCATATGGCAGTCTCTGTTTGCAATGTAACTAATATTCTAGAAATTTAGGCACTTAAGTCCATGGATTCTTTTTAATGCTTCCATGACTTTATTTCTCTCAGCTGTGCACATGTCTTTCTATCCAAAGCACATCCTGTCCTTAACTCATTCAAAGTGGATTATGGAGTTGTATAAGCAATGCTTGAAATAAGAAGGAAGAAATAGGATGGTGTGTGCATTTTTCCAACTGGGAAGTCCCTCTGTAAGACAGATTTAATCATGTGTGCTAGTAACTTTGAAACCCCCTTTCCAAAAAAATTAGGGTACCTCACTTAGTCCCATCTAGCTGTAGACATCAAGTAAAATTTAAACTGACATTAAAAATGCACTAATAACCATATTTTATCTTTTTCCCATTTACAGTGGCATCTGAAATACAGGGATTAAGAGCAGTTGAAATTAAAAAGGTAACTTGGGAGAGAGGAAACAATATAAACTCTGTTGACTCTATTTTCCTGTTAGCTGCCTTACTATTTTATAGTACCATCTGATAAAATATGTATCATATGCAGTGGAAATAGCAGTCTTTGCTGAATTTCCTTGTTTGAAAAATCATTTTTGGTATACTGTTTATTGCCACAAATGGTATCAACCCAGCCCCACGCAAAATAATGCCGGGTCTCTCTCACTTCTCATATTAGGATAAATTAGCCTTTACTTTCAACAGAGATTTCCCATTCTCCTGAAACAGATTCCTCTGATAGCCACGCACAACTGAGAAAATAAAAGCAGATTTAAGTGCTGAGCACACTTGTAGACACTTCATACCATCGTCATTTCATTTAATAGTCACTGCAGCCCTTTGTGAGAGGCACGGTAATCTCCATTTTGTCCGTGAAGATCTAGGGATTCATTGAAAGCAGTGGACTTGTTCCAGATCCCAGCGTTTGTAAGTGTGGGTTTCTGGCTTTGAACATGGGTCTCTCTGATTCCTTTTCACTTCATAGGCTTCCTTGATTTTCCTCATTCCCCGTAGCATGATTTTCATTTAGTTTTGATTTCTTTTACCTCCTGAACAGATGCTTATTTTTCTAAATCACATTAAGGACCTGTATCAAATAAAGTAATACAATTTTCTTGGGCATCATTTTCCACCCTCACATCTAGAAGATCAAAGTTAACTATAGACTATTGTGCCAAAGAGACCAAAAGCCAATTAAAAATACCAGTTTGACCAAAGTACTCTGTCTGTCCAATGGCAGGGACCCACTGACTCATTGGGGATCAGCATTGCTGGAGGTGTGGGCAGCCCGCTTGGTGACGTTCCTATATTTATTGCAATGATGCACCCGAATGGAGTTGCAGCTCAGACCCAGAAACTCAGAGTAAGTTTTACTAGTAGTCCTGGTAGCCCTAGCAAATCTGTCAAAAGGTTTTATAAACCTTTTGACTCTGGCCAACTGTTGCAGGCAGTTTGAGATGTCTGTCAACTTTTAAATCTGCTTATCCAGCCACATCAGGGCTTGCTTTGGGTAAAAGATGAAGAAAATTAAAAGAGAGGAGAATTTGTTGTTGTATGCAGATTTTCAGGTAAATGAAATGGGATGATTTACAGTTGTTTCTTATTATTTTTTACTTGTTTGAAACCCTGTGGAAGAAGTTAAAATAAAACAGAAGGTATTCTCAGAAAGTATTGCCAGAATGAAGTGAAATTTTTTCTTTACGTGTTTTTTTGGTTTAAATGCTGATTTAACTTTATTAAATTGAAAATTGTCATTTATGTTGCATTTGTTTATCAGTTTTGCAAAAGTTCAGTGTAAACATGACTTACAATGTGAAACTATACAAAGCTTGCTTCAAAATTGAGGGATTTTGCATATGTAGAGCACTGTGATAGAATTTATGCTAACTGCCCAGTTCTGAAATCATGTGAATATTCCATTAAAGTAACTCAGTCTCTATAAAGTAAGATCTATATGGCCTCATGCCTTAAAAATGGTCTCAAACCATAATCACTATTTAAATACTGTCTAGATCAGTAATGGTTCTATTTCCCTTTGCTATGTAAATTTATGACTGGCACTTAAAAACGGATTGTACGCGTAACACAGGGGTCAGAAAACTTTTCTGTAAAGGACGAGATGAATATTTTAGGCTTTGCAGGACATACATGTGTGTCCCTGTTGCAACTATTCAACTCTGCCTTGTGAAAGCAGCCAAATAATCATGTCTGTCCTCCAACCAGATTTTATTAACCAAAATAAACAGTGGGCCAGTCTTGGCCTGTCAGCCGTAGTTTGCCAACCCTTGACTTAGAGTCACAGCTAATGTGTATAATAATAATATCCAGAGAAATTCTGGTTCCTAAATGATAGCAGATATGGTATTCTTTTAATAGGAAGTAATGTCTTACCCAGGAGAAACAAAGAAAAGGGAAGCGTGATTCCCTGCCCATTGCACCAAAGATGATAGAACTCAGCCATTACTTGCAGCTTCTCTTTGTGGCTGCTGCTGCTTGGAATTGGACGTTTCCTTGGTTCTATTTCTATTGCTGATTAGTAGTATATATGTGGTGTGGAAGGTAGGGAAGGAAATCATCCCACTCTCCATGGCTGTTGTAGCAGATGGCTATTTCTCTCCCTCGCAGGTTGGGGATAGGATCGTCACTATCTGTGGCACATCCACTGAGGGGATGACTCACACCCAGGCAGTTAACTTTCTGAAAAATGCCTCTGGCTCCATTGAAATGCAGGTAAGATTTTTATCCCAACTCTTCTGAATATGGGTAGCTTGAGGACACATGAGCTTTAATGTTAAAGCTATAAAATGATTAAATCTCCTATTATTGTATTTACTATTTCCCTTGAACATAAATGATTACATTGAGAATTCCAAGAAAGTACATAGGAAACACATTCTGTCACATTTTATCCTGATGCATTTATCATTTGATACTTTATATCTTAGGGGGAAAATTCATGGTCTCGGCAGGAAATGATTAATTGCTGAAATTTTAAGTGGTGGGATTGAGTGACTTACATTCTAAAGATCTTTAGAAAACAGTTGCATGTGAAACCATGTTTGAAAAGCATCAAAGAACTTGGTAGAATTGAATTAGTAGAATATTCTTAGTGTCAGTTGAAGAGGCCTCTGGACCTTATGAAATTCCTGCATTTATGTTAACAGAAATGATTAAGTGGATGATAAAATACACATTTTATTCCCAGTGCTCTTTTTGAAGAAAAACTACGGATGTCTTCCTAGCCACATGAGCGTGTGTTTTTTCCCTTTATATTTCTCCTGTGTACAGGTGGTTGCTGGAGGAGATGTGAGTGTGGTCACGGGTCATCAGCAGGAGCCCGCCAGCTCTAGTCTTTCGTTCACTGGGCTGACGTCAAGCAGTATATTTCACGATGATTTAGGGTGAGCTCATATACTATGGTTTGTATGTCCCTGTTACCCACATAAAGGTGAAATGATGGAAGATGAGGTGTAAAATATGAAAACCAAGTGTTTCTAAACTCTTCGATTATGGAATGGTAGGTAGGTAGATAGACAAGCAGACATGCATGCATGCTACTACTCTTCCCACATTTTCATCTCTGAGTTTTTTGAGGGAACATTTTAGTCTTGGGGGGGTCAGTCTATCCTTTTAAAAATTCCAACATTGCCTAATCATTTATTGAGTCATACTTGTGATTAAAAAAAAAAATTGAGAGTACCCAAAACTTGAGTACACAGAATTAGAATATAGAGAGAGCGGAAGAGAGGAGCATGCTGGAATTTTTACATAATTTGATGCAGCTTTTCTATTTCTTATCATCTATTTTTGTCTCTGAGCTTGGGAATACTGATGTTTATGACTTATTCCATCATAGTCTTTGGCAGTTTAGCCTCTCACTTTAAATAAACTGGAAAAGGAAGGAGCTGCTTTATACAATGAGAGCTTGCCATGAATATGTTAGGTTAAGGGTAGTATACATGAGTAATAGAATAGGGTGTTAAGTAGTATTTCATTAGATTATGTAAATTTAAGATACACACATAGCACAGCACACACTGACAATTTAAGCATCCCCAAAATACCCGTGATGGACTCACTGTTGGTAACACAGAGAGTTATACTAGCTTTAGGTGGATGTCAGCTAACCCATAACTTACAGATTCATGGAGATACATATGTATATGCCATATATATATTTTTTTAAAGTCTAAAGACTCTTTTTTTCTTCCCTTTACTGTAGACCTCCTCAGTGTAAGTCTATTACACTAGACCGAGGGCCAGATGGCTTGGGCTTCAGTATAGTAGGAGGATATGGCAGCCCTCACGGAGACTTACCCATTTATGTTAAAACAGTGTTTGCGAAGGTAAGCTTGCAAATTTTAACCACCCTCTTCCCCCCTAAGCATTCATTAATAGTGGTCAGCAGCGGGCTTATTAGTTTATGGCTTGAGGTAACGCCAAATGATTAACAGTTGATTATTTTCCTTTGGAAATCCCTACAGGAATAGGTCATTAGATATTTTTGTCCAATTTGAGGTTTAGTTATGTTTAAAGGAAAATAGGCTCAAATTGAAGTTCCATGGGTACTCTCGACAATATACATAAAACTATTAATGAACGTTAGTTAGACAGTCAGGCCTGATTGTTTTCCTTTGGAAACAAGTTGTATGTGATTGAATGTCTTTTGCAAACAGGACATTTTAAATATGTGTATGCTAAAGAGCCCTGACATTTTTTTTCTTTGCATTTTTTGTTGTGAAATATAAAATAGGTACAGAAAAGTACATAAAATACATAAGGAGAATAACTAATAGGGCATTTATTTTGCAAGTTTCATTTCATTGAATGGAATAGAAAAATAACTACTAAAAATATTAAGGAGTATCCGGCAGCTCTATCACCTACCACAGATCAGCTGTTTGCATTCAAGGGATTCAATAAAGAAAAGAAAACTGTTGGTATATAGTTATAATCATATAGCATCCCGTTCTTTGGTAAGAATATTTAGAATACAAGTAAAGTTATTAACAACATTGGTGAAGCTATTAAAATAATTTTAAACCCATATAATTATTGTTAATTTTTTGTTAAGACAATTTTTAGGAACAACAGAATTTCCTGCAGGAGAAAATTCAGATTCTCAAAATTTTACAGCACAGAGGAAACAAAATTATGTTAAACCCATTAAAAGATTTGGTACAGGGGCTTTAGATTAGTATTATAGTCCTTTAAAGTGCTTACTTAGGGAGGTTTCATTCTATTATTTTGAAAAAAAAATTATTTTTCACCAATTTAAAGTGCTGTATCTATAGCTATAGCTATCTCTCTAGCTATAGGCTTAATTTATGAGATTTTTTAAAGCCATTGGTATGTCCAAAAATACAAACAGCATTTGCCAGTAAATAGAAGAGTCATGCAGTCCTTTTTCTCAGCCTCGGAACAATTTATATAAGGCGTGCTAGTTAGAACATATTTTAAGAGTTTCATCATTATGGATTCCTCATTAACTTTTCCATATTTTTAATCTTATATTTAATTGCATAATTGCCTACTATACTTATGCCTAAGATGAGGTTCTTTTCCAAACAGCAGTGTCTGTGTTTAGTCTTAATCATTTAGGGCCCATAAGGAATATGAAGACTCTGTCCACCCTTGGGAAGTAAAGAATCAAGCAGCTTAAGCTGCCTTTTGAAAGCCACAGAAGGAATTAGAATTAGAGTTAGCACGACTTGTGCCTTATCCTGTCCTTGTCAACATACATGTGGGCTTTTGTGCTTCTGCAAACCTTTGGGTTTGATGGCCCTCATGCCCTTGTCCTATAAAACTGCTTTTGTCCTGTAAAACTGCTCATCCTTTGTTTTCTTTCTGTAGGTCTTCTTTATAGGATAAAAAATCTTGGATTCTATGAAATCATTCCTACTAAGCATATTCCCAAATATTCTTTATTAATTTGAGTTCCTACCAACTGCTGTGCTGAATAGCCAAAAAGCCATCCAACTAATCTATTGACTGCTAAATTCTCTCTCAAATTGGAATCTCAGTGCTGAAGCCATTTAGGAGAAAGGCTTCCTTTGTGTCTGTTCATCATTGCTTAATGGCTGTAGAGCACCTGTGGAGCGCTGAGAGCAATGTGTGTGTACATGCAGAGCAATTCACATTCTTGTTTGGATCTTTTTCTGTTGTGTAACTGCGAGGCAGCATTTTTTGAGAAGTAAACAAGCCACTTTATAATTGCAGGGAGCAGCCTCTGAAGATGGGCGTCTAAAGAGGGGTGATCAGATCATTGCTGTCAACGGGCAGAGTCTAGAAGGGGTAACACATGAAGAAGCCGTTGCCATCCTTAAGCGGACAAAAGGCACTGTCACTTTGATGGTTCTCTCCTGAATTAGCTGCCAGAATTGAGCCACCTCAACTTCTCACTTACATCCCATGCTGCAAAGAGAGTGGAACTGGTCCTGTGGACTCCTCCTGGGCTGTATTCATCCGGCTCTTCAAAACTGTAGGAAAAAATAGCATTTAAATTTGTTTTTCTCGTATGGAAATGATTTTCTTACTGACAACCTAGCATCACTTTCCCTTTCTCTTTGCATTTTGTGATGGAAACTCAAAGAGAAGGGCTCTTTGCATAGATAAATCCAGTCTTTCTTCCTGAAGATATCTGACATTTTATAATCATGTGGGCAGAAATTAATATGGGCTCAACTGGTTAGTAGGGAAAGGAAAAAAATCATTCGAAAGCTAACCAAGGGGAAATGGTCTCAAGAAATAAAGGTGAAAATTGAAAATATAAGATAAAGAAGAAAATCTCAAGTTTTATAAAAATGCATTTTGTTAATCCACCTTCTCTCCCCACTTCTAACTAAACAAGAAAAGAAAAAAGTTGTACTGAAAATGTTTAAAAATACTTTCAGTATTTAAAAATGTTGACTATTATTAAAACATTGCAACTCCCAGCTCTAATATGCACATATATAGTTTTCTCCTAAAATGGGCTTCAAGATTGGGTAAATAACAACAGGAAGCAATGTTCCTAAGTTTGTAAAGAAACCACTTATTGCACATCTTGATGTTCATTTTCATTTTTGACCTATTATACAATATTTTCACATTTCTATAAGTAAAATGATGACGCTGCCCTGTATTGACTGCGGTTTCTCTAGAAAGCAGCCTTGCTAACCATGCAGGAGCATAGGAGGCTCTCCGAATTGTTAGTGCTGGTTTTAAGGGGTGCAACACTGAAACTGTGTCAGTGTGCTGTGCAGTTGGTTTTCAATTAGTATTAATCTTAATGACGGAGAAAAAGCAATGTGTTAGTAATTATTTTGGTTGTATGCCGTTAGTAAATTGATAGAAAAATTAAGGGGATTAACATAAGTTCATTTCACTGCCTTATATTAACATCTTATAATACAATAGTTTAAGACTAAGGGAAACAGATGGAGCTGTTTATTGAGACAACTGGTGAGGAATTATCATGTGTTCATTCCCATTTTAGAGTGTGAAACTCCTACATTAGAATATATAAAGTCACTTTAAATAGTATCTATATTTGTAACAAAAGTAGTGTACAGATATTTTATTACAGCGCTTTTGTGTAAATGCGGAATTGAAGTGAATAAATAAGAAGTTTCATGGTGCACAAAAAAAAGCAGGCATTTTTATTTTGTTCTTTTTACTGGGGAAAAGCTTTATTATACTGTTCAAGATTTACAATTTAAAATTGGCTTTTATCATGTCTAACTGAACATATGGTGTCCATAGTTTTACAGTTAGAGGAACTCTGGACAACAACATTATGAAAAGCTCAACGCTTTTTATGCCCAGAAATTTTACTAATGCTAAAAATGCATAGACTCCTCATGGAACAGAGGAAGATAAACAGCATTAAAGAAAGAGAGCTGTTGTGCCTGTATGTGCTTTTCTGAAACGCTACGAGTGATGCAATATTATAAGTTGTTCTTTAGAGTAGTCAAGAGTTAAAGCATGTTCAGATAGAAAAAGTCATAATGAAAATTATTTCTAATAATGAACATGAAAAATCTGATTTGAACACTGAGCAAGGAATTGAGGAACCTTTGTTCTGCCACTTCTTCCCCTAATTAGCTAATGTACATATGCATTCCCTCTGATTTATCTCATCTGTAAAATGATAGGTGATTTTATCTCAAAGCTTATATCAAGTTCTAAAATGTAAAAATTCTGTGATTCTTAGATATACGAAATGAATGACACAACTACATGCTGCATCAATTCGGAAGCTATTCTCCCCAACCAGCTATTGTAAACTGAGGTACTTGATGTAACAAAACTCATTTCACTATCCCAGTGACACATCTAACCTCTTAGTCACCAATTAATGGCCCTCTGTCATGAAGGCATGTCAAGATCCTCTCATGGTTGGCTTCTGGAAGCTGAGCCACCCACTTTTATGTTTTAACCAGCAAAGATTTTATGGAGGCCACTCTGTGGCACACCCTAGGAAGGCCAGTTAACCAGCCATATTGAAGTTTGAGTAAATGTGTGAAGGCACTCCAGTGAGAGCACCCAGCTGGGTATCTGTACTAGCCTGTAGGGCATTGCCCCCAAATTCATGTCTACCAAGAACCTCAGAATGTGACCTTATTTGGAAATAGGGTCTTTGTGGATGTAATCAGTTCAGTTAAAATGAGGTCATGCTGGATTACAGTGGGCCCTAAATCCTTAAGAGAAGGCTATGTAGAGACACAGAGACAGAAGAAGAAGGTCGTGTAAAGATGGGGACCAAACAAACAAAAAACAAAACAAAGAGTACCTGGAGCCACCAGAAGCTGAAGAGATGAGGAAGGTTTTTTCTCTGGAGTCTTCAGAGACAACTTGTCCCTGCCGACCCCTTGATTTCAGATATCTGGCCTTCAAGACTGTGAGAATAAATTTCTGTTGTTGTAAACCACCTTGTTTGTGGAACTTTGCTACGGAAGCCCTAGGACACACCAGTATAGTGTCTTGGATGTTTTTATATCCTTAGCTACTATCACTGTGCCTGGCAAATAGGAGAGGCGCTATACATTTTTGTTCAGCATGTAAATGATTGAATTATAGGTCGTGATTAATTTCATGGTCTTACCTTGTTTTAGTTAAGCTAGCTGCAGCCTTCGTACTGAATGCAAAACAGGAAGCAGTGGGAATGCCACTTACGGATGTAAAACACTGGGGATAAGCTCCCCTCCTGAACTGCTACTAATTAACAAAGTCAAAGCATGTAGAAGTGAAGAAAGAGAGGGAAGGAATGAAGGAAGGAAGGAAAAGAAGATTGAGAGGAAAAGAATATCGATGCATCAGCATTAGAGAGAGTGACAAAGGCTTATGCTTCCTATATTATTCCTTCTTGGAAATGTAAGATTTCTCCGTGGAGGAGGAAGAAAGTGAGCAAAGAGTTTGAAGACTTGAACGTTATAGTGTTACAGTGTTAATGTGCAACTCAAGACCACGTACAACTCAAGATTGTGGCTTGCCCATAATAGGTTCAGTATATTTGTTTTTGTGATTAAATTACATTGGCGAATATTGCACATTTCTGGTGTTCTTTGTGACCCCTCCAAAATGATGATGATGGTGATGATGATGATGTATTTGATTTCAACACCTACTGATTTATAGCAGCAGATGTAGCAATGCAGTGTGGCAAGTCAGTAGAGCCCATACGTCAGAACAGTGATGGAACTGGAAGCATAAAAGATTAAAATTCATACAAGACAAGAAAAAGGAACTTTTTTTTCCATTTTAAGAATCTTGATAAAGCTGATTTTGATAGATTCAGAGAAGCAAAGTAAGCTCTTCCCTGCTCTGAGGTATACCATGCCAAGCTGTCTTAGACCTGGTCATCTAGCTTATTGTCTGAGAATGCCAGAGATCTAGTGCCTGTCTTCAGATCTCCATCACAGTGAGTGGAGAAGTTGAAAAGATGCCTGCAGGGAGACAAAAATCAGTATGCTTTCTTGGGTCTAGGTGTGGGAATGTCGAAACTATCATCACCTACTTTCAGCAGCCCTGGTGTGTTGTTTCATGTCAGTGACAAGTATTCTGGAATGCATTTGATTTGTGCAAAGATGTTCCTCAACTTCGTCTACGAGGAATTAATGTTTAACTTTGACCTTTCCTAAAGGGAGGTATTTGTAAGGTGGAATTTTGGCCTCTGTTACCTCAGGAGGAAAAAAACATGTTGGTGGCAAGAACATTTCTAAATGAAGAGCGTGGAAACTAGGCAAAGCAAATGTGGTTACTATGATTTTTGTATACTTGACATTGCAGCTTCTTTTTTCCTTCAAAATACAGGTATTCCATTTTATGTAAATTAGAAAAAAATTGTATAATTTGTCTAGGAATTTTATTTATCATTCAAGTACTGAAAGTTCAATTGTAGACCCTTCCAAGGAATTCTGTCAAGACAGAGGCAAATCTGTGGTAATGATCTCAGAATCCTCCCACTGAAAATGTTTCTTGAAGTTTCAAAAAGTACTGCCATCAAAAAAAAAAACTGCTTTAGGCAGCTTCTAAGAGGGAGCTTTAACTTATTCATTTAATACTGGACATTTTTCAGAAAGTTGTGTCATTTGCTGATTCTTTGTGATCCTTTCTCCCTCCTTCCCCCATCCTCCTCCTCACATGTGGATTTTCAGAAATAAACAATTATCCTTGGAAAACCTACTTTTCCTCTTCTTTTCTTATTGATGTATTAGAAGTTGTGATTTTTTCACCTGAGTCTACCTTGAAATATTTGGCATTCAAGGTTCTACTCTCTGAATTTCGTTTACCTAAAGGTCCTTTATTCCATTCAGTAAAACTTACAGGTTTACCTTGCTTTGGAAAATTAAATGAGATAACTATTTAAAGCATTAATACCATGCACATGATAAGCTGTCAAGAAATGGTAAGAGTTATTGTAGTATTGTATCCTGGAAGACACAGAGTAATGTAAATTCAGTAGCTTTCTTTAAATAGACTTCCATTTTCATTTTTGTATTACCATGTCTTTTTCTTCTGAAGTTGGATGCAAATCAACTTATACCAAAATTTCAGTTGTTTTGCATACAATCTTCATGCTGTTTCCCATATCCTCATATAACTCTACTATTAATTACTAAATATCTTTACTAAAGATATTTAGTAAAGATAATCTTTACTAATTATCTTTAATTACTAAATATGCTTTAAAAAGGAGTTACATCTCACTACTTCAAGTGGAAAACCAATATCATTTGCCATAAATTTAGGGTAATTATGAGTAAAAGTGATGTTGTTGAATTCTATCAAAATACAGTTGCCTACCGAGGATCAGAACTTGAGGCCTGCTCTCTTTGTCAGAAAGGGAGAGTTGTAAATACTAGAATGGTGTTAATGACTCAATAGAGACTCTCCTGGACTTAAAGGAACTGAAAGAAAATACCTTTTTCATGATGTGATTTAGTATTTTCTAGTGCCTTATCAGTGAGCCCTACAAAAATGATCTCACAATATATACTCTCTCTTTGGAAGAAACTCTATTATACCAAAATTGGAAAGGTTTTGTTTGTAGACTCCTTTTTTAAAAAGTAGAAGCAAGCCAGTCAATTCCTGTTTTAAGAGTATTCTGTGCTAATGAGGTTATTTAAGATTTTGTTTATAAGACTTTCACTAAAATCAGAATTGGGTCATCACGTCTAATGCTTTAGTTTTGGCAATCTGAGTTTGAAATAAAGGACAAATGACATAAATTAATGGAGTAAAATTAATGTTGTGGTAATATTAAATAAAGCTAATGTCTCCTGCACCTGGAGGGTGATGCAGATGGCAGGCATACGTAATTATGCACCCTGCTGCCTTTAAGTGTACTGATAAAAATCTCTCAACTGAGGATAAAATATGTTCATTCACTGGCTCCAGACACATTTGAGTAAGGCAACACAATACATAAGAAACATAGCCTAACATACTTATTTTTTGAGGAAAACATGCAATTCTGTAAGTTAAATGATTAACTATTTACCTGATTTTTAAAATAAGTCATTATTAGAGTCATGGTCTTTGTCCTTTCTGTGAATATTAAAATATGTGTCAGTCCCATTAGGAAAAGATTTTTCTCAAACCAGCAAGGGAGTATTTTAAGTTTACATTTTCACTTACTATGCATTAGTTAAGAGAAATTTACTAATAGAATCCTAAATAAGTTGATTTGACTTCTTACTCTAGGTACAAATTAGATTGGCCAATTATCACTCAGATATTTATCAACTTGTTCAATTCTTTAAGACGTAGCTGCTCTATAGCATTGACATATATACACTACCAAATGTAAAATAGCTAGTGGGAAGCAGCCGCATAGCACAGGGAGATCAGCTTGGTGCTTTGTGACCACCTAGAGGGGTGGGATAGGAAGGGTGGGAGGGAGAGGTAAGAGGGAGGGGATATGGGGATATTTGTATACATATGGCTGATTCACTTTGTTATACAGCAGGAACTAACACAACATTGTAAAGCAATTACACTCCAATAAAGATGTTAGAATGTTAACATATGAAAAATCCTAAAAAAAAAAAAAGTTACATGCACCCCAATGTTCAAAAAAAAAAAGCAGCTACTCTAGAAAAGATGTCAGTGTAATAATTATGCATATAGATAATATATTTCACTGCAGCTACTTCAGAGATGTCACTGAACTTTGTAAAACTTACTATGTGTTTTCTTCATTTAAGGAATGTGAATTCTCATAACTTCATTTTGTTGCAGTTGGATACCTATGCAGTTAAAAGTACAACCAGCAACTTCTAGTTTTAGCTTCAGAATGATTTTAAAATGCTTTTATGATATTTGTTATACACACCCATTATTTTTCTTATAATTAGATGTATATTTATAGCTTATATTTTAAAAATAAAAAGGACAAGTAAAATACTCTTTTTCAGACACAGTTTTCATCAAAATAGATCTGGTGCCAGGTGTTCATTTTATGATAGAGGATGCTGGCTCACTTTAAAGAAAATAAATTTAAGGCTAGGGAGCATATGACTTCTTCATCTTTTACTCTTTAATCTTAGGGTTAATAAAGGAATTATACATTTTAAAATATACATTTATAATTTTTCTTGCCATTTGGATAACTAAAACTATGGCAGTTAGGTTCAACCCATTCATCTGCATTTATTTGTAAGTACCTGACTATTAGTTCTTCTATTCAGTAGTTGATTTTTTTTTTTCTAAAGCTTTTCCTTTCTGTACGTTACAGGTATTCATGTAATGAAGTCATCAATGTCTCAATATCTACTTTGACTGCCTTGAATGAATGTAAGTCAGAGCTGATAAATGTCTTAACACTGAAGGAGCTCTAGATTTCTCTGAAATGCAGTGTAAAGTGCATGGGCCTCTGGGTCTCAAGGCCCCGGGTTCATATCCTGGCTTGGTCCCCGACTGAAAGGCAGCTGACCTCTCTGAGCCTGTGCCTCCTTGACTGTAAAAAAGGAATAATCGCATCTTCCTCACAGCTCTGTTAGTGTCAAAAGAGATGAAGTGTCTGTGCGTGGTGGCCCTTGGTAAATGATAGAAATATTGTTAATATTTCTAAAATCAGTGTAACTTCAGGGCTGCAATGATATCTCTAGTGGGATCGTGGGGGTCATCTGGAGCAGAGTGTGCTGTCACTACTGTTAATTTATATCCCAACTTTAAACATAAACTTGGGAAGTGTCCTCTTAGTTTCTCATTCTAGAAACATCCTCATAATTTCTGCTAGAATGGAAAGCAAAATCAAAAATGATTCCAGGAAAACTGAGAATGGCATAGTCTCACTGGTTGGTGAAGCAAATGTGTCACTCCTTAATATTTTAAATAAGATATTTTGGGGATGGAAGTTATTTAAACCTAGTGAGAGGTTTTATCATCAATCTGAGCCCCGTCGCTTGCATAGTAAGCCAAGTTTCTCGTTTTGAAAAGTAAATGGGAAGTTGTACAATATCCATCACTCTATAATCTCTCCCCCCAGTCCTCTATGTTCATTTAATTAGGATAAATACATTTTATTTTCATCTTCCTTTTTAGGTACAATCTCTTTTCAGAAGGGAGGGAATGAAGAAATGAGCTTGGTAGACTAAACAGTCTTCTAGAAGGAAGTTGGTGAGATCAGACTCTCTATCAGATCCTCCTTTCTTCCACATTAGGTATTATTTCTCAAGTGATTGATACTAAATAAGTTGGGGAAATGTAAGGTGGAAATTGTATGCACTACTAGTGGTTAAATTTTTTAGGTTTTTTTCCCCCTAAGGATTTAAGGAAAGGGAATTAGCTTTTAAAGAGGACTTCTCCCAAGTGATAATCACGTTTGACTATAAAATAAGCTTCAAGTTCTTTGAAGACCTGGCTCTGACAGTTCATACTGTTAAAGATTTAGGTGAGGATTGAGAGAATGGAAGCTTCTATATGGGATCCTGCAGCACGCTTTTCTTTGGGTGCAGTGAAGGGTGATGTTTTTCTGTACTGGAGAGCAGATGACTAGTACATGTAAGCCTAATTTCTAGGTTTGGACATTGGGTGAAGTAAACTTATAAAACATTCTCAATCCCCACTTGTTAATAAAATAGTTTATGGGTATTTATAACATAAATCATACTTCTCAATGACCTAAATATTGGAAGCCAGTGAAGAGCCAAGAATCACCTTAAACCTTTATAAAGCATTGAGATCCCAAAGAATATATGTGTCTATAACCACCTGTGCAGAAGTGATCATTCGCAGGTAGATGAGCTCCTGTGAAAGCTGGGATGGGAAGTCCGAAAGTGTGAAAAGCTTTGGTAAGTTTTCCTTTATGACCATGGATCATATTTTTTTTTGATACTTGCAATGGTGTTCCTACTTAGAAAACTTACCTGTTTTTCAACTTGCAAGTGAAAACAAGAAACAGTTATTAAAATACCTTAACTTTCTATATGGGGATTCTGAATACAAGAGAGAATAGAAATTTAGTTACTAAAGAATTTGAATGGGACTGTGGAAAATGTTCCCTACTTGAAGGAGAAAAAAAATGGGATTAGAGCCATAAATCTTTCCTTTACTAAGGCCAGATACTTAGTTTTGCCAAGTATATTTCTTAATGGAGATATTATCTTCCATCTAGGTTTTTTAAAGTTGAGATACTTAATGGATATGAAAGTTTTTAAAGTTTCAAAGCATAGATCATTGTTATTGTATATTAGCTAAACCACACATTTATGGATTTTTTAAAATTTATTTATTTATTTTTGGCTGTGTTGGGTCTTCGTTTCTGTGCAAGGGCTTTCTCTAGTTGCGGCAAGCGGGGGCCACTCTTCATCGCTGTGCGCGGGCCTCTCACTATCGCGGCCTCTCTTGTTGCGGAGCACAGGCTCCAGACGCGCAGGCTCAGTAGTTGTGGCTCACGGGCCCAGTTGCTCCACGGCATGTGGGATCTTCCCAGGCTAGGGCTCGAACCCGTGTCCCCTGCATTGGCAGGCGGATTCTCAACCACTGCACCACCAGGGAAGCCCCTATGGATTTTTTGATTAAAAGTTCTCAAATTGACCAATACTGTCTAAATATATATTCTGTCATTTTCCTGTTACATAGTTCTAGAAATGAAATATCTCTACTCCTCCTACAATGCTTTATTAATGAATGACATATATACCACTCTTTTCCAAAAGTGTGAGGTGGTGTATGTTTTTTAGATTTTGTGTTACGTAATTTTTAAAAAATATTAACGATAAATCCATTAAAGAACAAACCCAACACTCATTCCCAAGCATGATCTTTCCACCCTTTTTATCATTACTGTGTCTTGGACATACCCATTTTATAGCAGATAGTTGTACCATGTTGCTTTATTTTGTGTACCTTATGGGCTCTGTTATTCTGCTGAAAATAACGTTAGCTCAGGAGTTTTGCTCAAGAGTGCGGAGAGGGGTGAGGGAGAGAAAGAAGGAAGGGAGGAGGAAGGAAAAAAGTTAGTTTAGAGAAAGGGAGAAGATCATTAGCCCCAAGCCTATTCTGATAGGATTTCTACTATTGGATATGAAAGTTAAATATGGACTTCTTCAGAGTCAGTGGAAAACAAAAGGGCAGGGTCAATTATAATTATACTTCAGAGAGAAAAAGTGGAATTTACAAAATCTCACATATTGCATATAAATACTGAGACCTTCGTAAGTGTTCAGTAACTGTGAATAAATGAATGATAGAATCATTTTGGGACAGACTTGGACAGATCAAGGAAAAAGAAACCAAAAATAATGCCAGTGGGGCCAATGCTAGTTTGCATTTTCTGCAACTTTTGTCTCTTTTCCTTCTTTTCAAACTTTTTGTTTAACTTTGAGAAGAGGAGACTAAGAGAATGGTGGTAAGTCATGGATATTTTTCACTTTCTGAGGAAGTAGGAAAAGTGTACAAGGTCTCAAGGGGTTGAAGGGTGAATGCAGCTGCTGTTTGTTTCTGCGGACATCCCCAAAACTTAGGGCCAGTGGATGGTTTCCATGGGAACGCTTGGTATCTAGGTAGATGCTGGCAGAATGGTTTTAACCTTTCTGGAATGTAATTGAAGAAAGGTTACTTCTTCTTACTCAGTTGAAGTTACTCCCCAAGATAGTCTTTATTATAAAAAAGAAAATATGTGTATCTTATTTAATCAAACCCACTTTCCACAACGTATCAAATTGAGTGCAGCATCTACTGGACAAACAATAAATCTTCATAAATATTAGTACTAAGGCCTTGTTTATCTCCTTCACTTCTACCTTAGGTAATGATAATGAGAATAGTCCATTCCAGTGGTACCACTTGATATCATGCAAAGAAAAGAATATTTCCTCCACCCTTTAGTCTGAAGTCCTCTGAGAAGCATCATTACAGGTGGCATGATGGAGAAGTGAAGTAAAGCTATAATCTAGATATTTCAGTTTCTCTAGTGTAGATTTGGCTTGAAGTATAATCACAATAAAGTATTAACAGAAAACTGAACATACAGAACTTTGGATTTTATTTTTGATAAATAAGAGTTGATAACCAGAGAACTTCTTGGTCCAGGAAATATTTTTTCACCTGTATTCTGCATGAACTCTTTAGAAAGTGAATGTTTCCTAGAAACAGATGATTGATTAGAGGCTCAGTGACTATAGGGACATCCTCTGTAGGATCTTCCCTAACCGTCCCTTCTCCCTTCACCAAACAACCCTCTCCCTTTAGTGAAAGTGTTTGTGTCCCATTAGAGCAGTTCCCTTGCAACACCATCATTGTTTCTATCCTTGTGATTCTTTTCACTGTTGTTTACCACTGTAGAAAGATGATTTGTTGCCTCTCTTAGAGAAATAGATAAGAGCTAAATTCCTGGAAATGAAAGGGCGTGTGGTCTTTGCCTTGGATTGGAAAAGTGGGAAGGGGCAGTGATGGCAAGCATTTCCTCAAGAAGTGTCATAATCTTAAGGACTCTGCTTAGTAGGAACTCATTGCTAAGGTAAACTGAGAACGAAAGGGCAATCGTCAGGGGAAGACCCCAGTTCCAACCCGTTGTTTACTGCAAAGGCTGAAGGACCACAGTTCATTCTCGGAATTGTTGTAACATTTCATCTAGAAGAAGTGCTTGCCAACACCTTCTTGACAAATGAAGAAAACGAAGTTTGTAGGAGTTAAGTGATTGGACAGTTTCATAAAGCCTCACTGTCTTCACCGAAACCCTAGTCTTCCATGGTGAAATGTGCATCCCAGGTGACTCAGCCTTTTCTATCCGTAGCTTATTTGTCAACTTCTCAATCTCTTTTGCTTTCTCGTGGGCCCTCTCCAAATTCCCAGTACATATTACATGGTAGACTTGAAATCTAAAGCTGATTTTCATAACAACGTGATCAGTGGGTGAACTATAATTTATATGTAACCCAAACGTAAATGGGCTATATTCAAAGAAGCACAGACTGGCAACCAAAATATATAACTGAAAGGAGTCTTAAGTATTTATTTCATTTATGAAACCTTAGTTTTGATGCTCATTAAACCTTCTTAAAAATCTTTTGATTGATCTTTATCTTATCCTAATCTTTTACTCTCAAAGAAGGGATTAAAAATTACATCCCCTCCCCTGCTCATTTCCCAGTCCTTTCCTCACACTCTGTGTTGCCCTGTTTCTTTCCTCCGTCTTCAGGCTGGAATGGCCACTTGTGCCTGACAGGCACAGCAGGTTGACCAACAGGACTGCTGGCTAACCCAGAAAACTCCATATACTCCTTGACTGTCATGGAGGGAAGCACAGAGTAGCCCATAGGAAATAGATTTAATCTTTTAACTCTGACCACTTTTTTTGGCAAAATCATCCCATTACCTGGTTTCAACACATACATAAATGATAGCAAGCAAAAAAAAAAAAAAAAAAAACTGTCTGCTTGGGAGAATGTGTAGGGAAGGCGAGGTGGGCGTATGTGATATAGAGGGATGCACAAACACGTAACAGGACTGTATCTGGAACTGTGAAAATATGTGTTTTCTATGCATTGCATAGCTCTCACTCCACCCCCCACCCCTGCTCCCCACCTATCTTTCTCTCTTTCTCCTACTAAAAAAAGCCTTTCTTCCCTCCCCAGCCACAGTATAATATAGGCACACTCTCAAAGTAGCTGCTGGCCAAAATATTGGAGGAAAAAGTTTAGGTTCTTAATGCACAGTGTTTTCATTCTCCTAAACTATATCAGATATGGCTGGTGAGGGAGAAGGAATGAGGAATAAAAGGAATGAAACGGCTTAAAGTGGGAAGGGGAGAAAGAATCATCCAGTGTAAGGACCCGGAAGCTGAGGGGAAGGGGACTTAGTGCCCTGTTAACCTTGAGTGATGATCCCCAGTTGACAGTTGCTTGAATCCATCAGCAGTGCCTTGACTGTGTCCCCTTCCCCACACCTCGCCTGTGGACAACCCACCATCTGACAAAAGTAGACACTCCAAGTCATCCAACTGAAGGAGGGGGCGTTGGATGACTTGGGTAGGTTTGGTGACATGGAGGAAAAATCTCACTCCCTGGTTAAGGGGAGTGCATTTCATTATCAGTTAAGCAGGTCTATGGTAGTGAGGGCAGCAAGGACCATGGCACTTCTGTTTCCCACATGCAAACATTTAAGTCCCCATACAGAGGATATCTCTAACTCCTGAATGGCTAGTGTTTCAAAAATGTTGTGGGAGGGGAATAGTTGGAGATGAAGAGGATAGTGGTTGAGAATAGAACTTGGAACATGTTTAACCACTTCTCTGGCCTGTGGTTAGCCTGGACACAGACTGGTTTATTAATGGGAAAAACTTCCCTTACTTGAACTGCAGAGACAGTTGAGCAGTGCTCTCCTCCCCAAGTCAGTGCTATGTGATCGCTGCCAGGGGTCTAGCCCTGTTTCTCAGGGTGTGTGCTGAGCAGAGACAGGGAGGGAAAGAGTTTATTCTCATTCTGCAGTCAGCAGGTCAGAATGGTTATTTTGGCTCCCAGCTTGACCTTGACTCAAAGCCCCACTTCATGTTACCTGACTCTTTTACTGAGACCTTTTATTGTTCTTGTCTTTGTCCTTGGTCTAGATTGTCTACTGATGTTGTATTCTGTTAAAATTTTAAATAATTGACATAGAAAAACTAGTGTTTGGGATGTGCTGAGTACTGGCATTCTAGGAAAACTGGACTTCACTAGAGGAGGAGGATGAGTGAAACACTTTTGTGGAGATTTCGAAGAAAACCATTGGGTGTGTTCAAGAACTCTAGAAGTGAAAACTGGTTCTTTGTGAGTTCTGATATTACTTTCAAATGTAAGGCTCCTATTTTCTTTGATCCATTTGTGTCACTAACATTACTCTTTTGGACTAGTTGTTCAGTCGTGCCACTCTGCCCAAACATGTCTTAGGCTTCCCACTGTGTAGAAAAATAAGCCCATACGTTGCTTAGTATTTGAGTCATCTAGCACTTGACCCCAAATTTTCCTGTCTAATTCACCAGTTCTGTTCCGAAGAAGCTCTAGTCCTATCATTCTGTTTATAATTTTCCAAACCTGGTTGGTACATATTGGCCTCCATGATTCTATTTACACTTACCTTTTTCTTTCTTTTAAAATATATTTATTTAATTAATTTATTTTTGGCTGTGTTGGGTCTTTGTTGCTGTGCGCGGGCTTTCTCTAGTTGCGGCGAGCGGGGGCTACTCTTCATCGCAGTGAGCAGGCTTCTCACTGCCGTGGCTTCTCTTGGTGCAGAGCACGGGCTCTAGGCACGCAGGCTTCAGTAGTTGTGGCGCGCAGGCTCGGTAGTTGTGGCGCACGGGCTTAGTTGCTCCGTGGCATGTGGAATCTTCCCAGACCAGGGCTCGAGCCCGTGTCCCCTGCATTGGCAGGCGGATTCTTAACCACTAAACCACCAGGGAAGTCCCACTTACCTTTTTCTGAAATTATGTTTTCCTTAACCTGTCCCTGGGTTATTCACCCTTCAAGACCCAGCTCAAATCATTTATTCTTCATAAAGTTTTGTCTTTAATGGGCTGGTGTGTGTTCTTCTCATGACAAGTACTTAGAACACTGATTATTATTAATCAGAACTCGTCTTTCTTCTTCTCATGCTCATAAAATTTCATCTCTGGCATAGCATTTTTCAAGTGTTACATATTACTTACTTAAAAAAAATCTTCTATGGTCCGAAAATAAATTATTGGAACATTGGTTATACTCAGTTAAAGCAATTTGTTTTATGTCCGACTTCTCAGAATGTCAAATATAGCAGTATATTGTAAATCTTCACTGAGTGTGGGATACCATTTTCCAAACCAAATTGACCAAAAATATCTGGTCAGACTCAAGTTCCAAGTAATACATTTTAAGGAAGCACACCTCTACCACACTAGTCTTTGATCTGTTAAAGTCATTTGGCTATCTAATCTCTTCCCCAGTAGATTTTGAGCTTCTGGCTGCATTGGGTCTCACTCAGCTTTTTACCCCCATAAAATATGACATATATCACATAGCAGGCCATAATACATTTCCTTTTTAAGAGAGAAATATTTTTTTTTCCTAAAGGAACCAGAAAGGAGTTGAAAGCAAGGAAGGTAGAGAGGCTGTGTTTATTATTTTTAAGGAGTTAAATGAGTTGTGAGTGGTAAAAAGGAAACCCTGTGTGCATTGTCCAACATGCAGAGAGCATGGCGCTGGAGAGGGAAGTACTGGGTCAGCTTTTGGCATACCCACGAAGTTGCAACAAAGTAATTTAGCTCATATGGGAAGATGAGGTTGTAGAGTACCAGCCAGTCCTTTAATATTCAAATATGTTTCCAAGTTGGCTGTTCTTCCTTGGTAAGTTCCTGTGCATGGGTATATTTTACTATTCCAATTATCTACCATCTCTCCAGCTTGTTAAATTTGACCAAAACCTTGATCACATATTATGGGCCTGGCATAGGATCATTCCAAAGCCAATACTAAATAAGAGGCCTGAAAATTCTTGACTTTACATAAGATTAAAAAATTTAAATTATGAAAGAATCTAATCTAATTCACTAATATTATAGAGGAGCCGTCTTCAAAGTTACCAACAATCTATGGTAAAAGTGGGACTAAAACTCAGGTTTCCTGACAATGAGTGACTCTTTTCATTGAACACAAGTATTTAAAAGTGATTTGAATTCTTTAAAAAAAAAATTCAATACTTAAATAATTTATAATAATACTATCTTCCCATATTAACTTGATGGAGGGAAATTAGACAAGCATTAATCTTGTATGTTTGAAGTTGGAGCAAAGGAGATGAATGAATAATAGCTGATTATTATCATTAACTTATTGAGCTGTACTCTCAAAAGTTCAGACATTAAACCATGAGACTTCATAGTCATCAGTATATACAAATTTCTAGCAGCACTCTACCTGAAAGATCATTCAGATTCAACTCTGTGTTTGACAGAGGAGGAAGCTGCAGATAAGCAACTTTTTCAGCAGGTATTAAAGTTCACTGTTTCTCAAATTGTGTCTGTGAGTTGGAGTTAATTTATTTTCATCTGCCTTCCGCATGGAAATATAAGGCAAATCCCCATCAGTTTATTATCATTCCAGCTACTAAGTCTCGGGACAGTTATATAAAAACAAAACTAAACAAAATTATATTTTGATTATTATTGTGGTTACTGTTGAGACAAGTTCCCCACATAAGCTTGATTAAATGTTTATGTTTGTATGATAGTGATTGCAATATTAGGTTATAAGACAAAGCCGTTTTGGGATAAATTAATATTTTGAGAAGTTTAAAAAGCATTTCTGCATGTATAGTAAATTGTAATCATATGTGATTATAAAGCTCATTCAATAAGTGGAAATGTATTACAAATTGATAGGTTTAGATTAGCAGTGAACACTGCTAAGATGTTTTAGTGTAACTTTTTGAAAATACAAGTCCCATTTAAAGGGAAAATTTAAGGGTAAATACATTAAGAATTAGCCTACAACTTTTAGAGATACAATAAATAAATGTAGATGAACTAACCTTACACCCACATTAAAATATGAGGTTCACCCCACGAGCTTCAGCTATTTCGGTTTCAACAACCATTGCTGGTTCATGTATGTATATACAGTGCAACAGTGACACCACTGGGCCAGACTTATCTTACTTCTTGAGCTTCAAAGTGTTAACAAAAAAAAAAGTTAGATGTTTATGAGAAATGGAGTCAATTGGGTAAAATGTGTGTATGGTTATGAAACTAGGCTATTGAATTTGGGGGATACGGGGGTCGACTTTCCACCAGTGCCTTTATAGTCCTAACTCTGTTGGGTATGCTTCTTCAGTGACTGAAAAAATAAAGGACCAGATGATAACTATGACTGATTAAGTAAAATGAGGCTGTTCCTGATACTCCAAGAAATATTGTCAATTAGTTAAAGACCCTTACATTTAGTTTAAATTTTCAAAGAGAAAATAAACCCACTTAGAGGAAAAAGGAAATCCTTGGAACAGTTTAATTTTTTTCTAGAGTCCAACCACTAGAGGGCAGGAGAGTCCATGCTACTTTGGCTTTGTTCTACATTACCCGCCCCGCCCCTACTCTACTCAGTCTTCAGCCCATCCTTCTCTTCCTGAGTAGATAAATACATTCTTCAGAAAAGGGGCTGTTTCTTATTTCTAAAATACTGGAGCATTACATTTTCTAGAACATACCCAAGATAAAAGGCAGTACAAGTAGAATGTGAGATAACATCTTTTTCCAAGTGTAAGGGTGTGATTATATTCTTTTGTTTATATTAAAATCAGCTCTTTTTTGAAGTAAATGCTTGGGGCAAAAAAGGAGGGGGTATATCCACAGGATTTTCTGTAGCTATTGAAAAAATTAATACCAAGTACTAAATCAATTAATTCTTAAGTCAATTCTTAAGAAATCTTCCATTCCTGAAAATCTAACTAAAAGTGAGAAAATATAAAAGTGATAAAGCCAAGCCCTTTGTGTTCTTAAGAAGAAACTCTGTATGAAGAACATAAAATAATAGGCACATGAAATACTCGAAACTTAGAAGCCTAGATTTTCATTGATGATATCATTGCATATAATTGCTAGGATTTGGGAGAGAAAAGTGGCCTTTTCAAAAATTTTTTTTTCAGTTTCCTTTATCTTTCTCTCCTCTAACAAAAGCTTTTATTTCTGGTAAAGTGAAAGATTTGGTTGAAATTTTTCTTTGACTAAAGTTGAAACCGATTGTGTGAGTGTTTATTTTGTGTTTTATCCAGTAAAGAAAGATTATGTTGTAATACATCACTGATAAAAGTAAAATCATTTCTCTAGTTTCTGCTTCCAGCTCTGTAAGTGATCGTCACTGCAGTCTTCAACACTCTGTGCATAAAATTTCCTGTGCAGGTAAACTTAGCTGGGATCTTTGGCATTGAAATACTTAGAATTAAATTTTTCTATAAACATACTTACAGAACTGGTGATTTTACTTGCTGAAGAATGGAATCCTATAGAGGAATATTTTAAAGAAATATGAGCTTTCTTGAGAAAACTTGATTATATTTGGTTAGACCTTCACCTATACCTTTTGTGTGTGTGTGTGACCTATACTTTTGAATAACTATTTATTCTCCCAAACAGTGCTGGGCATAGAGCAGATACTCAATTTGTTCAATGAAAATTAGCACCTATTGGTTGTATCTAACTTCCACACATGATGCTGGGAACTCTTAGCCCTTCCTTATGGGAGTTAAAAGTTTCTAGAGTAATAAATGTTCAATATTGCTAACTCTCAGGTAAGTTAATTTTGGCACTTGTATTTGTTGATTTTTGTTAGTTTCCCACTCTCCTCACAGAAGTGTTCCATGACACGTATTTTTTTCCAGGTAAGGTGAACTGAATTATTTTGGCAGGGCACTTTTAAACGAACTTTGAGATTATTGCAAGCAAACTGCAGTGTCTCAAAGACAAGTGTTGTCAATTACTGGCCTAAGTGATGAATTTTCTCCAAATTCCCTGCATGTTGTTCCCAGGATTTTTTTTTTTTTTGGTAACTCCCATACATAGTTTTGGTACTCTGCCCCTCCTGCACAAATTCACTTTGGAAATTTGCAAAGGCTTAAATTCTGGTTGTGGCCTAGGGCTTGACAAGCAACTTCCTGGAAAGGCTTTGCAATAAGAGCTTTGTTTCTCCTTGGTGTGTAAGTCTGCTATTACTCATGCAGTGGTCCAGTTTACACTGGCCCTTCTTAGGGAACTATAAGGACATGATCTTAAGGAGACAGTGCACACATACCAAAACAATCCAGTCATAATATTTTTAAAAGAGATTCCTTGGGAGGCAACCACCCTAGATTCTGACCCTTCTTTCTTAAAAAAATCCAGTTAACCTCAAATATGTTACTTTGATATCCTTAGAGCAGAAGAGAAATCCTCAGACCCTAAAGCAGAACATTGGTATTTCAGGTATGAAGTGACTTTTACGGAAATGGAAACCAGTCAGAACTCCTGTTTATCTCATGAAATTGCCCAATTTGAACAAGATATTTTTATTTGGCAACTTTTACTGAGGAAAGTTTTTTTGAAGGTGGGGGGAGGTCCTTTTCTTCTTCTCTATGGCTTAGATTACACTTAAATGAGATGCTTGATTAGGTTCAGCTGGAAAGAGGATGACCTTAGTTAACCCACTGTTTAACCCAGTTCAGCTAACATTCGAACCTAGACTACTTTGCCAAGATTTCCTCTGTTGGACTTGAGAGCCAGCCTGCCTTGGAGAGTAACAGTCAGTTAATCCTATTCTAGGATAGTAGTTCAGTCATCCTCTGGTATCCGTAGCATTATTTCTGAGTGGCCTCCAACTTGTTAGCTTTTTATATCAGACTCTGATTTCCTATCCAACCATTATTTACTCAGGGCTTATGATGACTGATTCCCTCATTACATTATAAAATTGAATACTTGAAACACTCATGTGATGGGAACAGTGATCTTCCCCATTTTGCAGATAAGGAAAATAATTGATCTGTCTGACCTTTATCAGTCTAAGGTCACACATATTAAAGGGGACAGAGTGAGAATCAAATCCATATCTTTTGACTTCGTATCCACTCTTAGCCAAAACTGTACCTTGTAGTTCCATCCCAAGGAGGGAAAATGGTATAAACTGGACTAAATCAGGGTTTGAAACCACAAGCCAAGTTAAGTCATTGCTATTAATGGGAACAATTGCATGAACCCCCATAGCCGCCTTGCACCTACAGACTCTACCCTGCCCTCAACTACACCATTATAGCTCGGAATGCAGCTGTTCTGCTAAAGACTTTAAACAGGAAGGTTGCACCACGATTCATGCCTAATAAGTGCCAGTGATACTGCAGCTATTTTATAGAGCAACAAAACAAGTTTCAGCAACCCAGATCTTTATCTGCTTCAGCGGAAAAGACCAGTTACATTTTAATCTCAGTTATAGAAATGATTGTTATGAAAGCAAGCTGGTACATCTCTAGAAGGTTTTTTTTTTTTTAACTCTTCCTTTGATGCCCATTAGTTCTTTTTTTTGAGATAAAGGACGAATTAAACTATCAATACATTAAGTATAGAAAATGAGGTAGATCTCACTCTTGAATGGGTATTCTGGTCAGGATGTTTCATGGCATTGAGACACACTGTAGCCGAAATCACCTCTAGTAAGGCATAATTTATATTCAATGAAATGTACCAGGTTTAACTGTAGATCTTAATATGCTTTGATAAATCTATGTGCCAGTCATTTCCAATATCCCCAAAAGTTCAGCTGTGTCCCTTTTCAGTCAGATTCCCCTTCCCCCAGTTACCACATCTGGTCACAGGTAACCACTGACCTGCTTTCTGTAACTACCAAATAGTTGTTCTTCATTAGAATTGCATATGAATAAAATCACATTGCCTATCTTCTCTTTGTATTGGCTTCTTTTGCCCAGGCTGTTTGTGTGATCTATGTTGTATGTTTTAGTAGTTCATTTCTGGATAGTATTGCATTGTTGGGATGTCCAGTTTGCTTATTCATACCACTACGATAGACATTTGTTTCAAGTTTTCAACTGTTATAAAGATACTAAGAAGATTCCTGAAGAAGATTTTGTGTCCATATAACACTTTTATTTCTATTGGGTAAAAGCTATAATTAGAATTGCTGGGTCATAAGGGAAATATATACACACACACATGAACTTTATAAGAAACTTCTAAACTGTACCACTTTGTATTCCCTCCATCAAAGTACGAGAGTTGCAGTTTCTTGATATTCTCACCAACACTTGGTATGATCAGTCTTAATTGGAGTCATTCAGATGACATCTGGTGGTGTTATACTGTGGTTTTAATTTACATTTACCTAATGAATAATCATGTTGAACAACTTTTCATGTGTTTATTTGCTATTTGTATTACGTGTCTTCTTAGGTGTGTCTGTCCAAATCTCTTACGCAAATTTTAAAAATTGGCTTGTTTGTTTTTCTAATTATTGAGTTTTGAGAGTTCTGTGTATGTATATATATGTGTGTGTGTGTGTATATATATAATGCAGATCCTTTATTTTATATATATTTTTCCCTTCAAGTTTGTGATTTTTCTCTTCATTTTCTTCCCATTGTCTTTCAAAGAGCAGAAGTTTTAATTTTGATGCAATCTAATTATTAATTTGTTCTTTTATGGATCATGCATTTGGTGTATAAGTAAAAAAATCTTTGTCTAACTCAAAGTCACAAAGATTTTCTTCTAATTTTCTAAATGTTTAATAGATTTAAGCTTATATTAAGGTCAGTGATTTATTTTGAGTTAATTTTTATATATTGTGTGAGGTATGAATCTGAGATTCTTTTTTTTTGCATATATTCAGTTGATTCAGCACATTTGTTAAAAAGACTATCCTTTCTCCACTGAATTATCTTTGCACGTTTTGGAAAATCAGTTGTCCCAATACATGTGAGTTTATTTCTGTTCTATTGATTTATCTTGCTGTCTTTACATTTATATTGCACTGTCTTTATTCTAGCTTTAAATTAAGCTTCAATTTTGGTAGCATTAATCGTTTAAATTGTTCTTAATTTTCAAAATGCTTTTGGCTACTCTGGGAACTTGGCATTTCCATATGAGTTTTAGAGTCAAATTTTTAATTTCTGAAAAATAAGCCTTTGAAGATTTTGAATGGGATAATGTTGAATATATAAATCAATTTGGGGTGAAGTTATCCCTTAACCACATTGAGTCTTTTGACCTGTGAACAAAATATATTTCTTCTTTATTTAGATCTTTCTGGTTTCTCTGAGCAATCTTTTGTAGTTTTCAGAGTACAAGTCTTTTGCATCTTTTATTAGATTTCTCTCTCCTAAATTTTTGATACTATTGTAATTTGTATTATTTTTTAAATTTCAATTTCTGGTTTTTTGTTGCTGGTATATAGAAATACAGTTGGTTTTGTTTATTGATCTTATGTTCAGCAAATTTACTAAATCACTTAACTCATGATGGTAGCTTCTTTGCAGATTCCATTAACTTTTCTATCTAGAAAATCATGTCGTCCATGAATAAAAGAGTTTTATTTTTCCTTTCCAATCTGGATAACTTCAGTTTCTTTTTCATTGTTTTATTGCATTAGCTAGAACCTTCAGTACAATATTGACTAGAAGTGATGAGAACTTACATCTTTGTCTTATTCCAAGTGTTTAGTTCTTCACTATGTTGTATGATATTAACTGTGAGATTTTTGTTTATGCCCTTTATCCAGTTGCGTAAATTCCTTTTTTCTCTAGTTTGCTGGGATTATGTATTGGTATGTTTGATTTTGTTCAGTGACTTTTTCTGTGTCTATTAAATTGATCTTTTTTGTTAAGTTTATTAATATGTTGAAATACATTTATTTTTATTTATGTATTTCCAAATGTTCAACCAGCCTTGAATTCCTGGAATAAAACAGACTTGGTTATAATGTATTATACTTTTTATATATTGTTTGATTCAACTTGCTAAAATTTTTAGAATTTTTACATCTGTGTTCACGAGGGATATCAGTGTCTAGTTTTCTTTTCTTGTAATGTCTTTATGTCTTGATGTCAGAGTTTTGCTATCAGAGTAATGTGGTCCTCATAAAATGGGGAATATTCTCTCCTTTTCAATTTTTTTGAAAGAGTTTATGTTTAATGGTAATATTTCTTCTTTATATATTTGGTAGAATTTATCAGTGAAGTGATCTGGGCCTGGAGTTTTCTTTGTGGAATGGCTGGGCCGTTAACTACGCATTAATATGCATTCCATTCTCATAGGGCGAAGTGGTCTCTAAACGCCGATTAGGTCAAGTTGGTTGATAATGTCGTTAAGATCCTCTGTATCCTTAGTGATGATGTTCTGTTTACATGTTCTATTAATTTTGAGAGAAGGGTATTGCAGTCTCTTACTGAAATTGTGGATTTGTCTCTTTTTCTTTGTAGTTTTATCAGTTTTTGCTTCATGTATTTTGAAGTCATATTATTAGATGAAAGAACATTTAAGCTTGCTATGTCCTTTTAATGAGGCTATGCTGTTTTGCTTTTTTGCATGTTTAGCAATTTTTTATTGTATGTTGGACATCTCAACATTGTGGTTTTCATTTCTAAAAGTTTGACATAGATCATTTTTACACAGAACTGAATGTTTGATTTTGTTGTTTTTCTTTAAACAGTGGTGTTTGAACACCTACGTGGTCATTCAGAGTACACAGAAGTTCTAAAAATTATTATTATAATAGCCATCTTCACACATGCCTGAGCAAGTATGTAAAGTTTATATACAGTGAGTAACATATGACCTTAATTTGAGAGGATTTGTAATAATCTTGACGAAAATAAAAAGAAGATATGGTTTTGAAATGAATTTAAGATACGAATAATACATTCAAGAAGCAAAAGGAGAAACAACAATTTTTCATTCTATACCACATTTACTTTTGAATATTTAATCATATTTAAATGAAATCTAAGTGAAAAATTTTTAAATATAAAAAATTAAACATTTCTTCAGCATATACTGTATTCAAGGCAGTGTGGTACTATGAGCCAAAAAAAGAAGACATAATATGTCCTGGTTTCGAGAAATTTATTGGGCTGGCCAAAAAGTTAATTTGGGTTTTTCCATAAGATGTAATACTCTTTGGTTGGGGAAATAAGACAGAAAAAAAGGCAAGTAGTGTCAAATGAGTATAAGTACTATTAGTATAACTTGGTCTCTGTTGTCTGTAGAGAACTCAAAATTTTTAATATACATTATATCTACAAGGGTCCAATGGGAGTCAGTTATGTTAGGACTGTCTCAGGACCCTAAACAACACAAAGCATGATACCCCAAAGCCCCCATTGCTGAATGCCATTCTCCTTCTTCAAAAAGTGTTGCTCTTCTCAGTGGCATCCTGTCTACTACTCCTGGGCAAAGAGAGACTAAGTTTGTCAGACAGAAGCTGCATCCTAACTCTCTCTCCTAGCTTGTGTTTCAGACATCCACCGGCTTGCACTGGGTAACACCCTTTGTTCAGTTAATCCACTTCTAAATCACTTATCTGCAGCCTTTCTGTATGAAGACTTAAGGGGCTCTCTAGGGCAACTGAAACTACAGAGGTGTGGCTCTACAGGAGCAGAAACCGTGAGACCGAAGTTTGTGAACAAAGGGTATGTAAGCTTGGCCCTCGGGCCATACTAAACAGTAGATACGATCACCCCAAAATTGTTTTATATGTGTAATTTATTTTCCTATAATTAGCAAAGTATCATTTGTATTCTATAAGAAAATAATGTTGGTATGCATACTATAAATTTAACTATAACCTGTTTATAACACTTTATTTCACCAGGAATAAAATGACTTATAAATAAACAGGTATTACTTCCCTTTTCCTTACTTACCCTAAGATCCCATTCATTTCTTTTCTTGCCTCTTTGTCTCTTCTGTCAAGTTTCTAATTCCCAGCCCCTCATCTCTCTTTTCCATCCTTTCCTTCTTATGATGGGTGTGCATGAGGTAATGGGTTAATGTTTTTGACAGATTTTATTAAAATCAGTATTTGAAGGTCTACATGAAGGTAATCTTCCACAATTGTTCTCTTGGGAAATGGTGCAATATACTAATAAAATTGTCACTGCACGTAACCTTTTTAGAATCCATCTTTGACAGATTTATTCCATAAACATATTTACTTTTGCATTTCCTAAATTTATAAACAAAAGTTTTCACTTATGTTATATTTTAATGACTTCTGATTATTTCAGATACTCAGAGGAAAAATAATGCTTGCTAGCGTTGAAGGTGTTCAAAAAAATGCAGCACAGCCTCTTAAGGTAGTCTGAAAAAAGATTTTCCAAAGAACTTCATGAATGAAAGCATCATCACCCAAAGCTTTGGCCTTTCAAAATAAAAGTGATGTTTAAAGAATATTTTTACTTGAATAGATAGTATAGAGTTGCCATATGTGCCTACCCTGACCCACACACAGTTTTCCGTATTATTAATATCTTGCATTGATGTGATACATTTGCTATAATTAACAAACAAATATTGACACATTATTCTTAACTGAGAGCCATAGTTTAGATTAGGGTTCATGCTTTATATTGGACAGTTCTTTGGCTCTTGAAAAATATATAATGTCATTTATCTACCATTGCAGCATAATAAAGAATAGTTTCATCATCCTAAAAATCCCCTGACTTTTACCTGTTCATCTCTTCCCCTTCCCTCTGGCAACTACTGATTGTTTTATTATTTCTAGGGTTCTGCCTTTTTCAGAATGTCACATAGTTGGAATCATATAGAATGTGGCTTTTTTAGACTGGCTTCTTTCACTTAGCAATAGGCCATTAAGATTCCTTCATGGTTTTGGTGGCTTGATCGCTCAATTTTTTTATTGCCAAACATATTCCATTTCATGTACCACAGTTTGTTTATCCATCCACCTATTGAGGGGCATCTTGGTTTCTTCCAGTTTCTGATATTATGAATAAATCTGCCTAACGCCCCTGTGCAGGTTTTTGTGTGGACATAAGTTTTCAACTGAATAAGGTAAATACCTAGGAGTGCAAATGGTGGGTCATGTGTTAACAGTATGTTTACTTTTGTAAGAAACTGCCAAACTTTCTTCCAAAATGGCTGTACTCTTCTGCAGTCCCACCAGCAGTGAATGGGAATTCCTCTTGTTCTGTATCCTCATCAGCATTTGGTGTTGTCAGCATTTTGTACTTTAGCCATCCTAAGTGTGTAGTGGTATGTCATTGTTGTTTCAGTTTTCAATTTTCCTTATGACCAGTGATGTTGAGAGTATTTTCATATGCTTTTGCACCTGTATATCTTTGGTGAGATGTCTGCTCAGATGTTTTGCCCATTTTTAAATTGTGTTGCTTGTTTTCTTATTGTTGAGTTTTAAGGGTCCTTTCTCTATTTTGGATACAAGTCACTTGTCAGATATGTGTTTTGCAAATATTTTCTCCCAGTCCTTGGCTTGTCTTTTATTCTCTTTCACAGAGCAAAATTTTTAATTTTAATAAAGTCTAACTTATCAATTTTTCTTATATTTTCTCATATTTTTGATGTTGCATCTAAAAACTCATTGCCAGACCCAAGGGCACCTAGAGGTTCTGCCGTGTTATCTTCTAGAAGGTTTATAGTTTTGCATCTTACATTTAGGATTATAATCCATTTTGAGTTATTTTTTGTGAAGAGTATAAAGTCTGTGACTAGATTCATTTTTTTTGCATATGAATGTCTAATTGTTCCAGCACCATTTGTTGAAAAGACTGTCCTTTTTCTATTTATTTGCCTTTTTTTGTGACAAAGATCAAATGACTATATTTGAGTGGGTGTGGTGTTTTTTCTCCATTTAAAAAATAACACTTAACTAGATTTTAAAAAATAAAATGAAATATAAATAAGAAAAACACAAATGATCTATAAAGAGAGGGCTTCCATTTGTTAGATGATTGAATAAAGTTGATTTTGCTCCCTTGTTTCAGAAATCATTCCGAAGCAACAAGGATAATGGGAGACACAGACACAGATCTTATTTTTGATAGCAGTAGGAGATTTTTTTTAAACTCTAAATCACAGTATCCAAGAAAAGGATTGCGAAATGTTGTGCTGCTTAAACAAGGATGCCAGGAGGCACTTAGATTTTGTATGTGGGGCTGTGGATCTCTAAACAGCTGGAATTCCCCAGAGTCAACATACTTCCTAGGAGCAATGCCTTCTTTGGAAGAACGGAAATGGGTAATTGGACTAGTTGCACAACTTTCCTGAAAGCAATTTTATACTATAAAGAAGCACACTTATGCACGTGCGTGCGTGCACACACACACAAACACACACACACTCTCTCTCTCTCTCTCTCTCAACCCTGATACATAAAGCACTTCAGTATAAACCAGAAAGAATTTCTCCTATTTTGGAGTGCTGGTCTCTTATGCATGAACTTCCTTTAATTAATTGGTAGAGGATAAACTTGCTTCATTCAAAGACATCTAATTTTTTTTTTAAATTGGAGATACTACAAAAAGTCAAAGAAACAGAGAAAACAGTGGTCAGAGGATATTGATAATGATGTTGCCCTAAAACATGAAAATTGTGATTATAAGCATACATTTAAAAAAATTTAATAAAACACTTTTTTTAATATATAAAAAGAGTTGAAAGCAGAGATATGAGGGCCCAGAGAGATGGCCATGTTGATAATTTTGATCTAAATAGCCTCAAGGAAATGGAAATACTAGAGACGACCGAAGATAGAAGTACCTTCTAGCTCCGTCATAGATTAGGTACGATATTCAGTTAAACATGATTTGAGACGTATCAAAAGCCAGGCCTGCCCCCTCTAATACCTCTTCACCTGCCAACCTTGGCATTATCCTCTCCTTCTGCCTAACACAAGAAGTTAAAGTAATTCTACTCCACTAGGTCAGGTGAGCACCTGTGTATCAGCTTAACCAAGACTGTATGGAAATGTACACTGCCTGCAAAAAAGGAGATGAGTTATCGATGGCTGCTTTGATGACCTTGTCTAAGCACGTATCAGTTCATCACTTGAGGCTTGTTGAACGTTGCATAGAGCCTGGCCATGAAGACGAGATGATGGTCAGACAAATTGCAGCGCAGAGAGTAGCCTAGGAGTAGCACGCCACAAGATGGCGCTAGACTGGCGAGAACAGACACAGTGAAAAGCCTCAGAGAATTGAAGGAAGTATTTTTAGTCCATTTTGGAAGGAGGTTGCCAAGAAACAAACATATTTTCTTGGGAAGACACGTATCTTTTGATCCAGTAAGTCCAAGTCTGAATATGAGACTCTACTAGAAATCAGTTGTGTGACTTTAAGCAAGTTACTCAAGCTCTGAGAGCCCTGTCTGTGAAGTGTAAGAGCTGATGTCTGCATCGTTGGTTGTTGGTAGTTTTAACTGAGATGAAGTTCGGAAGGTACCTAGCACAGAGGAGGTGGCATTCAGGCTGTGATGCACGATTCCACAGGGCGGCATTCTCAGTGTGGATGACGCTGGAAGCTGTGGAACGTGGAGGCCCTAGGCAGTCCGTTAGGATGACTGTTATTATTGCTGCCTTCTCCTTTTGCCCAAAGGCAGCTCCAGCCAGTCATGTATTGGAATAGCACAGGAAAATTAATTCTCTGCTCTTTCTGTTTTACTTCTTGTTACTTTACAGCCTTATACACAGTGTGATGCGTGTGAAAAGGGCCTAAACTGATAGAAGAGTGTTCCTGGTCAAAGCCCCATTATTCTTTAACTAATTTGGGAAAGTGAATCAGTTGAGAATTTGGTCCCCAGTTTCTTCATCTGTGAAAAGAGAGAGTTGGACCAGATAATCTGTAACACTCTTTCCCCAATTCTTTGATTTACAGGCTGGGTCCCGTTCAGTCCTTTCCTCCTGGTACAGTTGCCCATAGAGAAGAAATCTTGTTCTTAAAATGGCAATGAAATGCATTGAGCATGAATTCCCAGAGGATGGGAGAAATGGGCCAGACTTCTCCTACAAGTATGTGCCATCTAGTCCTTGGCAAGAAAAGGAAGTTGTCAGGCTGAGCTTAAAATATTCCTCTTTGCTGATACAGTATTAATTAAATCTGCTTAATCATTGCTGCAACTGTTTAGCAGAGAAAAGCCCAGAGAGCTCAGGGAGCAAGCAGATTATGGGAAAGTATGGGAACATCAAGGGCAGAATCATGTTTAAAATTAAAGTTGAACCTCCTCTCCATCCCCCTCCCCCTCCCCCCTCCCCCCTCCTCCTCCTCCTCCTCCTCCCCCTCCCCCTCCCCCTTCTCCCTTTCTTCCTGCCCCTCCTGTCACTTCTACCACTCCTTCCTCTCTTCTTCCCCTTCCCCCTCTTCCTCCCCCTTCTCTTAATCCTCATCTTCCTCTTCCTCTTTTTAATTTCAAGGAATTGAGTAGTTGCTCAAAGACCTTGGCGATGGCGCTGGAGCTCTGTGCAGCTGAACATCACTCCATTCCCATCTCCCTGGCAGTTACCCACAGTAACTAATGCAGACTGAGAACACACACGTAAGTCCCTTTCAAAGGAAAGCCATCACATCTACTCCCACTTTCTTAGCAGGTTTTCTAAATCTTCAATAAGTTTGTGTTCGCTGGGAATGAATGTCTGAATTTAGGCTTCAAAAATATTCCTCCCCCCCGTCCCAATCTGTATAATTACTGGTTTTTTTTTTTCCCTGAAGCCTTTCAAAATACTATAATTAACAGATTGGCAGATAACCCATAGAACTGCAGTTAAGGCAAATATAGTATGCAGCTGTCTTTGCATTAAGTGATTAAATCAAATAGCATAGTTTTGAAGTACATTTATAAAGCATAAATTTACCTCCTGGCAAAACTGTCTTAAGTAACACACCCTGCACCATCTGTTCACTCAGTATTAATAACCATATTTCCCAGGACGATAGCTATGGAGAGCAGAGCTACCAGCTGTGCAGAACTAAGAGGTGCTGAAGGATCCTTTGGAATACTCAGCAACTTTTGGATCCTCTTAAGGATGCTCGCAGTGATTGGGCATATGAAACACACACACACAACATATATGTGTGTGTGTGTATATATATATATATAGGCGCACATGCATGCACATACACCCATGCATGTGCATACACTTTCCCATGTACACATGTGCACACACACACACACCACCTCAAGGTACAGATGACTGTATGCTCACTTTCCATGAAGAAGACAATACACTGGTGTGACTTGAAATGTATTTATTCAAGTACTTGTTTCATTAAATGATTCATTGAGCAATGATTTATTCAATACCTCTATGTGTTAGATTAGGTTCTAGGTAGCAGGAATGCATTGGTGAAGGGCAGTGGCCCCTGCTCTCATGGAGCTTACAGTCTAGCACAGAAGTCTCATTAATTGACTCACTACAATTCATGGTAATGATTTAAAGGCAGGATAGAAACCCTCATTTAGGTTTATAAAATCAAAAGCTATAAATATTTTGCATTTCAAGGCTATGTGTAATAAGTGAAAACTGTTCCGTAATCAAAAATGTTTCCAGAACCTGCCATGAGTGGCAGTAGCCTCAGTGGACAAAACAAGAAAAAGATGCTTCCAATCAGGTAAAGAAAACTGCAGGTAGCGGCAAAAAGAAATGCTAACTTGAATGATTCAGACTATTTTGCAGAGTTTCAGAGACAACCAGCAACTACTGAGACATGAGAAGCCTGAGTGGGTTTCACGGGGCAGTGGTGGTCAGCCCTGGCTGCCCCCTGGAATAGTCTGGGAGCCTTCAAAAAATATTCATGGCCAGATCCCACCCCAGATCAATTAGATTAGAGGATCTGCGGATGGGGCTTAGACAGCTCTCTGTTTTTTTTTTTTTTAAAGTTTTGGAGATAATTTTAATGAAACTTACCCTGCAAGAAGTGGAATTTGAGCTAGATGTCAAATGACGGTATAATCTAGAGCTGTACTGGCCAATATGTTAGCCACTAGCCACATGTGGCCATTAGAACTTTAATTAATTAAAATGAAATAAAAGTCAGGTTCTCAGTTGCCTTGTCCCACTTCATGTGCTCAGTAATCATTTGTGCCTGATGGTTACCATATTGGACAGCACAGAACATTTCCGTCTTTGCCATAAATTCTGTTGGAATGTGAACTAGATGGATGAAGAAGAGAGAAGGTGGGTAATGATAGGAGTGAAGGCATAGTGTTTGGAAAAGTCATTAGCGGCTGCAGGGAGAAGTGACCAGCTGCTTACAGCAGTGGACACTTGTGAAAAAAGGTATGTGAGAGGGGGGTGGTAGGAGATGGTGATAGTGAGGGTCCCTCAGTCAGACGGGAATACTTAGATTTGAAGCGATAGCCAACAGGAAGTATGGAAAGATTGGATGTAGAAGAATGATAAAAGGGAAACTGTGTTAAAGAAAATGGCCTGGTGTAATTCAGGATGGATGGAGGGTAGAGTAACTGGAGTTTGCAAAGCTGCTCTTTTGTACCAGGCTCAATAGGAAGATGGGATGAAGACCTAGTCCAGTTAGCTGGAGCACGTTTCACTTCATTTCTAGTTTTATCTGGGAAGTCACACCAAAGCTAATTTAAGCTTAAAAAAAGTCAAAGATAGGATGGACTCAAACTTGTCAGCTTTCTTGGAGACATAAAGCTAGATCTTCCGAAGTCATAATTTACAGTTAGGAGGGATTGTACAGGCCATCCAAGCCAATTTTCTCATGTCATAAGTGAAAACATAGAGGTACAGAGATGGTAAATGAATTCCTCATGGTCTCACAGCTAACGCAAGGTAGATACTGAACCAGAGTACAGGCTTTCCAGTTTCCAGACTGGGGGGTCCTTTTATTACATACCACTTTCCAGATTTTAGTGTATAGTGAAAGTCAAAGACAGTCACACACACAAAAATAGCTTTGTCATGAAGGTTTCAAAATGGAAGTACTTTGAGTAGGGAAGCAAAGAGAAGGAATGTAAATAATCAGTTGAAAATCAAAGATCAGATATTACTATTTTGTGCAGGAAAGTGGAAGTAGATTCTTAAATTTTGTGGTTTACATGAAACACCAAGAATGCAAGCATCTAAGCTCACCTTCTTTTATTTCTGTTATGATATGATTGCTTCTTTCGGTAGCAATCGAAAATCGGTAGGGGTACCGATCATTTGATCTTTGGGGACTTAGTGTTATACAAACTCTTGTCTACCTAAGAATCCATTACTCTCATGAACTGCAATGCCTTATTAGATACACACAGTGCTTTCTGTTACTGCTGTTTAATCTTAAAAAAAAAAGAAAAAAAGAAAGGTTTCCCTTGGTAAAGTCTGAGTAACATAGAGCTGCCAGACTGGACTACAAGATCCAGGCTGCAAAAGAAGGTATTCTGAGCTTTGTTTTGTATCAATGTTTATTATTGTATCAGCAGCTACATTTGATGTGCTTATAATTTATTAATAGTCTTCATCTGGAAGCAGAAACAAATCCCATAATTCTCGTGAATCACATATCCTCCAGGCATTTTTTAAATCTAATTTTTGTTTACTGTCACTTGTACTGAACATTTCTCATTGCAATTCATGCAGAAGCTGTTCACCGAAAACTAGTATCTGGCCTACTCCAGTATTTTCCATTTTATTGGTCAATGGGAGTTGGCTTTAAACTACCAAGCTTATAATTTATTACCGGAACAGACAATTTAAACATTTTAGGATGTGTTCAGGCACAACTCAAAGTTTTAACAAGGCTGCTCTCTTTATTTCAGAGCCCTTCCCTGTCAAGAAGGCTCTTGTATTTTAACAAAGAAAACACTTTTTTTTTTTTTCTTTCAGTTTTCCCTTGAGTTAGAATGTGTATTGAAACACTTTATGAGGAAGGTAATGTGGGGAAGTAAAGTTAATCTCCAAGAAGGAAAAAAAAAAAAACTGGGAGTCTTTTGAGGTCATATAAAAAATAAGTGAAAAGATGGCCCAATTATTTTGACAGCAGATGGGATCTCTAAGCTGTTAATTAAGAGACTAACCATTAAGAACATGAAGACTCAAGTTTCTAGAGGTTTACTGCTCCTTTTCTGGTATTTTGAGAAGATTTGATTATATAGTACTATTTTTAAATGTCATTTTATAGTTTTAAAAAATGACAGAAGAAGCACCTTAACAAAATGATCATCCTGAGGGGACAAGATTAAAAAACCACTGTATTCCAGGTTTTCATCTTACATAACTCCAAACTATTTCCCCCTTGGACAAAAGACCATTCATTATGAGAAGTAGGTGATATAATTCAACATGCCTATGCTAGGCCAACTAATAAATCAGGCAAATGGGTGCCCTAGGCAACAGAATGGTATCTTCAGCTGATGGGATAAATGGATGGATAGACGGCAGAATGAACTGATGGATAGATGGGCAGACAGTATTAGTACTCATGTAAACAAATGCCACCCAGTGTTCATGTCAAATAGAAAAAAGCAGGAAGAACCAAGAGAATTGCCAATTGGTAGGTAGTCTCAGTAATGACAGTAGAAATAACTCGAGGAACACAGTTCTTTCTGGCACGAGCTTTGTCTTACTTGACTTTATATCCTCCGCATCTATCATAGTCCCTCTCATTCAGTAGTTCAATAAAGTTGGATAAATGGAGGTAAAAGAACAGAAATAAAGACCCCTAGATGCGAATGCTATCAAATTGCATTTCAGGGAACAAGAATGGGATATTTCCATTAGAATTGAAAAGAATCTTAGTATCACAGAAGGAAAACAACTGGAGTGGAAATAATGACTTTTAAAGATGTTCGTTCTGAAGCAGCCTGTCTAGAAAGCCCTGAGAAGTCCTTGATGAAGGGGAGAGATGTTGGTGACAGGGCTGTAGATTGGGTGGGATGTGCAGGGCCATGAAACGACCAGGCCAGGAGCAAGGAGACCAAGGTAGACCTGGATGTGCCATCTCTAGCTGAGGAGTCCTGGGACAAACCTTCTGCGGGCCTAGTTTCTTATTGTAGTAAATAAACTAATTTATTTACCCCTTAGATTCTTTTCTAAGTCTAATGTACATTTTTATAATCCTTATGTTTTATTCTAGAAATCTCTTGTCTGACTCCCTGCAATAAAGGTGATTACTTTCTCTTTGGGAGAAGGTGGGCAGAAAGAAATATTGGTTATCATATTACTTTCAGTTATGTTATGACTTGAAAAGTTTTTCATGTTTCTCAAATGTGATTTTATTATATGAAACCCTAAAATGCTAAGTCTACGTAGGATTTCCTGAAAGTAGCACCTGGAAAAAATTGGGTTTGAGCCAAAAAAAAATTACTTTAAAAGAAACTTCTCTAAAAACATGTTGATATTGGTATGTATTTGGAACTACGTATGCTACCTACGTGCTAAAACCTTCGTATTCTTTCCTTTTTAAGAAAAATCATTCAGTAATTAGCATTGGGATACATGATAAAGCCTTATGTTTCATTGGTTTAAGCTTTCAAATTGGGAATTTCAAGAATCTGGTGAAGCACAGGTTCATCCCCAGGTTTGGCAGTCTGCAATTTTCAAATACAGTTTGAACTCTCCGTGCAACTGTAGATTTCTTTCTAGCTATAGATTTCTTTCTAGATATTTATAGTAATGCACAGAGTGCAGAGGAGTGGATACCTATACCTGAATATTTGTTTCTCCTCTGTAGGAGGCTGAGAACAAAATGTTTCTGTTAGTAGAAAATGACAACTGTAAATATGAAGGGAGAAGAACCACAAATCAGCAATGAGGCATGGTAAAGCAAACATAGGGCAGCTTTATCCCAATGTAGAAACGCTTTGAAGAGAAATAGAGTTCAAGTGAAAGCTGTTAACCCAACACTGTGAGTGGGTTTCAATGGAAGAGAAAAAACCGAGGCGAAAGAACTCTCAGGAGGATCCCATAAAAGCCTGAAGTGGGGCGACGTCTGCCTTGAGTTGGTCCTCAGCAGAACAGCATTATGGGGCAGTGATATTAACATGCAGAAATAAGAAGAACGGAGCACTTCATCTTGTTGAGGAGAATCAAGCTATATAGGCTTGTAGGACTGTGTCCGGTGGATTATTGGACTAGGAGCTGTGCCAGGTGCACTCAGAAAAATTGGGGTCTTCTGAATAAAGACATGTCAGGTGCGGTAAAGCTCCTATTGGTTTTATTAGTATTCTTAATCATAACGACTGTGTCTCATGTGACCGAGGATTTTTATCTCTACCTTCCAGATAAAGAAACAGAAAAAGAAAGAAGTAAAATGACACTTCCCACATCACTCTGTTGGCATGTTACAGGGCAAAGGTTTGAAGTCATATTAATGTGATTCTTTTAATTTATATTTTTACATGTATGTATTTTTATTTCATTTGCATTTTCCAATAATTTTTAAAATCCGTGTTGAAAATGTTTAGAACCACAGTTGTAATAAGAAGATCCTAGTGTTTTTGTCTGAGACAGAACCTAATAAAACTGTTTAAAAGTTGGGATTTCTTGTAAAATGGATGGCTAGTGGGAAGCTGCTGCATAGCACAGGGAGATCAGCTCGATGCTTTGTGACCGACCTAGAGGGGTGGGATAGGGAGGATGGGAGCGAGGCTCAAGAGGGAGGGCATATGGGGATGTATATATACTTATAGCTGATTTACTTTGTTGTACAACAGAAACTAACACAGCATTGTAAAGCAATTATACTCCAATAAAGATATACAAAAATTTTTAAAGTTGGGATATCTCACTTTGAGGAGTTGGATGTGATGGTGACAGCTGTGGGCATCAATGTGTGTATCTCAAAAGGAGTTAAAGCTCAGTAGGACTGATCGATGGACCATTTCTTAAAACTGTTTATTAGGAAACAGTTTGAAACGTAGAAGATTTGCAGTTTGAAACTTATAGAAAATTTGCAAGTCTTATAGAAAAAGACTGCCCAATAGCCTTTACCCAGATCCACTTATTGTTTATAATTTGTCCTGTTTGCTCTCTTTCTGTGTAAACATTATTCTTTGTCCCATACTTTTGAAATTGAGTTACATACATCATGGCCCTTTGCTTTTAAATACTTCATGTGTATGTCCTAAGAAAAAGGCTATTCCCTTATAAATCCACAGCACAGCTTAACTAATTTAACATCAACACGGGACCTCTGTCTTATCTACCATCTCTCTTTCAGTTTTGTCAGTTCACCCACCCAGCAATGTCCTTTACAGCATGTTTTCCCTCCAGTACAGGATACAATTAAGGATCACATATTTCTGATCCTTTACTTATCATTTTTCTGTAGTCTCCTTTAATTTGGAACAGCTCCCAGGAGCAGAAAGACACTTGAAAACTCTCAGAAAGTAATAGGATACCATCCTTCTAGGGGAAAAAGTTGGGTGGGACAGAGGTCAGAGTGGAGACTGAGACTTCCATGCGAAATTCACAGACCATCTTCCTGGGTGTGGTAGAGGTTTCCAGGGTAAATCCCAAATACCATTAATCAGGGGTGATAATTTGGCTTTTTAAGGTCTTTCAGGACACCCGAGAAGAAACGTTTCTCAGCATTGTTCATCAGCTGCCTTCTATCTCAGCTGTCTCTGGGATAATCCTCTCCCTGTGTGAGGGCTGACCTGGAGAGCAGTGCTGAGCCTCTGAGCAGACACTATCCCATGGATGCTCAGGGAACAGAATCCCATTGAATGGAGCATAGATGTTTCTGAAGGTCTGAGGATCTGTGCCCTTCTTCAGCCAAGGACTGCTGGTGGAATGTCAACTGAAGACCTCAAGCAGGAAACCTTTGTTACTTGAGTTTTTTAGGCAAGAAACAATGAAAAATTACTTTATCCACTTCAAGAAATGAATAACAGAAATGGAAAACTGATCGTAAAGAATTCAATACAGAATACTAAAGCATAGTATTCGTGAATAATGAATATCTGCATGTTGTCTAGAGAAAGGGGAATGAGAATGAAGTCCCCGACTCTCATTCTTTTTTTGTCTTTTAGCATCAGCAGGGCCAGGAAGAGGATCATTAACAGGAAGGTGGAACACTCACAGGTGCGTTTCTGCCCCTTCAACACTGTGCTTTCCAAGGGTTGACCTTAAACTCTCTTTCTGTGGGGACCCAGGTTGACAATCTCTGAGGATGTCAGTTATTAGAGTGACTCCCTTCTCAGAAACAGGGCCATCAAAAGGGAAGTCCAAAGGAGGGAAATTCCCGGGCCAGCCATGGGAATAAAGGTATGACAGAGCTGGGCAATGGGGCTCGCCTACTCAGTGGTGGTGTGGGCTGCAGTGTACACTAGTCAGGGTTATCCAGAGAAACAGAGCCAGTAGGGTGTGTATAGAGAGATTTATTTAAGGAATTGGCTCACGTGATTATGGAGGCTGGCAAGTCCAAGATCCTCAGGGTGGGCTGGCAGGCTGGAGACCCACGTAAGAGCAGATGTTGTGGTTCAAGTCTGAAGGCCATCTGCTGGAAAGTTCCTTCTTGCTCAGGGGAGGTCAGTCTTTTGTTCTATTCAGGCCTTTAACTGATCGAACGAGGGCCACCTGCATTGTGAAAGGCAGTACTATGCTTTATGCAAGTGCGCTCATTTAAATGTTAATCTTATCTAAAAGCACCCTCACAAAAACATCAACTCTGTATAGGTTTAAACAAATGCATAGTCATGTATCTTATTTTTTCAATTTTATACAACAGCTATTTTTTTGGCCCCAGCAAGTTTCACTTTCCATTTAATGTGATATTTACGACAAACCGTCTTTCTTCTTTTTCTTTTTTTTAAAAATTAATTAATTTTATTTTTGGCTGCGTTGGGTCTTCTTGGCTGTGCGCGGGCTTTCTCTAGTTGCAGTGAGTGGGGGCTACTCTTCGTTGCGGTGCACAAGCTTCTTATTCCAGTGGCTTCTCTTGTTGCGGAGCACGGGCTCTAGGCGCGTGGGCTTCAGTAGTTGTGGCACACGGGCTTAGTTGCTCCGCGGCATGTGGGATCTTCCCGGACCAGGGCTCGAACCCGTGTCTCCCGCATTGGCAGGAGGATTCTTAACCACTGCACCACCAGGGAAGCCCCTTTTTTTTTCCTTTATTGCTCCAGTTAAGATACTAACTTTACCATTTCCACTCTATGTCTTTATTTTAGATAATAAAAATTTTTCATATTTATGTTGCTGAACGAGAAAAATAAGTTAATATTTTCACTGTAAAATCGTTCATTTCAATTTAATTATCAATTAAACTTACATAGATATCATGATAACCTGTGGTGTTTTCTTAAGATATTCAAATAAATGCATTACAATGTTGCATTGATTCATAGAAAAAATTTGAACTGAATTAATTCATTGGCACTGACATGTGCTTTATATGATACTAGAAAAGATGCATTAGCACCTTGCACATAGTACAATATATTACAAGATGCAATAGTTAGCACAAGATGGAGGACTAAAATGGTATTAAATTGAAAGATAGTTTACACTGTCCGTTGATGGACATTTAGGTTGTTTCCATGGCTATCATGAATAATGCTACAATAAACATGGGTGTATCTCTTCAAGATCCTGATTTCAAGTCCCTTGGATATATACCCAGAAGTAATTCTATTTTTAATTTTTTGAGGAACCTGCATACTGTTTTCCATAGTGGCTATACCAGTTTCTATTCCCATCAACAGAGTACTACTCTTCTCTTTTCTCCACATCCTCGCCAACGCTTGTTATCTTTTGGGTTTTTTGATAATAGCCATCCTTCTCCAAAGAAGATATGTAGATGGCCAACAGATACATAAAAAGGTGTTCATATCACTAATCATCCGGGATATGCAAATTAAATCCACAGTGAGACAATCACCACCTCAGCTTTGGGCCAAGGCCACAAACTTTCTGGGAAGTCCTCAGCCAATGTCTGAGCATGGCAGTGGCGGGGGGATTCTAGGACCTAGCCATTTTGGCAGGACACAGCAATCTTCTATCTGCAGTTCCTGTTGGGCTGGTGGAGAGTTTGCCTACAGCTCCTCTGCCCAATCCTTCCCCCTCCCTGCTTTCCTTTCACAAGGTTCAGATCTGCGCTATCACCTAACGTCTTTATTTACCCAAACATGCTTCTTGCTCCCTTGTCTTTCATGGACATCATCACCCCTTCTCCCCCAGTAAACGTTTTGTCCCCAAATTACCTTTTCACGTCTGCTTCCAAGAGACACAATTCCTTAAATTGTTTTCCTTTTCTTCTGCTCTGTGATTGCTTGAAATTTTTAGTGTCTCCCATCCTTTCTTAGGGATGTTTATAGATTCTCTGGCAGTAAAATCCCACATATTTCTGCACACAACTTAACTGAAATCTACGTTGCTGAAGTTTATGTTTATCAAGAGCTCTAAGGCGATATATTCATGTCCTCATATTCTGAAGTCTTTTTTTCCTTTTTTGCTAATAATCACAAATTTTCAATGTTACCAAATCAAATAATTCTGGAGTTGCAGCCACCTTGCCCAACACTACTCTTTTATAGATGATATGATTTAGCTGAGGGCCAGAGTAGTTAAGTGATTCATCTCAAATTGCAAGAATTATAGGATGAATTTCCTTCATAAGTTAATTGTCTCAAGAGAATTTCTTCACTTTCATGACATTTCTAATCAGAAAGTGTCAGATCCTAGCCCTAAACTGCTCATTTACTAATCTTATTAAATGACTTCCTAATGTCTTTAAGATTATTTTACTCATCTGAGGTTTGATAGATTAGCTCTGTATATGTGATGAGTGCATTCTCCTTGGGGGTATATATTCTGTATATGCTGGGGAAAGCTATTTGCCCAGGGCTATATTAGCAAGGAACAAGGTGATCATGGAAAGCCCGTTAATTAATATATATTTAATTTAATTAGTCTGGGCCAGGAAGTTAATATAGAGTACAATATTAAAAGACATAAAAGTGCTAATTAATAATGAAAAATGAATTTAGATAATCTATGGGATGTTTTTGAAAGTATCCTATTTTTTTCTCTTGTTCTATCCATGGCTCCCCACCTTCCTTCTTCTTCATCCAAATGGCTACTGCTCTGATTGTCCATTATTGGATCAACAGTTAACCCCCAGGAACAGAATCTAGGATTTCCCAGGAAGGCATTATTAGCCTCCTTTCCTGCAGACATTGTGGTGCATCTTGGGAAGAGAAATTCAAATTAGCTACCAAAAGGTAAGATAGAACTGGGGTGCCTGCTCAGACTTGGGTAGGAGGCAAGGAGGGTGGCAGTTTACAACAATTATACTTTACAGTCATGAAAGGATTAAACACATACACACCCAGTTAATTTGACCCCAGGAGGCATGCAAGCAATTTTCTTCTCCTAAGTAATTCTGTCAAATGTATCCATGTTTTCATTAACTGCTGAAATAATTTTTTCTATTCATTGTAGGGTTATACTGTACTTTTTTTGTGTTAATAAGTATTTATCCTCTTACCTTATACTATTACAATCATTAACTGCAGTGTGTAAATGTACTAGTTATTACTGTCTAATTTTTGTGGAAAAAAGCACAACAAAGGAGTGAAGGTGAAAAAAACATTACATAAAAAGCATGCAGCCAGAGTTTCCTGCCAAGTAGCAGGGCACTGAATTCATGACATTTAGTTTCTGTGCCCAACAGCTATGTCCTATGGTTTTATTGAAAGAGAATACTGATCAGCCCAGGGAAAATAATATTCTTGAGAATTGCACATCTTGGAACTGAAGAAAATGAGAAATTGGAGGGAAACTATCCATGAGGTTCTTTCTGCCTCTCCCTCCCTTCCTTCCTTCCTTCCTTCCTTCTTTCCTCTCCTTCCCATCCCCTCCTTCTTCTTCTTCTTCCTCTTTTTCTTGTTCTTTTTTTAATGGAAACAATTTAACTGTGGACCAGGAAGGCATCAGAAGTAAGATACAGATAAGATAGGGTAGCTTCCGGTCAACAGTATCCAGTTGGAAAGTTGGTTACCACACAGAAAAAAAATGTACAACATTAAGAACTAACCATAAGGAAAAGTGAAATTAAATGCTAGTAAGTGATACAAAAAGAATAAGCATTAAGGGGGAACAAATGCATGTATACATGGCTCAGTTACTAAAAAAAAGTCTCATAGCTGTCAAAGCACTTCAGGGATGTTGTGGATAAGCAATGTCTTGAATATGACTCTTTTTTGTACACAATATTTTAAATGAAACAAAATCTGGGGAGAATGTAGCAAGTGCAGCCTTTTCACTATGCAGTATGTTAATGCGTCAGATTGGTTGTGCCGTTGAACAGCTTGAGGGAATGGCAGTATTTTAATAATATTATATGGTAACCTGGCCTTTATAAATCATCTCTGTTTACCTGCAAGATGGTATTAGCTTAAGTACAGAAATGTCATTTCTATAGCTGTATATCACTTGATTTTTATTTGAATTAGCAAGGTAGCATTTAAGTCTTTTTTTAAGGAGAGGAATTAGATTAGATTTGGAGGAGAGCAATGTTGATTATTGAACATAAAAACAGCTGTGACTATGTATTTGTCAGGGTTGAATGTAGGTTCCAGTAATTCTTATCATTTGATGTTTTTTGACCATGAGAAGGTTACCTCAATTTCTTACTAGTTGCAACCTAAAGGCAACAATAATGGAGCATCCTGGAAGTATATCTGCAGTCCTGTTTCTTTGTCTTGGATTATTCTAAAATCCGTTTCACACACATTATTTAAAGAAAGGCCATTGGCACAGATGGAGAATCTGAAGCGCAGAAAGGTTGTCTGTGATTAGCTATAAGCCGCACTTATTTATGCTACCTGCACAGGGTATATTCGAAAATTTACATGTTTTTACTCCATTTTAGTGTTTTTCTTTTTTGCATCAACTAATTTCTGTCTCTGTATAAACAATCTATGTTGTGTTGATCGATTTTTAAAATGCCTTAATCCGAATGTCTCAGGGAAGGCGACAGGCGACAGTGCTGGCTGCCACACACCACCTCTCGACAGCATCCTGTCCAGGAGCACTGCTGTTGGTGTTGTCCACTACAATGAATCATGCATAACTGGAAGGCTAGTTGTTGGCATGGAAAAAGTGTGACATGTTAGATTAAAATTAAATATTGAGTAGGTTTCCTCCTAGAGGCAGGAATCAAAGAAAAATGCTTCTTTTTCATCAGTGAATCTGGAGGCTTCCCGTTAACGAGTCTTTGCACAAAGGAATCTGACTGTCACGACATGGCGCAGAACACTGAGGACATCACGCCCGGCTCTGTCCTCCAGTGCTGGTTGGTGTCACAAGGAAGTCCCAACAATTCTCGGAAGTGACTTGGTGATGAGAATCTTTCTGTAGACTCTGCTGTTTTTTCCATGCACCCTTTATGGCTTTTGGTTGAGTGGGGCCTGAACTTAACCCACAGACCCATGAGGGGCAGTCCTAAAGCAAATTACAACAATAGCTATGTCAACCATGAAACAGACGAAAACACCCCCAAATGATGCCCCTTTCCCTTCCTCACTCCGGAAGGCTCAGTGAGCAAGCCCCGGGAACAAGAACCTACTGAGAGAAGATGAAGGACTACCTAGGAGCCCCTCTGACAGGCCTGGGAAGGGAAGGAAGGAGATACAGTAGCCACTGAGCAAACCAACCAACCTTCTCCGAAAATATCAACTCCAAATTTAACTTGCATTTGTTGGTCAATTTCCTTGTCGGTTCCTTCTTCCGTTTTTTTTTTTAGTAACACATTGGAAGAGAATGAAAATATGGTCTCTACTTTTCAAAGCAAAGTAAACCAAGCACCAAAAAAGATGTTATTTAGGATATGTCTATTACAAACTTGGCTCTCCCAAACCGATCCAGTCTTTTCAAGATCCTGGATTAAAATCTCTTCGGTCCTTCTCCTGATATGGTAGCTGACATTAACTTCCGAGACTTGGCTAGGGATATCAAAGGTCATTTCTTTTGCAGGGATGGGCATGTATCTGGGTGTTTATTTCTCTGCTAACTAGAGGTTCCTTTGCAGATATTGGACTGCTGTCTCTGATGATGTTCCAGTGCCCCCTGAGGGCTTCTAAGTGTAATAAAAGCAAACGAAAAAGCGGCTTCATATGAAATAATTCACTATGCAGGAACAAAGCTGAATATGGGACTCAAAGGATCTCTGAAGTAAAGATTAACTGCCAGTCATCAGGAAACCTAAAGTCATTTGAAATAAAAGGTGCCACAAGCCAAAAGATAGAAGCCATAAACACATACAATATTAATAAAGCAATTACAGTAAGTGCTATAACGTTCTGCTTTGCAAATCTCTTGCCACTTCAAGAAACATCTGTCCCCGCCACTAGAAATTACTGTTAAAAAAACCAAACCAAACCAAACAAGCTGTGCTTTGTGTTTCAGCTTTTCATTCAGTATCCTGATCAGCCAGCCCACTGCCAAAGCTTCAATACCAATTTAATAGCCTATTCCCTGGGTTGGTTTTCCAACCAATGTAGCCAATTGTACTTATAGTAAGCAGAGGAGCAATTAGCTGATGCACTGCATTGTGCAAACTGCCTGGATCCAATCACGCATAACGTCTCAGGGGAAATTCAAGTGACCAGATGAATCCTTATTTAATAGAAACTGGCTTGAGCCTTAGCTTCCCCAGATGCTGAAAGTTGTTGGTTCCTTATATTTTTTTAAAAATAAATTCTCATGTTTAATTACAGTGCACATGTTTGTTACTTTGTTGCTGGTCAGTACACTTCAGACATGCCTGCTAGAGGGAGGAGACATGGTGATGAATGCACACCTTTTCAAAAAAACCAGATTGGCCTGAATTCTATTCCCTATTTGAATGGGAATGGCACAGATTCTCTGAAAGTTTCCTTTCCCACATTTTAAAATCGGAAATTTAATTCCTCCCCATCTCACAGGGGATCAGATGGAAACTTTTCCTGAAAATGCTGTGTATACTGTAGAGAGCCCTAACAGGGTAAGGATTCCCCCATACATGAGCTGTGGTGCACTTTATGCTGGAATAGCAACCGTCTCTTAGAAAATAATTGAGAAGAAAGGCAGCCATATCCCTAAGTAATCACTGACCCTTCCATTGAAAAGAGACACAACAACAAAGCTGAAGGATTCAGGAAACAGGGAATGAAGGTTTGCTTCAATGATGAAGAAAGAGATAAAGGTAGTAATGGTTTCTTAAATGGAAGATTATGACAGAAGATAAATTTCAGACGTCCACTACTTGGGGTTGTAGATCTGAATGAGCAATTGGGTTAACTGTTCACTCCAGTATTTAAATTAGAAACCCTTAAAGTCTACCTAGGTTTCTTTTTCACACTTATCACAAAGTCCTGATTTAATTGATCACCAACTCTCTCTTCATGTTATCTGTGTCATAAAATGGGCTTCCTCTTTTTATTCTCCTTCCCACGGACTTTGTTCAAGCCATCTCCATTTTTGCCTAGACTTCAATGGCCTGCTGAATGATCTTTCTGCCTGTGGTCTCCTGCTCCTTTGATCTGTTCTCCAAATTGGTAACAGAATGTTTTCCTAAAATTCAGACCTGAGGTGTCATTTCCCACTTAAGCCTTCTCCATGCCCGCTCTCACCTACTGAACAAAGCTTGAGCTCTTTAGGTGGCCTGCTGATCCTTTATGATAGGGCCCTTTGCCTGACTTTTTGTTCCATGTGTCCTAACTCCATACACGGTCCTTTCCTTCCATACTACTTTCAGTTCCTAGAATACGACATTCTTTGGAGCCTGGCAATGCGTTCCTCCTTCATTGTGCATTCTTCACTCTGAACACTTGTCCACAAAGCCAGCCACTTCTTATCCTTTTCTGTCTAGCTTATTAGATAACCTGGTTTGGGTTTGCTGGTCACTCCTCTCTGTACACACCAGCTTTTAGAGTACTGTTCTCAATATATATGAGATACAGCATCATAACGTAGTGGAAAGAAGGGAGCTTTGGAATCAAATTTGGTTTTAAGTCCTAGCTTACCACCTACTATGGCAAATTATTTATACTCTTGGAACCCTAGTTCTCCCATTTGTCAAATAGGAATAAGAATGCCCAAGTTCTGTGAGGATTAGCAATAGCATATATGAAATACCTGATGCTGTACTTGACTCATAGTAAGGGCTCTATATATGATAGCCACAGTAGATTATATTGTAATTGCTTTGTTAGTTGTCTTCCTCATCTCCTTTAAACTATGACTTTGAAAAAAGGGGTTATATCATCTTATTTTTTCTTGTTCATCATTCTGGCCTCAGTACCTAGCAAAGAGCCTGGCACATAGCCATTGTGTAATAAATATTTGCTCAAAGAATCAACAAAAAATAAAAGGTACATGAATGGTGAAATCTCTTTGAGAATTCGTACTACAGCAGGATTAGAAATAATGACTTTGATAGTGTCTGTAAATCTCAAGTGTATTTAAAACAGCATTTGATTTTCTGGTTCTTGAGCTTTCCTGTGCTGACAAATGAACATGTTTGGAAGCTGTTTCTTCTGAAAGGACAGACTGCTATCAACATGAAATGAAGGCCTGTATATAGTATAATCCTATGTTGTTTTACCATCTTAGGTGTTTTGAAAATGGAATCTGGTACCTAAATGGCTCTGAATTTTGACTCTCAGGTGGAACATTGCCTGTGAAGCAGGGAGTGGAAAGAGATAGGAGATGACTGGTCAATTAGAGGTCAGATGGAGGAGTACCTTGCAGTTCACATTTATAACTTGGACATCCCCCTTTCAGGGATTTATTGAAGGATTTAAACAGGGATGTGACAACCAGATGTCTGCTTTAGGATTTTATATGGAGGGTGTGTACAGGATGATTCCCAAGGGAGCAAATCTAAAGAACATCAGGAGGTTGTTGAAGAACAAGGGAGATGATGAAGAGCTGAAATAAACAGTGGTCAGGACCAGCTTCAGGGTCATGTGACCTGTGCAATCACACAAGAAAGGTCCCCCACTTAGAAAGGTCCTGTGCTTGTTTTCATGCTCTGTTGTCATTGTCTTGAAACTTTTAATAATTTTTGGAAAAGGGACCCTGCATTCATTTTGCACTTGGCCCTGCAAATTACTTAACTGGTCCTGGCAGAGGTAGTAGGAGAGAAATCATGATAGATGGTCCAACACTTAGGAAAATAAGTGTTCTGCTCCTCTTTGCTTTTCTGTGTATGTGATTTCCGTGGTGCCCTCAGGTTAACCCCTGCCTGACCCGAGTGAGGTGTGGGTGTTGGGATGAGTGGAGTAGAGAAGATTTAAGAATTTGATTATAGTAATATAAAAGAGTAAATACTAAGTCTCTGTCCTTCAATGAGAAAGTTTTGATGTCTCGTCCAGGCAGTGCATAGTCAGGATTGATTAAGGGTAGAAACAGTTATCTATATTCTTCTATCTTTTCCTGATTAAAAAATAAAATTTTATTCTGTGTCCAAAAGAGGGGGTAAAATCATGCAAAAGATATTGGAAGCCTAAGGCCAGTTCCTTCTAGCCTGAAGGATTGTGACAGCAGGATATCAGAGAGAGGCCTGAAGGGGACAGCGTCCTCTGGCATTCAGGTTCCCATGCTGGGCACAAGTTCACATGCCCCGAGAATGACACAGAAGTAGTGATGACCGTGAGAGCCTGGTTTCTGCATCTCGGCAGCTGTCATTTTTTCCGGAAGACTGGTGCTTACTCTCTCCCCGTGCCCCATTCCAAACAAAACTCCCAAGCTTTGCCGCAGTATTTGACTTTGGAGCAGAAGTGCTGGTACTGATTGAGGTTGAATTTCTTTACAGCCTATTGGGATGGGTGCTTAGAGTCAAATTTAAGTTAATTAAAGAAAACAAGGTGTACTATTTCTGTTACCTAAATAGGAGGTTGCAAATTCATACCTGCTGCATAGACATAAACCACTGTCTTGGTACTAAGAAGACAGAAATATTAAGACATAATCTTAATTGCAAGAAACCAGTTCCCTCATCGGAGTAGTTTTAAGTATCTGAAATTGCAGCATTGTATTCCTTCTTCATGTGTAAGTTTAATAGACTTTCACGTTATTAGGAGTTATACAACCACAATATATGTGAACAGTTACGTATTGTTAAAACTGGTACATTTTGCATTACCTAACTGCCATAGTATGGGGTTTAGCATTATAATGCTCCTTCATAACTTTCTTACAATTTCTTTATGATAACTTTCCCTTTCGTCTTTGTGTAATTAGGAAGTATTTATTTTTATGAGATCCTAAAGGAAAATAGTAACTACCAGCATGGGAAATAGATTTATTCCCACTTTCCTGGTTGGTATCCATTTGTGAGGACATTCTAGGCTTGCGCAATTCTTAGTACTTGCAAAAATCAAGAACATTGTTTCCTGCTGAAGAAGGTATGGACCCATCACTTTTTGGTATTAATTATTTTGTGTTTTTTCAAAACCGTATATAAGATTCTAGAAGTGATGCCTCTCTATCTTGATGGTCCCTGCTGCCCAAGTGTTTCAAATGTAGTCCACTGCATTTCTTACAGACAGCTCTAATATAAGTAGGACTAGTATAAGATTGGCCTGTGAGCAGCTGCTTTTCTGAGAGCTAGCCTACCACTCTTGAAGCCTGCATTAGAAGCATATAGCAGTTATTGGCTTCTTGTTATTTGTAATTGCCCCATTGACCTGTAAGCACTAATATTAATAGATATCTCTCGTTTTTGATTTTTACTTCATTTCCCTGATTTTTGAAATAAAATATCTTCACTCTGGAAAACTTAGGAAATACTTATTGAAGAATTAAAATTGTTTCTCATAAGCTAACTTTTACGTTTTGGCCTGGATTATTTTATTTTTCCTATAAACTCATAAGTACTTCCCATGAGAGTGTGGTCTGTGCCAGAGATCATTCTAAGGGCTTTACCTTCAGTTAATTTTCACAATGCTATGAATTTTGTAATTTTCAGCATTTTTTGATGAGGAAACAAAGGCTCAGAGTAGTTAACTTTCCCAATGTCACAGAGGAAATAAAGGCAGAGGTAGGATTGGAACCCAGGGCTGGTTCACTCTGAACCAGGAAACAGTAGTGCCTTAATTTGGGCTTAAATGGTACATATGTCTTGTTGTCTTCATTTTCCCATTAATATTATAATATAAATAATTCTGTTTTCATTAAACATTTTCATAAATATCTTTAATAACTGTGAAGCATTCATTATATGGATGTTTTATGATTCATTCAATCAATTTATTTATAAATACTCTCCATGCCATTCCCCAAACAGATCTAGTTTTGCAAGCTTTGTCGTATTGAATTGATTTAAGTTTAGTAAACTTAGTTATGTATTTCTCTGATGGGGGGAGGTTATTACCTACTCTGATTAAAGTTTAATGTAGATTTTCCAATGCATTTTAATTTTAGGAAATATTATACTGAGGGGAAACTATGTCTCATGATGGAAGAAATATAGGAATCACCCCCGTTGAATCGGTGAGGGAGATGAAGCTGCAGTTCTGTGCTCCCAGACCCGCCCAGCAGATGGCACCTTCCCCGTGGAGACCTAAGTTTCACACTATCTGGTGAGAGCTGCAGTTTTCTTTGAATCATTGTAATTCTGTAGACAAAAAATGTCTTAATTTTGCAGCTCTTGTCACTTCGAATTTGGAAAGATAAAGAACAGTGTGCTAAAATCCAGATATTTCATGCACTGAAAATTGAGGTGAGGTTGGGATAAAGTACATAGGAATGTGTGGGAAGGGATGGCAGTCTGATTCCTTTCTTCAAAATGCATCACTGCTGGTGCTGGGAAAACTGGGCAGCTACATGTAAATGAATGAAGTTAGAACACTCCCGAACACCATACACAAAAATAAGCTCAAAATGAATTAAAGACCTAAATGTAAGGCCGGATGCTATAAAACTCTTAGAGGAAAACATAGGCAGAACACTCTTCGACATAAATCTCAGCAAGATCTTTCTTGATCCACCTCCTAGAGTAACGAAAATAAAAACAAAAATAAACAAATGGGACCCAATGAAACTTAAAAGCTTTTGCACAGCAAAGGAAACCATTAACAAAGTGAAAAGACAACCCTCAGAATGGGAGAAAGTATTTGCAAATACTGTGCATCAACTATACCTCAATTAAAAAATATATTAAAAAATAAATAAATAATAAAATTCTGAGAAGGGAAAAAAAAAATCCATCACTGCTTTCTTCAAAATGCACCAGGGAACAAGATTTTTTTTTTTTTTTTTTTTAATTTAGTTTTGGCTGCGTTGGGTCTTCGTTTCTGTGCGACGGCTTTCTCTAGTTGCGGCAAGCGGGGGCCACTCTTCATCGCGGTGCGCAGGCCTCTCACTGTCGCGGCCTCTCTTGTTGCGGAGCACAGGCTCCAGACGCGCAGGCTCAGTAATTGTGGCTCACGGGCCCAGTTGCTCCGCGGCATGTGGGATCTTCCCAGACCAGGGCTCGAACCTGTGTCCCCTGCATTGGCAGGCAGATTCTCAACCACTGCGCCACCAGGGAAGCCCCAGGGAACAAGATTTTTAAAAGAAATATGGGGCAATCATAATTAAGACTTTGTTTTTGAGTTTTTACTTTTTGAACATTGAAATATTTCATGTGGGAAGGAACACAAACAAGACTGAGAATAACCTGAGGCTGAAAACATTTGCAAAGTAGAATATGCCAGGTGCTTTCTTCTGTGTGGTGGATTTCTCAAATGTTCTCTACCTTTATACTGTGAATATGTAATTAAAGTGGATAATGGAATAAGAGAGAGATATGAGGAAAAATAAATTTGCTTTTTAATTTTCAGTAATTTGAATATACTGAATTAAAATAACTAGGCAACATACTTTTCTGTCAAATCTAGTCTGGAAATGTGTTTAGAAGCTAACAGTTAAATAAAATGGAAATTAATGAGTTTTTTTAAAAATAAAGCTTCCAAAACATTTTGGGAATTATGGTTTTTACTTGTCATAAATGTGTACATTTTTTTCTAATGTCAGAAAAATTCTTTCCCAGACTTGAATTATTGAGAAGTTTTTATTTATTTACTTTTATTTTCAAGGAAGAGTAGCTTAAAATGGATTGGATAATTTCCAGGATTTTTAAAATAAATTCTGATCTGGATTAAGACTGTTATACATATTTTCCAAAGAGAAGGCAAGTTCGGGAAAATAAAAAAAAGTTTAGAAAATGAGGTTTTCTTAGCAAGAAATGGATTTTACAAATTAACTATTAAAAAGCCCAGTTACTATATATTTGATTCAACCCAATAAAATCCAAACAGCTTTTTTTTTTGGTGGAAATTGAAGCGCTAGCCCTGACATTTACATGAAAAAGAAATGTACCTAGAATAGCCAAAATTATCCTGAAAAAGAACAAAGTTGGAAGACTCACACCACCTGATTTCAAGACTTACTGTAAAACTACAGCAATTATAACAAGAATAGGCAAAGAGATCATTGGAACAGACCATGTACCATCAATTTTCGACATAAAATGTATAGTCAGGTAATTTTCAGGTAGAGCTTTTTAACAGAGTAACGAGAGTCTTCTCCATAATGGAGTCAGACCAAGTAGATAAATGTGGGGAAAATGGGGCTTCCCTGGTGGCGCAGTGGTTGAGAGTCTGCCTGCCAATGCAGGGGACACGGGTTCGAGCCCTGGTCTGGGAAGATCCCACATGCCGCGGAGCAACTGGGCGCGTGAGCCACAATTACTGAGCCTGCGCGTCTGGTGCCTGTGTTCCACAACAGGAGAGACCGCGATGGTGAGAGGCCCGTGCACCGCGATGAAGAGTGGCCCCCGCTTGCCACAACTAGAGAAAGCCCTCGCACAGAAACGAAGATCCAACACAGCCATAAATAAATAAATTAATTAATTTTAAAAAAAAATGTGGGGAAAATGAACATTTACTCTTACTCTATACAGAAACCAGTTCAAGGTGAATCATAGAACTAAACAAAAAAGCTAAAACCACAAAGCTTCTGGAAGCATATATAACATCTTTAGAACCCTGTGTTCAGGGAGTTTCTTAGAGTGGGCACTAAATATAAAATTAAAAGTTAAAAATTGGACATTATCAGAATTAAACTTCCATTCCTCGAAAGCCACAGTAGAAAATGAAAAGTAAAGCCACAGACAGAGAGAAAATATTTGCAAAACGTATATCGGACCAGTGATTTATATTTGGGTTATGTAAATAATTCCTACAAATCAAAAAAAGGACGACCTAACTTTCAAGTGGGAAAATATCTTAGAGAACTTTACCAAGGAAGATCCCTAACCAATAAGTATGTGAAAAGATGCTCAACATCAAGAGTCATCAAGGAACCGCAAAATAAAAACAAAATGAGATAATGCTACACACACACTAGAATGGCCAAAACTTTCAACACTGACAATACCCAGGATTGGCAAGGATGCAGAGCAACTGGAATTCCCACACGTATTGGTGGGAGGTGTAAAACTATTCAACTAACCACTCTACTGGGTTGATTAGTGTCTCCCCAAATTAATGTCCACCTGGAACCTCAGAATGTGACCTTATTTGGAAACAGGGTTTTTGCAGGTGTATTCAAGCTAAAATGAGGTCATAGTGGATTAGGATGGATCCTAAATCTGATGACTGGTGTTTTTGTAAGAAGAGGGAAATTGAAACACAGGGAGATAGGAGACATACAGGAAAGAAGGCCATGTGAAGACTAGGTAGACATTGGAGTTACGCTGACACAAGGCAAGGAATGGCAAAAATTGCCAGCAACTACCATAAGCTGGAAGAGGCAAGTAAGGATTCTTCCCTAGAGCCTTCGGAGGGAGTTTGTCCGTGACAGGAACTTGATATCCAACTGCCTGATTTCAGAAGTTCTGGATTCCTGAACCCTGTGACAATGCATTTCTATTGTTTTCATCTACCCAGTTTGTGGTACTTTGTTATGGCAATCCTAGGAAACTAATACAACCACATTAGAAACTTAGGCAGTTTCTTATAACCTTAAACATATATACCTATCTTAAATCTCAGCGATTCCACTCCTTGGTATTTACCCCAAAGAAATGACAGCATATGTCTGTAAAAATATTTGTATAAGAGTATTCATAGTGGCTTTAGTTGTAATAGCCGAAACTGGAAACAAATCAAATGTGCAAGAAGGGAATGAATAAAAACTTGTTTTGTATTCATATAATCAAACACTATTCAGCAATAAAAAGGAATAAACTCTATAGCATGAATGAACATCAAAAAACCAAACCAGGGCTTCCCTGGTGGCGCAGTGGTTGAGAATCTGCCTGCCAATGCAGGGGACACGGGTTCGAGCCCCGGTCTGGGAAGATCCCACATGCCGCGGAGCAACTAGTCCCGTGAGCCACAACTACTGAGCCTGCGCATCTGGAGCCTGTGCTCTGCAACAAGAGAGGCCGTGATAGTGAGAGGACCGCTCACCGCGATGAAGAGTGGCCCCCGCTTGCCACAACTAGAGAAAGCCCTCACACAGAAACGAAGACCCAACACGGCCAAAAATAAATAAATAAATTAATTAATAAAAAAACAAAAAACAAAAAATACCCCAGACCAAACAAGACAGTAAAAGAAGCCAGAAACAGAGTATTTATACTCTATGAGTCCATTGATATGAAGGTCAAGGGCAAGCAAAAGTATTCACAGGCAATTAAATTAGACCAGTGAGGGGAGGGGAGGGGTCAACCTGAGAGGGCCTGAAGGGACTATCTCAGACACTGGAAAAGTTCTGTATCTCGACTGTGGAGGTGTGGTGGTATTGTTTAAGTTAATGTATATACATTTGTCAAAACCCATTGGGCTATAGACGTAAGTGGATGCATTTTATTAAATGTAAATTATATTTCAACAAAATTGTTATAAAGAAACATAAATCTTGGAGCATTTCACCATATATAATATTTACCTCAATTTAAAAAGAAGAGAAAATCCTCATTTAATTTAATGAAAATGTTTATCCCTCTTCTGTTTTTGAAAACCATACTAATTATCTGCTTTCTGAACTCACTTTTAATTCTTAGGCAGTAGATGATTTTCAAGTGATTTATTTTTATTCTCTAAGTTTTCCAATCTACCTTGAATGTAAGAATTCATACAACTCATACCGTCAGAGTTCACTTCTGTGCATGTTGGCAAAGCCTTAGCTCTCAGTTTCCTCAGTTGGGAGGATTCTAATAACTTATCAGGACATAATTTGCTCTGTTGGCTATTTTGTTAGGAAGGGAATAGGTCACTTGCAGGGGCCAATCAAGTGCAAAATAAAAAGACCTGTACTTCAAACTAAGAATGTACAGCTTTAAACAGCATTCAAAATGTTCTTGGGCATTTTTTCAGATGGGAGGAACGGACAGAATTTGGCCTGTCTGAGAACAAAGAACAAACCAGCTTCAGGTGGGCAGTATCCAGTTCCGGTCTGACAGCTTCTTGGCAAGTATTATATGTATCAAGCTCGACTGGATGGAAAGGAGGACCTGAGGGGAAACACAGCAGAAGAGTGGGGGCAGGAAAAAGAGAGAGGGAGGCCCCTGGAGGGGCCTAGGGAATCCACGCTGCCCAGCTGCTTCTGTATTTATGGTGCAGTGCCAGCGCCATCATGTGGTCATCAGTGGAATTTCAGAGGAAGAAAGGAATTCTTTCCCCACTACCTTTGAAGAGTGGAATAAAAAAACCAGTCACCCAAAGGGCCTGAAAAACTTTGAGAAGGATATCACCCTATAATTCTTTTCCACTTAAAAGCTGAAGGGATTCTTGACATCTCAATTAGTAACACATCTGGAATCGTGGTTGTTATCCAGATACCTGTTATCCGTTCCTTCATTCATGGAACATTTATTAAACACTGTGCCAGACCCTGTACTAAGCAGGAGAAAAGCAGGCATCATGGTCTAGTGAAGCAGACAAACCTGTGAACAAAATATTAGAGCAATCATACAAGTACTCTAAGGCAGGACTGAAAGAGACACTGCCACTGAAAGGAGCCAAGTGGGAGATTTTAATATTTACCAGAAATGCTATGATGTCCCCTCCGCCCCTGCAATTTGGTGCTATAATCTTATTCCCTGAAAGGCCTGTGTTGATCCTATTGCTTGTGTCACTTGCCCGTACACTTTAAAAAAATCTAGCTATAATTATTGGTTGATTGATGGATTGATTCAGTAATTATTTATTGAGATCCTACTATATGCCAGCACTGCTGTTAAGTGCTGGGAGATAACAGATACAAAGGGAAAAGACAGAAAATGTTTCTTCTTTTGTTAAGCTTGTGTGGGGGGAGTGAACTGTTAAAAAAAAATGTCATATATGTCATATATATAAAACATAAGCTATTTTCTTTTTGCCTATTTCTTCTTGTTGTTTTTATTTTATATTTCCCACCCATGTCTGTTGTTCCTTACTTATTAGCTTGTGAATAATTATTCTAAACTATTTCGAGTTAGTTTGAGATTTTTAAATCAGCCTGACTTCTTCCTGAAGGATTCTGGGAAATTGACTTAACTTTCCTATTCCTCAGAAGGGTACTTGGGTTTCATTTATTTGTTAAGCCACAAACTCAGAATTTGGGACCAGACTTCTAGCTTAGCTCTATTAAATGCTTCATTTGTCAGGTTTACTTCCTCATCTCAGTTTCTCCTGGCTGCTTTAGGGTCATGCGTGTAATAAACATGAATGGTATCAGAATTTTATAATCAAAGTAGCAGATCTTCGGAAGCTGGCAGCACGCTGCATACACACCCAGCCCCTGCGCCTTGGCACTCACAGCCATCAGGGAGAGGTTTGCAGCCTCAGCCCCTCAATCACACAGAGTCGGCTGTCTTTCCATCTGCTCCAACTTTGGGAGCCAGAGCAGGGAAGGGGGACTCTTCTAGTGACCTGAAATGAGAGAAAATTTAAATAATCATACTGAACTCACTAGAGGAGGGGGCCAGGATGCCCAGAGTTTCCGCTTCAGGCTCAACTACTTTCCCCACCAATTTAATCAGCCCAGTGGCTCGTACCTGTAAGCCTATCAGCTTCCTGTTCATTTAAATTTGCAGGGAGTTGTTTTTTTTTTTTTTTTTTTTAATAAAATTGAAGCTAAATAGAGATTATGTGTTATTTCATATAAAATACAGTTGTAAATTCTATGCTGTGGTAACTTTCTTTTAGCTCCAGGTGTTTCAGACATTAAACACAAAACCAACTTTGTGCTCTTTATGAATTTCAAGGAAAACGTCTTTTGATTCATAGTGCCATCTGAGAGGAAAAAACTGTAATCTTTGCAAAAAAAAACAAATCTGTCATCAACAATAAAAAATATCCTTTGCCTAAATTTCTATATATTTACATGACCTGGTCACAGTTGTTAAAAAATGTACAGTCTACATACATTTGATAACAAAATTGAAACATTAAAAAATTCTCCTGTGTATCGCTGACTTAAGCCTTTAAAGACATAAATCTGATCTGTCTATGCTTCTACAGAGAACAGTTGTTTCATCAGAATTTTAAACATGTTATTGGTCACTATTGAAACAAGTCCAATAAAAGAACTGAATCCTCATTTAAAAATACATATTTAAAATATTTTTCAGACTTTAAAACAACACCCAAAAGCATGCCTTGCAATTTTATTTCTGAGGTCTTTGCATTTAGGACATATGAACCGACTGTTTTCCCTTTGTGAAGAGAAACTGTGCTGTTCTCATCCTAGCATGCCTCTTCAGGGTATTAACTGCTTCCAGAAAACCATCGTCAGTTGAATCGATGAAGCATCCTCACTGCACAACAGAACAGGATGTACTGATGAGATAATCCTTTCCTTTGTGAAGGGCCAGTTTGAGAGACAGGCTGGATTAACGGCATGCATTTTTAAAGTCGCGGTTCACAGCCAGCTTCATTAAACTGCATTAATAATCTTTGCAGTTTTATTGCAGCAATAACTGGTGAACATTCTGTTGTCAAATAAATAGGCTTTTATATTAAAAATGGTTACTATTCTCATAGTCATATATTTTTAGAGAACTTATTTCCCTAAAATTTCCCTCAGCCTGACCCTAAGGTGCCTGAATTGTCTGATGAAGGTCATCAATAGTGTAAACAGTTGAGATAGAATCTTCATGAATAAAGTGACACTTTCTAGACTCATCCCTCTGAACCTCCAAGTCTATACCAATTTAACAGAGTCTTGAATTGTCTGTAAAATTATTTCAAAATATAGGTCTCATCTATATGTTACTCTCATGGCCTAATTAATCAAATACTACAAAGAAAATAACACTGTTTTGTATCCAAGGCAACAATATAGTATATTGCGCCTTTACTAGGGTATTTTTGAGCTTGAATTTGAAAATCAAGTATCAATTCCATAGCCATAGCATTATTTACTCATTTTCATGAAGGATAAGAAGGCTTGTATAACTTGACACTGAGAATAGAAAGAGTTATTTAAAGATTATTGCTCTAGTTCATTGCTTAAAAAGTTCCTCATCTATGTCATTTAATAACAATAATAACCACAATAAAATAATAACATTGTTGTGGTCCTAAAACACTATGTGCTAGATACTGTTTTAGGCACCTCACATATACTAACTTATTTAACTCTTATGACAGTGTTATGAGATTGGTATTATTATTCCCATTTTATTGAGGAGGAAACTGAGTCACAGGAAGGAGGAGTAACATTCAGAGTCACATAGAGAGGAGGTGGTAGAGTCAGGACAGAGTCTTGTCATGTGCTCTTCCCGCTAAATGAATCCTCTCTGTAATCTTTTTTTTTTTTTTTACATCTTTATTGGAGTATAATTGCTTTACAATGGTGTGTTAGTTTCTGCTGTACAACAGAGTGAATCAGCTATATGTATACATACATCCCCATATCCCCTCCCTCTTGCGTCTCCCTCCCACCCTCCCTCTCCCACCCTCCCTCTCCCACCCCTCTAGGTGGTCACAGAGCACCAAGCTGAGCTCCCGGTCCTATACAGCAGCTTCCCACTAGCTATCTATTTTACACATGGTAGTTTATATATGTCAATGCTACTCTTTATCTCTAGGCTGAAATCCCCCTTCAACTTCATATCGGGCTGCAGACCATCTCTGCCCGAACAGCCCACCAGATCATCAAATTCAGCACGTTCCAGATGGAACAGAGGATCTGCTGCCAGGTACCTGCTGCCTCCACCCTTAACTTCGATTGTCTAACTTACCTTCCCAGTTGTGATGAAGATGCTGTCAGGCTCCGCTCTTCCTTCCCCATCAGTGCCTCACTCACACTTGGTCCCAGCCAATTCCCATATTCTACCTATGAGACACTTTTAGCATCTCTTTCCTCTTCCCTATCCCCAGGCTCCATTCTCTCCGAGGCATTGCTTATCTTTAACCTGGACTTTTGAAATTGACCTTGAATGGTTCTTCCTATCTCCACTCTTTCTTCTCCAGTGAATCCTACACACTAGCGCATGAAACTTACTAAAACATACTTCAAATCATTCCTGCTAAGAAAATCCTAGTAGCTTGCCTATAAAATGAATAGTAAGCTCCTAAACTTTCCACTGTAGGTTGTTCATATGATAACCTCAACCTTGTTTCATTCCTTATTGCCATTTCATCCTTCTGTCTCTGCCTATCCGTTTTTGCTTGTGAAATGTTCTTTAATTTTATTTTGTTATGTCTGATCCACCATCCCAATACCAATCCATTGCTTCCAACTCACTATTGTGTCTCTCCCACGTTCTAGATGAGATGTCCACTTGTTTGGCCAAATCTTCTTTCCTAATTTTTCATGTCTCTCCCTTTCTCTTCATCCCCTTCGCTAAATCTTGGTTCAAGAATTCTTGCTTAGGCTAGAAAAATGTTTTCCTAACTAATCTACCTAATCTCCTTCATTAAACCCACTCAGCATTATCACGTCAGGGTAACAGTATCAAAACACACACTTTCACCTTGTCAATTTCCTGTTCAAAAGTTAGAAGGGCTTCCTATTTCCTACAGATCAAACTCCAAAGAGGCCACCATATGACACAACTACAGGGAGCCCCATTCAGGTTTTATTCTGTTGGAGTCTTCAGACTTCTTAGTTTAGCATTAAGCAGTATTTTGAGAACCAGTAATAGAAATGTTATTATATTACAACCTGCCCCTCCACTCTCCCAGCCCCCGCAAGGCATACACCATCACCAAGAAAAAATGGGCCATTACCTTCAGGTATGTTGGGGAAGCATTGAGTCAAATAGGTTCTCTTTCCTGGAGGACAGTTCAGATGTCTTCCATATGCTAATGTGTATGATGAATCTCCAAAAAGAATGTCTATGGAAAAGGGTTGTTTTTGTTTTCCTCAATCACTCTTTGGTATTTCCCAGGATACCAGAGTTCTCCAAACTAGAGTTTAGGAAAGCCTGCTCTCCACATTCTCTGCTCCTGTCGTTGCCCCAGGTCAGAGGCCACCTCAGAACTGCCTTCCCGACCATCTTCGTGGAAGTTGCCATCCCTCCTCTATGCCGTCCTCCCGTTTTATTTTCTTCATAATACTTGTCACAATTTGATGTGATGATGCTTATTGCTTGTTACTTATTTTTTGTTGTTTTTTCCTCTAGGATGTAAGATCCAAGGGAACCATCATTCTGTCTTGTCTGTTACTATCTTCTCCACGTGGTATAGTACCTGATACACCTAATGCGGGGTTTTTTTTTTTGGAGGGAATATATGTTCCAACCAAAAGCCTTGCTTGTGTCCCTCTCCTTGTTTCTCTCCCTACCTAACTGAATTTAGGCTTATGTTACACGGTTGAAATAAAAGTTTCCTCCTCTCTGAGGTTTTCCCTGATGGCCTGACTCATCCCAAGTAATAGCTCTTCTACTGAACTTCTGTAATGTTAGTATTTGAATAAGTCAATTTAGTTTGAACTGTTAATTTTTTTTTTTTAACATCTTTATTGAAGTATAATTGCTTTACAATGGTGTGTTAGCTTCTGCTTTATAACAAAGTGAATCAGTTATACATATATATATGTTCCCATATCTCTTCCCTCTTGCATCTCCCTCCCTCCCACCCTCCCTATCCCACCCCTCTAGGTGGTCACAAAGCACCGAGCTGATCTCCCTGTGCTATGCGGCTGCTTCCCACTAGCTATCTATTTTACATTTGGTAGTGTATATATGTCCATGACACTCTCTCACCCTGTCACATCTCACCCCTCCCCCTCCCCATATCCTCAAGTCCATTCTCTAGTAGGTCTGTGTCTTTATTCCCATCTTGCCACGAGGTTCTTCATGACCTTTTTTTTTTTTTTTTTTCCCTTAGATTCCATATATATGTGTTAGCATACTGTATTTCTTTTTCTCTTTCTGACTTACTTCACTCTGTATGACGGACTCTAACTCCATCCACCTCATTACAAATACCTCCATTTCATTTCTTTTTATGGCTGAGTAATATTCCATTGTATATATGTGCCACATCTTCTTTATCCATTCATCCGATGATGGACACCTAGGTTGCTTCCATGTCCTGGCTATTGTAAATAGAGCTGCAATGAATATTTTGGTACATGACTCTTTCTGAATTATGGTTTTCTCAGGGTATATGCCCAGTAGTGGGATTGCTGGGTCGTATGGTAGTTCTATTTGTAGTTTTTTAAGGAACCTCCATACTGTTCTCCATAGTGGCTGTATCAATTTACATTCCCACCAACAGTGCAAGAGTGTTCCCTTTCCTCCACACCCTCTCCAGCATTTATTGTTTCTAGATTTTTTGATGATGGCCAATCTGACCGGTGTGAGATGATATCTCATTGTAGTTTTGATTTGCATTTCTCTAATGATTAATGATGTTGAGCATTCTTTCATGTGTCTGTTGGCAATCTGTATATCTTCTTTGGAGAAATGTCTATTTAGGTCTTCTGCCCATTTTTGGATTGGGTTGTTTGTTTTTTTGTTATTGAGCTGCATGAGCTGCTTGTAAATCTTGGAGATTAATCCTTTGTCCGTTGCTTCATTTGCAAATATTTTCTCCCATTCTGAGGGTTGTCTTTTGGTCTTGTTTATGGTTTCCTTTGCTGTGCAAAAGCTTTTAAGTTTCATTAGGTCCCATTTGTTTATTTGTGTTTTTATTTCCATTTCTCTAGGAGCTGGGTCAAGAAGGATCTTGCTGTGACTTATGTCATAGAGTGTTCTGCCTATGTTTTCCTCTAAGAGTTTGATAGTGTCTGGCCTTACACTTAGGTCTTTAATCCATTTTGAGTTTATTTTTGTGTATGGTGTCAGGGAGTGTTCTAATTTCATACTTTTACATGTACCTGTCCAATTTTCCCAGCACCACTTATTGAAGAGGCTGTCTTTTCTCCACTGTATATGCTTGCCTCCTTTATCAAAAATAAGGTGACCATATGTGCGTGGGCTTATCTCTGGGCTTTCTATCCTGTTCCATTGATCTATATTTCTGGTTTTGTGCCACTACCAAACTGTCTTGATTACTGTAGCTTTGTAATATAGTCTGAAGTCAGGGAGCCTGATTCCTCCAGCTCCATTTTTCGTTCTCAAGATTGCTTTGGCTATTCGGGGTCTTTTGTGTTTCCATACAAATTGTGAAATTTTTTGTTCTAGTTCTGTGAAAAATGCCAGTGGTAGTTTGATAGGGATTGCATTGAATCTGTAGATTGCTTTGGGTAGCAGAGTCATTTTCACAATGTTGATTCTTCCAATCCAAGAACATGGTATATCTCTCCATCTATTTGTATCATCTTTAATTTCTTTCATCAGTGTCCTATAATTTTCTGCATACAGGTCTTTTGTCTCCTTAGGTAGGTTTATTCCTAGATATTTTATTCTTTTTGTTGCAATGGTAAACGGGAGTGTTTTCTTAATTTCACTTTCAGATTTTTCATCATTAGTATACAGGAATGCAAGAGATTTCTGTGCATTAATTTTGTATCCTGCTACTTTACCAAATTCATTGATCAGCTCTAGTAGTTTTCTGGTAGCATCTTTAGGATTCTCTATGTATAGTATCATGTCATCTGCAAACAGTGACAGCTTTACTTCTTCTTTTCCGATTTGGATTCCTTTTATTTCTTTTTCTTCTCTGATTGCTGTGGCTAACACTTCCAAAACTATGTTGAATAATAGTGGTGAGAGTGGGCAACCTTGTCTTGTTCCTGATCTTAGTGGAAATGGTTTCAGTTTTTCACCATTGAGGACAATGTTGGCTGTGGGTTTGTCATATACGGCCTTTATTATGTTGAGGAAAGTTCCCTCTATGCCTACTTTCTGCAGGACTTTTATCATAAATGGGTGTTGAATTTTGTCGAAAGCTTTCTCTGCATCTATTGAGATGATCATATGGTTTTTCTCCTTCATTTTGTTAATATGATGTATCACGTTGATTGATTTGCGTATATTGAAGAATCCTTGCATTCCTGGAATAAACCCCACTTGATCATGGTGTATAATCCTTTTAATGTGCTGTTGGATTCTGTTTGCTAGTATTTTGTTGAGGATTTTTGCATCTATGTTCATCAGTGATATTGGCCTGTAGTTTTCTTTCTTTGTGACATCTTTGTCTGGTTTTGGTATCAGGGTGATGGTGGCCTCGTAGAATGAGTTGGGGAGTGTTCCTCCCTCTGCTATATTTTGGAAGAGTTTGAGAAGGATAGGTGTTAGCTCTTCTCTAAATGTTTGATAGAATTCGCCTGTGAAGCCATCTGGTCCTGGGCTTTTGTGTGTTGGAAGATTTTTAATCACAGTTTCAATTTCAGTGCTTGTGATTGGTCTGTTCATATTTTCTATTTCTTCCTGGTTCAGTCTTGGCAGGTTGTGCATTTCTAAGAATCTGTCCATTTCTTCCAGGTTGTCCATTTTATTGGCATAGAGTTGCTTGTAGTAATCTCTCATGATCGTTTGTATTTCTGCAGTGTCAGTGGTTACTTCTCCTTTTTCATTTCTAATTCTATTAATTTTAGTCTTCTCCCTTTTTCTCTTGATGAGTCTGGCTAATGGTTTATCAATTTTGTTTATCTTCTCAAAGAACCAGCTTTTAGTTTCATTGATTTTTGCTATTGTTTCCTTCATTTCTTTTTCATTTATTTCTGATCTGATCTTTATGATTTCTCTCCTTCTGCTAGCTTTGGGCTTTTTTTGTTCTTCTTTCTCTAATTGCTTTAGGTGCAAGGTTAGGTTGTTTATTCGAGATGTTTCCTGTTTCTTGAGGTAGGCTTGTATTGCTATAAACTTCCCTCTTAGAACTGCTTTTGCTGCATCCCATAGGTTTTAGATCGTCGTGTCTCCATTGTCATTTGTTTCTAGGTATTCTTTGATTTCCCCTTTAATTTCTTCAGTGATCACTTCGTTATTAAGTAGTGTATTGTGTAGCCTCCATGTGTTTGTATTTTTTACAGATCTTTTCCTGTAATTGATATCTAGTCTCATAGCGTTGTGGTCGGAAAAGATACTTGATACGATTTCAATTTTTTTAAATTTACCAAGGCTTGATTTGTGACCCAAGATATGATCTATCCTGGAGAATGTTCCATGAGCACTTGAGAAAAATGTGTATTCTGTTGTTTTTGGGTGGAATGTCCTATAAATATCAATTAAGTCCATCTTGTTTAATGTATCATTTAAAGCTTGTGTTTCCTTATTTATTTTCATTTTGGATGATCTGTCCATTGGTGAAAGTGGGGTGTTAAAGTCCCCTACTATGATTGTGTTACTGTCGATTTCCCCTTTTATGGCTGTTAGTATTTGCCTTATGTATTGAGGTGCTCCTATGTTGGGTGCATAAATATTTACAATTGTTATACCTTTCTCTTGGATCGATCCCTTGATCATTATATAGTGTCCGTCTTTGTCTCTTGTAATTGTCTTTATTTTAAAGTCTATTTTGTCTGATATGAGAATTGCTACTCCAGCTTTCTTTTGATTTCCATTTGCATGGAATATCTTTTTCCATCCCCTCACTTTCAGTCTGTATGTGTCTCTAGATCTGAAGTGGGTCTCTTGTAGACAGCATATATATGGGTCTTGTTTTTGTATCCATTCAGCCAGTCTGTGTCTTTTGGTGGGAGCATTTAATCCATTTACATTTAAGGTAATTATCGATATGTATGTTCCTATTCCCATTTTCTTAAATGTTTTGGGTTTGTTATTGTAGGTGTTTTCCTTCTCTTGTGTTTCTTGCCTAGAGAAGTTCCTTTAGCATTTGTTGTAAAGCTGGTTTGGTGGTGCTGAACTCTCTCAGCTTTTGCTTGTCTGTAAAGGTTTTAATTTCTCCATCAAATCTGAATGAGATCCTTGCTGGGTAGAGTAATCTTGGTTGTAGGTTTTTCTCTTTCATCACTTTAAGTATATCCTGCCACTCCCTTCTGGCTTGCAGAGTTTCTGCTGAAAGATCAGCTGTTAACCTTATGGGGATGCCCTTGTGTGTTATTTGTTGTTTTTCCCTTGCTGCTTTTAATATGTTTTCTTTATGTTTAATTTTAGATAGTTTGATTAATATGTGTCTTGGTGTGTTTCTCTTTGGATTTATCCTGTATGGGACTCTCTGTGCTTCCAGGACTTGATTAACTATTTCCTTTCCCATATTAGGGAAGTTTTCAACTATAATCTCTTCAAATATTTTCTCAGTCCCTTTCTTTTTCTCTTCTTCTTCTGGGACCCCTATAATTCGAATGTTGGTGCGTTTAATGTTGTCCCAGAGGTCTCTGAGACTGTCCTCAGTTCTTTTCATTCTTTTTTCTTTATTCTGCTCTTCAGTAGTTATTTCCACCATTTTATCTTCCAGGTCACTTATCCGTTCTTCTGCCTCAGTTATTCTGCTATTGATCCCATCTAGAGTATTTTTAATTTCATTTATTGTGCTTGTCATCGTTTCTTGGTTCCTCTTTAGTTCTTCTACGTCCTTGTTAAATGTTTCTTGCATTTTGTCTATTCTATTTCCAAGATTTTGGATCATCCTTACTATCATTATTCTGAATTCTTTTTCAGGTAGACTACCTATTTCCTCTTCATTTGTTAGGTCTGGTGTGTTTTGACCCTGCTCCTTCATCTGCTGTGTGTTTTTCTGTCTTCTCATTTTGCTTATCTTACTGTGTTTGGGGTCTCCTTTTCACAGGCTGCAGTTTCATAGTTCCCGTTGTTTTTGGTATCTGTCCCCGGTGGCTAAGGTTGGTTCAGTGGGTTGTGTAGGTTTCCTGGTGGAGGGAACTAGTGCCTGTGTTCTGGTGGATGAGGCTGGATGTTGTCTTTCTGGTGGGCTCGTCCACGTCTGGTAGTGTGTTTTGGGGTGTCTGTGGCCTTATTATGATTTTAGGCAGCCTCTCTGTTAATGGATGGGGCTGTGTTCCTGTCTTGCTAGTTGTTTGGCATAGGGTGTCCAGCACTGTAGCTTGCTGGTTGTTGAGTGAAGCTGGGTCTTGATGTTGAGATGGAGATCTCTGAGAGATTTTCGCCGTTTGGTATTACGTGGAGCTGGGAGGTCTCTTGTGGACCAGTGTCCTGAAGTTGGCTCTCCCACCTCAGAGACACAGCCCTGATGCCTGGCTGGAGCACCAAGAGCCTTTCATCCACACGGCTTTTGGGAGGTCTGACGTCTTCTGCCAGCGTTCAGTGGGTGTTCTGTAGGAGCAGTTCCACGTGTAGATGTATTTCTTATGTATCTGTGGGAAGGAAGGTGATCTCCGCGTCTTACTCTTCCGCCATCTTGCCCCTCCGGTTAATATTTTTTTACATAGAAATGCTACCTTATTCCCCAAACTATAGGGTATTTGCCTTGTAGCCAGGATTGGTGTCATACATTGGATATCTCCAAAATAACCAATACATGGCTTCTCAGGTAAGCAATAAATATCTGTTACTTGATTAAGTAGATATTTCCATTCTATTCCCTTGAACGATGCAGTGCCATGCTCATATGTGGATTGGCTGGGAGGGCTCCATCCTAGCAGGAAGTATATCCCATGCTGGCAAGGAGGTAGAGAGAGGGTTTCTACAGCAGAAGAATCTTAGGGACTCGCTTTGGGTTCTCCTGTATGTGTGCTTTCTGGCATTTCCATGTGTTTGGTAAGTCTTCCTTGCCAGTAGCTACGTGGAACAGAAAAGGGAGAAAATCTCCCTTCTGGCCTACAGAAAAGGAATTGACAGAGTATGATCAGTCATAGAGAGGGAATATGGACCTTGCAGGGAAGCAGTGGAAAATGTACCTCTTCTCAGTTTGCAGAAAGGTAGTTTGCACTTAAACAGCAATTTTTTAAAGTGTGCATGATATGCTGTTTTGAGAACCTGTTTCCTTAAAATGCTTAATTTACAGTTATTTCTACACACATTATTTCATGTACAATATGACAGAGAAAAAATATGGAAGATATAACTGATCAAATAGTTTTGCTAATAGCCAAGAGGTTTTCAATTTAAATATGATGGATTCTGTTTAGGTGGAAATGCTGTACATTCTCAACTTTAAAATTATTTTTTATTCTCAGAAGAAGCTATAATTGGAAGGAGTTGGGGTGAAAAGGTATAATGAAGAAGTTAGGGAAAGAAGGGAGTTTGGGATCGAATAATACAGTATGAGTGAAAATTCTTGTCTCGTGTATACATATAGGGTCTTAAATTCAGCAGTGCCAGCAAAACCTCTCTGGCGTCAGGGACCTTGGATTGAGATGATACTTCCTGTAACAAATCAATAGGCACGTGCATTTTTATGTAAGTCACTTAAATGTTAATCCATCTTTAAAATTATCACAGCAATTCCATTTCTTTTATGTAGAAATAAGATGTTCTTTGTTGAGACAGGTTAAGCTATTGGGTCTTCATCCAAGTGATGTGGATTAGGAACATCTGGAGAACCTACCCTTGTTTTTTTATTAATGGAAAGCTTGTAAGGCTTAGTGATTTATAACTTCTGTGTATTCTAACACACCATCTGATTTTTTTCTTTTTTTAGAACTTTATTTCATTTGGAACCTTTATGTGATGATGTAATATGCCACATATGAAACTTTTCTAATGAAAAAAGCCAGTATATCTGCTGCATGTCAAATTACATAGCCAGGAGGGGCATGATTTGGAGCAGACTCTACCTAAGTGTTTGGATCTTCTGGAATGTTGTCAGGGTGCTAGTTTCAGCTTGTCTCCAACCATTCCATCTTAGCCTAGCCTGGGACCTTAAGATGAAAACTACCCACAGGTGGATTTGGCAGAGCTTTGAGATACTCTGTGAGAGAAAAAAAAAAAAAAGCATTGGGTATCAAATACATTTGAGGAATTGCAGAATTCTAAATCTCCTGTTTGAAAACTCTCACGGCTTGTTAGCATATTAAGGCTTTGAGAATTCTTAGAGCTCTACAAAATTGGGTCTGTCTTGTTCCCTTTACTTTCCTGTCTTCATCTCCCACGTCTCTCTTTCATTCTCTGGCAACTCAATTGATATGAGTTAGGCACAGTCACTTGTCTGTGGGTCTCCTGGCTGTTGGGTAATCTAGGAGGCCCCAGTGAGATGACTGGAGCATCTTAGCTCTGTTACATGTGCCTCTCATCCTTCAGCAAGCTAGCAAAGGCATAATCTCCTGACAGTCACAGAGACACAAGAGCCAGCAAGCCTTTCCGTGTGCTTATATCAATTTGCTAATGTTCTATTGGCCAAAGCAGGTCACATGGCCAGGCACAGACTCAGAGCAGGCAGGCACTGCAATGCTACAAAGAAAAAGATGCAGATACAGGAAGAGGTGAATAATTTGGGTTACTTTTGTAAACTACCATATGTGTTAAAACTTTAAATTTTTTTTGTTTCCCTCTGCTAGAATATAAGCTCCACAAAGGCAGGGTTTTTTTTAATCTATTTTGTTAACTACTTACTTTTATTACTTAGAACAGTGCCCTGCACATAGTAGGTACTCAATAGATATTTGTGAATGAATGCATAAAAATAAACCCATTTAACTGTGTTTAAGCCAACATTTTCAAATATGTTTTTCAATTGATCCCAGTATTAGTGGAAAGCCAGATGAAATTTCATTGGAAAGTAGAGACTCTTCGGGTATCTATGCCTTTCTTACTGAGGATGGAAACTCCAGTAATTAATGGAAAATGATGATCTTTACAAAGAGAAAAATCTCTCAGTATTTATTTTGCCTCCTTTCATTCACCTAACTAAGTTTTAGTAAATGACTTTCATGTGTCAGGTGTGTACTAGATGCTCATGGTAGTGGAGAGCGAGAATACAGCTCCTGTCTCTGGGAGGTCTCAGATGAGTTGAAGAACAAACCTATAAAACTGAACTTTGACCAATATGATATGCGCCATTGTAACGTTGTTAAAACAGCCCGCAAGAACACAAAGGAAGAAGTGTTCACATGTGCCATAAGATATGAGAGAGAGCATTCTACCTTTGACCATCATATCTATTCAGACTGATAAAGTCACTCTTCTAACACAACTTGCATATTGCCAACATAGCTGTTCATACCATTTAATCTCTTCGCCCATCCGCACATTCACCCTTGTTCTCTGTTCTTTCCAAATCCTACCCATTCTTCAAGTCTGACCAGCAATGGAACATTCTCTGAGTTTGCTTACAGTTTTCCCCTGAGTTCATCTGAATTCCATAGCATTTATTGTCTGTATCATAGTCATGTGTAATACCTACAGACATCTATTCTACTGTTTTTTAATTGACTGTTTAACCCTCCTATTGTTCACCTTTTCATGCGTGACTGTTTTGTCTTTTCAAAGAATTAATAACCATCTTGAGGGTAGAGTTTGTGTTTCTTTTCTGGAATTGCTAAAAATAATGCTTGCTATAATAGGTGCTCTGATAATTAATTAGAAGGATATACTGAAAACTGAAAGTTTTAACTTCCATTCATCACCTAATTATGATCAGGCCTGATAATGCATGTGAGCTATTGGCTGTCAGTACAGAAATATTTCTACTTAGGACTGGTGTTTATGTACTGTCTTTATGTTGGAAGCCAGTTACTACTTTATATGAAGCTGCAACCACAAGCCAGTATTTTTAACAGGTTGAAATAAAACTGACAAATATTAAGAGGTTTTGGAAATGGATAAGAGAAAATTTTAAAATGGTGAAATGGCGAACTATAAATGCACAGGGAGTAAAGAGATTTCTCTACTGGCAAAGAAAATGTTGAAAAAGGGAACAAATTAAAAACAAAGATGTGTTACCTGCTGGTTTTTGGCTCCAGGGCAGAGCAGTGAAGCATTTGTCATCTGTCAATTAGTTCTGCAATTTCTATACACCTGCATATTCTATCCATTAGCCCCACAAGGGTGCCCTTTAGGGGGAAATTTTGCTTAACATGGTACTTGATGTGTGGGAAACTCCCCAAATAAACCACAAAACAATCAAGTCAATTCATTTAGGTTGAGAAGAATCTGAATCTTACATTTGACTTGGAGGCCCTTGAAAAAGGCAAAAAGGATCTCATCAATATTCCAAGTATTCACTGATAGAAACTGCTCCAAGTCATAGTAATGATGATAAGAGAAAGGAAATTGTTAGTTTACTCATAGTCATAGTAATTAAAGCATAATAATCTATTCAGATCCTATTAAAGACTGTGTCTCACTCAATACATTTCCGGGCAGGTGATGATAAGAGAAAGGAAATTGTTAGTTTACTCATAGTCATAGTAATTAAAGCATAATAATCTATTTAGATCCTATTAAAGACTGTGTCTCACTCAATACATTTCCGGGCAGGTTTTAGGCTACAGGTCATTCAAAACTCCTTTTTCTTAAGTTCTACAATCTAAGGAATTTCTTGCACTCATTCATGGCTCTCTCATATTAGGGGATTGGTGCTGTGTACAGCTGATGGATTAGCTTATTGCTTATGAACTTATTTCCCATTTTAAGTGAATACATTTTGTTGGAGGTCTCATTGGTATCTGTATGGTATGAGTATTCATCTTTAAGCCTTATCCTTTTGGAATGAGCTGACTATGGACGTCTCCACCTGCATAGTTGAGAAACCTGTTGCTGGACTCAGAGTAATCTCACAAAGGTCAGAGGCCTGACCTGGAATAATTTATTTACCTCAAAAACTGGTATTAGCTACAGACATCAGTAAGCACACAGTATACTAGAACACATACAATTTTTTAAAAAATAAATGTTATTTTTGCCATATTCTATTAAACTTGAATTTATTTCATTCTCACATTTTTCCTTTCATTTATGCTATATGTAGGTATTATAAGGAAAAAGATTGTTATTTGATTACATTAAAATCAGTCCAGTCCTAGCTAATACAATAAGACAAGGCAAGACTGAGAAGGAAGATATGAAATGGTCTTTATTCACAGATGATATGATCATCTGTGTAAAATATCCAAAAGAATTTACAAAATAATTCCTGGAACTAATGAACAATTACAGCAAGGTTGCAGGATACAAGGTTAATATACAAAAATCATTTCACTTTCCTATGTACTAGCAATGAAAAAGTGGAACTTGAAATTGAAACTATAATACCATTTATATTAGCATCCCCCAAAATGAAATACTGAGGTTATAAATCTAACAAAATATGTGTAAGATCTATATGAAGAAAACTGCAGAACTCTGATGAATGAAATAAAAAAAGAACTAAATAACTGGGGGCATATTCCATGTCCATGGATAGGAAGACACTATTGTCAAGATGTGAGTCCTTCCCAACTTGATCTATAGATTCACTGAAATCTCCTTCAAAATCCCAGCAAGGTATTTTGTGGATATTGACAAACTGCTCCTAAAGTTCATATGGAGAAGTAAAAGACCCAGAATACCAACACAATATTGAAGAAGGAGAACAGTTGGATGACTGACACTACCTGATTTCAAGATTTACTATAAAACTACAGTAATTAAGACAGTGTGGTATTGGGGAAAGAATAGACAACTAGATCAATGTAACATAATTGAGAGCCCAGAAATAAATCTGCATAAATATAGTCAACAGGTTTTTGACAAAGGAACAAAAGCAATACAATGAAGCAAAGACAGTCTTTTCAACGAATGGTACTGGAACAACTGGACATCCACCTGTGAATAATGAATCTAGACACAGTTGTTACACTCTTCACAAAAATTAAATCAAAATTGTTCATAGGCCTGTGCATATAAATGTAAAACACAAAACTATAAAAATCCTAGAAGATAACATAGGAGAAAACCTAGATGACCTTGGGTATACTGATGACTTTTTAGTTACAATACCAACAACATGATATATGAAAGAAATAATTGATAAACTGGACTTCATTAATAATGAAAACTTCTGTGAAAGACAATATCAAGAGAATTAGAGGATCAACCAGAAACTGGGAGAAAATATTTACAAAAGGCGCATCTGATGAAGGACTATTATCCAAACTATACAGAGAACTCTAAAAACTCAAGAATAAGAAAACAAACAACCTGATTAAAAAATGGGTTAAAGACCTTAAGAGACACCTCACCAAAGAAGATTTACAGATGGAAATAAGCATTTGAAAATATATTCCTCATCATGTCATTAAGGAAATGAAAATTATAACAACAGTGAGATACCACTACACACCTATTAGAATAGCCAAAATCTAGAACATTGACAACACCAAATGTTAGTGAGGACATGGAACAACAGGAACTCTTATTCATTGCTGGTGAGAATGCAAAATGGTTTACCCACTTTGGAAGGCAATTTGGTAGTTTCTTATACAACTAAACATACTCTTACCATACAATACAGTAATCATGCTCCTTGGGATTTACCCAAAACAGTTGAAAACTTATGTCCTCACAAAAACCTGCACATGGATGTTTATAGAAGCTTTATTCATAATTGTTAAAGCTTGGAAGCAAGCAAGAAGTCCTTCAGTAGGTGAATGGTTGAATAAACTGGTACATCTAGACATTGAATATTATTCATTGCTAAAAAGAAATGAGCTTTCAAGCCATGAAAAGACATGGGAGAAACTGAAATGCATACTACTAAGGGAAAAAAGCCAACCTGAAAAGGGGACATACTGCATGATTTCAATTATACGACACTCTGGAAAAGGCAAAACTATGGAAACAATACAACGATCAGTAGTTACTGGAGGTTGAGAGATGGATAGTAGGGGGACAGGATTTCTAGGGCTCTGAAAATATGTGTAGTACTATAATGATGGACACATGTCATTATGCATTTGTCCAAACTCATAGACTGCACAACGCCAAGACTGAACCCTAATGTAAACTATGGGCTTCAGGTGATTATGATGTGTCAATATCAGTTGTAACAAATGCTCTACTCTGGTGGGGGATGTTGATAATGGGAGAGGCTGTGGATGTGTGAGGGCAGGGGGTATATGGGAATCCCTGTACCTTCTTCTCAATTATGCTGAAACTACTCTAAAACAATTAAGCCTTAAAAATAAGTCTATTTTAAGAAAGTGTAGATAAAACAAAAATAAATATTAGAAAATCATTTTCAACATAAAAAGCGACATGAATGTGTAAGAAATACCTTCCTTCCTTCACAGGGCAAAAGACATGAGTTTATAAAATTAGAAATGCAAATTTTAAAGTGTTATGCCAGCTCTCAACTACCAAACTGACAAAGATTCTTTTTAAAATTTTTTTTTTACTTTTAATACATTTTTTATAGGTTGCACTCCATTTATGGTTATTAAAAAATATTGGCTATATTTCCCATGTTGTACAATACATCCCTGTAGCCTGTCTTATACCCAATAGTTTGTACCTCCCACTCCTCCACCCTGTCTTGCCCCTCTCCCCTCTCCCCACTTGTAACCACTAGTTTGTTCTCTATTTCTATGAGTCTGCTTCTTTTTTTGTTATATTCGTTTGATGTATTTTTCAGATTCCACATATAAGTGATATCATACAGTATTTGTCTTTGTCTGACTTATTTCACTTAGCATGATACCCTCCAAGTCCGTCCATGTTGTTGCAAATGGCAAAATTTCATTCTTTTTTATGGCTGAGTAGTATTCTATCGTGTGTGTGTGTGTGTGTGTGTGTGTGTGTATACACCACAATGTATAGCACATCTTCTTTATCCATTCATCTGTTGATGGACACTTAGGTTGCTTTCATATCTTGGCAAGTATAAATAATGCTGCTAGGAACATTGGGGTACATGTGTCTTTTCAAATTAGTGTTTTTGTTTTTTTAGATATACATCCAGGAGTGGAATTGCTGGATCATATGGTAGTTCTATTTTTAGTTTTTGAGAAAACTTCGTACTGTTTTCCACAGTGGCTGCCCCAATTTACATTCCCACCAACAGTGTACAAGGGTTCTCTTTGCTCCACATCCTCACCAACATTTGTTATTTTTGTTCTTTTTGACGATAGCCATTCTGACAGGTGTGAGGTGATATCTCATGGTAGTTTTGATTTACATTCCCCTGATGATTAGTGATGTTGAGCATCTTTTCATGTGCCTGTTGTCCATCTGCATTTCCTCTTTGGAAAGATGTCTATTCAGTTCTTCTGCCCATTTTTAAAATTGGGTTGTTGGTTTTTTGATGTTGAGCTGTATGCGCTCTTTATTAATTAAATTAATATTAATTATTATTGATTTAATTAATTAATAAATATTAATATCCATAATTATTTATTTATAAATAAATATTTATTAATAAATAAATAATTATAGATATTAATCCCTTATTGGTCATATCACTTGCAAATATTTTCTCCCATTTAGTAGGTTATCTTTTTATTTTATCAATGACTTCCTTTGATGTGCAAAAACTTTTAAGTTTAATTAGGTCCCATTTGTTTATTTTTGCTTTTATTTCCTTTACTTTAGGAGATGGATCAAAAAAGTATTGCTGTGATTTATGTCAAAGAGCGTTCTGCCTATGTTTTTCCTCTAGGAATATCCAGTCTTACATTTAGGTCATTAATCCATTTTGAATTTATTTTAGTATATCGTGTTAGAGAATGTTCTAATTTCATTCTTTTACATGTAGCTGTCCAATTTTCCAGCACCACTTATTGAGGAGACTGTCTTTTTCTCCATTGTATATTCTTGCCTCCTTTGTCATAGATTAATTGACCATAAGTGTGTGAGTTTATTTCTGGGCTCCCTATCATGTTCCATTGATCTGTGTGTCTGTTTTTATGCCAGTACCATACTGTTTTGATTACTGTAGCTTTGTTGTATTGTCTGAAGTCAGGGAGTGTGATACCCCCAGCTCTCTTCTTCTTTCTCAAGATTCTTTTGGCTATTCAGGGCCTTTTGTGTTTCCATACAGATTTTAAAATTATTTGTTCTTGTTATGTGAAAAATGCCATTGGTAATTTGATAGGGATTGTGTTGAATCTGCAGATTGCCTTGGGTAGTATGGCCATTTGAACAATATTGATTCTTTCAATCCAAGAACATGGTATATCTTTCTATTTGTGTCATCTTCAATTTCTTTCATCAGTGCCTTATAGTTTTCTGAGTACAGGTCTTTTACCTCCTTAGTCAGGTTTATTCTTAGGTATTTTATTCTTTTTGATGCAGTAGTAAATGGGATTGTTTCCTTAATTTCTCTTTCCAGTAGTTCATTGTTAGTGTATAGAAATGCAACAGATTTCTGTATATTAATTTTAAAGTTAAAATAGAATTCACAATGAAGATAAGAAACAGAGGCTCTCATTTAGTCCTGGAACAATTCTAAACTGATGTCATATTTTGGAGAGCATTTTTATACCATATTTTCCTTCCATTACTTTCTGTAAAAACTTATTCTCAAACATTCAGTTTGGTGTTGTGAGGACAGAATGGAGGACAAGAAGCACAACTCAGTCTTGTGGTCTTTTCCTCCCTTTTTTCCCTCTTCTCCTTTTCCCCCTCCCTCTCTCCTTCTCCTTCTCCTTCTCCTTCTCCTCCTTCTCCTTCTCCTTCTCCTTCTCCTTCTCCTTCTCCTTCTCCTTCTTCTCCTTCTTCTCCTTCTTCTCCTTCTTCTCCTTCTTCTCCTTCTTCTCCTTCTTCTCCTTCTTCTCCTTCTCCTTCTCCTTCTCCTTCTCCTTCTCCTCCTTCTCCTTCTCCTTCTCCTTCTCCTTCTCCTTCTCCTTCTTCTCCTTCTCCTGCTTCTGCTTCTGCTTCTTCTGCTTCTGCTTCTGCTTCTTCTGCTTCTTCTTCTTCTGCTTCTTCTTCTTCTTCTGCTTCTCCTTCTCCTTCTGCTTCTGCTTCTTCTTCTTCTTCTTCTTCTCTTTCTTCTTCTTCTGCTTCTTCTTCTTCTTCTTCTTCTCCTTCTTCTTCTTCTCCTTCTTCTTCTTCTCCTTCTTCTTCTTCTTCTTCTTCTTCTTCTTCTTCTCCTTCTTCTTCTTCTTCTTCTTCTTCCTCTTCTTCTTCCTCTTCCTCTTCCTCTTCCTCTTCCTCTTCTTCTTCTTCTTCTTCTTCTTCTTCTTCTTCTTCTCCTTCTCCTTCTCCTCCTCCTTCTTCTTCTTCTCCTCCTCCTCCTCCTCCTCCTCCTCCCCCTCCCCCTCCCCCCCTCCCCCTCCCCCTCCCCCCCTCCCCCTCCCCCTCCCCCTCCCCCTCCCCCTCCTCCTCCTCCTCCTCCTCCTCTTCCCTTCCCTACCTCCCTCTCTCCTTCTCTTAAATGTTGAATAATGGGAGGTATTTAGTCAGTGAAGACCAGTGTTGAAGTTTATATCTATCTCTTCTCTAGTACAAAATGTAGATAATATAGAAATTTTTTTTCTGGATTATTTTTCTTGCCAAATGGTAAGGAGTTTTTCAAGGACACTCTAAAGACTTCCTCCCTGTGTACTCTTGGCTAATTGTGCCTCCAAGTATCTGGCATAAACCATTGAAAGGAATTTTTTTAAAATATGCTCTATTAAATTTGATAGGAACATTTGCATTTTGTAGAGAGAAGATTCACGCATGATGTATTTGATTTCAAGCTTTCGCAGACTCCTTTGAATTTTTCACTAATATCACAGGGCAGAAACTAGGGACTTAAGAGCCCTTTGGTTACTTTGCCTAGTCAGACAAGCTTGGGATTCCTGGGGAGAGGGGCATTCCAGTGAGACAAATAGATATGCAAGTGTACACTGGACACAGAATTACTGTGCATATATATTCCAGCCTGATGTGGACTAACAGTAATCACACTTGCTCAGAGGCACATTTTGACTGCCCTGGGTTATTATTCATTAAATGTAAGATTTCCTAACAGTAATCTAATTCCCAGCTTTGAAAAGAGGAGCAAATTTAGGAACTTGGAATTTTCAGAACAGAAAAAAAGATATCTGTTGTCAATTCCAGACTTTCTTCTCCTTAATCAGAATTCTTAAACTATAATCTTTCTTTGTCTTGTTCTTACATCAGTCTTTGTTGGTGAAGTTTCTAAATTGGAGAGAAAAGCGAAAATATTGTCAGGAAAGATTTCTCAAAGAATTTGTGGTACTTTCCTCATAAAGTGTATTTATAACTAACATATAAATCTCAAAATGTAACTGTAAGTATTATCCTTCATGTGAGGATGTGAGCATGCTTAATTAACAGTAATTAAGCTTCATGTAACATACATTTTACGATCAATTTAGAGGTAGACAAACAGAGGCATCAAAGTAATGCAGACCTCAAACTAGGCACCATCTTGACTGGATAGCAGATATTCTGTGCTGAGTACCCAGGACAACTCTCACATGTGGAAAGCTGAATTTTAGGGAAACCAACTTTCCTAAAATTAATGTCTCTGTTTTTAGGGAGCAAAAGAATATCCTGGGAAAATTTGAGAGAAATTAAACAAAAAGGATGGAAGCATTTTAAGGAAAAGGCTTACGAGTCTCTTGGGAGAACAAAGTCCAAACTATAAAACAGCAGACAAAAATACATACAAAATGTTAAGAGGAAATACCACAAACGTTTTTACTCAATTACTGGTTCAATATGTGTGAGATTAATATCCTTCTATCTCCTTCCTATACCCCTTTCAAATAGGAGCGGGAAGAGGGGAAAGAGCTGGCACAGACCAGAGATATTTTCTTGAAGTTGCAGAAGAAAAAGGCTTGTCTGGAACCAAATATCTATAACCTCTGATTTTCTTAGAAATAAGAAAGCAATTTTTCCAAAAATCATTTTGCTAAGAAATCCAGTCTTTATTCTTTTTTAAATACATGATTAAAAATCTTATTTAAATGGCAGACCATAAGGAATGTTGAAGTATTTTGGAATATCTAAATGCTTCCAGCTGCTATCTTAATTTTAAAATATTTCTTAAAGGGGATTTCCAGGCTGTTGGCAGCAACAGAATAGAATTTCTCTGTTTTTTTTCTTGTTTCTGTTTCTATTATTGGATTTCACAATGTATCATATGATTTCCTTTGGAGAGGCAATAAAATGCATTCATTTGGAAATTATATTATTTCTTAATAATGTAAAAGTATATATTTACATTAGTTTGGAGTTATTCAAGTTGGTGGAAATGACATATTAAGATACAGTGTTCCCCTACCGATGCTAGAAAATCAGAACTAGAAGGAATGTATTTTGCCAAAAGACATAGAGAGAGAGAGATTAAACTGGGGTTAGACATCAGGTGCCTTGCCCTGATCTCTTAGGAGTGCCAAGGTTCAATCTTTGTGGTGCCCGGCAAAATGTGCCCAGAAAAAAAGAGTTCCCAGATTTCTGAAGGTGGTGTGTAGGAAACAAAAGAAGGGGGTATTATTCACTAAATTTCCTCTAATCTAGGTCCTAAAACTCTGATTAGCAAACCTGTAGACTGAAGTTAGTCTTGCATACCAAAGATTAAAGAAGTGTCTATCATATGTCTCCACCATATTCAAGGTACCAGTTTTATCTCCCACCCCCACTTCCTTAAGAGAGAATCTGCAAAATCTGTAATTCTGAGCTCTTCCTTCTGGTCTAAGCTGCCTTCACAAGTAGTGAATGCGAGACACAAAAGATGGATTAGATAGTGTCTCTCATGAGTTTCGGAACAAGGCCATTGAGAGAATGAATTAGTAGTCTGTGGAGACCAAGGTGGAAAATTATGTAGTCCCTAAGATGAAGGCTGCCATTTTAGGTTGGCTTTGATGGTGTGCAAATATTATAAGTCAGTCCACAGAAGAGGTAATACCCCAGGAGAAGTAGAGAGAAGGAACATCGCAATCAGAGAGGCAGAGACAGGCAGATATCGCTCTCAGGATGTTCCTGAGTGCCTGCTGTGTTCGTACTGTGCTCCAAGCTGGGTAAGGGTTGGGGTATGTGGTAGACTTATGAGGCTCCCAAAGATATGTCCATGTCCTAATTCCTTCTACCTGTAAATGCTACCATATTTGGAAAATGGGTTTTCACAGATGTGATGAGAATCTTGAGATGGAGAGGTCATCCTGGATTATGTGGGTGGGTCCTAAATGCCATCATGAGCATCCTGGTACAAGAGAGGCAGAGGAAGATAAGACACACAAAGAAGGGAAGGAGGCAGTGTGACCAGAGAGGCAGAGATTCCAGTGATATGGCCACAAGTCAAAGGATGCTGATATCCACCAGAAGCTGGACGGGTCAGGGGACAATTTCTTTCCTAGAGCCTCCAGTCGAAATGTGACCCTGCTGACAGGCCCTTCTTCGATTTTGTCTCGTGAAATTGAGTTCAGATTTCTGGCCTCCAGAACTCTGAGAGAATAGATTTCTGATGGTTTAAGCCACCAGGTTTGTGGTAATTTGTTACAGCAGCCATAGGAAACTAATACAGGGACTTCCTTAGTATGAAATAAAACATCCTTTCTGTTCCCAGGTAGTCAAAAATCAATTAGATGGGAAAATCAAATACCCAGTTAACTAAAAAAAAAGTAATGAAGTCCTTATTGAAGGGGCTGGTTAGCAAATGGCCACGAATTGACAGAAGAATGAACATATGAGTTCTTCTAGTGAGTTCTAAGATGTGTGGTAGGGATGGCATTAGAACTGGACCATGAAGTCAAACACAATTAGTTTGAACTGAGAATATTTAAAAATTTCAGGTGACAAAGCCCATAAATGCATGATTGATACATTATATCTTCCTCTCTCCTCAATGAAAATAATGTATAAAAAACAGAGATTGAAATTAAAATAAAATATCCCTTAGAAGATGCTAAGCAGGCCTGTGAGCAAAGATCACTGTGTCTAATGATAAAGGTAGGAATTTCTGTAAAACTTCCTCATTTACAAAAGGCAAAGCAAACATTCTCAAAATTTATAGAACAGATCAAAAGTGAGGTCTCTTTTTAAAATTTGATTTTAGCCTTATCCTCTTTTTTTCCTCCCATGGTGTGAAAATGCACATTGGATGTTATTAAACGCGAAAATGACTTTTCCCACCCCATCTATCTTCTGGATTATCTCATTTTTTCTTGTGGTTGATTCATTGCTGCTTCTTTACAAGAAAGGAGACAGGGCTGTGTATTTACTGAAAAGTAAAATCAAGGGCAAATGACCACGTGAGTGGAGGAGGAATAGAGTTCAAATTCATAATAAATTAAAATGTATTACTTTCTCATCTCAAGGCTGAGAAACTCCTGTTTAGTTGGAATGTTGAGGATGGAAATTCTGTAAGACATAAGCTCACACAGGTTAGGGCCATGGAACACTCCCGGCTTATTACCTTCCAGGGCTGCTTTCTGCTTGTATCTGTCAGCTATATCCCTAGTATATTAAGCTGATCCTTTCCAGAAAGGAATTTAGTAAGTAATATGCTTAGATTAAAAAGTGCCAACATAACATTACACATGGAAATTCCTAACGATTCTGAGACAAATTTGGGTTGCGTAAGATAAAAAGATATCAGGCCAAATTCCTCAGAAACTATTACCACGGAAAACCACTGCTGCTTCAAAATAAAAAAGAAAACCAAGCAAATTAGCTCCGGTATACATTGTAATGCTTACCAATATCCAGTTCTCTCTCCTTCCTGGGCGTGAGGGAGACTACCCTTCCCTAATCCCTGGCAATGAGATGGGGCCATTGACTTGTTCTTGTCCGTAAAATATGATCGGAAAAGCCTCTGTGTGGTTTTCTACTACTTCTACTGTCCTCTGAAAGGAGTTCTGAAACCACATTTTTTAAATTATGAGTTTCCATCAGCTGCAGACTTTGTGGAGTAGAACAAAGTACTCTTGTATCGAACATTCAGAGTTGATGAGAAATAGACTTTGTTGTATTAAGACGCTTAGATATCAGAGTTAATTTGTTACTGCAGTATAACCTGCAGTTTATCCTGACTCATTCTCTACTAGTCAACCAAATAAAGAAGTAGACAAACAAAAATTTATGTTTAAAAAAAACTGGAGAGAAACATACCTGGCTTAAAGTAGTGTGACTTTGCATATACTTTTTAATATTTGTATATTTCCATATTTATTTGTATATGTCTATATATACACACAAACTACTTTTATGAATGGATAAATTATACTTTAACAATCATTATCTCAAAAATCGTACTGAGCGTAAAGTGAAGACAACCACCTTGTACTCTTAGAGATCTTTGTATTTCTCTCTTTTAGTCCTGTTCCCAAATGTTTGCGCAAATAGAATACACTCTAAAGATAAGCTGGCTTTTATCTATTGCCACAGTTCAGATTTCATATTGGTGGCTTCTTCCAAGTGGTTCCTTAAATGGGTCCAGTCCTTAATTCAAAAGCGTGATATTTTCCAGCATGTTGACACTCAGGTTGTTTCATTAGCTCTAGAATAGTGTATTATATGAAGAATAGAGGAAATTGTTGAAACTAGTTATTGAGGCTTGTGTTGGTTCTCCCCTTAATCTTATTCTAAGAGATGGAAAATCCTTCCACGGGTCCTCTGCTTAGGGACCTGGCATCACATAAGCTTTCCTACTTGTCTGGAGTAACAATTTCGCCTTGGGAGTGAGAATAATTAACCAGTACGGAGATATCTGTGGGTATGTGTGTGTGTGATGGTGTACCACAAATGCTATGTATAATTCTTCCATCCTCAACTTTTCATTTTTGCCTTTTTAGGTAATAGAGTTAGTTGGTTGCATTAAATATTGTTTTGATTGTTAAATATGTAAAATACAGCAGACATTTATGTAACCACAATTACTATACAAAAACTATAGAGATCTACAAATCAATAAAAAAATGACAACCCCATAGCAAAATAGACAAAGGACATGAGCAAGCAGTTTACAAAAGAGGAAGCCAGGATGCCCATTATACATATAAAAGATATTCAATTTTGCTAGTAATCAGGAGAATGCAACAGAGAAATGCTGTTTTGTAGCCATAGAATTAGACATAGTTTAAAATCTAATAATGATAAGCATGTTGAAAAAGTGAATTCTAATACATTGTTATTGGAAGTGAATATTGGTACAACCAACTTAAAGAACAATTTGGAGTTATTTAGTGTTATGGTTTGAATTGTGTCTACCCCCCAAAAGATATGTTGAAGTCACATTGTGAAGTACCTCAGAATGTGACCTTATTTAGAGATAGGATTATTGCAGATGCAAACAGATAAGATAATGTCATACTTGAGTGAAGAGGGCCTCTCACCTAACATGAGTGATGCTCCTGTGTGGAGATGGCTGTGTCAGGATACAAGGAGAGTGCCATATGACATGGAGGCAGAGATTAGAATTATGTGGCCACAAGCCAAGGAAGGTCTGGGGCTGCCAGAAACTGGAAGGGGCAAGAAAGGGTCCTGTTCTAGAGCCTTGGCCCTGCCAACACCTTGATTGCAGACTCCTAGCTTCCTGGAACTGGGGGGGGACAATACATTCCTGTTGCTTTAAGCCACCCAGTTGCAGGTACTTTGATATGACAGCCTTAGGAAACTAATACATCTAATAAAGCTGACAGTGTGCATACCGGTGATCCACAATTCTACTTACCTTTCTCCTACATTCAAACCAAGAACCTAGTGTTCCAACTGAAGTCTACCTAAAGTATTCGAGGGACCTCAGTGATAGATGTTTATGTGTATGTACAGAAAGACGGTGGTGAAGAGCAGTCAACTAATGTGGTTTTGGCTCCTCACCCTAGCTTCAACCAGAGTTATGTTTTTGGTTCTGATTAACATTTCCCTTGAATAAAGTCTTCCATGACTAAAAATAAGCTTGAAAACAACTGGAATAAGAAAATATTCTTTTATAAAATGATGACATTTCCTTTATAAAAGCTCTTTGATCTAATTTAAAGCTTTTTCTATTTTCACTTGCTTTATTGTGTTACTATTTTTATCTCTGTACTATACATATGATATTCTTATTTTAGTGAAACCTTTTCTCCCTTCTGGTATTTTTATTCCTGTCTAAGTCTAGTTTTACTCTTGACACATATTGGTAGTACGAATGTATCTGTTGTATTAATCAAGATTCTATTAATCACATTTTTGTTAGCTATTTTTATTTTGTATTTTTTAAGTAAATATTATTATTTTTTAAAAATTTATTTATTTATTTATTTTTGGCTGCATTGGGTCTTTGTTGCTGCACGCGGGCTTTCTCTAGTTGTGGCGAGTGGGGGCTACTCTTCATTGAGGCGCGTGGGCTTCTCATTGAGGTGGCTTCTCTTGTTGCGGAGCATGGGCTCTGGGCACGCGGGCTTCAGTAGTTGTGGCTTGTGGGCTCAGTAGTTGTGGCTCGTGGGCTCTAGAGTGCAGGCTCAATAGTTGTGGCACATTGGCAGGCTGATTCTTAACCACTGTGCCACCAGGGAAGTCTCAGGAAATATTATTTTTATTTCATATTGGGGTGTAGTTAATTTACAATGTGTTAGTTCCAGGGGTACAGCAAAGTGGTACATTTATACATATACATTGTCCATTCTTTTTCAGAGTCCTTTCCCATATAGGTTATTACAGAATATTGAGTAGAGTTCCCTGTGCTATACAGTTGGTCCTTGTTGATTATCTGTTTTATATATAGTAGTGTGTATGTGTTAATCTCAACCTCCTAATTTATCCCTCGCCCCTGACCTCTCCCCTTTGGTAACCATAAGTTTGTTTTCAAAGTCTGGGAGTCTGTTTCTGTTTTGTAAATAAGTTCATTTGCATAATTTTTTTTAGATTCCACATATGAGTGATATCATATAATATTTGTCTCTGTCTGACTTACTTCACTTAGTATGATAATCTCTAGGTCTATCCATGTTGCTGCAAATGTCATTATTTCATTCTTTTTTATGGCTGAGTAATAGTCCATTGTATATACGTGCCACATCTTCTTTATCCATTCCTCTGTTGATGGACATTTAGGTTGATTCCATGTCTTGGCTACTGTATTGTAAATAGCGCGGCAATGAATCTTGGGGTGCATGTATATTTTTGAATTATGGTTTTCTCCAGGTATATGCCCAGGAGTGGGATTGCTGGATCATATGGCAGTTTTATTTTTAATTTTTTAAGGAAACTCCATACTGTTCTCCATAGTGGTTGTTCCAATTTACATGCCTATCAACAGTGTGTGGGGGGGGTTCCCTTTTCTCTACAATATCAATCAAGAGTCTATTAATCACATTTTTGTTAGCTATTTTAAATAATTTTTTAGCAATTGTAACCAATTTTGGATGGCATGAAATATGGATCAAAGTTCATTATTTATTTATTTATTTTTGCATATGAATATCCCATTTTTCCAGCATGCTTTGTTGAAAAGATTATCCTTTGCCACTGAATTGCCTATGTAACTTTGTTAAAAATCAGTTGACCATGTATGAATGAGTCTGTTTCTGGACTCTTTATTCTGTTCCATCAGTATATTTGTCTCTCTTTAGACCAATATCACACTCTTGATTACTGTGGCTGTGTAATAACTCTTGGAATGAGGTAGTACTCTGACTTTGTTCTTTTTTTTTCAAAGTTAGTTTTGGCTATTCTAGGTCCTTTGAACTTCCATATAATTCAAAGTTATGGATCATAGACCTAAATGTAAAACCTAAAACTGTAAAACTTCTAAAATAAAGCCCAGGAGAAAATTTTTGTCATTGCGTGTTTAGGCAAAGAACTTCTACATATGATACCAAAAGCATGGTTCACAAAAGTCAACATTGATAAATTAGATTTTATCAAAATTAAGAACTGCTGCTCTTCAAGAGATACTGGTAACAGAATGAAAAGTCACAAAATAGGAGAAATGCTTGTAAATCATATGTCTAACAAAGAACTTGAATTACAGAGTATTAAAGAACTCTCAAAATGCAATAATAAGAAAGTAAACAACCCAATATAAAATGGGAAAATAATTTGAAAAAACACCTCATCTAGTAAGATATATAGATGGCAAATAACAACATGAAAAGATGTTTCATATTTTAGGGAACCACAAATTAAAACCACAAGGAGATACTACCTCATACTTATTAGAATATCTCAAATTAAAAAAGATTGACCATGGCAAGTGTCAGGGAAGATATGGAAGAATTTCAACCCTCATACACTTCTGGTAGGAATATAAAATGGTATAGCCACTTTGGAAAACAATTAGGCAGTTTTTTATAAATGTAAGCGTGTACTACCATATGATCCAGTCACTCGATTCCTAGGTTTTTATCCAAAGAAAAATAAAAGATATGTTTATACAGTGATATATGAATATGCAAATATTTATAGTGGATTTATTTATAAACTAGAAATAGTCCAAATGCCCATCAACAGACGAATGGATAAACAAATCGTGGTACATCCATACAGTGAATACTACCCAGCAATAAAAAGGAATGAACTGTTGATACCTGCACCAGTGTGAATTCTCCTCTAGGTTTTCTTTTGACAGCATTTTCCCCTTACTCTGTTTCAGCAGCACTACAGGTCTTTCACTTCCTCAACTGTGACCGTCTCATTCCCATCTCGTTGCTTATGTTGTTGTTTTTATCTAGAACACACCACCTCCTCTTTAGTAAGCTAAATTATATTCATCCTTAAGGTTCCAATTTATACTTCAGCTCCTCCGAGAAGCTTTCCTTGACCATGAATGTCATTTTTATGTGTTCCTGTGTGATTCTACTATCAGAATAGCAGAGTGTGATTTAATCTAGAAAGATGTAGATTTTGGTGTCAAGCAGACCTCTCTCAAAAACTCCAATCTGTGCTTTCTTAGCTGTTTGACTTGGAATAAGTTACACTGCCGGGCTAAGCCTCAGTTTTCTTCAGTTGTCAAGTGATCCTACTAAGTTTTGTGAAAATTAGAGGAGAATAATGCATATAAACCATTTAGCATGGTGCTCGAGATTTTTTTTTTTTTTTTTTAGTATTCATGATAGCTTTATTTTACTGAATTTTTGTTTCTTGTTTATCATTCTCTACCATAACATATAACATAAGTTCTGCTAGACAAGAGCTATCTTTCTTATTCATGGTTGCATCCCTAGAATCTAGTAAAATGTCTGGCAAATAATAGGTGAATGAATGTAAGGATGAGAACTTAAGCCCTTATTTTCTCATTAGGAAAGATGTCCCACTGTTACGGAAATGCTGTCCACTCTCGTAATCCCCAGGCTGCCACAGAAGCAGAAGCAGCCCGTGTCCAGTGTGGCTCACTCCCTAACTGCAGTTCATTGGCCCAGGGATTGGTTGCCACTCTAACTGGACCAATACATCTGTGGCTTTAGGTTTTTCCCTTTGGCTCAAGAGATCATTGGTCTAATCTTTCTCTGTGGGGTGGAGGCTGTAAAATGTAAACCTTGGGAGTTCTCAGTGACCTTATTTTTTGCCACATTGGAGGAAAAAAAGACTACACTGAAAAAAAATAGTGAAGCTATTGCAAGGGAGATGGACACTGGACATTGGTATGAGTGGGGGTGATGGGGTAGCTGAGGCTCTGCACTTAGGCAAGTAAAGGCTAAAGAGTAGTGAGATTTGGGTGGTGATTTTCCATATTACCTAATTCTCACTCATTTTATCTTATGGTTGGTGGGGTCTGAGGACATTTGGTTCATTTGAGCATTGGTCCAACGTAAGTAGAGATTTTTCTTCTTAGACGTGGGATTAGTTATAGTTTCTTAAGTCCTGAAATCAGTGTTACTGCTCATTGATGAAAACAAATGTGACAGCTCATGCCTGTTTAACACTTTCAGTTTTCCTTATTTAAGGCCAAATTCATAAAACAAGTAGAGAAGCATGGTAGTATTAATAGAATAAAAGTTTTAACAAGCCATTGTCTATATCTCATAATCAAGTACATAAACATTTTGTTGTGGTTGTTTTATAATTACTCTTTTTTTTTTTTTTAATTTATTTTTATTTTATGGCTGTGTTGGGTCTTCGCTTCTCCGCGAGGGCTTTCTCTAGTCGCGGCAAGTGGGGGCCGCTCTTCATCGCGGTGCGCGGGCCTCTCACCATCGCGGCCTCTCTTGTTGCGGAGCACAGGCTCCAGACGCGCAGGCTCAGCAATTGTGGCTCACGGGCCCAGTTGCTCCGCGGCATGTGGGATCCTCCCAGACCAGGGCTCGAACCTGTGTCCTCTGCATTGGCAGGCAGATTCTCAACCACTGCGCCACCAGGGAAGCCCCTGTTGTGGTTGTTTTAAATACCCTGTAGTTATCCACAGAAGGCAAGGTATTTGGCCCTAGAGAAGGAAAAAATATTTATAGCCTTTCCAACTCAAATGTAGATCATACATGTGTTAGAAGACCATTAAAAAGCAAACATGTTGTCTGATTCAAGGTTAGCAGGTTGAAGGGAATTATAAACTGGTTAGGAAAATCCTCTAAGAAATTCGGACCTCTCTGATGAGGATCTGACCTAAACACTAGGCTGAGACATTGATGCTTTTTATCCTTCAGTTTATGTATTTTGAAAATCTCCAGGCACCTGGAAAATCTTAGAAGGTTTCCTTGTCCCCAGGCTTATCAACTTTTGCAAATCAGTGCCTGAAGGCCATCATTGCAACCAATTAGCAGTCGGCCAGGCTCTGCCTCTCAAAGCTAGTTGAGGCTCAGCTGGGAACAACCTGCCATACTCAGAATAGAATGATAGGGCATCTGAGAAGATTATTTCTGCTGTTATCAGGATAACTTCACATATGTTCTTCCCAAAATACTCCTAAAGCACGCATCCATTTAAAGATGTAGCTCATGTCATGAAAAGTAGGAAATATCATACATCAGCTGCTATTTTATTTTCTTTGGGGGGAAAAGTGGCATGAAGAATTCAGAGTAACAGGCTAGAATGATCATTTAAAAATTCTGGCTCTCTCATTCACAAACATTCTCTTCTTTGACTTTTCCTACTTTTCCCCCATGAGCCTCTGCTTCTCTGTCTGTCTCTCTCTCTTAAAGTCTGATGTTACAAATAAAGAAATAACAGAAGAAAATGGGAACCCATTGCCAAGAAGATCTGCCAGCAGATTTTTATTCAGACAAATTCCTTTTTAAAGAAAAGATAATATCTGATAAATCTTGTGGGCTCCTAAGTTAGAGTTCCATATTTAGAATTCTTGATTGGTATCTGAAGGTAGATCATAGTGCAAATAAACTTGGTAATATGTAATAGAATATGGAATGGAATTGTCTTGCTATCTTGAAATTTCAGCTAAGCCTCTAACTTAGGACAATAGGTGGTAATTTATCCGTATTCTAGAAAGATCTAGCTGCTAGATACACGCATCCAGGACTTATTAACGAGAGAAGAACTGATCCAATGACTGTTACCACCTCTAGAAATCCAAGAGGAGAATCCCTTGAAAGGAGTATTTAGGAGAAGGGAGAGCTCTGACTCTTCTGCTTGCAGGGGCAGGGAAAGGAAGAGGTTTGGCCTGATCCCCACTCACATTCAGGCCAAAATCAGGGAAGCTCTAAGAGCATACAATGTAGAAATGTGGTGCCTGTAAGAAGTAGAATCTGCCTTCTTCCTGCCAACTGGGAAGGAGTAAGCTTTAGCACTCGTAGTCTGGTCTCTGCAAAGATACTGGCATAGAGCTTGGTGAGGGTTCTCTCAGAAGAACCTGATGTGTGTCTCCAGGAATTTGGGAGCATGATTTAAATCAGTGTCTGCTTTTAGCTAGAGAAGTGGTTGCTGGCTGAAATAGATATGTGTGGGGAGAGGGGGCCGCAAAGTAAGGGAAACTGTAGATCCACATTAGGTGTGACAAAGATACTGTGGGTGTTTGAGCCATCTAGAGGGTCCTGCCTGCAGGTTCTTAGGTGTAAGTAAAGGAGATGTACCCAAGGGGAGGAAGGATTTGAAGAGGTCAGCCAGTGAGTGCACTGCCCATGTTAGGGAAGCTAAAGAGTCCACCCAGGTGTTCCATTATCCCAGCGTGAATGTCTCTGACATTCTTTCATTCTACGGATGAAAGCAGATGGAAAATGAATGTACAAACATAGTCTGCTTTGAATGAAATTGGAATCGACTGGGCATTTTAATACCTGAATGAATGTGTCACAGACAGAGGGGGTGTCTGTAAGGTGTGGAGAAGGGGGGAGCCTGCAGAGCTCTGAAGGTGGCAATGGGAGAAAAATCAAGTTGTCTCCTGTGTGCACTGCAATCGGGGCTAAATATTGTTGCTATTTATTTGTAGCCACCAAGTATCCCAGCAAAAATACACAGCTTTGAAAATTATGAGTTAACATTTTGACCTCAGAAATTAAATGGTAATTGGATCATGATGTTTTCACTCTTTGAACTCAGTGGAACAGAAAATAAAGCCTCCTGTTCCCCCTGCATCTGTATCCTCTAGTTAATCAGTTTGTATGAAGTGACACGAACACCCAGAGGAACAGAGACCCATCTGAGGGCAGGAGGAGCTGCCAGTCTTTATTTTCATCTGTTCGTCGATAAACATCTGTCTCTACATGGTATCTTTAGTTCATGTTACTCTTTTCCAGTCTTTTAAAAGTCTTTAGATGCAATGCTATAGGTTGGTGATGTTAAAGTGTATATTTCTATAGCATGGAAAAAAAATAGCTTTTTGACAAAGAAAAATAAAAGGTTATGCTGCCGGTGAAGGGTTTTGGACTGTTTTCTTTGATGAAGAATTTACTAGTAATCTGCTCCACTGCCTTTCCTTATTGACTTTTAAGCTTTCTTTCTAAACACGAAATTGCAGTTAGACTGGGTGTGTGTGAGAATGTCACGTATTCAAAATTTTTCCACTTCAGCCAAAACTTCCTGTGGGCGGAAACCCTTTAATGTAGAGCTTAAATGGGGGCGAGGGAGTAGTACTCATGTTGTGTGCAGTCAGTGCTGTGATAAACGTTGAAAATCATCCTTCAGATAGACTAAAACAACGTAAGTCTTAAATTGATTCCATAAACCCTGGTACCTGCTGGCACCTGGTACTCTGCATACTCATATTGTGGAATGGAGGGTCAAATTAACTTTTACATCTATTATGAAGCAACATTGGGAGAGTAACACAAAATCACTGGGAATCCTTTTGATTCAGATAATGACACTTGCAGTTTGGCCTGCCTTCAAAGCACAGTAAAAATCCTGGCCGTATTAAATGGGACAATCTCAGGAGACTACAGTTCTTATCCTTTCTGTCTCCACCTTCTCCTCCTCGTCTGTACCCATCTTACTTCTCTGCTTAAAAATCACCACTTTTCGCTGACTCCCAGATGGACTCCAAACCTCCCCCTTGGCACCAAAACCTCTAGAATCTGGCTCCAACCTACCTATCGTTGTAGGGTCCGTTCCTGTGTCAGATTGTATTTTTCAGTATGCCTGTAACAAGATCTCACACCTCACATGTTATTTTTAATATGACCTTGGCATTCCCCCTATGAAGTAGTGGGGTCTATATCCCCTCCCCTGGAAACCAGGTCGACCTGCATGACTAGTTTAACCAAGGGAATCTGTGAAGGTGCATATAGTAGGCTGGATAATTGTGTTCCAGAAATGGCCCTGGCCAAATCCCTGAGACCTGTGAATGTGTCACATTGCATAGCAAAGGGAATTGATGTATGGAATTAAAGTTTTGAACCTTAAAATGGGTAGATTATCCTGGATCATCTGGGTTGACCCATTCTAATCACATGAGCTCTGAAAAGCAGAGAACGTTCTCTGGCTACACTCAGAGGAATGTGTCAGAAGGGGAAGTCAGAGAGATTTGAAGTGTGGGAAGGACTCGTCCTGCCATCGTTGGAGGATGCCAATGGAAGGCATGAGAAGAAACGCGGACATACCCTAGGAGCAAAGACAGGCTCCTGACAGCCAGCAAGGGACGGGGTCTCAGTTCCTCAGCAAGGAACTGAATTCAGCCAACAATGTAAATTAGCCTGGATTTATCCTCAGAGTCTCCAGAAAAGAACACAGCCTGTGAACACCTTGACTTCGGGCTTTGAGACTCTAAGCAGATGACCCAGTTGAGCCACAGTATATGTGGACTTCTGACCTACAAAATTGTCAGATAATAAATGGATGTTGCTTTAGGCCACTACATTTGTAGTCATTTATTATAATAGCAATGGAAAACTAATACGGTAGATGAGGTTTAAGTCCCCACATAGGGATCAGATGCTCTAGAATTTGTATTATATCTACCTAATGAAATATCCCACCATTTCTCTGCCTGAACTGGTTGCTACCGAAAGGTTTCTTTGCTCATCCACAAACTGCAAATAACCTGCATGCCTCATGCCTCTCTACCTGGAGCCTGCTATGACTTTTGGTTGCACGTAAAGTTTAAAATCTGTGTAGACTTTATTCGATGTAGTCAGTAATAAAAAAGGTTGAATACAGAGAGTGAGAAACAGGGAAAAAAGAGAATAAATCAGAGTTTGAATCTGAAAATCATCAAGGAAACCAGGTAAATCTGTCTTATAAATTTCCAAACGTATAATCACAAATTTAATAGGTACCAATTTCCATTCCAACTCATTTCCCTTTTATTTTTGTATTGTTCCTTTTTCATTTCATTATTTTTTCTCTCCTACTTTTCCTTCCTCTAGAAAAACTCATGGAAGTGTGCTATTAGCTATCATGAGCTGACATGCCAACTCACTATGGAAAATTTTGACAATGAAAACTACCAGGTCAACCAGATTTCTCCCTTCATAGATATTTTCTCAGTATACATTTGAAAAAATGCATGATGAATTGATAAGATTAAAATAGTTTAGTTGACACCCATCATAACAGGGAGCTTAAGAAACTCAGCTGAGTTCTTTCAAATGATGCTGCCTTGTGTTTTCACTGCATGTAGTTGAAAGTCCCTGAGGTAACTCACCTGCCCGCAAACGAAGAAAACAGCACACATGCCCGTGGGCCTCTGTTAATTCTCAATTGCTAGAGAATTATTATTCTAGTTGTTGTTTGAGTCTAGACAGTTTTATACTTGGAAATACTCTGAGATTTCTGAAGAAAGGCATTTTATAATTCTAGAGCAGAGTCACTATTTAAATGATTCTTCCAAATTGTGCTCCTATATTTCTGAATACTGCCAAGCATCAAACCAGTATCTTTCAGGGGTTAACAAAAAGTCATTTTTAACTACCTGTCATTGTAGTTGTTCAGTTTATGCTCTTTGACAAGGTTTGGTTCTGTATTTCTTCAAAAGTGTGTAATAATCCAAGGTGAGCTAGTAAATGTCTAAGGCACAAGTCAATGGAGGCCGTGAAAATTAAGGTGTTCATGCTTTAGAAAGCAACTTTTTTTATGTGTAGGTTTGACACTGTATCTGGAAGAAGCAGAGCGAGTATGATGAAAGTTGTTTTTTTTTTTTTTACAAAAATTCAAGCCAGACATATCAGATTGGCAACAGAGGTAAAAGTGACTCCTGTGATGTCTGATAAGAAACATTTCTTGAACTTGTCACATAAAACATTCTGTTATGCTTCAGGCTGTTGAAAATAATTTCTTGCACAGGGCACAGTCACCTGAGGCAATTTTGTTGTTCAGCCACAGGACAAACGCACAGCTCGGAGGTGGAAAATTTGGGTTATCGTGAAATTGTAATCATTACCCACACTGAATAAGAGTGAGTCAGTCAAGTGAGAACTATTGCAATGTGGATTAACCTACTTTCACTTTTTGATGACTGTTCATACCACTGCAAAGATCAAAGAGTACTTGTCACTGAGAAAATTTCAAACATTCTTTAAAAAGCACATTTCTTTTTAAGAGGTTGATTTGTCCTATATTTATGCCATAAGATATTCAAATTTAAGTATTCTGTTTTATTAACAAATTGGCTCAATCATCTAGGGGCGAGGCTCTCAAAGAATGCAGGCTTCAAATGCTTTCATGCAGAAAAGAAGAGGAATAGCTCAAGTCACCTAGGTATTGGCATAAAGATTTCTTGTGATACCTTTGAAGCCAAGTATTTCGTTGAATACTGACCTTGAGAAAAGGAGTGGAATTGAAGGCATAGAGGAGGCCAGAGACACAGACAACAACACAATATGCTGTATCTCTTGCCTCAGAGATTTTTGCATTTTACCTCTATGGACAAAAAAAATGTTGCCTGTCATTTCAGTAAACAAAGAATGTTTCCTGCCACCGAGTCATCAGCCCCTGCAGCTGCTCCCAGTGGTGTTCCTGAGGGGAATTCGGAATGGAGAAAAACAGGATACTGGCCCTAGAGAGTTAAGATGCATATTGAAGGAATAACTTCAGTGAGCCCAGACTCTTGCATCTTCCCCTACATAGAAAAACTCTAAAATCATTAACTTGAGATGTCTAGTTTTTGTGATTAGCGGTAATCTTTTGTTGTTCAACCAATTTTTTTTTCAGCAAAAACCCCTTCAGAACAGTCCCTCAGAGCTGTCTGAGAGGCTGCTTTCCCAGGCTGAAGTCCTCAGTGATGCCCTGAGTAAAACAGACTTCGCAGATTTTAGGTTGTGCATTTTTTTTTTTTTCAGTTGACACTTATAGGGAACTAGTAATTCTGACTCAGACTTTTTTCCAGGTTTAGGTGAGTTTGAAATTCGTAACTGAGCATGGTCATAATCAAGTAGCAAGATCAGAGTTAAACAGAAGCAGGAAGACTTTGGTTGAGCTGCTACATTTCCCCAACTCTTTCTTCTGTTTGTACCAGCTACAGAATCTACTCACATACTGGCAGAGAATTTGAGTGATAAGAGGAGTGGAGACTCAGGTATTCGTCATCCCAACTCTCGTCTCTAGAACATTCACAGAATATGTATCAGAACCCATTAGCTGAATGATACAATAAAAATTTAGTGCTGGGATATTATAAACCATTAATTAAATGGCCAAAAGGTAATACCAAAAGTGAATTTGAATTTCTACATGTTATAAAATGCGTATTTTTTTGCCCAAATACTATAAAATGGTTAAGATAATTAATGAGAAAATGATAAATATATTTATATGTTGTGTTGTTGTTTAATTTTTTACATAGCCCAGTTATTTAAATCAGTGTTGCTGCTTGGATTTCACAAAGACCAGACTTTACCATGCTAACAGTCAGACTTGGTCTTGAGCTGTAATGTATGAAACCTAGTAAAAATACGGTAGGATTAATTAGCCTGTTTCTAGGGGAAGTGTTAGCCAAGTTCAGGAATTTCCTTTACACATGGGGCCATAGTGGGGAACTTGTTTTCATCATCTCCTAGGTTCAGTGAAAAGACCAAAAAATATGGGAGATGGTCAAAGTGCTGAGAGCATTCATGGTGCCTTCTCCAGAAGAGATGTGGAGGGACTGTTTTCTTCTTTCCTCCTGTTATTCTGTTTGTCAAGATTATTCCACTAAGCCACATATACTGAGTGTATCTCAGAGGGTACAGAAAGTGGAAAGTACACATGGACGTTGTAGGCAACATGGAAACCTTGCAGATTACCTAGCCTTGGAACATGCAAGCCCTGTGAGGGCCTTGGGTAACTCTGGGCAGAGAGAAAACTTCTGGGATCCAGCACAGAAGCTTCTGAGAACTACATGAGGTTGCCTGGTAGTCTGCAGTTATACACAGTTCACCAAAATAGTTTCTAATATAAATGCAAGTTATATTATACATCTGGATATTACTTTCTGTTAATATCCTATTAATTTTCTCCTGAGAAGTAGTATATCACAATGGTTAAGAACACAGACTCTGGCTGCCTAAATTTGGATCCTTCTATACCACCGGTGAGCTATATTTGGATAAATTACTTCTCCATTTCTTCATCTAAAAAATAGGGTAACAGTAATACTGTATCATAGTGTCTTGAGGATTAAATGGCTTTTACACTTAGGATATTGCCTGGGACATAGTGAAGCACTGAACAAGTGTTCTTATTATTATTACTATTACATGCTTCTTTTAAGTTTGTATCTCACAGTAGGAGTTGTACCTTACTTTTCATCAACAGATAGCTTCCTGGGTCATTAGGAGGGAAGATTCAACTCACAGGTAATATTCTGTGAATCTTTCTGTGAAACTACCCAGAAGGTCATGGAGTGGTTCTCTTAGGCATTAAATTACCTATGCTACTCCAACCAACAAATTTGCTGTGCCTAATTCATGACTTTGCCATTAGTTATGCAGAATAATGCTATCTTGATAAATCATTCAGTATATGTATAGCACTTAAACAGATTAAAATATGGCTTTCTGTATTTATTTTAAATGGATGTTAGTTTCCAGTTATTTTCTTTTGCCCAAGATTCTGACTTGAAGGTTTTAATGAGCTTTAGATATTTGTTTTGATTACACAAGTATTTCATGTTCATCATAAAAATGAGAAAATTTGAAGAAGAAACTATTGCCCAGAATACAACCAACTGATGGCCACTCATATGCACAACCTAAAACTCAGTGTTTGTTCTTTTAAATATTCTTCCTCTGAGTCACCACCCCTCATGTGCACACAACACAGTTTTCTCCCCAAACTGTATTTTATTATACATATTACTTTATAACTTGATTGTTTCACTATGCAATATATCATGAACATATGTCCATATCTTTTATTATAGTTTCATAGAATACCTTTGTAATACTCTATCTTGTGAATGTACCAGAATCTTTTAAATCTACTCTCTTATGTCCGACACTTAATCTGTTTTTAATGCTGCACATTATAAACAAAGCTGTGACAAACATCAGAAGAGAAAAAAAGGGAGACTACTTTATCAACTCCATGATGGCCTGATTTCAGAGAATGGAATATAACATAACTGAAGTATTTTCCAACTGTGGATGAACTAAATGCTCCACTTAATACATTATGTGTTAAGAACGAGGTTGTCAGAGACCTTTAAGTCATTTTAGAACATCTGATGACATTGATAAAGAATGGCTATGTTTATTAGTCATGACTTCTAGACATAAATTCTCATACAGTAAGTTCTTTTCCTTATTAAAAGTCATTCTATGATAAATTTAGGGCCCCCCCTGCAAAAAAAGAAACACAAATATACATCTTGTGATAAAATGGGCATTATATTACAAAATATTATCAGATATATACTTACTGGTTTTGATAAACAATCACAAAAAATAGCTTGAGTGAACTGAATAAAACATCAAAGGTATATAAAACTCCCTCAAGTGATCATTTTTCCAAGATGATATAAAAAAGTATTTCATGTACATTCAGAATTTTTTAAGACTTTTTGAAAGTTCATTTTTATTTAGCTCAGAAAATTTTGCTCTTAATACTTTGGCAGATTTAGATACCTGCTCGTTGCATATATTTATTTTAATAGAGTTTATCTCACATGCTCATGGTTCTTAGATCTGGAAGGAGCCTCTTTATTGATTTCAGAGTTTTTATCTATATTAAAGTCAACAAGAAAAATACATTTTCAAAAGAAAAACAGCAAAGATGTAAAAATTTGGGAGGTGTGTTAAAGGAGAACTGGAAATTAACTCTGGGATGTGGTGAGGCATCTATAAGCTCAAGTCAGCATTTCTTGGCAAGTGGTATTTATAGTCCAGCAGGTACTACTGAAAAGGAGTTCACAATACAGGCCATGCATAATAAATTCTGCCACCTAAGCATTTGCTGGCGGTCACGTCCAGCCACATCATGTCCCTAGGTAAATGTGTTCTGTTTGAACCAACTCTAATTGGAACTCAGACAGCTAACTAACGTGTAGGTACTTTTGTAATTAAGAAGCTGAAGGGTCTTCCTCATTAGAGAGCCCTGTGAAGGATACTCAGAGCTCCGCCTCCCAGCTTCCTGTTTCAAACCTGCTGCATGCGGCTTCCAACAGAACGGTAAGAGCTTATTTTATAAGTCTACTTTAAACATCTTTTTCATGAATTAAAATAGAAGCAAAGATCTGTTCTTTAGGGCCAACTTCTTTCCATTTTCAGGGCTTTTACAGGACTTCAAAGCACATACATTTAAAAAACTGTTTTGCTAAAACCTTCCAGGAAACATACATACACACACACACACACACACACACACACACACATACACACACACACACACACACCATTAGGCTGGGTGGCTGGGTGGAATTTATTTTGACCCAGGATAATATGAAAGAACAAAGCTAAGGAAAAAAGCTTCTATTTATTTATTTCTCTCTGAGAATTTTACCAACCGGCCTCCAGTGTTTTTCTGCTAACCTTTATTTCTATAGTTCTCTTATAGAAACCTTAGTTTCTATAGTTTTCTAAGCAATTGCACATCCTGTAGTGACAATTTCCTTCATTCCTTCTTTTGGGAAAAAGTAATATAAGTCACACCTGCTTCCTTGAGTTAAGTAGATAGTTTGGAATCAGGATGTACCTGGTCCATCTCCAATGAGAACAAGTTTTGTACAAGAAATTTGATACTACTGGACAGTCAGCAACTTCTACTCACGTATGAATGCAATACTATTTTTTGCTTGACAATATTGCAATGGTTCATAACCCTAGCTGCACAGAGTTAAATATTGAAGGTTTTAATTTTTCTCTCTTTCTGTTGATACATAATTTACATTCAAAAGTCCATTTACAAGTTTGACAAATGTATACAGTTGTAAAATGGCCATCACAATTAAGATATGGAATTTTCATCACTCCAAAAGTTTTCCTCATGCTCCTTTTCAGTCAAGCTCCTTCCTTCATCCCCAGCCACTAGAAATCATCCGTTTTCTGTTCCCATAATTTTGATGTTTGTAGAAGGTCATATAATGTTGTTATATAGTATATGTCTTGTGTGTCTAGCTTTTTAAATTAATGTAAGGCTTTCAAGAGCCATCCATTTTGTTGCAAATATCACTAGTTTGTTCCTTTTAATTGTTGAATAGTATTCCATTTATAGATAAATCACAATTTGTTTATTCGCTGGTTGACATTTGGATTGTTTAAAGTTTGGGGCATTTACAGCTTAAGCTGCTACAATGATTCACACACAAGTTATTGTGTGAACACATGCTTTCAATTTTCTTGGGTATAAACTTGAACCTGGCTTATTATAGTAAATGTATGTTTACCTTTATTAAAAAAAAAAAAAGCCAAACTGTTTTTCAAAGTGACTGTACCATTTTGCATTCCCTCTAGCAATGAATGAGAGTTTCAGTTTTTTCTACTTCCTTACCAAAATTTACTATGACCAGAATTTTTATGTTAGTAATTCTAGTAGTTGGGTAATAGTATCATAGTGGTTTTAAAATTGCATTTTCCTAATGATTAAGATGAGGAGCATCTTTTATGTGCTTATTTGCCATTTTTTATCTTCTTTGGGTTCTTTTTGTTGAATTTTAAAAGTTATTTATGGTTTTTATCTAGAAGTTTTATAGTTTTAGCTCTTTTATTTGGGTGTATAATCTATTTTGAGTTGATTTTTGTACATGGTGAGCTAAAAGTTGTGGTTCATTCATTTTGCATTTGGCTATCCTCCAGTGTTGATCTACCATTATCTTGGGCTAGTGTGGGACTTGGGGTCCCAGAGGAAAGTGTTTCTGAGTGTTTCAGCTCCACCCCCAGCCTTCACCTTGCACACCTGCATCACGGAAGGGCTCTTTCTCCAGGCTCTTGCCCTCCCCCAGTGCACAACTATATTTCTTGCTATTTAGTGCAAGCCTTATGATGGCAACATGGGTGGTTTCTCACTTCTCCTACTCCACCTTCAATCTTAGGCAGGTCCTGTACACCTGAGCCTCGGGAGTAGGGTTTTCTCGGCATTCCTGCATGTTTCCCCGTGCAAGCAGATCCCCTTGCTTCTCCCCATGGTGCCAATTAAATTCTGTCACATGTAAGTGGGAGATCTTGGGTGCAATTACATTTCTTTCCCTTCATGTTTTGCAGCCAAGTACTGCCTTGAAAAGGGCAGAATGTTTTGCACAGATGGGATTTTTGCCACTTCCCCAGCTGCAGCTGATCTTTGCCCTGGATGAGGGATGGAAGGGTCCTCCCCCAGAGCAAGTCAGCTTTGCCTTATGGCAAATAAAGTCAGCTCTGGGACATGGAGACGTTTCTTGCCCCTTGTCCAATGGCAGGTGGCTTTTGCTTTGAGTTTGAAAGGGATTCAAGACATAGGAGTGTTTGTGCCCGTCTGTAGTGGCAGCCAATCATTTCTTTATATTCAGAGTTTCTAGAGAATAGATGGGCTTCTGCAGGTATTCCTGCTCCATTCTCAATCTTTGGCAAATCTCACACACTTGTGTTACTGGAGGAGGAACACAGGTCCTCTGCCCTGCCTCCAGTCTTTCTTATGCGTGCTTGGTAGAGGCCCTTGACAAATATTGCAGGAGTGGATATGGACTCCACTTGTATCTGGGGTTCCTAGAGATCCTGAACTGACAATCTAGCCCTCAATTGATCTCTAGGAATTTATCACAACTTCAAGAGATAAAGGAAGGTTCACATCTCTTTGCAGCTTCATGTCTCATGCCCTTTTGGCCTTCTCTCTCTGCCCTTTTCCTGCCCAGGGACTGTTCTCCCTGGTCTTTAGATGACCTCTTCTCATCTCACTGCATTTCAAATGCTTCTTTGACTTCACAGTTTGCTGCTCAGATCATCAGTTTTGGTTTTATCCTGCTCAGAATATGGATACCTATTTCCCCTTTCTTATCACACAGTTTTCTTGAAAGGCTGGTACCCATCTTTAGGCAGTCAGAAAAGAGACCAGTCAGTAATCTTCTAAAAGAGCTGATTTTCAAGTTTTCAGGGACCTATAGACATACCTATTTGAGAGATCTCATGCTTATTATTATCTCATACTTATGTTATAGCTGTTTTTTTTAAAATTAATTAATGTATTTATTTATTTATTTTTGGCTGTGTTGGGTCTTCGTTGCTGTGCGAGGGCTTTCTCTAGTTGCGGCAAGTGGGGGCCACTCTTCATCGCGGTGCGCGGGCCTCTCACTGTCGCGGCCTCTCTTGTTGCGGAGCACAGGCTCCAGAGGCGCAGGCTCAGTAGTTGTGGCTCACGGGCCCAGTTGCTCCGCGGCACGTGGAATCTTCCCAGACCAGGGCTCGAACCCGTGTCCCCTGCATTGGCAGGCAGACTCTCAACCACTGCGCCACCAGAGAAGCCCTATAGCTGTTTTTGAAGAGGCGCCTGTGCAACACAGGTGTATACAATGCTAGTCTCTCTAGCTCACAGGTGTCAGTTCTCTTGTCCCTCAAGTGATGTCCCACCTAATTAATCAAATAGATCGCAGATACACATGATTCATTACTCTCAAGGACTCGTGTGTTGTGTAACTGAATTGGGGCATTCTTTAATAGTATCCTCTCTTTTAAGAGGACTTTTTATGATTAAGCAGATCTTGGTGGCCTTGATGAATTATTTGGCATTGATTTCTATAAAAATGTAATGCTTTGGAATATATTTTTATTACAAAAGTGAGAAAAGGAGGAATTTTGTATATGGGAGGCATCATACTCACTATTTTGCATGTTTATTTTCAGCATTTTTCTATACCTCTTTGTATGTTGCAATTGGCTCAAGTCTAAAAAGAGTTTTCTACATTCAGCTGCTGCAATGTTTAGATAATTTAAATGTACTGTTAGGAATCAGAGAGGATAAACATTCTCTCCTTAAAAGGACAAACAATTGCAAAATGGTAGTTGCTAAACTTAATATTCCTAGTTCAGAAATTAAGACGCAGTTGTTATTTGCAGGAAATTACTGAGAAACTATTCCACAATATCTAACCTATTGACTTGACTTTTCAACTGTCTAAAGGTACACGATCAGCAAGCACCTAAAGTAATTTGTTAAACTCTGTCAGCCTTTAAATTTATCTTCATTTGGCTCTGTATGCCACGATATTAAATGTAATGCTTAATTACATTAACATTTTCATTCATTCATATTTATACATTACATACTATGTTTAGGTAGATCTTGCAATAATTCAAACATAACTCAGATATAAACTCTATATTCAGTAGTTTATAATTTATTAAGAGATGCTATGAACCCAAATAATTACAAGACAGGTTAGAAAGCTGTAGGTTGTATTTTAAATCACTGAGATACAATTGTTACAGGCTTTAGAGGTATGAAAGATTAATTCCAGCTGGGAAAATGAGGGAGGACTTCATGGAAATGTGACAGTTGGATTCAGAGGATGGATGGGATTTGGATAAATGGAGATAATGAAGAAAGGAATTCCAAACAAAGCAAAGAACAGATGCCTGGCAGCCTTTAGAAACAGTTTGGAACAAGAAAGACTTATTTTCAAATGTTAGGTCTGAAATTAATATATACCTATGTACACATTATTTACATTGTAACCTACGTAATTATTTACATTGCTGTTTTCCCCAAACTGTGCTATAAAATTGGATAAAAATGCACTGCAAAACAGAAATTTAAAAGTTTGAATTTCTTCCTATAGTTCTATTCTAAAGGCAAGTATAAAGCACATATCCTTTGGAAAAGAGAACCAGGTGATATAAAAATTCCAGAGGAGGGCAGCAAAGATAAAGACAGTAGAATTAACTCAAGTGGAAAGAACAGAGAATCCTCTTTTACAAATTCCATTATTTTCACAGTAGTAAGCATCTCTAAGGTGGATCGTCTGTTAGCTTTAAATTATTAATTGGTTTGCAAAAATAGAAAAAATGAAAGCACACATAATTGGTCTCTTTCTTGGTCTGTTTCTTTTATTCCTTTGAAAGACTTATGGTTGTTTGCACTCCTAAAGGATGTTACAAGAGAATTACTCTGGCTGAAACCAGTACTAATTCAAGTAGTCCTTTATTTGTTAACTATTGAATGTCTACTATGTGCTTACATTGTGTTATGTGGTAGGGATATGATATATAATTTCATTGACAAAATAATGCCTGATTTCATAAAGTTCATACCTGGTTGGTAAATTATTTACTTTACCTATAAATGAACTGGATTGAGCATTATACTCTGACAGCACAGTCATACTCTGATATGAGAATGGAATGAAACCACTGCTGGCAAACCAGAACTTGGGTTGAACTCTGAATATACCCAGGGGAAAGTATGGAATTTAGGGACCATTTTGTAATGATAAAAACATAAAAAGTTTGTGACCTTACATTGAATTAGAAGGTTGTCCGGTTCCTACCTAAAATTTCAGACTAAAGGATACATTTTTCTGACTGTGAAGGAGGGTGTTGTTTAGGCTGTGATATCTGTATATTGCTACCAAAAACTACGTACGGAATAGAACTATAAAATACTAGATGGTCATAAAGTATGGAAAACATGTTCATATAATGTTATTCAACATATTATATGTTGACATGTAATATTAATAACCCCACATATGTGTATGTATACCATTATATATATTTACCTACGTTTCCAGACTTTACAGCCACTCTGTAGAACGGTTCACATTTAATTGTTTGAATGTAGCTGTATTTGACTATGCTTTTTTCTGACTAGTTGAAGACTGATGGAAGTAAAGTCAAAAGCTACTTTTTAAAGCAAAGTTTGTAAAACAAGAAATGATTTTTTTAAAAAGAAAAATAAGGAATAGAGAATATAGCATAAGCTTCTTATTATTCAATCTTCTGAAGACTGTGGCTGATTCCTGAATTTCCAAACTCATCTCCCACTTTACCCTCCCCCTGTCTTATTCTCTTGCCCTATTGGGCTGCCTGCTCAGAGCCCAAAAACACTTGATGTGCTCTCCCACTTCCCATACTCTGTCTCAAGCTCTTCCTATAGGCCTGAAATAATCTTGCCTCTTTTTTACCCATTGAAATCCTTTGTATCCTTCATGACTCAGACCAAGTGTCACTCCTTTCTCTACGTGTCATACTGAAAATGTTTGCCAAATTCTAAATGATCCACAAGTCAATTGTTCTCTGTGCTCCCAGGTCACTTGCCTGGTCTTTTCATCATGGGATTTAATTAAAAGATTTTAACAAACAAAATATTCTCATCAATTATTAGAGCCGATTTGTGAAAAGCTACTTCAGATTTTGTGCATTTGTGGTCTCTTACTTATCAGTGAAGATCTTGGTTTCATATAAACTTTTAATCTTGTCCAAAAAAGTGGATTATCTAAAGAATAATGTGCTCAGGATAGTAGAATGTTCCTGTTAATTGAGAATTATAAACGTTCAAGAGACTAGAATAAAGCCTCCTCATTTTCAAAGGATAAGCTCTAGAAATACATGTGAATAAGTAAGCCTATTAATCTTGCAGGGGAAAAAAACACATTCTTTCGGAGTTGGGCTGGTATCATCTGAACTGTAGGCTGTAGCCCATTCTTGGTTGTTGAAATAAATTTAGTGTCATTAACATTATGAAATAGATATACCATAATGTGATAGATTAGCATTTACTAGAAAACGTTAAGAGTATTACATTTAATAATAAGAAGGGGTTTGTGGCCAGTGTAGTTCAGTTATACACATTTGCACATGTGTGTTATAGATACATAAATAATATGTATTCCTTACTGGGTGTCATGGTCAAAATGTTTGCAGAACGCTTATCTGCAGGGTATCTGAAAAACAGCTAGTACGTACTAGGTGCTTTCTCCTAGAAGAGCTCCTTGGAGCAGAAAGGGTTAGGCACCACTGGCTGGTTGAGGCATTAGCTGGTAGGAAGTGCCAGCAGTATTTAAAATCACAAAGGTTTCCAAGCTAAGGATACATTGTGCATAATTCAAATTTTTTTGATGATTCACCGACCTTTTATAAATTTTGTGAACCGCATAGTCATTATCATGATCATCAATTATTAGTATCGAGCAGGGTTCTGGGAAGACCGAGCTAACAGTGTGCCTTAGTTATTACAAGACTGGAGAGTTTCCTGTATGTGGATGCAAGCCAGGTTAAAATAAAAGGATTATTCTTTTCCCCATGGTTTATAAAGGGTGCATTCCATGCCCCTGAATACAGAGGGGGGAACTAGTTAAAATTAGAATTTAAGCCCTTTTTGCTTCAGAAAGTTTTAAAATATCAGATAATGAAAGAATAGAAGGCCTGTCTTAGAACACAGGTTTTTAATTAGTGGTCCACAAGCCACATTCAATTATCCATATTTTTCCTTTGATATTTTTATTGTTTCAGTGGCAATTATTTTTTTTTTGAAAGAAATTACTTTGGTATCAAATCATGCTATGGAAGCAACTTTTCACACACACAATCGTAGTATGGTAGGAGAAGCTACTATATAATTTGGATAGTTGTAATCATCATGTTATGATGTTACAATGTGTACAATAGACTTCCATTTATAGGAATTAAATAAAACATATCCTGCATTATGCTTGGGGACATCTGTCTTCCTTTGCATTTGGTCCACTTAACTAGAAAGTGTTAAAAAGAGAAATGGGAAGGAAAGCCACACATTATATCACAGAAGCACTGCTGTGAGGCACCACTCACAGATGGTAAGGTTCTTGACAAAGGAAAAAAGAAGCCAACGAACTTGAATGTACGTGACATTTTACCACCTTGAAGATACGCTGGCGTATGCCTATCTGCCCTGAGAGAAGAATTTTCAACTTGAGATGCATGAAATTTGAAAAAGAGAATCATGTGTGTTGCAACAGTAAAACTTTATTCTGAATGTGGCTCAGAGCATCTCTTAATAAAGGAAGCCACAATCTGAAGGAACTTGGTGAAGCAGTGGATGATTTGTAACCAGGAACAAGAGAAAAATAGGAAGCAGTGCCTTGGTCATCCAGTGTCATCAACTCCAGAGGTAGTGACATTTCTTTTATAACTTAGAGGAAGGTCATAGAAGAATTGGCAACAACAGAAAGAGATTGTTCTTGTCTCTGAGTGAAGCCAGCTTCTGGCTTTCATCTGCTATGTGCATGCTAATGTCATTAAGGAAGAATTCCTATTTCTGTGCATCTCACTGGGAATATTCAGAGGTCTTCAAATGGTGTAAAGTTTCTTTGCCAAGCAAAATTTTGTCTGGGTAAAACTCTCGGTATTTTGTGTGTGGTGTAGTACCTAAAGAGCTTGGCAGCCTTTATACTTCATGACTTGGGTGAAGAAAAGAGCTTCACTCACCATTGTGATTTACGACTTTTCTACATCAGAATACATTGTAATAAAAATAATACAGCCAGCAATCCCGCAATAGGCCTCCTCTCCTTCCATGAAAGTTGCTGATGATGTGAGAACTGGGGCCGTAAATCATCATCTTGTCAATGAAGGAACAAAATAAACAGTTCTTACCTACTTCACAGAAGTATACTGACGTCTTATAGGTCATGTCTTGATATGCTTCACTGATCTTTGGGCAGAAGTTTCACTCTTTGAATCCCACGAAATGCCTTGAATAATTTGATAAGAATTATTTCATTCATAATGTGGCATACGTACAGATTCGGCCTTATGAATGCATTCATTCAGTGTATTTTTTTTTTTTTATAAAGAGATACATCTCCTGTTTCAAGGCCCTACAATCAGTGTTTATGGGTGTTGCTGAAACACTCAGATCTCTTTTGCTCGACTGACATTTTGGGAAAAGAGATCAGAAGACCATTGTGTGGGATTTCTAGTGCTGAGAATGTGCTTCCTTGGCTGGCTCAGAGGGTGACACTGCCTTGTCAATTTCTTTGCCTATAGAAACCTGCAGATATCTAGAAACAGCCATCACAGTTGAGATTTACAACTGCCGAGAAGACCTGAGGTTGAAAATATGGATTTTCATTCCTTCCTCACTGATATGGTGAACATTGAAGAGGCAGATGTTGTGAAAGACTTCAATGCAAGGTCACTGCACTCAGCCATATGCAGTGGCCTTGCCTCAGTAATTTGAAGCCAAAAGAAATAAGTTTAGTTCAGATGGTCTTGAAGAATTCTGAAGTCCCTTGACTCAGTCTTCCTTGCATGATAAAGTGAACTGTAGGATATCTACTTTTCTTTGCTTTTATGTCCTTTTGTGGGTCCAGACACTGGGGACTTATGGGCATCCACTTAAAAGGTAAGATTAATAGAATGTAAAGGGTTATATAAAAGATAACATACATATTTCCATGTAAAAGACCATGCCATACTTTGAACTTCCTGTTCAAGTTCTAAAGTTTCATCCCTAACCTATACATTTGTGGTTTGTCAGATACATTTAGGCAGCCAGTAGCTCCAGTATAGGTAATAACTACCCCCAAGCCCAACAAATAAAACTCTTCAAAGAATATTCATCAAAAAAAAAAGTATATAGTAAATTATATATGAAGGCTAAATTATAGTGATACATTTTCAGAAACATTTTTTTTTCCTTAAAAAAAAAGACCAGGCTTAAGAAAGCAAACTTAATGGACTTGAACTGCAAAGCTGCTTTGACTTCTATCTAGAGCTCTCAAGCTTGAGGAGTCTTGACATTTGGTTAAGAAAAAAAACCAATCTGTGTAAAATAGCATATGGAAGTTTCACAAACTTTATTACAATTTTTGGTGTCTGATGTTAGAGATGCATTGGTAGATTGATTGCAAAAATGACCCCAATAGTCCACACTTTGCTGTATCTACGCCATTTGGAGTTTAATTTTGCAGCTTTTCCATACAAAGATGAGGTCTATTTCCACGTCCCTCGAGTCTAGACCAGCCTTATCAGTTCCTTAGGCTAAAGCATATGGTGGAAATGGTGGCATGCCGGTTCTGAAATGAGGCCCCAAGAGGCCTTGCGAGTTTCTACTCACTCTCTTCAACCCTTGCTTTGCCATGAGAAAGACCACCATGGCGGAGCAAAATTCAGTCATGTCTCTTAGGCCATCTTAGAGCATTAAGCCTTCAGTTAACCTATGCGCTGAGTGCTGATGCATGAACAAGCCCAGCTGAAATTAGCTGTGCCCAGCTTAGGTCAGCAGAACAGCACAACTGGCCCATAGACTCATGAAAAATAAGAAATGATTGGTATTTTAAGTCACTAAGTTTGGGGGTGATTACTCAGCTATAGCTAAATAATACAGAGGTCTAAATAGATTGTACCTACTTTTAAAAAATAAGAGAGATAGTATAATAATAGATGGTGACAGAAGGTAACTAGGCTTATTGTGGTGATCATTTTGTAATGTGTATAAATATTGAAACACTATGTTGTACACCTGAATTCATATAATATTGTATGTCAATTATTCAATTAAAAAAGAATTAAAAAATAATAGATGCCGTGTAAGGTATACCATCTACAAGGCACTTCGTACATATTATCTTTTTAACTCTTACACAGGATACTCTTTCCAATGTACTATACTGAATCTCTATAGTAACATACCTGAATTCTTAAGATATGTCTTGACATTTCTCACAAGTGTACATTTTTTTTAAAAGGAAGACTCCTAACCAGCCACATGTACTAAATTTGTCAAGACACTTGTATTAAGTTGAGAGATGAGAGGAAAGTGCTCATTAAATGTTTCATTCATTTTGTACATCCTCTATAACCTTTTTTCATATTTGGCAATATTTCTAATGGTACACACAGAGTTGTTTCTTGCTTTCTACACACATGCATATAAAAAGCAAGATGAAACAAAATCCTGAAAGAGAAAATGACTCTGGAAACCTTTTTATACACTTTTTCAATTTTCAGAGAATCTTTATAATTTCCCCTAGCAAATTTTGGTTGCTCTAAACACGTATAATAGCTGACACAATGAATTAGAAAATAATTTATTACAGTTTTGTCTGATATACATCTAACAGATGACCATGAGTACCTTGAAGATGGCCCAGTATAGAAAGAACAGAGACACAGCATTGGCTAGAAGTGAAGCAGTAGGTTGCACTTTCTAAACTCTTTGGATAAATATATAAGTGGTTTTGGAGGATGATGCAAATAATCTAATCATTTACAGCAAGGGAAGGAAATTGTGTTCACTATTCTTGTATGATTATCCCATCAGATTGTCCCCCAAATGTTTCCTTGGTTTACTGTGATCTAGAGGAAATGAAAAACCTTTGAGAATTCTAACAGACGTCGAGAATGCTAACAGACTTCGGAAGAAAAGTGGAGAGAAAGGAGAGGAGAGATGGGAGGAAGAACCAGGCACAACAATTTTTTAAAATGGCCTGGATGCTTGCCATGACACAGGGGCCATAATGATGAATAAGAAAGTTGAGAGAGAAAAGTATTCTTTCTTTTTATACAGCCAAGTGTTAAGGCCACAGGCTCTACTCTAAGTTGGATGTCAAACGAAGGTGTTCGCTGGTACGGCTATATAAAAAGTCACGTCTTACGGGCTTTATTAGTACTCTTAGCAGACTGAGACTGAGCTCTTGCCAATGTGGAAGCCATCCAGAGTCAAGAGATAAGTGTCCTGAGTAGTCAAGTCGTCTCTGAAATCTGAAGGCCTCTGAGCGCGTGATACACTGGTTTTCGGTCAGAGTGCATTTAAGCCTGGGTGATCATAGTTTACTTGGGTGCATAGAATTCTTAGGTTATGCATGTGTGAGTATATATATGATATGTGTGTGTGTGTGTGTGTGTATATATATGTGCATGGAAACTCTAAGTTTATTTTTCTTTGTTAAACTTCTTTAGTAACTTCCCTTCCTCCTAGCCAGGAAAAGAAGACATTAAAATTTTAAATCCACTTTGTAACCACATCTGTAGAATTATTGAATCTGAACTATGTATGTGTTTTTTGGATTCAGATTTTGCTTTTCACTCCAGACTGCTCAAATGAATGGGAATTCTGTCTGGGGTAACCAAATTCCACTTAATGCCAATGCTTTTGTAGCTCATTCAGGCAGACTCAGTAATTAGAGTTATCTTACAGCAGGAACTAGACCAACAAGTTCAGGTCCAGACTGGTTGAATATCTTACTCTGGAAATCCAAGTCCAAGTTGAAGATTAGGCCTCAAGTTGATAGTTAGTCCATTCACCGCTCAGGGTTTTGAATCATATTACTTCTGCGGAACTCCATTTTGGAGCAGGAAGAGTAGAGATGTATTTGTCAAGTGTTTAATCAACTACTTCAATTTTAAATTCTCAGTGACCTCTGGAGGGAGAGAACAGAACTGTCAAACTAGAGAAAAGAGAATGGGAAGGTACATTTTGAGGTATGCTCTTAGAATTGGGCTCTTAGCTCTAGCACTTACTTGCAGTGCTGCTTCAAAAAATCTGAACATCTTGAGCCCTATCAGTTTCACTTGTAAAATGCACATAATAAACACCTACCTTCGGAGGTTATTGTAAAGATTAAATTTTAATGTGCATACAATGCCAGCACGGTGGCTTACATTTAGTAAAGAGTTAATTCAAGGCACATTTACACTGTTGGTTTCTAATTCTAGTAGACATTGATTTCTACCCTTCACCTTTAAATAAACCAATGAACCACTGCCACAATGTCCCTGCCTTTATTATTGGGATTTTTATTTCTTTTAGAGTTTTAAGGATTATTTTATCTATGAAAAGGCTATATATTATTTAGAATTTTGTCTAGGCTGCTCTAATAAAAACATTGGTTTAAACAAGAGAGAGTTTTATTTATTTCATCTACTTCTCTTATAACAGTTCAGGGTAACATATTTAGTGGCTTAATGGAGTTGGCAAGGCTAAGTCCTCCCATCTTCCAGCTATGCTCTCCTAAGGCGTAATCTTCGGCCAGTAGTTGACGGATAAGATGGCTTGCCTCACATCTTTACTCCAGCCAGTGAAACATGGGAAAGAGAAATGTACAGCTATGTCCATCCCATTTAAGGGCTACTTTTAACTAACACACACACACCCATATCCTGTTTTCAAGACCTTAGTCACATGGGTTACATCAAAATGGAGAGGAGATTGGGAACTGTGGCCTGGGGTCTTTAGCTAAGAGATCATGTTCAGCTAAAACACCTACTACTACAGAAGAAGGGGACAATGGCACGGTAATAGGAGTGGGAGGTGGCTGATTAGTAGTGTTTGACAAAATGTGTTTGTTTGGGAGGATGAGTGTTCATAGATGGTCCAAATGGTAACTGTGGAAAGGTCTTTAAACGTAATATCTTAAAGGTAAAATAGTCTCATTCCTTATGTCCTTACATAGCCTTTACTATGACACACAAAACTAACTGATCCACAATAATCCGTCACCAAACACAGTTATCCCACAGTTTGGAGAGATATGTAGAAATATTTTAATCCATGATTTTTACCAATTCAGAATTCAGTGTTTTCCATATTCCTTATTCAGCAAGTATTGATTGAGCTCCTAGTTGCTGAGGATATTGTAGGGACCAAAACAGGCAGGAATTTCTGCCCTTATGAAACTTGCATTCTAGTTTGGGGTGATGTGCGATACAACAATTAATAAAATACTTGGTGGAGGCTGTGCAGATTGTGATGATTAACATGGAGAGAAAATGAACCGGAGAAGAGGAGAATGCAGTTATGACGAGGGTGGCTAGGACAGGCCACATGCAGAAGGTGACACCGGAACAAAAAGCTAGAGGAAGTGAGGGAGTAAGACACGTGCATCTCCGTTGCAAGAATGCTCCAGGCAGAGGTCGGAGCAAATGCGAGTGGTCTGTGGTGTGAGTGTTTGTGACGACAGACGGCACGGAGGTCAGTGTGGCTGGATTGGAGCGAGTGAGTTAGAAAGCAGTGGGAGAGGAGGTCAAGGAGCTCATGAAAAGCTAGATCATTGGAGCCTTGTAGGCCATAGTAAAATCTTGGTCCTTCAGTTGAGTACAGTTTTGAGCAGAGGAGTGAAATGATCTGACATGTCTTTTAAAATGGTCTCATCTCTGCCTGCTTTGTTGAGAATGGACTGTAGGGGAGAGACTGGTAAAATCAGCAATACCAGTAAGAAGGCTACTGCAGTAATTCAGATGAGAGATCCCAGACAAGGCTGATAGCAGTGAACATGGTAAGAAGTGTTTGAATTTTGTATATATTTTGCAAATTAAGCATTCAGTTTTTGCTGATGAATATCTGCAAGTGATCAACAAGGGAGGGGTGTATGTGGAGAACAGTTAAGTCTTAAGGACAGAGCACTGAGCCATTGCAGTGTGAAAAAATAAGAATCCCCAGAGGAGACTAGAAAGTAGCAGCCGTTCAGGTTGTAGTAAAACCAGGGCAATGGGCAAAGACAAATAATATATGATATCACTTATGTGTGGAATCTAAAAACAAACAAAACAGAAACAGACTCATAGATACGGAGAACAAACTGGTGGTTGCCAGAGGGAGGGGGTAGAGGGATGGACAAAACAGGAGCAGGGGATTAAGAGGAACAAGCTTCCAGTTATAAAATAAATGTCATGGGATGTAATGTACAGCATAAGGAATATATTCAATAATATTGTAACAATTTTGTATGGTGACAGATGATAACAAGACTTATCATGGCGATCATTTCATAATGTATAAAAATATTGAATCACTATGTTGTACACCTGAAAATAATGCAATATTGTATGTCAATTATAATTCAGTTTAAAAAACAGGGCAATGGGTGTTTTAGAAGTCAGGTGAAAAAAGCATTTCAAGGAAGAATTGTATGACCAACTATGTCGAACACTGCTGCTGGTCAAGTAGGATGATGACTGAGAATGGACTATTGGACCATTAACACATGGAGGTCAAGGGCAGTTTATGTGAAATGGTTAGGGATGAATGTCCATGATCTTATGAATGGATCTCTGGGGTTAGTTCTCAAGCAAACTGTGAAAGGAGACCTATGATTTACCTACTCTCTCAGTACATGAATAAAATAGCAAATTTCCTTCACACCAATAGGCCTTAACAAATAGCAAAAAAAAAACCCCACAAAACATTCTACTGAGAATGGTAAAGTAAATGCAAGGGAGAATTCAAGTGCAAAAGACAGTAAATTCCCAGCCAGAAAAGGCTGGTTCAAAAGTGCTTTAAAACTTTAGAGTTTGGAAAATATGAGTGATAGGATGTATGTTTTACCAGGTCTCAACTTTCTGGGAACCATTGAAGATTCTATTAATTGAGAAGACAGGTGACCAGATGGATAAGGTCTTAATCTTGAGAGAAAAAAATGTTTTGTTGGCTAGTTTTATTTCTGATGGGGAGCAGATTAGTTAATGTTTTGTTTTTCATATATGGAAGTAATCCTACAGCTTCTATCCACTGATTTTCTAGAATATAATTTATCAACCATATTCATCACAATCATTTCTGGTACTTTGGAAAATGAGAATTCCTGGGAATTCTTTTTATCTTTGGAAACAGATTCTCCAGGTATAGAATCCAGAAATAGGAACTTTAATCTTTATGAGTATCCTTATGTACATTAAAGTTTGAATACCGCTTTCTTAGAGCTCTGTGAAATGCCTAATTCCTCTTGCACAGGCAGTTTCTCAAATATTTGAATACAGCTCTGCTGACTCCTGTCTCTTCATGCAGAAGTCCCTAGACAAATAGCCATGATCACTTCCACCTTAAATGAAATGATTCCACATGTATTTTCCAAAGAAACTTATATAGTTTAACATTATATTAAATAACAGGGGAGTAAATACTGTTTTAGTCCTTCTCATTTTTCAACTTCAGTTTATTGCATAAGTTATTTTTACTCTTCCATTATTTTTCTCATTTTTATGAAGAGCTCATATTTTATTTGTAAAACTAGAATTGACCCAAATGGACAATAAGAATGTTAAGTTTTATATATTCTACAGTATTTGCAGAAAAGCAATATTATGTACTTTTTCTGGAATGCGTTTCCATTAAAATGTACTATGAGTAATGTATTGGATTCATTTATAAGGGAATTGGGAAAAAAATGTTACCATAATCTTTCTCATCTGAAAGATCATTCCATTGTAAGTGTTCATATGTCTCCTCTGAGATGAAAGCTTACAAGTCTATTATTTCAAGAGATTTTCTATTCCTGATTAGTAAACATTAGTGGTTAAATCTATGTGGGAATTTTGTTGATAGGCATCTATTTTATTTTTCTTAAACCTTAAAAAATATTGGATTTCAAAGATTTAATTTAACTGAGCAATTAAGCAGTATATCTGCAAATGTTAAGACCTTTAAAGTCTACTTTTTCTTTTTAAGCTCCAGATTACTTCTCAGTAAAGCAATATCCAGTTGGTGACATAATGCAATGCAATTTTATCATGTGGAAAAATGGAACATTACACACATTTATTTTTTGCTTTATGGGGGGAGGTTGGCATATGAATTTTAAATAAAAATAGATATAAGATAATAACTTGGATTTTTATTTGAATGTGGCCTTAACCTATTCTATTCTTTTAATTTTTTCTTTTAATCTGAGAGGGCCATATATTTAATTTAAGGAAACCATCAAATTTTACACAAAGCAGTATAGCCCATCTCTTCCAAAACTGAATTTTTCTCTTCTGAACAGTCCCTCCCTGTGGGTATTTGCTCCTAACTTTTTATGCAATATTTTAACTGAATTTTTAATGTTCAGTCTCTCCTTATCTATTGGCTCTGTGTCCCATCCAGAGGCTACCTCATTTAAAGTGGATCAAAAGCATGTATACTTGGCCTAGGCTGGTGTTTTCATAATTCTGTTTCTTTTAGTAAAAGGAGTAGAATCATAGACTTATAAAAAGTTAAAAGTTAAAAGAAACAGGATCTCAAGTTGTGGTTCCATGTTTTACAACCCAGCTTTGCTGTATTTCTTACGAAGGTACCTGAGGTTTTCCTGCTTTTTTTTTTTTTTTAACTGTTTTATTGGGACATGAATGACATTCAAAAAACTGTATATATGTAATGTATACAACTTGATGAGTTTGGAGATAAGTATATACCCATGAAACCATCATCACAATCTATGCCATAAATATGTCCATTGTGTCCAAAAATTTCCTCCTATTTATTATTATGAATATTTTTGTGATAACGTTTAACATAAGATCTACCCTCGTAGCAAATGTTTAAGTATTCAATACAGTACTATTAACCATAGGCGCTGTGCTGTATAGTAGGTTTCCAGGACTTATTCATTTTGTATAACTGAAATTTTGTACCCTTTGACTGATGATTTTTTTGGTTTTAACTGTAAGATAGAATCATAGCTATTTCATAACATTGTTGTGTGATTCATAACATGATAAATATACTTGGAAAGTCCTGGGCTGTTCCTCAGTATTACTAGAAAAAGCAATATAAACTTTTGTTATTTTATTGCCTTCGATTATAATTAATCAATGTATTCTATATGTGAAACATATATTTGGTCTGGTTTTGGACATTGGTGTTTGATTTTTTGTTCCAACGTTAAATTTCTTTTAAGAGTAAGCTTCAACTCTGAAATATACTAACTTTATGGTCTGCTCTGAGATATGCTTGCCATTGGCAATGAAAACTGTGTGAAATCTGACAGCCTCACCCGAAGTGAATTTGAGCAGATTTTTAAATTTGATTTAACCCTCATGGATGCAAACCTGTTGAAATGGGTTCCAAAATAGGGATTTTTATCCCATCTTGCAAACACAGCGTAATTCAGCAGAAACCACCCACCTCCACCTTTGCACAGTTTTCACCCAAATTCATATATAGGCTCAGTGTTGCTCTAAAACTAGTCCTTGGTTTTACCATAAGTTCATGATCTTGGAGAACAAAAACTAAACGCATGAAATTGGTGTTACTTTCAACTTGAAAGCCAAACCCGTATTTATGCAAGTTCCTCATTTCCCTGGAAATATTCTATTCCGCTTACTGGCTGGAATTTCTCAGAAGGCGACTGCCTTATAGTAATACATGTTCATATAACTTAGTTCTAATTTCAGGACTTCTAACTGACTTCTGATTTTTAAGAACTGATCCAGTAGGAAGCATGCAACAGCGATATAAACAACAATAAACAACAGAAATCAACCTGTGAAAGTCCAAAAACTTGGGAGTGTTCTGTTCATGTATTTCCATTTAAAATTGTATGATTATTATGATAATGCATGGGAAATAATTTTATATTGATGAACTTATATTTCCCACATTAATAAAGAATTGATGTTAGAAATTTAACACTAAATGACCAGCTTCCAAAGTTTTATGAAATATAAAGCTGTTTTATGGAAGCAACAATGGATTCTTTTTTGTTAAATTTAATTTTATTAGAGTATAGTTGATTGACAATGTTGTGTTAGTTTCAGGTGTACAGTAAAGTGATTCAGTTATACATATATTCATTCTTTTTTAGATTCTTTTCTCTTATAGGTTATCACAGAATGTTGAGTAGAGTTCCCTGTGCTATACAGCAGTGGTCCCCAACCTGTTTGGCACCAGGGACCGGTTTCGTGGAAGACAATTGTTCCATGGACAGAGGGTGGGGGGGATGGTTCAGGCGGTAATGCGAGCGTGGGGGGCGGCAGATGAAGCTTCGCTCGCTCGCCTGCCGCTCACCTCCTGCTGTGCGGCCCTGTTCCTAACAGGCTGTGGCCTAGTACCGGTCCACGGCCCGGGGGTTGGGGACCCCTGCTAAACAGTATGTCCTTGTTGGATATCTATCTTATATATAGTAGTGTGTGTGTGTGTTCATCCCAAGCTCCTGATTTATCCCTCCCCCTCCATGTTTCCCCTTTAGTAACCATAGGTTTGTTTTCAATATCTGTAAGTCTGTTTCTGTTTGTAAATAAGTTCATTTGTATCATTTTTTAAATTAGATTCCACATTTGAGTGATATCATATTTTTCTTTCTCTGTCTGACTTACTTCACTTAGTATAATAATCTCTAGGTCCATCCATGTTGCTGCAAATGGCATTATTTCATTCTTTTTTATGGCTGAGTAATATTCCATTGTATATATGTACCATATCTTCTTTATCCATTCTTCTGTTGATGGACATTTAGGTTGCTTCCTCGTCTTGGCTATTGTAAATAGTGCTGCAATGAACGTTGGGGTACATGTATCTTTTCAGATTATGGTTTTCTCCAGATATATGCCCAGGAGTGGAATTGCTGGATCACTTGGTAGTTTTATTTTTAGTTTTTTAAGGAACCTCCATATTGTTCTCCATAGTGGTTGTTCCAGTTTACATTCCCACCGACAGTGTAGGAGGGTTCCCTGTTCTCCACACCCTCTCCAGCATTTATTATTTGTGGACTTTTTGATGATGGCCATTCTGACCAGTGTGAGTTGATACTTCATTGTAGTTTTGACTTGCATTTCTCTGATAATTAGTGATGCTGAGGATCTGTTCATGTGCTTTTAGGTCAGTTGTATGTACTCTTTGGAGAAATGTCTATTTGGATCTTCTGCCCATTTTTTGATTGGGTTGCTTGGGTTTTTTGACATAGAGCTGCATGAGCTATTTGTATATTTTGGAGAGTAATCCCTTGTCGGTCATTTTGTTTACAAATATTTTCTCCCATTCTGTGGGTTGTCTTTTCATTTTGTTTATGGTTTCCTTTGCAGAAGTTTTTGAGTATAATTAGGTCCCATTTGTTTATTTTTGTTTTTATTTTCATTAGGAGGTGGATCAAAAAAGATATTGCTGCAATTTATGTCAAAGAGTGTTCTGCCTATGTTTTCCTCTCAGAGTTTTATAGTGTGCAGCCTTACATTTAGGTTTTTGATCCATTTTGAGTTTATTTTTGTGTATGGTTTTAAAGAATGTTCTAATTTCATTCTTTTACATGTAGCTGTCCAGCTTTCCCAGCACCACTTATTGAAGAGACTGTCTTTTCTCCATTGTATATTCTTGCCTCCTTTGTCATAGATTAGGTGACCATAGGTGCGTGGGTTTATCTTTGGGCTTTCTATCCTGTTCCATTGATCTGTTTTTTTGTTTTTGTGCCAGTACCATACTGTCTTGATTACTGTAGCTTCATAGTATAGTCTGAAGTCAGGGAGCCTAATTCCTCCAGCTCCATTTTTCTTTCTCAAAATTGTTTTGGCTATTCGGAGTTTTTTGTTTCTCCATACAATTAAAAAATTTTTTTGTTCTAGTTCTGTGGAAAATGCCATTGGTAATTTGATAGGGATTTCATTGAATCTATAGATTGCCTTGGGTAGTATAGTCATTTTGACAATATTGAGTTTTCCAATCCAAGGACATGGTATATCTTTCCACCTGTTTATGTCTTCTTTGATTTCTTTCATCAGTGTCTTATAGTTTTCAGAGGACAGGTTTTTGGCCTCCTTAGTTAGGTTTATTCCTAGGTATTTTATTCTTTTTGTTGCAATGGTAAATGGGATTGTTTCCTTAATTTCTCTTTCTGATCTTTCACTGTTAGTGTATAGGAATGAAAGAGATTTCTGTGCATTAATTCTGTATCCTACGACTTTACCAAATTCATTGATTAGCTCTAGTGGTTTTCTGGTGGCATCTTTAGGGTTTTCTATGTATAGTATCATGTCATCTGCAAACAGTGACAGTTTTACTTCTTTTCCAATTTGGATTCATTTTATTTCTTTTCCTTCTCTGATTGCTGTGGCTAGAACTTCCAAAACTATATTTATAGAATAAAAGTGGCGAGAGTGGACATCCTTGTCCTGTTCCTGATCTTAGAGGAAATACTGAAAGTATTTTAGTACTTTCAGCTTTTCCTTGTTGAGTATGATGTTAGCTGTATGTTTGTCATATATGACCTTTATTATGTTGAGATATGTTCCCTCTATGCCCACTTTCTAGAGAGTTTTTATCATAAATGGTGTTGAATTTTTCTGCACCTATTGAGATAATCATGTGGTTTTTATTCTTCAGTTTGTTAATGTGGCGTATCACACTGATTGGTTTGTGGATATTGAAGAATCCTTGCATCCCTGGGATAAATCCCACTTGATCATACTGTATGATCCTTTTTAATGTATTGTTGGATTCAGTTTGCTGAGTATTTTGTTGAGGATTTTTGTGTCTACGTTTATCAGTGATATTGGCCTGTAATTTTCTTTTTTTGTGGTATCTTTTTCTGGTTTTGGTATCAGGGTGATGGTGGCCTCATAGAATGAGCTTGAGAGTAGTGTTTCTTCCCCTGCCGTTTTTTGGAAGAGTTTCAGAAGGATAGGTGTTAGCTCTTCTCTAAAGGTTTGATTGAATTTGCCTGTAAAGCCATCTGGTCCTGGACTTCTGTTTGTTAGGAGTTTTTAAATCACAGTTTCAATTTCAGTACTTGTGATTGGACTGTTCATATTTTCTATTTCTTCCCAGTTCAGTCTTGGGAGATTGTACCTTTCTAGGAAATTGTCCATTTCTTCTAGGTTGTCCATTTTATTGGCATGTAGTTGTTTGTAGCAGTCTCTTATGATCCTTTGTATTTCTGTGGTGTCCATTGTAACTTCTCCTTTTTCATTTCTAATTTTATTGATTTGAGTCCTCTCCCTTTTTTTCTTGATGAGTCTGGCTAAATGTTTGTCAATTTTGTTTATCTTCTCAAAGAACCAGCTTTTAGTTTCATTGATCTTTGCTATTGTTTTCTTCATCTGTATTTCATTTATTTCTGCTCTGATCTTTATGATTTCTTTCCTTCTACTAACTTTGGGTTTTCTTTGTTCCTCTTTCTCTAGTTGCCTTAGGTATAAGGTTAGGTTGTTTATGTGAGATTTTTCTTGTTTCCTGAGATAAGGTTGTATTGCTATTAACGTTCCTCTTAGAACTGCTTTTTCTGTATCCCATAGGTTTTGGACCATCGTGTTTTTGTTGTCATTTGTCCCTAGGTATTTTTTGATTTGGTCTTTGATTGCTTCAGTGATCCATTGGTTGTTTAGTAACACATTGTTTAGTCTCCACGTGTTTGTGTTTTTTAAACTTTTTTTTTCTTGTAATTGGTTTCTAATCTCACAGCATTGTGGTTGGAAAAGATGCTTGATATGATTTCAATTTTCTTAAATTTACTGAGGCTTGATTTGTGACCCAAGATATGATCTATCCTGCAGAATGTTCTGTGTGCACTTGAGAAGAAAGTGTATTCTGCTGCTTTCAGATGGAATGTTCTATAAATATTATTTCCAGCTTTGGGGTCGGCCTGTTGTAGCAGAGAGCAGCCACAGACAACACAAATGGAGGGATGTGGCTGTGTTCTAATAAAATTTTATTTATGCAAAAAAAATATCAATTAAGTCCATTTGGTCTAATGTTTCATTTAAGGCCTGTGTTTCCTTATTAATTTTCTGTCTGGATGATCTGTCCGTTGATGAAAGTGGAGTGTTAAAGTTCCCCACTATTATCGTGTTACTGTCAATTTCTCCTTTTATGGCTGTTAGCATTTGCCTTATATATATTGAGGTGCTCCTATGTTGGGTGCATAGATATTTACAATTGTTATATCTTCTTCTTAGATTGATCCCTTGATCATTATGTAGTGTCCTTCTTTGTCTCTTGTAACATTCTTTATTTTAAAGTCTATTTTGTCTGATGTGAGTATTGCCACTCCAGCTTTCTTTTGATTCCCATTTGCATGGAATACCTTTTTCCATCCCCTCACTTTCAGTCTGTATGTGTCCCTACATCTGAAGTGGGTCTCTTGTAGACAGCATATATATGGGGCTTGTTTTGGTATCCATTCAGCCAGTCTATGCCTTTTGGTTGGAGCATTTAATCCATTTACATTTAAGGTAATTATCGATATGAATATTCTTATTGCCATTTTGTTAATTGTGTTGGATTTGTTTTGTAGGTCTTTTTTCTTCCCTTCCTCTTTTGTTCTCTTCTCTTGTGATTTGATGTCTATCTTTAGTGATATGTTTGGATTGCTTTTTCTTTTGTGTGTGTGTATCTATTACAGATTTTGGTTTGTGGTTCCCATGAGGTTTTGATGTAGCAGTCTATATCTGTACAAGATTGTTTTAAGTTTCTGATCTCTTAATTTCAAATGCATTTCCTGCATTATTATTCTCTTCTTTTCATGATTGATAGTTTTGATATCATATTTGTGTGTGCAATATTTCCTACCTTTACTTTATGTTTGCCTTTACCAGTGAGCTTTCCCATTCATAACTTTCTTGATTCTAGATGTGGCCTTTTCTTTTTCACCTAGAGAAGTTCATTTAGGATTTGTTGTAATGCTGGTTTGGTGGTGCTGAATTCTCTTAGCTTTTGGTTGTCTGTAAAACTTTTGACTTCTCCATCGAATCTGAACAGTGGACTCTTTTAATTTGTTACTGAAATTCTGTCATAACATGGCCATGCCTTGAAGGATGCTGGTGAGATACTAATTGTCATGCACTTAAGCATTCATTGAGGGACAAAACCTCTGAAAAAATAAATAACTGTGTCATGGAGCAATTATTGGAGGTTTTTCTTCCTGCTTCTTTCTCAGCTTAATGCTCTCGGGTGAATCTCTTTGGCTCACTGCTGGCTGTCAGGACTGAGAAGGGGCTGAAGCTTCTGGAACAAGGGCCATTCTTAGAATATGTGTATAAATCTCTGATGGCTTTTTATAAGTCACTCACGTGTTTGACTATCAGTGCACTTTGGTCACACACACCAACAGTAAATTGAATGGTTTAGTCATGATGAAAAAGATGGACAGGTAAAACATTATATTTTGGAAGAAAGAACAATGTGACCCATACGATTTCAATCTTGGGTGAAAATCACCAATTTACAAAATAAAGTATGTTGAATCTAGTTTCCATCTCCTCTCATATGCAAATTCCCTTGAAAATGGTGTTTTATATTTTTATTATCTCCTCTCTATCTCAGCTGATATGGATATAAAAATAGTTTATGATTCTATTGGTATCTATACAACAGTCCCAATCCATTTAAAATAGAAGTATATAACCACATAAAATATAATTGCTTTCATAGTATGTACCTCAGTAAGAATACGTTTCTATCACAGTGTGTGTTTTTATTTAAATGTATTAAATATTTAAATTACAGAAGTAATACATCTTTTGTCAAAAGCGAAAAAAATATATATATACTTGAAAAAAGGTAATTCAGTATACACAGTGCAACTAGCTTTGAACTCTTCTTTGTGCTAATATAAGTAAGTTAAGAAAATATTTCTTATTTTTTAACAAAATATGGTCATGTAATATGCTTTATGTTACAACTTGATTTTCATGAATATTACTCATTCTTTCTGTAGATGAATGCTCCATAATTTACTCAATCTGCCTTTTACTAGTGGAGATTTATGTTTTTCTCTTTTCTTTTCTTTTCCTCCCTCCCCTCCCTGTTAATAATGTGCACATAAATATTCTTGTACAAATATCCTTACGTAGAACTGTACTTCATTAGAGTTCCCTAAATGGGTTTTCTAGTTTGGAGGGTATGCACATTTTAAATTTTAGTATATTCTGAATGTTACTTTTATATAATACATTGCATTTTAATTTTTGTTTTGTTTTACATGACTGCTTCCTTCACTAAACTGAGTTCCTAGAGGGCAGGGACTCTTTCCTATTTATCAATGTTTTTAGCTATAAATACTTAATTTTTTATTCTGCAAATAAAAGATTTGACTATTTAGCCATATTAATATGACTATGTTTTGCCTTCCCTACCCTCTTACAGTCCATCTTAATGCTAAACACCTTCCCTAGGACTGAAACCACCATTGATTTCCACCTTTCCTCAATACCAGCAATCCATATAGTGTGTCACAGATCAACGATTGGTTAAATGCTACTCTATAACCTTAGCTGATTATTTAGTATCTTAGTTATAGTGAACTTCCATTGAGAACAGATGATCAGCAATTTGAGGCCATCAATCTAATATATATGTGTATATGTGTTTATACATTTTATATACTACATATATAATGTATATGTTATAATGTATACTGTATATGTATATAACAAAGGATAATTATTAGTACTTTTATATACTCATTAAATGTATTTTTATATGCTAATTATATGGACTAAGTTTATGTATTCTGAGACTGTTATGAATCTACATTGACCACATTTTCTAAATGATCATTCTGTTCATTGCGTACTGGAGGCACAGTTAAAGGTATAAGGTAGTGGCTTTCAACCTCACCTGTACATTAGAATCATATGGGGTGGGGAGCTCTTGAAAATGCTTAGACCCCACTTCCATCTGATGGAATCAGAGTCTGGGAGGGCAGAGTGAGAACCCAGGCAACTGTGTTCTTAAAATTTCACCAGGTAGTTCTGATGCACAGAAGGTTAAGACCCACTAGTAAAAAAACAAACAAACAAAAAAAAAGTAAGACAGTTGTCTCTTTCTTAAAGTTGTATTTTTCTTGCCCTGATATACAAATGTGGGGACTTCCATCTAGATAGTCAAAGTCCAAGCTATTGTAAATAATACAAACACAAGTGACCTTATGGAAAGTTGAGCTTAGATGGAAACTGAGAGCAAGTTTCAAAGCCAAGAGATTTGATTGATATACATGAAAATAGGTGGAATTGAAGCAGACTAGGGACGTTTTCTTCTTTTTAATTGAGATACAATTGACATTGTATTAGTTTTAGGTGTACAAATTAATGATTTGATATATGTATATATTGTGAAATAACTACCACAATAAGTTTAGTTAACATCTATTACCACACAGTTGCAAAAAATTTTTTTCTTATGCTGAGAACTTTTAAGATCTACTCTCAGCAACTTTCAAATATGCAATACAATATTGTTAACTACACTCACCATACTGTATATTGCATCCCCAGGAATTATTTTGTCTTATAACTGGAAATTTGTTCCTTCTTGACTACCACCTAGTGATGCTTTCTGTACTGGGTTGAATACTGTTCCCCCAAATTTGTATTCACCCAAAATCTGTGAATGTGACCTTATTTGGAAATAGGGTCTTTGCAGATGTAATCAAGCTGAGATGAGATCATACTGGATTGGGATGGGCCTTAAACCCAAATGACTAGAACCCTTATAAGGAGAGGTACAGAGATATAGATACACAAAGAGGGAGGAAAGCCGTGTGAAGATGAAGGCAGAAATTGGAGTGATGCAGCTAAAAGCCAATGAATGCCAGGGATGACTGGCAACCACCAGAAGCTAGAGGAGGAAGGAAAGTTTCTTCCCTAGAGACTTGCTGGGGAGCACGGTCCTGCTTCAGACTTCTAGCCCCCAGAACTGGGAGAGAATACATTTCTGTTGTGTTAAGTCACCAAGTTTATGGTAATTTGTTATGGAAGCTCTAGGAAACTAATAGAGTTTCCTAAATTTTGTATGGGCCCCAAGCAGCAATATATCATAGCCTCCCCATATTTATGCATATTTAAATGTGTAGGCCATGTTTAAAGGAGAAAATTTAAAGCAGAAATGTATTGGAGATTTTTTTAAATTTGGAAAGCCCTGTCCTGTCACCTTGCCTAGTTATTTAATTATAACAGATTTCAGTTACTTCCTTTGGGTTTTCTAGAGATGCAGTCAACCATATGCAGATGATTACATATAACTGTATTTCTTCCTTTTGATAATTTATGCTTTTTAATTTTGCATCAAGCCCTGTTAATCAGATCATCAAAGCAATATTACTTATAAATGATAGAGAGAGAACATATCTGCTCTGTTTCTTTTTATGTTAGGAATAACGCTAGTGTTAAATCATATATAATGTTAATTATTTGTTTTGAATAAAGATGTTTGATATTGAGAAAAATACCCTTCTATCCCAATTTTTAATAGTACTATTATTAGGCATGGATCTTGACTCTTATGAGTGGATTTTTTTCATTTACATAAGTATGATTTTTTTCTTATTAGCCTATAAATTATTTTCCTGATTCACTTCATATGGATGTTTGAATATTAACTGATATAGTCCCTGGATATTGTGAATATTTATTTTGTTTTATATTTTCCATATGTACTTATTCCATAGGAGATTCTTCTGTCTCTTTTATGACAGATTTTTATATTAGTATTTGCTTATACATTTAAAATCATCCTTTGTACTCTTCATTTCTTCTCCTTTTATATTCAGTTTTTTATTAACTCCTGGTTTTCTTTCACGTTAGTTTTACTATAACTTTATTATGTTAGTTGTCCCCTCAGTTCCTGGATTAATTTATTTCTCTTTTTATCTTTTATTACTTCCTTTTTCATATTTTCTCAGGTTGACTGTTTGTCCTTTTTGTAATTTCTTTATTTTTATAATAAAATATTTGAGGACATACATTTGTTTGCTACTATAGTCAACAATAACACTGGTTTGTAATGTAATACTCCTTTTGATTATTTTCTAAATAATGTTCTTACATCATCTCCTAGATATTACTTATGAGTGTTCAGTGCTTAAAAAAAATTCTTTCTTCTTTGATATTTTTAATATACATTACTAACCTCCATCTTTATTAAATGTGATATGAGAATTTGTCAAATAAATTATTTGAGGATACATTTTAAAATATATTTTATGGTATCTTATATAATTATTATTTGTAGATGATACAAGAGTATTTCCAAATATTCAAAAAAGAGGTATTCTCTGTAAGGTAAACAACTTGATATTACTCCATTATTTAAATATCCTAATATTACATATATTTTACTTGTATGACTTCTCATAAGCTGATAGTATTTTAAAATTCTGCTGTATTTCTGTTTATTTCCCCTTGATTAAAAGTTCAACTGACTTTATCAATATAAAACAGCACTTTTATCCTGGTTTAAGCTCTATTGCTTTAATTCTACCTTGATTACTATATGTTCATGTTTGCTTGGACGAATTTATTCATCTGTTACTTCAAAGCCTTTCTGTATCATTCTGTTCTGAGTGTCCCTCTGTTTATAGCAAGTTATTGGATGCTGTTTTAAAGCCAACCTGACTTATCCAGACAGTGTCTTATTTTTGTCAATTTATATTATGATTTATTTTATTGTTTTCATTTAAATTTACTTAATACTTAGTACTTCTCTGACTAGAAAATGCTTTATCTGCTTTTATTTCTTTTGTGGTTTGGAAGATAAATGTTTGGTCTAAATTATCATAAATCTATAGTAACCTAATTATTAAAATGTTAGTTTGTACTCTACTTAATGAAATGTTAGGAATGTAGTGCTATATTTTAATTTCAGATTACTATTTAATCTTGGGACACAGATCACATTTTTTACATAATTAATTTTTTTATTTTTTTATTTTTTTTTTTAAAGTTTTTTTTTTTTTACTTATTGATTGATTGCTTGATTGCTATGTTGGGTCTTCGTTTCTGTGCTAGGGCCTTCTCTAGTTGCGGCAAGCAGGGGCCACTCTTCATCGCGGTGCGCGGGCCTCTCACCATCGCGGCCTCTCTTGTTGTGGAGCACAGGCTCCAGACGCGCAGGCTCAGTAGCTGTGGCTCACGGGCCTAGTTGCTCCACGGCATGTGGGATCCTCCCAGACCAGGGCGCGAACCCGTGTCCCCTGCATTAGCAGGCAGATTCTCAACCACTGCGCCACCAGGGAAGCCCATAATTAGTTTTAATAGTTATTAAAATTTTACATATTTTATTATAGGCATGATACTATTTATGAGCTTCAGTTTTTAGTGTATACTTTTAACTTTTCCGTATAATTTATCTATATTTGTTTTTAATGCTTACTACCACCTTTTTGCTACTACAACTTTCCAATCTTCAGTCACTTCTAAATTCAGTTCTTCTTACTTTGATAAAAATGCGTAAGCCATTTTAAATAAAATAAATAACCTGGGTAGCATATCTGAAATTGTCTTTTTATTCACATCTGAAATTATCACCTTGGCTGGGTATGTAATCCTTGTAGCATGATTATTTTTTCTCTAAACTTCATGGGAGCATTTTCTTTGGTATCATTTTATTATTGAAGTGAAAATATAGTGTCTTTTTCTTTTATTATGAATGAAAGATTTCAGGATGTATTCTTCATTCTCAAAATGTAAATTTTCATTAGATCATATGTTGGAGTTAATCTCTATTCAGTTATTTTTCTCAAATACTGTGAGTCCTCTCAATTTCCAGTTTGAGGGTTTTTTCTCAAATTGGGAGTTTTCGCTATTAGATTTTCATCATTGCTTCCTTTCTGGGAAGAATACTTGTTACTTATAGATCAACTCTCATCTTTCTCAATCTGTACTAATATCATCTGCCTTCTGAATGTACTCATTCATTTTAGCCTCTTCAATCTCCTTTTGATGTTCACAATCTCAGGTTATTTACTGCTTTCAACACTGATTTTACTTCTGTTATTGCAGTTTAGTTTCACTGTCTTCTTATTGCTTTGTTCTCCTCTTATTTATTACAATAACTATTTTTAGTCTTGTTTGTATCTAAAGCAGGTATTTTCTGCCTTTCCTAAACGTCAGCATATTTGGGTGAGAAGGGTTTTCTTCTCAGCACTTGGCTGCATTTCTCTTGTATTGCTACATTTTTTTAAAGGCCCACGTAGGTGTTTGAACACAAAACATTCTATTCTAATTGTTTGAGGAAGACAGTTAGTTTTTGAGAATTTATATTAACTTCATCATACTTGCCCGGGCTGCTGTCTCCCAGACCTGGAGCTGGGCTGTTATGTGACAAACCTAACAGAGTACCTACATAGCAAGTTTTTAGCAAGTTCTGGGGCCAGCTTATAGGTATGCTATTGAATAAGTTCTCCAGACCACCCTCCCTACACCCAGTAGACCAATGACTTATTTCAGTCGTCACTGGATCTGAAGTTCTCAACACTTTGAAAAACAAGGCTACCTGGGAGAGAATTTTTCTTTGGCAGTTGGGCTGTAAAATGTGAATTGGGTTCAACACAGTCCACAGAACTAAAATTCTAAATAGAATGCTATGCCAGGGTCTAGATGCCCAAAGAGAGATGGCCAAATGAAAATGATAGAGAAGGCTTCAGAAAAGAACTGATTCATAAATGTTTTCCTTAAATTAGCAGGATTATATATATATTCCTATCAAAATTTGGCATTTTCCTATTTTTTCCTTCTTGCTATTGCTTGGAAAATTGATTCAATTTCATTAAAACTTTACAAGGGTTTCTTGATGCTTCTCCTGTCACTGTCTTCCAGAAGTTCCAGAAGCATATATATTTTCCATTTACAGAAATGATATATTCTTCAAAACTTTCTTTGCCTTGGCTTAATTCATCCTTTTTCACTTAATACAGAGTAAAGGAAGGATAATCTGGCCAAAATGTGTTCTTTCATGAGGCTGTAGAGTGATTACAATAATCAGCCTGAGTTTATGCATAACTCCACAGATAGTTGTGTGCACGAGTGCACACATACACACACATTGTGTAAGCCCTTTTATTTTTCTAAAGATCCCAAATTTCCTGTTTTCTTAGATGTCTTGGTAGTTCTTTATTTTCCCATGTTATTGTTGCTACATTAAAATTCCATCCATTTAAAAGTTTCCTGCAGTGATCTTATGGAGTCTATTTTCCTTAATCTAAAAGGGGTTGGATTTTGTAAAATGAGAGGAAAGTAACTAACTTCTGGGGCTAGACCAAAAAAAAAAATATAGTGTCCACCTGGTTCTCAGTCTCTTGAGACTTGCTCTTGGGATCCAGCCTCCATGGTGGGAGGGGCCATGTGTAGGTGTTCAGATAGATGGTTCCAGCTGAAGTTACAGCAACAGCCAGCATCAGTCACCAAACAGGTGAGTGAGAAAGTCATCTAGATGAATTCAGCCTCACCACTATATGACAGCCACCACATGATGGAAAACTACTTTGCCGAGCCCATATTCAGAACTGTGGAAGATAATACTAATAACTGATTGTTGTTATTCTACACCACTAGGTTTTTTGTTTTTTGTTTTTTGTTTTTTGTTTGGTTTGCTGTGCAGCTAGAGATAACTGGAACAGTAGGATATCTCACCTTTTATTAAACTCAATCAGCATGTATCTAATTCTACTTAGCAAATATTCAAAATCTCACTCTGCTAATTTTCTATCTTTCCTGAAGATTGGGATATTAGATCTACTTAATTTATGTACTGAAAGCGAAGTCAAATACGGTAGAAAATAAGGAAGGGCAAATGAGACAGAGCCTAACTCATTTGCACCAAAATGCATCTGACCCTTGCCTCAGGTACATCCCAAGCTTGCAAAGATCTGAATGGAGGTCTGGACATTGTTAGAGAAGGGGATCATCAGAAACTGTCATAGCATTCCCCTTCTCCATGGTAGTTTCCATGTATTGCCACACACTGTAGACATTTAATAGGTTCTGCCAAGATTATTTAAGGCTCCCCCACTCTTCCAGAAAGAGGTGATGTTTGAAAATATTCAATGCCTCGTTACTTGTCACCAACAATATTTAATATCTAATAAGAGCTATCACTTATTTCCGAACAGGCACTGTTTAGAAAAATTAACTAATTTAATTCTCACAGCAAACCACGAGGCAGAGTCTATTATTATATCCATTGTTCAGAGGGGGAGACTGAGGCACTGAAAGCGTAAATATTTTCTCTGAGGCCACACAGATGATCGATGGCACAGCGAGAGTTCAAAGCCAGGCAGGCTGGTTGTCGAGGCTCTTTTCTTAACCCCTAGGTTACATGTTGTAATGCTTTTCAAGGAAGAGTTCCTTTTCTAGCTTTTGGGTTTTGTTCTGGTGTGTTCCATGTTTCTGTCATTTCTGGGATGTCAGCCTCGTGCTTTGAGACCTTTCTTTGTAGCCCCAGGAGGTCGTTTCTTTTTGACTTTGCAACTGCTCTAAGTACCGTCTTTATTTAAGGAGGCTTTATCAGTGATGTTGGAGGATATTCTTCCTCTTAATAGATTCTGCTGAATAGTGACTGCTTGCTAAATTTGTTAATAATAATTCTGTGCAGGCTGCAGCTCTCTGGCCTCCCCACCTTTTTAGAATTTTCTGTGTGTTTCTTCTCAGAGGGAGACATTTTCCCAGCAGGTTCGTTGTTCTCTTAATTCTCTGGTGATAGGAGGACTTGTGTCGGTGGGAAAAGCTAATTCCCATTGGGAACTTGAGTTAAAAATAAAACCCAGCCATTGTACGGGATCCTGGTTCTTGCGGTGTGACATCACTGTCACACAAAGGTTTGTTCTATAGCTAGCCTACACCCAAATGAAAGCAGGACCTCTGCAGAGGAGGCCCCAAAGGAGCCCCTTATATGTGCCCACAGATCACTCTGTTAGCTGCAGTCATGTAGTCATGTCTTTCCTCTTCTTTCTTTTTTGCTCTGATTTCCATTAGTCCCTGTCCTTTACCTGTAAAGTTACTCAGAAAAGCCTCATCAGTTATGCCAATGCCAATGTTCAAGTCACAATTCTGTTTCTCGATGTTCCCTCTCTTTCTTTTTCATGATGCCAACAGGGTTCTGGATTCCATTCAGAGGTACAAGGGAGGTCCTTCTTCCCCTTCTGTGCCAGTCACCTCCTCAGCTTATCCCTTCTTGTTCCTAGAGACTCAAATTTTTTTTTTTTATTGAAGAGTTTTGAAAACTTATGGATTTTGGGACTTAATACTTGTCAAGCTCTGACCAGAGGGCTGAAGAGGGAATAAATAACAGAGCCTTCTACCCATTCTCCCTATTTTTTTTCTGGACCTTTCTCTTTTTTTTGTTTTTTTCATAGTTACAAAACAAAAACTTCCAGGCATGTGAACGGGGGTGAAAGATGCTGTGGGATTGCTAGAAGAGGAGGTGTAATCTAATACCGCCAGAATTTAGCCAGGAATGTCTGGTTATATCATTCAAAGTTTCCTCAGCAACAGTAGCTGGAAATAGAATTTTTAACCACTTCATTTTATGCCCAATGTCATAGGGACTATATCATGAGATGACAGAGAATCCCAAAGGTAGAAAGAAAGAGGGAAAGGCAGGAAGATATGGGCCTTTATTTATGGCCTTTTGTAGTAAGTGGTATTGGAGATGATTCTTGAAAAATGGCTGAAATTTAGCTAGATATAGAACTAATAAATGAAAACACAGAAATATGCTTTTCCTTCTTTTTCTTTTTTCTCATTCCTCTTCTTCCCATATTTTTATTTACTTTTTTACTACTAAAGTAAAAGCTTAATACTCATGCTATAAATAACAATATAAAGTAAGACTATCCTAAGGCATAAAGTAAGTTTTGCCCATTTGTACAGAAATCCAACACTATGTAGCATCTTCATCAAATTTCCAAGTATTATTGATAATTTATACAAAATTACTATAAAACAAATCAATTTAACAGTTTATTAAAAAAAAACTTATTGTGGTTGTTTCTATTTTTGCCATACTCCTTGTGTTGAGATTTCAGACCAACAGAAAAGTTGAAAGCATAATACAAAGAATATCCATATATCATCCTTTGCCTGGACTCATGTGCTACCTTTTTGCCACATTTGCTTTCTCTCTCTCCATGCACACACACATGCACATACACACACACACACACACACACACACTTGTGTGTGTCTGTATACATGGACATATTTATATAATTTTCACTGAACCATTTGTAAGTAATTTGTAGACATCACGAAGCTTCACCTCGATATACATCAGCATCTAGCTTTTAAGGGCATTCTCCTACTTTCCATCATCACTCTCAGGAAATTTTACCTCACTACAATAATATCAAATGTAAAGTCCCTATTCAAATTTCTCCAATTGTCCCAACAATGTTTTTTTTCCTACCTGATCCAGGGTACAGACATACATGGCATTTAAGATGCCATATATCTTTGTCTCCATTAATCCAAAGTAGTCACTCCTTTTGTAGTCTTTAGTGATGCAATTTTGATGAGTCCAGGCCAGCTGTTTTGAAAAATTATGATCAGAGTCACAATTTGGGGAAAACAGTAAATAGTATGATGCTCTGTGGAGGTTTTCATTTTAAGTTGGGGATTTTGATTTGGTTTTGTGTTTCTGATCTTGAAAAGAGTGATGTAATCAAAAGCACTAAATCATTCCTTAAATAGTTATTTTTTCAAAGGATAAGCAGAAGAGAATCTGAGATCTGCCTTTTCTCCTAACTTACAATTTAAGTCAATCAAATAACTAAACTCCCAAAATCAGAGAGAGTATGGAAGACTGAAATTAGCACAGTTTGAAAGAGGTGGCTTCAGCTTAATATTGATTCTGCTGCTACTTAGTAATGACTTCATTTTGGATAAGTTGTTTGGGTTCACTTTTCCCATCTGTATATGGTGGAATCATCCCTATTCTTCCTATGCTATGGGGTTATCATAATGGTCAGAGGAGATAAATGTGTGAATGTGCTTCAGGGACTGTAAAGCACTCTATAAGTAAGTGAGACTCTGCCTGGATACCCATATGATGAAAAACATCTCCAGAAAGGACCTTAATTTCCTGGAAGTTGGTCAGGTGTACACTTACTGTCCAGAGGATCATGCAAACATTTCTTACTGTTTATTTCTGGCTGCCTTACAGTCCAAGACTTGTTTCTGTTCTCGATAGGCTCCCCACTCCCACTACCCTTCTGATAAGCTTTCATTCCTTGAAGTTATATATGCAAGTTCTGTTTCTCAGCAAGTTGTATCTTCAGGATGAAATGCTAATAAAACAAGTTATATTCTTGCTAATATATCAGTACAGACAGCTTCTCATTGTACAACTTTGATGTCAGTATGCTAACAAATCGTCCCCCACCAGGGGTAAATGTGGGGAGGGACAAACCTGAGAACCTTGTTCTGGCATGTATGCCATGATTATTAATAAATGTAAAATAAGCAGGTAATTTGTCAAGATATTCCAACTTGAATCATGCTTTGGTTCCAGTTACGAGAAACAGAGCATGAGAAAGTAAACTTGCTGGCACTGTTAGTTTTCTTGCTCTTAATGTTGAAATACCCCATTTCTTACCATTTAGAAAGCAGTTTTTAGAAATTGCTGATTATCATGGTGTTCCAAAGTAAAGCAGAGATGGAGTTATAGGAAGTTATGTCAACACATCCTGAACTAAAGGCAGAATCAGAAGACATAGAAATTCAGTAAGTGCTCTGTTAGATTACACCGTGTAGCTACCAAATGTCTTTAGAGGTTGGTATTCCAAGGGAACAGGCAAAAAGTCATATTAATTTAAATAAAGTTTAGCTAAATAGAAATGAGGAGTTACATAATTATGAGATCAACTGTTTCAGCATTTTGCCAACGGAAACATTTTCTGCCTAGAGTGAATTCCCTAATGTTCATTCTAACTTCAATGACTCAAGTAATGGTTTTTATACTTCTCAGATAATTGGAGAACATTATGAAAACGATCACATGTTATTGCTTATTCAAAACTGCCAAATATATTGTTCCTGGAAGGCTGTTACTATGCAAATCCCTTTTTCAAAAGGCAACCAGGAACTCAATTCTTTTTTTGCTGCTATTTAAGAAGTGTGCAACGTATATAATGTACAAGAAAAGAAGAAATAGAGGAGGTAAAAGTATTGGAAACATCTTTTAAAACGTATAAAGATGTGTTATAAACTGAAATTGAGCCATCACTAGATTATATTTGAATATATCAGAAAAATGTTTTGTGTCATCTTCAATTCAAAAAAGTTTCCTGTTGACTACTAAATAGAGCCCAAGCTCCTTCCTCTGTTAACCATAGCCCTTCCCACCTTGATCCAATTGCCTTATTTCTCACTTATACATGCTATACTGCTGGCATATTTCACTTATACCCTTTCATTGATTTTTTTTATTCCAGCCCAAATGAACTATTCATTCTTACTTGTCAAAAAACTCAGAATGGCCATCATTAAAAAGTCTACAAATAATAAATGCTGGAGAAGGTGTGGAGAAAAGGGAACCCTCTCCACTGTTGATGGGAATGTAAATTGGTGCAGCCACTATGGAGAACAGTATGGAGGTTCCTTAAAAAACTTAAAATAGAGTTACCATATGATCCAGCAATCCCACTCCTGGGTATATATCTGGAGAAAACTTTAATTCTAAAAGATACATGCACCCCAATGTTCATAGTAGCACTATTTACAGTAGCCAAGACATGGAAGCAACCTAAATGTCCATCAGCAGATGAATGGATAAAGAAGATGTGGCATATATATATATATATATATATATATATATATATATACACACACACACACACACACACACAAAACAATGGAATACTACTCAGCCATAAAAAAGAATGAAATAACGCCATTTGCAGCAGCATGGATGGACCTGGAGATTATTATCCTAAGTGAAGTAAGTCAGACAGAGAAAGACAAATATATATCACTTATATGTGAAATCTAATTTAAAATGATACAAATGAACTTATTTACAAAACAGAAACAGACTTACGGATATCAAAAACAAACTATGGTTACCAAAGGGGAAACATGGGAGGGAGGGATAAATCAGGAGCTTGGGATGAACATATACACACTGCTATATATAAGATACATAACCAACAAGGACACACTATATAGCACAAGGAACTCTACTCAATATTCTGTGAATAACCTATAAGAGAAAAAAATCTAAAAAAGAATGAATATAAGGATATGTATAACTGAATCACTTTGCTGTACAAATGAACCTATTTACAAATCAGAAATAGACTCACAGAAATAGGGAAAAAAAAAAACTCATGGTTACCAAAGGGGAAAGGAGGCAGGGAGGGATAAATTAGGAGTTTGGGACTAACATATACCCACTACTATATATAAAATAGATAAACAACAAGGTCCTACTGTATGACACAGGGAACTATATTCAATATCTTGTAATAAACTGTGATGGAAAAGAATATAAACAAGAATATACATACACGTATAACTGAATCACTTTGCTCTACACCAGAAACTAACACAACATTGTAAATCAACTATACTTCAATTTTAAAAATTATGCTTTTCTACATCTATGCTACAACATCCTTTATTTACAAAGCTCCCTTGGTCCCTTCTTAGCTTTCATGATACTTTAATTGTGCCTATTTCAGGGAGCATAGTACCTGTAGAAGTGCTTTGTTACTCAGATCTACTTCTTGCCCCTCCTTCCACGCAGCTCTCACTTGCTCAGCTACTTGATGTCTTGGCCAAAGACAGCTCACAGGTGAGTCCCTCTTCAGGCATTCTCTACTTAAGGAACTTGCAAGCCAATGCTCGGGCCCCTTGTAGGGAGAGGTCAGCCCATACCAATGACTAGGGGTGCAGACTGGGCTCTCTTGCCTCCTCAGTTCACAACCATTTCGAATGTCTATTCCAGCTCCAAAGCTCCCTGAGGGGGTGGCTGAAGTCTGTGTTGCAACTGTGTTGCAGTTCAGCCTTTCCCTCTACTCGGTCCTGCTTCTCTCCTTCCCTTGCAGATACTGTTACTGAGAGAACTCCAAGAAACTACACGCATGCAAATTTCTGTTTCAGAATCAGTTTTCTGGGGGAACCTCACATAGACATTTGGCACTAGAAGTTGTTTGAAGAAGCATATTCTAAAATCACACTTTGGCTGGATTGCCCACTGGTTGGCTGGAAGTGAGAATCACATCACCTGTGCTGTACCAATTTTCAGTGCTGAAAAGCAATGGGATACAAGTGTAAATGAATGCAATGGCAAGTGAAATTGGTTTGGGGTTAGTATTTATAAGGACTGTGAAGGTGCATGGCTATTGCTGAAGGCAATCGACATTGGAAGAAGTCAAGGAATGTCTGGGAGTGATTAATCCCCAATTAAAAGGCCAAGTGTGAAAGCCAGAGGACCTCTTGGACCACACAAATAGTCTTTCATCCTCTGCAACCCAGGCAGAAAACGCTCTGTGGCCAAGGACTTAATTAAAAGGGAAGTAGAGATTTGAAGTACGTTGAGAATTCAAGTCAAGGTTAGGACTATTGTGGGTATGAAAGGCACCCTGAGACTTGGGATGGAGACATTTGGGTTGATGCACTGAAATTTTTAAGTCCATGTTTTCCCGCGAATCCTCTCGGCCTACAAAAGTAGCCCATCCTTCCCAAATTAAGCCTAATGCTTCTCCCTCACCTGAAGAGGATACAGAGGCCTCTGCCTTGCGAGACTACGCATAACTCCTCAGAAGCTAATCTCCTCTCCACTCCTGCCACCAGACCGCTAACTAAGGTAAAGTCACAAAAAATACTTGGCCGGAGGTGCTATGGGGATGCTATGGGGAGGAAAGGGATCTCATGCTCTAGGAGCTTGAGACCTAATATGAAGACAGTACAGAATATATCTGAATCTAGATTTTAGGAATGCTGGATCAAGGAAACAAAGTTAGTTTAGAGTTTATCAAGATGGAAGCACTTTCCTGTGATATAGGATTTAACGCCCTGACAAGGACTCTGGGGGATACAACTGACACACCGCTAGGATGAACCTGGACGATTCCAAGTTCTTGGCTGCTTTGACCAACTAAAGGGCTACACTAGCTGAAGTAGAAAAGCCAGAAACGGTGGCAAATGGAGGAGGAAAGGATCAAGCATCTTAGAGAATTTGACCTGTTAGAGAAGATATATTATACAGAGCTAGAAAACCCACCAGCCAGTTATGTTCTGCAGAGGGTCTGGAGAAGATGCTAGTACAGGACTGAGCTCCTTGATGCTATTGGGGATGAAAGAACCTGAGACAGCAGAGTAGAGGTGAAGAGCAAAATGTGTGCATTTGCTGTTATAAGAGGCAAAGGTCGGAGTTTCAACCAGGATCCTGACCTGCAGAGAGCTTAGAAGTGGTTAAAAGAAAAAAGTCCTGGGGCTTCCCTGGTGGCGCAGTGGTTGAGAATCTGCCTACCAATGTAGGGGACACGGGTTCGAGCCCTGGCCTGGGAAGATTCCACATGCCGCGGAGCAGCTAGGCCCGTGAGCCACAACTACTGAGCCTGCGGGTCTGGAGCCTGTGCTCCGCAACAAGAGAGGCCACGATAGTGAGAGGCCCGCGCACCGCGATGAAGAGTGGCCCCTGCTCGCCACAACTAGAGAAAGCCCTCGCACAGAAACGAAGACCCAACACAGACAAAAATTAATTAATTAATTAATTTAAAACTATTAAAAAAAAAAAGAAAGAAAGAAAAATGTCCTCAAGGGCAAGATAAACAGGTGGCCAACAAGCAAGTCGCTTAATTTGTATGACTGGTATAAACTGAGGCAGAGGGCAGCCAAAAGCTCAGGCTCAGAAATGCTACCCTCTTACCCTTCTGTTGGGTATGTCAGCTGAAATCTTGTTTCCCAATGAAAGGAAGTGGGGTGGGGTTAGGGAGTGGGGAGGAAAAGAAAAAGAAGGGACAAGGGAAAATGAACAGCAGGGGAGGAGGAAATGATAGTTTAAAAATCTTCACCACAAACTTCTCACACCCTGCAACCAGAAATACCAATGGAAAGCCTCATTCAGGTTACTTTTTATTTGTTGTGTATTCACTATCAAATGATCAGTCTTCTCATCCAGATATTTTAAACTTTGGAAGTAAAAGGGTGGCATAGAGGATTGAATGGATCTGATGCTCTTTTTAGGCTGAGGATAGAGAGGAAATAGCTATGTACTTTTTTTCCCCCTTGTATCACTCAATGCAAATAGAGGCAGATACACACGAATAAAAGAAGTTTATCCCAAAATGTCATTTTGCAGACTGTGTTTCTGTAGAATGCACGCTATCATTTGATGGTTTCATTCTCGAAGTAGACTTAATGAAGCTGAAATACCGTGCAAGTAAAAAGCAATATTGCTTTAATATTAATCATATGTGCTGGTCTTAAAATATGTGTACAAATTCTTTGATATTTCTTCTTTCAAAATGTGGAGCTTAATTTGGCTCCCCTTGCCTATAGAATGGATTTAGTGACTTATTTCTAATGAATAGGATATATCAGAAATGACTGTATGCCATTTTCTATAATAGGTCATAAAAGGTATTATGTTTCCTCTTTGCTCTCTCTCTCGCATCCCTTACTCTCAGGAGTGTGATAAGGACCCTCAAACAGCCCAGTGAAGAGGTCCACATGACAAAAAAACTGAGGCCTTCTGCCAAAAGCATGTGAATGAATCATCTTTGTCGTGGATCTTCCAGCTCTACTCCAGCCTTCAGGTAACTTCAGCCCAAGGTGACGTGTTGCCATGCAACCTCATGAGAGAGACTGAGCCAGAACCACTAAGGTAAGCCACTTCCAATTTTCTAATGCACAGAAAATGTAAGGTAAAAATGTTTGTTATTTTAAGTTGTAAGTTTGGGGTAATTTTTTATAGCAATAGATACCTGACACACTATAGTAAAGGATTTAATGATAGTTTTCTCATATTTTTATCATCAGGGCTGGTACTTAAGAAAGAGTAAATTTAATCAGAAATAACTGAAGAAGTAGAATACAAATGGAACTTCTGGCACCTTTCAGGAGTAATAATTAGCTGGAACATTTTTTCTTGGAAAATTATCTTTAATCATTTTGGGAAATTGTGTATAATTTTTATTAATTGAGTTCCTTGCTATTACACAAAATGAGGGAAATTTGGGGATACTGACTGTTGTTTTCCTAATAATATCATGTCCCTTTCTCGAATGATTGTTGGTAGAGAAACAGCTGGGTCATAAAGCAAGTCCATGGCTATCCAGGGTTGTGTCATTTAAGTGCTCTTTTCCTGGAATTTTGGTATGCTGTTAGCTCTTGTCTCTTTGGAAGAGGGAAATTATTAGCATCACTCATGAATGGTACTGGCCTTTTCATTGGATAGGAGAATTGGGTTGGCTAGTCTGATGTGGTTCTTCTCAGAGAATCTTAAAGCCTGGAGGAAGAGTACTTCCTTCCACTCTTCATGTCATAACTAATTCCTGTGGATCCTTTTTGTTAAACACCCTAGGAAATCATAGCTTTCCCAGTTGCAATATAGGATTATAACTCCAGATACTTGAGACTGTGTAAAGCTCATGGTTTGCTTTTTCCTCTTTCCCTTCTTTTCTCCCTTTCAGAATAGTTGGATGCCTAATATGTATCAGGTTCTATGCTTGATGATTTGTATGTGAAGTTCAGACAGACAGTTTTTGCTCATAAGAAATTTGCAGTTAAGAATGGAAATGGACATGTAAACAGACAGTTATCAGAGTGTAAATAATGCTAATAGAAGAGCCACTGAGCGCTATGCCATCTAGCTCGCTCAGATTTAGGATGTCAACAAAGGATTCTGGGAAGAAGTGGTACTTGGATGGGTTTTGAAAGATAAACATGAATGAAGTAGAGAAGTGTGGGGAAGGGCAAGCTAAGCAAAGAGAAATTCATATATAAAGTCCTAGAAGCAGAAGAGCTTGGCCCGTTCAGAGAAATACAAAGAGCCTAGGCTAGTTGGATGGCTGATGCGAACAGCTTGAGTGCGTTATGATGAGAGATGAGATGGGAGAGGCAGGCTTTATGAAAGGCCCTTTATGTTACACTGAGAAGAATGGACTTTATTCTTCTGGTTATAGGGATCTATTTAAGAATATTTAATTAATAAGCAGGTGGTGTTAACATGATCAGATATGCTTCTTTTCATAAGTTTGCTTTGTTGTCAATAAACAATGCATCAGAGGAAGCAATACTGGAGAAAGATGGGCCTTTTGCCATAATAATATTAGTCACATTTTAATAAGGACTTTGAGAAAGAGATGCACTAGGAATGATTCCAAAGCTGTGGGCCTAAGCCACTGGGTGAGTGGTGGTGCTGTTTACAGAGATGCGGAACACTGAGAGGGGCAGGGCCTATTTTTGGAGGTCAGGAGTTTGGAGTCAAGTGTTTTCTTTTGACTCTATTATATTTATGAGGCCTATTAACTAAATTATCATTATTCACTAAAGCTCTTTCTGTATTATGAAATTCTGTAAAATAGGCCGTTCGTCAAAACATTCTACAATGTACCACAGTTGCATGATAAATTAGCTGTTTTAAAAAGGAAAAAAATGTAAACTTTCATCACATATGTCACTTAATCAGTGACATGAAGAAAAAAGAATTCCATGGTTAATATCTTTATTCCTGGAATGGAATTTAAAGATGAAAAGTACAAATAAATTTGTAGGTAGAGATAATGATATCCGCGTGTTTAATGGGCAGTAGACTTTGATCTGAACACTAAATTGAGCAATCAGTGAAAAGTATGATAGCATTTGCCAGAGTTGATTGTGTTCATTGGTGGTTAATTAGAGAAGCTTATTTACCCCGTGGCCTGTGGGATCTTAGTTCCCTGACCAGGGATTGAACCAGTGTCCCCTGCAATGCAAGATGGATTCTTAACCACTGGACCACCAGGGAAGTCCCAATATGAATATTTAAAAAAATTTTTTTTCTCTCTTGTTAAGTATCAATGAATAATAATGCTATTTTACTTTAACTGACAAAAATCTCTGACAGTATCAAGAAAATCACTCATTAAGATCCATGGGTCATTAACCCTGAAATTTTATAAAAATGATTTGTTTAGAAAAATAAATTCAGACCTTTTAACAGTACTGATTAATCAAACATTAATTTATCGTCTTCATATAATCAAGCTTAGACCTGTAGGAGATTGTGTGCAGGCGAGGAAATAAATTGTAATTTTCCTTTGAGGCAAATACATGTTTCAATTGATATTATATGTTATTTTATCCAAAAGTAATGAATAAAAATAGAAACAATCACTTACTGAAATATCACTCATTAACTTGTTATTAAGAGAAGCCTGATTTTTAATAGATAGTCATTTGTTTTATAATTAGAAAATGCTATTGGGGGTGGTTGATTTGTAACATATTTTAGGATCTATTTATTTGGATCCACAGAAAGTACATAAAATAAGTCACGAATTTGTTCTGAGTAAAATTATTATAGCTATACTTGATTAATAACAGAGGCCACTTGATTCAGGGCAAATTCAAGGGCAAATTGTAGAGGAGGGTGAAATTGCTTTGATGCTTTGAATAGCGGGAGTCCCACAAGTTTTGATACCACTGGGCAAACATTGATGTGCACTCTAGTTGCTGTTTTTCACATGTTCACCATTGCCACCACTCTACCATAGCCACTTATTGGGCTCTTTGTGTCCCAAAACTTAAGTACTAATAGCTGTCTACATAGAAGTTTCAAGCAAAATTCTGTTGTATAAAGGAATGAGTGACTCAGTCAAATATTTAAGTAATTTGCTCTTGGTTCCAACAGCTAATAATGGCTTTATCTGTTACTATAAATGGTTTTATGTCACCAGTTCAAGTTAAAGTAGTGATGTGTAAATTGATTTGCTACCCCAAGCCATTTCATCAGTCTCCATTATAAACCAACCCCCATGCCCTTTAAGTGGGGTTGCTGCTGTGCTCACCTTCTGAGATGGCATGGGTCTGTTGATGCAATCAAGGTAAAGCTATCTCCCTTGACCCTGGGGTTACTGTAGGGGTTACATTATCTAAGTAGTTCCAATCAGAGAGGAAGTCAGAAACGCTGCTTTTTCACACAGCTTGGGAATGAACTTGAGACAGCATGTGACCTTGGTAGCTGCTGAGAGCCCCGTTGGAGTCGTGAGGGAAGCCAGGCAGAAGATAAGCCTGAACCACAGAAGAAGCAGCCTGTGGCTGCAAGAAGCAGCAGGAGAAGAGCTGATCAGAACCTTTTTGGAAACATGATCTACCTCTGGATTTGACGTTCTGTGAACAGAAAAATTCTTGCTTGTCTGTTTGAGTGGCCCTTCTGTTACTTGCAACTGAAAATATTTTAAATGATAGAACGGGCCTTTAAGCTGGCTTGAAGAAAAATGAGGCAGCTGACCTGAACAGGAAGTGAGAAAATGTACTGTCTTTTATTAGGTTTGAAGAAAACTCAGTGCAAAGGAGTACAGAATATGTAAAACGTCCATCTTTTTAAACCTTTTTAATGTGCAATATGACCCAAGAATACAGAAAAATAAACAAATTACAGCTTAATGGATTATCACAAAGTGATCATGCGAGCCAAGGAGGACATTTCCAGAAAACTCACTCCCCCCTTCCAATCACTACCTATTCCAATCTCTATTCTGAAGATTATTTTTGAAGTAGCCAAAGAGTCAAATGAAAATATATTATGTATACACACATTTTGTAGTCCTTAATTCTACCAGAAATTTTGGGGCATACAATTACATGCGATTTTATGCAATATCACAACTAGAGAACCAAATGAAACAAACAATTGTAGATTAAGTGAGAATAAAAGTAGAAAGATCAGGAAAAGATATATCCAATCACAAAGTTTCAGAAAGGCAATACATTTGACTTTGATGTTCCTAGAAGCCAGAAAAGAGAAAACAGAATCAATTTCATAATATATTATTCTCCTAAGAATCATAGGTAACAGGGAGTGCCCACTCCGTGTCAGAGATTTTTGTAGATGCCCTGTATGTTTAATGTCATTTAATATTTTCAATAATTCTACCAGGTAGAACTACTTTTCCACAAGGAGGAAAACTTTTCCACTACTTTTCCACAAGAAGGAAACAAAGACATCAGCATGTAAGTGGAGGCCACAAGATTTGGACCCAAGCTGTCGACTGCAAAGCATCCACCCTTGACCATAGGACTTACTTCCTCTGTGTGATAAATGAAAAGTTGCGGCTTAGAAGAAACACAGATTTACTGACAGATGGGATACCACTGCCGTCTGTCCTCATAAAAGATAGTCATTAGAACAATGTCACCCTTCAGTGGTATCCATAAAGCAAGTTAAAAGGCAATTTCCCTAATGTTCCTATGAAGTAAGGCCAATAATGAAGCATAGTTCAAATAAAGGAAATTCTAGAATTCTCTGTTTGGCTCGCCCAAGGATAAAAGTCAAGATTAGATGATTGCATATTCTTCAGAAAATCCTCCGGGATTAACACTTCTCACTTTTGGATTATTGATAATTCAAAGCAACTCATTTTGTCAGGTAACTGAAGTGAAGAAACTTAGCACCAACCAAGAGCAGATGCCCAGGTTAATACTCATTCATGTGGAGGCAGGGCTTAAAATCAGTGAAGTATCAATACTTCTTAAAGTGCTTCATGAGAAGCAGAAGGTTCAACTTCCTCATGGTTGTGGACTGAAGCAGGGTTGAAGCCGGAGTATTTCTTGAGCAGTGACTTGTGTTACACTCTGGGAGTACAAGTCACTTGTATAAGGCAAAGAATTCCAAGGTAAGAAGTTCATCGTTAAAATAAACAAATGGGACCTAATGAAACTTAAAAGCTTTTGCACAGCAAAGGAAGCCATAAACAAGACTAAAAAGACAGCCCTCAGAATGGGAGAAAATATTTGCAAATGAAGCAACTGACAAAGGATTAATCTCCAAAATATACAAGCAGCTCATGCAGCTCAATATCAAAAAATCAAACAGCCCAATCCAAAAATGGGCAGAAGACCTAAATAGACATTTCTCCAAAGAAGATATACAGATTATAAAGGGAACCCTCTTGCACTGTTGGTGGGAATGTAAATTGATACAGCCACTATGGAGAACAGTATGGAGGTTCCTTAAAAAACTAAAAATAGAACTACCATACGACCCAGCAATCCCACTACTGGGCATATACCCTGAGAAAACCATAATTCAAAAAGAGTCATGTACCACAATGTTCATTGCAGCTGTATTTACAATAGCCAGGACATGGAAGCAACCTAAGTGTCCATCGACAGGTGAATGGATAAAGATGTGGCACATATATACAATGGAATATTACTCAGCCATAAAAGGAAATGAAATTGAATTATTTGTAGTGAGGTGGATGGACCTAGAGACTGTCATACAGAGTGAAGTAAGTCAGAAAGAGAAAAACAAATACCATATGCTAACACATATATATGGAATCTAAAAAAACAAAACAAAACAAAAAATGGTTCTGAAGAACCTAGGGGCAGGACAGGAATAAAGATGCAGACGTAGAGAATGGACTTGAGGACACGGAGAGGGGGAAGGGTAAGCTGGGAAGAAGTGAGAGAGTGGCATGGACATATATACACTACCAAATGTAAAATAGATAGCTAGTGGGAAGCAGCCGCATAGCACAGGGAGATCAGCTCGGTGCTTTGTGACCACCTAGAGGGGTGGGGTAGGGAGCGTGGGAGGGAGGGAGACGTAAGAGGGAGGGGATATGGGGATATATGTATACATATAGCTGATTCACTTTGTTATACAGCAGAAACTAACACACCATTGTAAAGCAATTATACTCCAATAAAGATGTTAAAAAAAAAGTTAATTGTTGCCTGTGCTCAGAAGGATTGCCTATGAAGCCTGCAGCAACACAGATACTATGTATGGAGAGAAAGGGTGGACTAAAACAAAGAATACAATAAATGAGGTCGGGATTGGGAGAAAAGTAAAAGTAACACAAATACTTTAGACTAGTACAGATTTTATGAGAGATGAATTTTTGAATTTACCTGCAAAGACACTTTAAACTCTGACTTAAATTTTGTAAGCTATTGTGCTTTTTCCTAAAATTGAAGAGCAATTGCATTAAAATGCAAGTGTACCAACATTTCTAAGGGGAAGATTACTGAAATCTGTGCCTTGCTATCATAACATTTTTAAAAAGGCCACACAAATACTTGAACATTTTCAAGCGCAAGACAGTATGCTGGGACATTGCTTAGGATGCAACATCTGGTACTGAATGCCCTATGACAATAATTTGGTGATTCCATAAATTAATAATTATAGAAGGTATTATGTGGCAAGGCTTTATGTATAGTTTCCATGTGAGGTTGATTTTGAGAAATGTTTTGTATCTTTGTTGAAGAAATGGAGCAAGGGAGGGCAACTTACAAGAGTAAGGAAAGATATCACATTATGTTGTATAGCTACTTCCTTGTTGGAAATTCCACTAAAATATTAGAACAAGAATTTTGAATACCTTGCTTCTTACTGCAGCTCCAGCAGTGAATACAATACTTGGTACTTAAAAAATGAATAATTGCTGAACGAACAAAGGGCCATGTAAGGAGGAAACCATGAAGCAAGGTCAGAGAATGAGTTACTCAGTGAAGTGGAGGGAAATGTACACACAACAGGAGTAGTGAAAGCTCAGGCTTGAAAAAGAGGTTAGCTTGACCTTCTGTATGGTCTTCAATGCCAGCCGAAGTTGTTAATGATGGATTCATTATGGGTATAGCTACTCTTAGACATGTGACTAGAGGTGGGCACTGATAGGGTAGCTTCAGTTTGATAGTTTAAAAAAGCAGTGTAAGACATCAAATTTATAGAACTGTTGAATTTATCTTTTCCTTTTCAACCATCTGCTGTAACTGTAAATCTAAATCTAGTAATAACTTCAGAACACCTGGGCAATCAATAATCATGTCAAGCAACAAGAAAATAAAGAAGAACATCAAAGTTAGACAATATGAAGAAACTGCTATAATTCTGTCAACTCGGAACTGCTAGAAAATTAGTGATCTAGGCTTATTTACAAGCATAATTTAACTACTCATAAATCTCATTCAAACTTGAGTTTACAACCTCATTTTTGGTTGAGTATGGGACTCAGATGAATTACTGTGAAAATTCCTCTGGGAAATTACAGTTTAAGTGATGTTTTTCTTGGGGAAAAATAACTCAGATTTTTGGTCTATTACGACCTATGCTTAGAGTCAGAGTTTATTAGCATTAATCACTTAAGCTCAATGTGGAAGAGGGAAAACAAGATGATTAGGAAATTTCATTCTTTTATTAATTCAATATTACATAGTCCATTCTGTGACAATAAAATGAATTCAGGATTGTTATAATCTTATTGGTCGTTCCTGGGATTCAAACATCCTTAAAAAAGCCAGAAAAATAGATGTAATATGACAGTGCATTGTATTTGATAACGTAACCATATTCAGTTTGACAAGCAATAATTTATCCTGACCCTCAGTATTTCACAGGAACCCTGGGAAGAGAATTACCACTATTTCTCAGATAAATCTTGCCTTAAAAGATCATAGGTTATTTAGTTGATTATTATAACTGTTCTATTTATATAATAGCCATACAGATCTCTGCCTTTTATATTATGACTAATGTAAAATAAATTCTCATTTTGATAGAATATTTAGCTCATACCAGCATTTATCACTCAAATCTAATTATTGTGGTATCACATACATTTTTATTACTTTAATGACGTTACTATTTCTTTCAACTTATCGATCCTTTATTATATTTGCACTTCATTAATTATTTTTATTAGTAAAATAAACTAATAGTGAGAGTCAAATACGTCAGGTTTATTTTCATAATCAATTTCATATTATGGTTATTAGTTGGCAATGTGATCCATTTAGTAGTATTCTCTCTTTAGAGACTCTTAATACCAAACACTAAGATCTAAAAGGAACCATTATGGAGCCTCTCCCCTGCCTTCAGTTGAGCTGCATCCCACAGCTTAAGTGCTTTTTTCGTTAAATCTCCAATGACCACCTTGTCAGTAGCTTCATAACTTCACAGGGCATTTTCCACTTATCTGATTTTCCATTTATCATTTCTTTGCCAAAATAAGTAACATAGGAAATCAAAAAGATAAATATTTAAAAGTCAATCATTTTGAAATGAGAAAAAGATTTGCATATCAAGTCTCTAGAGGCTTAGTAACTCAATAAACTTAGAAGAAATCAGAAAGGAGAAGATGGAAAGATTTTAAGACATAAATGACATACTTTAATTAATCAGTTAACTTTTGCTTTATTTTATTCTTGAGACTATATGAAGTAACCATTGAAGATACGTTTAGAAATTTCTAAAAATAATATGTTAGGTCTTTAGTTATTAACTTGGAAATATGTATCTGAAATATATTTGAGTGAAAAAAATTTCCAACTAATGAGTTTAGATAGTATAATCTAACTTCTAAAAAAAAAAAACCTAGGAAAAAGCCCTCTCTTTATGTTTTAAAATAGGTGAAATATATATATAAAAGAAGAACAGGGTGTGTACTTAACCAAGGTCCAAGGCTATTACATAAAAAAAATAGTGTCTCTTTTAGTCCATTTGGGCTACTATAACAAAAATACCATAAACTAGGTAGTTATAAATGACAAACATTTATTTCTCACAGTTCTGGAGGCTGGGATGTCCAAGATCACAGTGCCATCCAACTGATGGTCTGGTGAAATGAGGGCCCTGCTTCCTCATTGATGGTTATCTGCTCACTGTAATCTCAAAAGGTGGACGGGCAAGGGAGCTTTCTTGGCTATATTTATAAGGGCACTAATCGCATTCATGAGGATTAATAATCACCTCCCAAAGTCCCCACCTTCTAATACCATCACCTTGGGGGTTAGGAATTCAACATAGGAATTTTGTGGGGACACAAACATTCAGAACATAGCAGAGTCCCTTACATTTTCTATTGAGTATTGTTGGCATAACTGCTTTCTGCGGGTAGGCCACGAATTGGGCTAAAGGTGTCTAGCAGTCAGTTTGGTAAGGAAAACCCGGACAGTTACCCAATTTCTAGTGTTTGTAACTTAAAAGCATATTGAGTACTCAAGTGAAGTACACATATTCCTGCCAAGACCAGAGGACTTGCCCCTGAGTGTTCATGCTAAGGAGGACACCCTGTAATGTCCTTGAATAATGTCTTTATTAATTTCCCTTCAACTAGCACAGCTATGCGTCTCACAGGTCTGTTTCTTATAAGGCTGCATAATGGAGGCCAGTGGCCTCCTGATGGAGTAAATTCAGAAAGAGCAAGTACCTTTATTTCACAAGAGCGCTCATATGAATTGGTACGAAAATATAGCATAAATATATTCAGCCATATTTTATTCTGTGGAGAGTTTTAAAGAGGCAGGGCCTAAATTAAATCTTTCCTTGCAATTACTATTTTCCTTGAAACCTCTCTGTAATTAAAAGCACATTTTTAAATTTAAACACATTATGTGCAAAAGTACTAAATCAAGTTGAAAAGGCAACATTAAAGTGAATTTTAAAGAAGAACTTCATTTTAAGTGGAGAGATTAGGAAGATTCTAAAGTAGTGTATCTAGCATAAGTTATTGATATTTCAGATTTAAAGTAAAATAATATAAAATTTATCTAGATCACTGTCTTCTAAAATATCCCCATTATTTTCTCTGCTACAACAAGCATATTTCGAGAGAAGGGGCAATCTAAGATTTGTTATGCCCTTATTAGGTAGTTGGAAACTCGTAGATACTGTTTCTTTTCAGTTTTTTTAATGACCCTATTAGATGGCAACCACAAGGCCTAGTAATTCATTTAAGTGACCTGAGTGGTAAGTGGCAAGTTCTGGTTCATCCCAAGGTCTAAGATTAGGAAATCTGTGCTCTTTCCAATACGCCAAGCAGCCCATGAGTAGTTTACCAAAGCTATTCTCAGAAAACCCTATCATTTGCTAGTCACCTGCTTCCCAGTTTTTACAAGGTTTGTTCTAAAGTAATCCATGACTGAACGTACGCCCCTATGTTTGAGAAGAACAAGGCGTTTCTTCAGAACAGGACAAGTTTACTTCACTGATACATTCATTTACTCATTTAAAATAATTTATTAAGCACTGCCCTGTTCCAGAAACCGTTCTTGTTTGTTCCAGAGCAAACTGGAGAAAACCCTCAGGGAGCTTATGGTCTCAGTAGGGATTATTACTCTTTCTTTCTTTCTTTTTTTTTATTGAAGTGCAATTGGCATAGGACATTATATTAGTTTCAGGTATACAACATAACTTTTGATATTTGTATCTATTGCAGAATGATCACCACAATAAGTCTAGTTAACATCTGTCACCAAACACAGTTATATAATTTTTTTCTTGTGAGGAAAAATTTTAAGATTTACTCTTAGCAACTTTCAAATATGCAGTATGGTACTATCAAATGTAGTCACCATGCTGTATGGGATTGTTAATATTGATCATGTTTTGACCATTTATACATCATTTATTACATGCAAATTCCCATGCTAAACACTTTACCTACATTATTGCTTTTAATCCTGAAAACTCTGTAAATTGTGTGTTACTATTGTTATTTTCACTTCACAGATAAGAAAATGGTGGTGTAGAGAGTTTGAGGATCTTTTCTAAAGTTACACAGTTAGTAGATGTATCGGTCAGCTTTGGCAGTAGCAAAAAACCAAAAAAACAAACAAAAAAAACCACCTGAAAATCTCACACATCTGTAGAAAAACTTTGGATGAGCTGCTTTGACTGGGCTTGTCTGGGTTCAGCTGGGCTTGGCTCTACACTGCTGGTGGGATTCAAGTCTCCTCTGAGTATCTTTTCATTCTGGAATAAAGATCCACTGTCTGAGGCAGGTTCTCATGGAGAAAGGAAGAAGCTCAGGGAGAGAGAATGACATGATGGGAACTGGCAAACTGTCACTTGAACTTACATTCCAGGGTCATAGCAAGTCACAGGTCAAGCCCAAAGTCAGTCATCAGGGAAGTATTCTCTGCCCACCTGGGGGCATGGCAAGGACAGAGAAAGAAGGAAGAATTGACCATTTTAGGCAATAGCACTGGGATTGAAACCCAGGACTGCCTGAATGTAAATCCTGTTGTTTTAACTACTTTCCTATTCTAAATAAACAGGAACCTATTTTATCTTCCTTTGGGATTATGGCTAGTCTTTTCTGAATGAAATTTCTAGTCAGGAGTAAATTTGCTGATTTTTTTCCCTCAATAATTGATAAAATTTAAGAAAACTTGTAATTTGTTATTGACATACAGAAGATTATCATCTATAGTTATGGTAATAAAATTCTTCTTAATCATATGGCAGATACCTAATAATTTCCTGCAGTGTATAAACTTTCTGTATTTTCTGCAACTTTACAGAATTCTGCAGTCATGTTTTCAAAGATATACATTGCTCAGTAATACAGTCTAATACTTTAAATCAATGTCATAGTTCTAGATGGTTGTCACTTTAAAGCATTTGGTCAACAATGGTGAGAAATGATATCACAGAACATTTCCGCTAGCTTTGGTAAATATACTTGGAAATTTATACCATGGAACAGACACTCTCAGATACTGCTGGGGTTTATGCAAAGTGTTACAAGTCCTATATGTAGCATTTCAGCAATACCTATGCAAGTTGCAAACCATTTGATCCAACCATCCCATTTCTGGGAATTTGTGTTGCACATATATGACAGAACAAATGCAAATTGTATTATTGTATATTGTAGTATCATATACAATAATATATTGTATATATTATATACATACAATATATAATATACACTATGTAGTATACTGTATATATAGTATATTGTATATATACTATATATATATTAACAGTACTATTTGAAATAGCATAAACTTATAAATGACACAAATCTCCATCAAAAGGGTATAGGCTACATAATTTACAAATAGTGCAAAAATAATGAGAAAATACTCTATGTTCTGATATGGAACAATCTCAAGGTATCCTTTGAAGTGTAAAAAGCAAGGGACAGAACAATGTATATATCTTTTATATAAGGAAGGAGACAAATCAGAAAATATGTTTGATTTGTTTGGGAAAGATGCACAAGAAACTAATAAAAATATTTATAGAGTAGATAGGGACAGGATTGAGAGGGAGCTTCTTTACTATGTACCTTTTTGTGTTGTTTGGATTTTTGAACCAAGTAAATAAAAGAAAGGAAAATTTCCTTATCTTACTCATACTCCAAAACCAAAACAATATAATGTATAAATCACTGGCTTCATGGGGACTTTCTTTTTTTTTTTTAAATAAATGAAAGTTTTTTTGGTTTTTTGTTTTTCCTTCTGCTTTTTAATTAATTAATTAATTTATTTATTTTTGGCTGTGTTGGGTCTTCGTTTCTGTGCGAGGGCTTTCTCTAGTTGCGGCAAGTGGGGGCCACTCGTCATCGCAGTGCGCGGGCGGGCCTCTCTTGTTGCGGAGCACAGGCTCCAGACGCGCAGGCTCAGTAGTTGTGGCTCACGGGCCTAGTTGCTCCGTGGCATGTGGGATCTTCCCAGACCAGGGCTTGAACCCGTGTGCCCTGCATTGGCAGGCAGATTCTCAACCACTGCGCCACCAGGGAAGCCCATGGGGACTTTCTATATAAAAAATGTAGTTGAAAAATATATCTTAGCTGTATTATTTGTGAAGGAAAATTCTGTTCTATATGCTTACCTATTCTTTTTAGAAATTTCATTGCATATTCTTGGTTAGTTATATAAACTTTTCTAAACCACAGAAACTTTTCACTTCCTTTGGCCTTTGGCTATTTTTGCAAAAACTATGGAAGTATTTCATCTTTATTGGCATTTGGATTTATGTGTGTTTTTATAATCAGTCTGTCCTTGTCTAAAATTAGGCAAAGGGGGAAGGTGAGTCCTTGGATTCCAGATAAGTGAAGGAATTGAGAGTGAGTGAGTGGGAGCAGGGCCCTTATCCCAGAACCTGTCGACAGCAGTGGCTCAGACCCAGCCTGGTCAACTTCAACCAGCACCAGACCTTATTTTTGGGGTTTAGGATTGTAGTTTTAAGACCAAGCAGCACATTCTAGCCTAAGAGTGGAACCGATAAGTAACAAAGGACATGGACAGACTTCACCCAATAATTATAATTCTTAAATGAGTCAATTTAAAGCATTATATTCAATAATAATCAAAAGAACATTCATTTAAAGAGAATATTTGAGGACTATTTAGTCGATCTATATAATTGAATCCTTCTAATTCCACTGCATGGATGAATAAAGTGAAGTATCAAGTTGAAGGAGAAATAAAGGTTCATTTCCCACTGTTGTTGGAAGACAACTTTCCACATGTTTCTCATGTTTCTGCATCTCTTATACTGAGACCCTGACTTAAATTATTCCAGACCATCTTTTCAAGGATATTTGAATGGCGAATAGCCTTGGGAGGTAGAGATAATGTCTCTCTCCAGAGCCAAAGGGAAGGCATAATTGCAGCTTTGCTTGGGTGGAAAGGAGTCCTCACATTACAGAAATGTCCAGTTACAGCTCTACTTGTGCCTGGAGTTCCCTCTTGAACTAACTTTCCACCCATGCACAAAGTCAACATCTAATCCCAGTTTCTCTTCCATGGTAAGACCATTGGCTGCCCGGTGCTCCTGCAGTTCAGATTACCCTCTATCTATCAAGATAGCTCTGCTTTCAACTGGGCCTGCTTTGTGCAATGAACCTTCCTGCCCTTTGACATTACTCATGCAACAAAGTTACTGAAACATATGCCCCTTTCTTTTGAAGTTACATTTTGGAGGAAGCTGTTCTTCCCTGTCGGGTACCGGGACACAATTGGACATGAGTGCATGTTGACCCCATGCACTGGGCAGGGTGGCTCTTCACTCTGGGGCAGGAGGATCTCAGTCCTGCATCAGCTCCCTGATGTTCTCCTGATTTGGTTCTTCTGGGGCCTCCCTTTTATCAGTTGGCTCTAAATTTTCCTGGCTCTTCCATGAAGCCTGAAACTTTAGGAATCCAGGGCTCCTGGTGTTCATCAATGCCCCCTGCTGTCCTCCACGCGGGCATACAACAATCTGGGAAATTGCCAAGTCCCAGGGGCACTAAAGCAGGGGGTCTCTTCAAAGGTATGGCTGGTGGCTGTCTGTACAGCTGGACCTCCAGTGACAGCTTTAACTTCTCAGAAAGATGTTCTGTAAGAAATGGCTTTGCTGGATCTTCGAGGTAGAAGGGACCATTCTTTGAACTCCTGAGTCACTAAAGTATTCAGATTTCCATTTAGATTTTTGGGAGTTTCCTGGTTCACTGGCTCTCAGGATGTCTCAATTGTGTTTGAGGAGCTGGGAACTCCTCAGCCTTAACTATCTCCCTTGACCCTTTGACCCTTGGAGGAATTCTTCGTTTCATCTCTCACATCCTTATTCTCTGGGAACATTGCTATTCTATTGTCAGATTCTCCTGGGATATAACTGACTCTCATCCTTTGGCTCATTTCCTGTTACTGCTTGACTAGTAAGCAGCTCTGAACTGCTTCTGTTGTCCCCCAAAATAGTCCCACTGTGTCATGTTTTGGCAACAATGATGGGTGTGAGGGTGTGAAAAATCTGCATTCCTCCCCTGAGAAAGGTCTGTGAATCCAGGGCCAGTATCACAGAGGGGCCATTTCAGGGCTCTCTGCTGCTTCTTTCCCCCAGGTGACGGGGCAGATGGAGGGCTATCCAGTGCAAGGACTGCAATTTTTTGCGATCACCTGTCTTCCTGATCTACTTGAGGGTTTCTTCCAAAGAGCTTGGTGAGTCACTGTGGAGTCAACCGTTGACAGATGGTGACTGAGGAGAGAATGGCAGACTAGGGAAGGAACTAGGATTGGGCTGCCCTCACCAAAACAATTTACAGATTCAAATCCTGTTTATAAGGACACTTGCGATTGAATTTAGGATTCACCCAGATAATCCAGGATAATCTCTTCATCTCAAGATCCTTAACTTAGTCATACCAGCAGAGCACTTTTTTGCCATATAAGAAAACATTCACAGCTTCCAGGAATCTGGGCCTGGTTATATTTGGGGGAGTCATTATGCAGCCTACTATACACATAATTGTCAGTTTAAATTTCAGAGCCTCAAGGGCCAATCTTGTGACTCTAGGCCAGGAGGTAAGAAGTGGACGATGAGAGAGGCTGAGGTGGACATCTTTGCATTTATTCACCCTTGTAGAAGAGTCCCTCTACTTTCCCCTTCAGCCTCAACCCATGTGCACGTGGAGTTGGAGTCTCCAAACATCCCTACACTCAGGGTATCCTGGGGCTCAGTTCTAGCCAAAAGGAGAATTCCATTAACCTAGTCAGAGTGATTGGTTCAGTGACCCAACCAAAAGCCAATGAGGCTTTTGCAAGAGGTATTGTGAGCGAGCTGCCACGTTTTCAACTGCACTCGAACCTGGAAGAATACAGCCCTGACCTTGTCGGCAGCCATCCTGCTACCACGTAAAATCTGAGAATAAAGTCAGAACAGGAGACAGAGAACGCACAAGTAGAGAGGAATTCATTTCTGATGACATCAGTTGAGTCCCTCTGCTAAAGGCCAACTTTGCCCCCAGACTTTGTTACATTAATCAATGAATTTCCTTTTTGGTTTAAGCTTTGTTTATTTGTTTGTTTGTTTTTAGTACTTAGTGAGAGTTTATTATGCATATAAGAACAACTGTCCAACTGGGAGCTTTTAAATTCAAAGACTGCTATGAAGCTCAGAGGCATGACATTACAGGATGGCTTATAAAGTGAAAATGAGGAAGTTGCTTCACTTTATAATGATTGGTTATTACAGTGGGGGTTTCCAGATGGCCAGGGATTGGTTAAAATTTATTACCTTATATCGTTCTTAGGAAGATGACTTACGTTTCTTTTATGCTTATAGAAGGCATTTACAAGAAGAAGCCTAAAAAGCAGCCCAGGTTACATTTCACTTGTTTTGCAAGAAACGCTAAATTAAGTTTCACTTACCTGGTTTAAATGTTTTGGTCTGCTCAGGGAATTTTTGAGTCTGGTCTCTTTTGTATTTAATTTTAACACCTGGCAGGCAAAGGGCATAGCTGGAGGCCGCAGGGTACACTATGTGGCTTCAAGTGTGTGGGGGGCAGTAAGTGTGGTTCCAGGTAGACAGGCAGGAGAGGATGGGCCGGGTGGGGTCAGCCGAGCCTCATCTTGCGGGATCTCGCGAGTTCTACCAAGCAGCAGGGGAGTCCTCAGATGAGAAAACTTGGTTGTGGCAGGTGCCAGAGGTCGCCTGTCCATCAGGAGTCTGGTTCATGCCACCTATCCAGCAAACCCCAATTCCCCTCTAACCCTCACCCCTACCTGAGGGTCACAGTGTTTCCGTGACGCCCAGACAGATGCAGGGATGGGTTCTGGTCCAAAGGCTGTGCTTGGATGGTGCCACCCAAGGCCGGAATGGGGGAGTCAGCTGCACATGCTAGAGCCAAGAATCTAGAGCCTTCCAGGAGGCCAAATACCCCAGGCAGTGACTCAGGCTTCTGGCGAGTGACCCGGGGGCCCCATCCAACATCTGCCCAGGTCCAAGGTCGGTTCCGGTGCACATCCCCAGGTCAATGTTGAATTGTATTTTTTGTTACTACAACCAAATGATGCCTCACAGTTCTTTCCTCTATGCTAGTGCACTAAACATAGATATTAACCTCACCGGTCTCAGTTTCCCCTTCTGTACAAGAAGATTTAACTACAATAAATACTTAAAACATTTGCAAATATAAAATAGAATAATCAATGTTAAAGCCAGAATTTGTTTCAAAAATGTCAGGTGCAAGTAAAATTATGTTTAATTTTTATAAATTAAATTATATCTGACTCTAAGCCCCCATTTACGAGGATGGGATGACACCTAATTTATCGCTGGAGCCTCTTTTCCCTCTTGAGTGTACTATACGTTCTCAGAGGAAAAAAACACAGCTTAGGAAACAGCCTCTTGTCTTTGGTCCTTCAGGGTTGCCACTAAGAGGCTCACTGTACAAGACATGGTCCATTCACAGGCAGGTAATGCCACAGCCTCTCTGCCAATGTGGTCCCAGCATCACTGGCTGAAACTCTCAAAGCTGTGGTGCTGGATATTTAGCAGCCCTCACCTCTGGAAACACATCAGCTCTCCCATCAGAAGTCCTGCTGTCTCCTTGGGGACCTCCACATAGGCCACAGCCCTTTATAGAACCCATCACTACATGCCTTTCTTCCAGTCCCAGGAGCCACTGCTACATCTGGGCGACTCCCTCTTTCAACCCAGTCCCCTTCTCTTTCCTCTGAGGACTACACAGCTAAGTTCCCCTCTCACCAAAGAGCCTTGATAAGGTTGGACACTAGGTGTCTAGCCCAGGCAGCACAAAAGCCATTACTAACCCCTGAGAGAAATCAGAAACTCAGACCTTCTTGGAGAGGTTGGTGGGGACCAAGTTACCCTTTCACCTTTAGACTCGTCTCTTCTAACTGCTTGGTAAATTTTACCCTGCCACAGATGTCTGTTACCTAGCAGAGAGTGAGAGGGTGGAACAGGGATATCTTCAGAGAGACATCAGCTCTCCTGTCTGGTCATTACCAACTCCCATACTGAAGCGTGGCCGACCACCTAAACCTGCATGACGCCTGGCTCCTTCCTGGGAACTCAGAAGAATGAAGGAGCAGACCTGAGTTTGGGGGGAAGGTCTGGTGAGGAGAAAGTGGAGAAGGAACCGCCACAAGTTCCTGAAATGCCCTTTGGCCTCTGTAATGTTACGGAATCAATGGCCTGAATGTGTATCCTTGATTTACCGCTTACTGGTCATGTGATACCTGGCAGCTCACTCGACTTCACCGAGTCTCAGTTTGCCGTCTGTTATATGGAACATAAATCAATTTCATGAGGATAGTGTAAGAATTAAGTGAAATCATTTATTTGAGGTTTTTAGCTTAGTGCCTGGCACATCGTCCTTGGTAAAAGTTTGTTGTATCATTATTGTTAACCACTGATGCATCACACACTTTACATCCCAAATTGTAGCTGATATTTCCATTTGTGGTCTAGCCTCACTTCCCAGATCTGGTGCTTGGAACACTTTTACAGCTATAGCCTTTTGCCAAACCACTATATGGATTCTCTCCCTGGCTATGTTGCTCTCTTTGAGTTCTGAATAAATGTCTGTCACTTACGCCTACTTCACAGACTATGGTGGCCACACTTTCACCACATCTAGTCCAATTCTCCATGTGAAACCCAGACTCATGTAATTCCCTTTGGCTCTTTCTATAAGGATTAACATATTCCTTCTGCCTGGAAGATTAAAGATGAGAGAGAGACTGGAGACCAGGATCCTACCAGAGAATGTACACATTTGTTCTTAGCATCACAAATTACATTTCTCACTTCCAGCACCCCACACTCTCATGTTCAAGGGCAACTTTTCACTCAGCCCCAGCCAGGAGCAGTCGTAATGCTAACAGAGAAATCCAAGGAGCACTTGGGAGAGGGGTAGGTAAGGGGGAAAAGCAAAGTAAGCAAAGAAATTACCTACTTGTTATAAATGGAAAGGACTCTGTAGTCGGTCTACCAGTCCAAGTGACAGCTCAGCAATCAACTCAGAGATGAAGTGGCAAACTTATAATGCACATAACAGCTTCCTTCCTCTCCATTCATCCCTTCCCTCACCAATGTAGAATAACAACACTTTAGTTCGATTCTCATTTTTTTCTACCCTTTTCTCGTTTACCTCATTCCCACAACTCATGATAGAATATTTTAGGGTTTGCTTGTGCAAAAATAATTTTGGTTAGGACACACTGAGTTAAATCTGTTCTACCATCAATATAGACATGATAGTTACGTAAAAGGTTGTGAATGATTATTATATACATCAGAGTGTTTTCAAGAATGTACCTCAGTATTTAGTGTACTTGCCCTGAAAAATGGAAATTTGGCAATCACATTAAATGTGATATAGCAGAGGGAGATGTCTCAAGGGTGAGTAACAACATTTTTGAACTTCCGCTTTCTAATATGTAAATGGAAATAACATCTACCTTGCTTACCTTTGAGTGTCAGTGAAAAACAGATTATAAAAATTTTTAGAAAACTAAAGCACCACGTTGATTTGAAGATTCATTATGTTGCCAATCATGTTAAGCTATATTCTGTGTTCCATGGTTGTTTTATTAGGTGTTCAATGGTTGATCCCATTATTTGACTTCTCTAGTAGTATACTCCTCAGCCATGGCTGCACATTAGAATCACCTGGGTAGTTTTTTAGATGTATTAATGCTCAAGAAATACCCTGATTGTTATAATCACAATGAGTAGGGCTCAGACATGGGCACTTTTTAAAAGTTTCCCAAATTACTCTAAAGCACAACCAAGGTAGAGAGAATCTGTCATACCGAAAGCCCATCCTTCCCTCTTTGTAGTTAAGAGACACTAGTTCAGGTATAGGGTAGAGCGTGCTTCATCTCAAGAAAACTAATCAAAGATGGCCATGTGACTGTAATACAGTGACCAACCATCCTTGATTGCCCAGGACTGAGAAAGTTCCTCAGATGTGGTACTTTCACTGCCAAAACTAAGAAAGTCCCAGGCAAACAAGATTGAGTTGTTCACCCTAGACCCCGGGGTTGTAGATGAGTTGTACATTTCTGAGAAAGGTTTTATTCTTTCTTAACTTGAGGGAGTGGTGTGTGGGTAAATGCTCTGGTGTGGACTATCTCGTTGTCCGGCTTTGTGACCGTTGCTGCTGCAGCAATCTGCAACCATGAGAAGAATGTCAAGACAAGAATTCAGGACAGGGACCTGGACGTCCTCCATGTCTGAGCAGCTTAACCAAAACCAGAATTCTGCCGACTTCCAGAATTCTTGTCATGTGAGAATGTTAGTTTAAATCATGTTCAGCTGAATTTGTTTTGCTCTTTGTAGGCATAAGCTCTCAGTGCATCCATAACCATCAAAACTACACGCAATTAGACATTTGTTCTTCATCTCAGAAATGTCTCCAAAGCCTGTTAACCACTGTTGGCTTCAGACTTTCATCTTTGTTAGCTGTCTTGGTTTTCTGTTTTGTTTGGCTTGTTATCCCCATACCCCTCAACCACTACCACCATCCGCCCTTAACTGGAATGCAGACTGTTTTCCTGACTCTGACCAACACACCCTGAGAGAATGACGAGTCTGGGAACTCACGCCTTGACACCACACCCTGACACTGGCAGGCAACAGTCCCATTCCCGTTGGTCTCAGGGACACTGTGCTTGGTCAGGGCTCCCGTTTGTCCACTACCTTCTTGTCTGAGAAGAGGAAAGAAATCAAACAACTTTGATATCACTTTCACTGAATCTCTCCTCCTTACAGGATGCTAACATGTTGTTGATTAACACTTGGTAACCCAATTGAAAACAAACTCACAGAACAACATTGTGTCTTAGAACTCAGGGATATTAACTGTGCTGATTCTCCTTCATTAATATCTCATTACGTGGAAATGCGTATTTCACTTGATGATCCTCTGTGCCTTGGCTTAAAAATTACAGCGTCCCAGGCTCTAACTCCAAACGATGGAGCTAAGTCTGTGAAACCCAGTGTGTTTTTTAAGAGAGAATAGGAACATGCATGCTGTCAAACTTGCTTTGCTCTTTTTCCATTGGCTCTTACCAAAAGCATGCGTGGCTTTCCAAGAGCTAGAGCTGCACATGTGGGTCCCAGCAGAACTGTTCTCTGTGCCCATCTTACTCACGGGAAGCTCCGGCGTGGCTCAGCCTTCTCTGAAATGTTCTCACCTGGCCTCTCAGCCAACAGCTTTTCTTTCCATTTTTATTAAATCGAGTCAAGTTGGCAGTGACAACTGCACTTGCTCTAATATTGAAATCATTCTTTTCACTACTGCATCATTCCTCTAGCATTTTGCAGAAGGTACTTAAGACCAATAGATTGGTAGAAACAACTGTCAGCCAATAGGGGACTGTTTTATTCACTTGATGTGGAGCTTATAATATGGAAATGCATATAGATGCCATGAAACACTTGCAGTGAGAACAAGGAAGGCGTCTGTCCTCCATGCATGTAGAGAATGCACAGGAGAACATTGTACACCATGGGGGAATTCAACACCGAGGAAGCAGTTCTTTCATCTCTTTCCTGATTACATAACACCCTGGCTATGGCCATAATGTTTGGAAGGATGGAGAAGTATTGCTTATTATAAAAACAGCTTATTATTCAGTGATCAAGCATACTACAGGAAGCCAGGGGTTGGTGCATACGAGTTTTTTAAAGTTTTCCCTTTGATTCAAAAATCAGGCTGTACCAAATACACAGGAGATGAGCCTAAGGGATTCTCTTTTCTGAGCTTTCTCTATCTTTATTTCTTCATCTATATTTTCTTGTTTTATATTCTCTCTCTCTTTTCCACTCTTCCCCTTGGGTCCTTGCCCTGACTGTTGTAGTTTATTTCCATCCATTTTTTTCCTTACAGGGAAAGAGACACTGTTCTTTTTGCTTAGTCGGGTCATTGCCCCCTTCTCTGTCAGGAGACCCCATGCCTGCTTCTCTGTAGTCCAGCTGGACATCTCACCTTATCTCAGAAGACTTCCTGGTCCCAGAAAGGGCTAGAAAGCATCTGTGTTTCCCTAAGACTTACTGTGTGATATTTTCTAATCCTTCCTTTTTGGTTTATCTTCCCTAGTAAACCATGAGCAAATTGAGGGCAGGTATAATATCATATTCTCTGAATCTTTAGCATGTCAGCAGTGCCCACAAATAGTAAGCACTCAAGAAAGATTTGTTAAGTTTAATTGAAATACCAAGAGAACATTATTCTACAATTTCCTTGCCAGCAAAACACAAATATTTATATGCTTTACAGGGTTGTTAAAATGAGACTGATGTATATAACATTACATGAGGAACATGGCAGCATATCGTCTGACCAAATGGGCCCTAAAATATTACTTTTATATCCATGTCTCTCCTATTCTTCTTTACTGTTCCTGATTATCTGGTGGCCCGAGTCTGTTTTTAGAACGGAGGTAGGTGTAATACAAAGAGAGACCAGAGCAGATTAGGCTATTTGACCCAAAGTTTATAACACCAAGAGCATCTATATTAGAAATTATGTATGGGGAGGGGGAGGGGTGAGATGTGACAGGGTGAGAGAGTGTCATGGACATATATACACTACCAAACGTAAAATAGATAACTAGTGGGAAGCAGCCGCATAGCACAGGGAGATCAGCTCGGTGCTTTGTGACCACCTAGAGGGGTGGGATAGGGAGGGTGGGAGGGAGGGAGATGCAAGAGGGAAGAGATATGGCAACATATGTATATGTGTAACTGATTCACTTTGTTGTAAAGCAGAAGCTAGCACACCATTGTAAAGCAATTATACTTCAATAAAGATGTTTAAAAAAAAAAAATAAAATAAAATAAAATAAAATAAAAAAAAGAAATTATGTGAAATTTATATAGACTTGTAGACAAAAATGAAACCCGGAAAGACTGAGAGCAAACTAGAAAGGGCAAAAACTTTGAAATTCACTGTTTATTAGAGTCTTTCATAAAATGCCTCTATTTTCAAAATACTGTTTCCTAGATTGTTTTATTTCTGTTTCCTTCTATATTTATTGCTGAATATTAAAAATGATTTATTATTGCTAATATTCCTTCTTAGTTTAATTACTAAAAAGTACATAGTTGGCAATATTATAGTGTAACCTTATAAACAGGATGTAGTCAGAGCAATAATTTTGGTTTTACACTGTGCTGTGTGATTAGAATAATTGGACATTGTTGATACATTATTTTATGAGTTTGTTTTTTGTAAGTTGGGATGAAGATGGCTTTAAGTGTTTCAGTTTTTGGTATATGCTATAGCCACGTTGAAAGTTGTTTTTTCTGACATTCTTTCTCAATAAATGTCTCATTATTATAACGGAATGGAAATTTAGCCAAACCCTTGCTCTCCAGATGGTTTATAAAGATTTGGAATATTCGTAAGTGGAAAAACTGACCAGCTACAGTGAAGCCTCCTGCAATTCTCATCTTAGTACTAATGTTACAGAAAAGGAGACTTTTTCTTTATTTTGCACCATCTAGAGCCACCTTTATTTCTGATAAGTGTTTTTTAATCCATGATAGAAATAGATTTGTTTCTTGTCCTTTGGTTTTTACCTTGTTATTATGAAAAATTTCAAACATCATTCAAATTAGAAGAGTAGAGTGAAACCCTCTGTACTTACCACTCCTTCAACATGATCATCTCATGGCCAGTCTGGTTTCTTCTAAACTTCCATCTCCTTCTCTCAACCTTCTCTTGATAAATCATTTCATCTACAAATATTTCCATATATATGTCTAGAAGATAAGAATTCTTTCTACAGTCATCACCACAATAGTGATCAATCTCCCTTAATGTCAAAATTTAATCAGAGTTTACATTTCCACGTTGCTTTTAAATGATCTTTATTTGTATCGTGACCCAAACATGGTCCATACATTGTTATTGATCAATGTCTCTCATATTACTTGAATTCTATGGGCTTTCACTCCATCTCTCTCTCATTTGTTTGTTTTCTTGTGCTTCTGTTAGAATGAAGCACATACATAATTAGATATGTTCAAGTACCCATATTAAAAAAAGTGAAAAGAAATAGATGAAATTAATTTTGATAATTTTAACCTTACCCAGTATATCTATAATATTAGCATGTGAACTTTATATAAAATTAATTAAATATTAAAAGAATTTATTATGTGGGATAACATCAAAATAAAATTATTAAAAGCAACATATCAATATAAAACTTGTTAATATGACAATTCAATATAAATCAAATATAAAATTAATTAAATATTTTATATTAATTTTTTCCATACTAAGTCATTAAAGCAAACTTTTATTTTACAAATATAGCACATTACAACTTGAGCCAGCCCAAGTTCAAATTACATGATCAACATAGCAGTTCTAGAGTTCCTATCCACAGAGTGATAAAATAGACAGCCTTCTCTTTTCTGCAATCTTCCTTTTCTACTACCCTATTTGGATTTTATTTTCCCTTTTTGCCATTATCATCCCTGTAGCACTTACTTTGAATTTTGTTCCTGGCAGTTTTTCAGAGTAAGGGGCGTTATCCTGGTGGAGTATGGCAGTTTATTGGTTTTAGGACTCTATCAGGTCCAGACTCAGACTACCTGTCAGAACTTCTCAAAGCCCCCTCGCTCTAACCTTCAAATTAGAGCCTTAGTATCCTCTCTCTCTGATCTTCTCAGAATGGCCCATGAGATTCCATTAGTACTGGTTGGTGTTTTGACATTTCTCTGACTCTCAGGCCTGTTAAAAGTTCCTTGCCTTCTGTTTGCTTCCTTTTGCATGGTCACTGATACTCTGTCTTATGTCTTTTGGTGGTTTGTCCCCTTCTGTTTATATTTTGGTGTCTGTGGTGATTCCTTGTCACCTAAGTTTGTTGTAGATGTTGACCATGGAATTTGGAAATTCCTGCTTTGAAGTGCAACTCAATAAATGAAATGGATATAGTAAGTAACTATGCATATAGCACAATATAGTGATGAGGCAAAGTATGTGTCTTTGGCTGAGTCTCTACTAAGTAATTCTTGGAATTTTAGCACCTTGGGAACTCACCAACTGAGGGAAGCACCTCTTCCACTTGACCAACATGTCAGATGTCAGGCATTTTCTCTCCCAGATACAGACAGCCCTCTGGTGGTGGTGCTGTGCATTGGCATTCCTGCCAGTTGCCCTCATCAGCTTGGATGCCATCATTAGTTCTACTCCTTCATCAACCTGCTCTCTGGTGGCCTGGTTTCTCTGTTGTGACTTGTGTGCAGGGAACCCAAGGGCTGCCTCATCCCTTCCCTCAGGCAGAAGATAGAGACTTTTAATCTCCTTGGGACCCTGTGACTTGAGATCATTCATTCATTCACTTGCTCACTCATTTGTTCATTCGTTATTTTTTTATTTATTCATGTATTTCATATATTCATTTATTTATATTTCTTAAACAAATTAAATGAAACAAATTAAATATAATGAAATAATAATAATAAACACAACAAACAAAAATAAATGTGCTGAGCACTCTGAAATATACTAATTAGCAAAAATAGGCACTTCCCTGCTCCCAGAAGATTAGAGTTTATTGGGGATGGGAGATATTAATAAAAAAGTCATACAATAAGTGCAAAATTTTAGCAATAGTAAACACAACTAAGGAAAGACACATGCTAGTAGATCATTGAAAAGGGCTATACGATATAGTTGTGATAGGTTCAGAGGAAGCATTCCTTTAAAAGTGGCTAATGGGGGGAAGCAGTGAGAGAGGCATTTTATAGAACACTGGGAAAAAGACCTACCTAAGAATTCAGAGTCCTGTCAAGATACAGTGGTAGGGACCTCCAATCTCATCTACTCCTTAGAACTACCAGGAAATAATTCTCACTAGCACCCCTGGAATCTGGTGCCACTGAGTCAGAACATTCTTATTTGAATCCATGTATAAGAACAGCAGAATTCTGGTGCTCAAATATTGTCACAGTCACCGCAAATGGAGCTTCGTATAAAATGTGTTCAGAGGCCCTCTAAATAAGAGAAAGCTGAGACCTCATCGAGCTGACAGAACAGGTGGTAGAACCATTTTGTGACTGTGACTATTGTTCATAAATGACTTTAAAGTAGAATAACAGAACTTAGATCTCTTATGGGATTTTGGGTGAGACACCTATAGACCTTACCTATATCTCATCATTAGAGGGTACCTATACTTAGCAAAATATTCTAATAATTGTGCATGACCAATTCATCTTAGATAAAGTTGCAAAAGAAATGTTCTTTCCGTTATGGCTTCAGTACTTCTTCTGTGTTAGAAAATATTACAGTTAGCCTCCTTGTAGGTTCTTAGCGTCTCCATTTATATTCCATATTAGAATAGCTCTAGAGTTTTCTAATCCCACCTTATATTAGCTTCACCTGTTCTAGAACTTTCTATAAATGAAATCATTCATTACTTATATATGTATGTCTATTGTCATCTGGCATCTCTCATCGCAGATTCTTCTTTCCCTGGCCGTGGACCTATTCCCTTTCTACTGCATAAGCATCCTGGTTTAGTTTTATCCTCCGCCAAAGTCAGCCTCAGAATCTTCAAAAAGAAGCTGTGCCCATGCTTCTCCTCTTTGCTTTTTCTCTCATCTCCCAAGATTTGCCATTGCCCTTTTCATCTACCCTGGACCACTGCACTCATTGCCCTTCCTTGGCTCCTGACATTACCACTGAGCTGTGATCCAGTTGCACCCAAGTCACCTTGGTAGGTACATATGCATTTCAAAGGGAGCTGCTCTTAGCTTCCAGAAGACTAAGAATAAATTTAAGACCTTTGATGCATACCAAGCGAAAACCTTCGAGATCTTGCTCCTTCCGGTTTAAGTCATCTGTATTCCTTTGCGTATGAAGTGACATGGCAGGTGTGTGGAGACGATTTTTTAAATTACATCTTATAAATGAGAACTCATTTCTTTAGGTAGGACTATATTTAGCACTTTTCTAGCAACATTACGCTTAACAGCAGAGTTTAGGTAAGGCGATTAGCTTTCTCCTTTTCCTCTCCCTGAATTTTTGACAAGTTTTTTTATACAAGTTTTTGACAAGTCATTTTATACAAGTTTCCCTGCTACTTCCTGTGCTGGGTTGGAGCAGGGTAGGTAAGGTCTGTTTTTCATCTTGCAGTGAGCTGCTCCAAATTCTTTTGACAGGCACCGGTTGGCAGAATATTCAGCCTTGAGAAAATAAGCATTCACACACATGTACTGCTCCAATGGCATTTCTGGTATTTTAAAGTTTGTGGAGTAAATGTTTGCTGTTTCTGGGTCCCTCTAAACTATGAAATAATATCTAAAGTTTGATTTTCTCTTGCGGACCAAGAGGTTTTGTGATGAAAATCTTAAAGATGCCATTCTTTACTTATAGGGGCTAAAGAAAGGTAGTAAATGAAAATGAGATTTTTTTTTTTTCTGTGACAGTTGTGTCACTTCCATCCTACTGAGAGCAGCAGGGCAAACATAAGAAAGAAAGTCCATAGTGTTGCACACTAAGGTATAAGACATTGGAGCAAATTTTTGTTTTGTTTTTAATGATGCTTTGGAATGGCCAATGAATGCTGGATTCAGTAATAGGAATCGTTACACACAGTTCAGTCTCCTTAACAGTTGGCTCAGGACTGAGAATGTGGGTGTTCCCTGTAGTGAACAATGTCTTCACAACCCCACTGAGAATCGAGGTGCAAATAAGATGTCGGGCCAAGAAGGAAGATGCTGAAGTTTGTGAGTGGAGAGTTCAGTGGGACTTAGGTGAGAGGGTAAGAAGCGGGAGAGAAATAAATTGGCTTTGTTTGTCCCCTAAATCAAGGAACTCTTACTGTTTGAAATGATAATCATTGTTTGACCTCTTCAGAAAGCCGTCTCCCATGCCCTCTTACATCTGGGTTCAACGTGTCTCTTAGGTGCTGCCCGAGCTCATTTGGCATGAGAAGCTGGATTGAAACCACTTTGATTGTCTTTCTCCTGTCACCTCTGTGCTTCTTGAGGTCAGACATTGCATCTTTATCATCATTACAGAGCCTAATCTAAAATAGCTTCTCAGAGTATATTTGTTAAATTAGCTAAATATATATATACGTTATTGAAATTAGTTATACCTAATTATAAGGAAAGTGACTTAGGCCATTACCACGTAATCTCTTCTAGCACGAAGCATAGAATTGCATTACTCGTAGCATGAGGTTTCCTAAGCATTGGGATATGTGTATTACCTGTTGAATGGTGATACGTAAGAAATGCACACTCCTGCAACAAAACGATTCCAAAGAATAAACAGAATTTTGAAAAGGTTGCATAGGGTGCTAAGATTAGAGAGGTGGGGATCCATTGCAGGAGACGTTCATCACCAGGGGTGGTGAACTCTGGTTAGAGACCGACTTTGATCAGTATAGGGGCTGTGGAGCAAGTTGCAGTCGTACCAACCCAGACCCAAAACACGTATGAGAAGGCCGTAGGACACAACAAAGAGGATCCAGACAAGAGAAGAATGACCCTCTCATCAGAAAAGTGTTGAGGGCTGCCATCAGTTACTAGATGAGGTGAAACTGGAGTCTGATACATCCCACACTGAATGGATTCTCGCTCATTGCATGTGTACAGACGTGAGTGGCCACACGTGTAGTTCTCTTCAGAGAGGGGATTTACTCACTCTAGACAAATTCTTGTGTTGCCTTCATGAAATCCCAAGTTAAAAAGCCTCTGTACTTATTGTTGTATGTAGAACCTGACTCAGAGGATGGTTAAAGTCTAGAATTTAGTGCCCGAGATGAGTATAACTCCTGAAGCAGCCCACTTTAGCCTAAAAAGGCTTCTTCCTTTGTTCTGAAGGTTTGGCAATAATCCCACATGACTGGGCACCTTTATAGCCTGCTTTTTCCACAATTGCAGTGCAGATTTAGGTTCGTCTCCTCCTTTACCCAGCCCCCTGCAAGCTGACATGATTGCAGAGACAAGAAATAAGCCAAAGGAGGTGATTCTGTTGAGGTGATTTTAAAGTATTTTAATCATTAATAACAACACAAAATATGAGAATTGCCAAAACTAATGCAATTCTTCAAAATCTTAGAGTACAAAAACTGTTCAGGTTTTAAATTATATATATTTGGCTATTAAAACAAAATATTTGCATATATATTATCTTCTTTTTAAATTATTTGTATTTTTCAATCTATGTAGCTTCAAGATTCAAATACTGCAACTTTTATAATGAAAAGGAAAAGCCCTCTTTCCTACCTTTCCTACCTGCTCAAATTCTTTTAATTTATTCTGTAATTTATGTTCATATTTCTAAGTTACACATATTTCTTTATTTACATATTTCTATTTGTATTATGGAAGGTTAGAGTTTAGCAGTCTTATATCACCCATGCCTTTTTCCCTTCCTCCATTTTTTTCAGTAAAAATAGACCATAATTTGGTTGAATCAGTACTCAGTATCTCCCTAATATGATTATGTAAGTGTGGTTTATTGCTTAGCCAGACATTGTACTTCATTCACACAGATCACACTTCATTTCCTGTAAAACTGGTTTGTTCTAACTGCAGGTATTTTCCTTCCTCTTCTGGCTGGTTTTCTCTGCTCTTCTCACTTTATAATTCAATATTCCAGAAGTCTGCAATAAAATTGTAAATCCTTCTGACTATGACTTTAGACATGGACAAACACATGCAGCATTTCCTGGGTTCCTTTTTGGTCTGGAGTTCAGTCGTGTCCAGAGCGGGGTGGCCGCTTTCTGGCCTGCACCGTCAACCTTTGCTGCCTCTTGCTCACTCCTGTGGCCACTTTCCAATCAATTAAATACATACATTGACAAGACAGTTTCAGTGAATGTAGTAGGCAGTATTTCTAGGAAGGTCCCCCCAAATCTCACATCCCGTCATTCCCAGAACCTGTGATTGTGATACTATCTCATGATTATGTTACCTTAAATGGCAGACTTGACCTTAAGCAGGGGAGATTGTCATGTGAGACTTTAAAAGCAGAGGATTTTCTCCAGTTGGTGTCAGAAGAGGAAGGCCAGGGAAAATCAGATTCTAAGCACAGGAAGGATTTGATGCACCTTTGTTGGCTTGAAGACGGGGGCGGGGATGTCAAATGATAAGAAAAGTGGGTGTTGTTTAAGCCAAAAGGGGCTCCCAGCTGACCACCAGCCAGAAATCAGAAAATAGCTGCCTCTGAAGGCAGGATGGGAGAGTCAGGGTTGGCTAGAAAGGGCCGGGAGAGATCTTTCTGGGGTGATGGAAATATTTGATGTCTAGTTTGCTTATGGTTTCGTGGGTACGTGCAACTGTCAAAACTCATAGAACTGCGTACTTAAGATCTGTGCACCTTTCTGTATCTATATTATACTTGAATACAAATAAATTAAAATGAAAATTAAGTAAATTCCTCTGTAATCATCCAAGGTTGAAGTGATCACTGGCACCTCTGAACTGCTCTGCATTGCTAGGTATCAACATGTAAAAACGTTCCTCAGGCAGTGAAACTGGAGCTGCCTCGTAACATTTCACTTAACTGTTTTGAACTTCTTAAATCTTGTCTAGCCACTCAGTTTTTAACGTTTATTTTATCTCGCCTCTCAACCCCAAAAATGTTATGAGCTCTTTGATGGCAAGGATATCACAGTTCCTAGCAAAATACCTCTTCCAGGAAAAGCGTTCGATAAATAATTGGTGATTTGGTTAATTTATACAGGGAAAATAAAGGGAAGAATACGTGATAGAAAAGGGAAAGAAAAGAATAACAAATAGTAAATTGCATATGTCTAACTTGATTTTTGATAACAGTTTCAACTTTATCTGCTTTTCAAATATCCATTTTTTTTTTAGCTAATAGAACTCCCATATTTAAATACCATGTTCATAACATGGTTATGATTACATGTTTAATCATTGAGTAAACTCCTGAATCTTGTCTCTTAATGCAGCTAGACTCTTTTTTCTCATCCTCACAAAATGGCTCCCTTTTGGGAAAACCCAGTGTGACCTTTTCTTTCTTTCCTAAGCATCAACCCTAAGCAGTCTCCTCTCCTACTGCCACTCTGAAATAATCTAAAGTGGTGACTTTAATTCCTCCTTGAAGCACTATCTTTCCTTAAGTAGATAGTAAAGCTTCTGTAATATTATTGACTTCTGTTAATATCAGTGTGTGATCAAGTTTTAAATATATATAATAACATTTTTGTTTAATAAAGACTTCTAAAAAAATCTTTTAAGTGGATTTAATTATAGGAGGGGTTCATGAAATATATTTATAATTATACTTTATTACATTAAGAGTACAAGGTAATAAAAATAGGGCTTAGCCATAGAGCAGTATAAAGGCCTAGAATTATAAGAAAATATCAGGAATAATTGAGTTTATTAAACATCAATACTCTGCTCCATTTTCCAGTCCACTAATCTATTCAGTCTATTTTTAATTAAAACTCACTGCCTGCTGTAATCTTAAACTAATCCTTGAAAATTGGAGACATGGAAAAACAGAAAGGAAAGTGGTTCTTGTTGACAGATGATAGAGAACAGTATCTACACTTTTCAGTTTATCGCCTGATAATTTTGGAAGTCTGAATTATCCTCAGATGGCTCTCTGATATTTTGTTTCATCCTCAAATAAGGGGCTGTGACTCTCCATAGTGGTGCCTGTAATTTAGCTTTGGCTTTAGTACTTTCCTTGTCTCAGATGGATGTAACTGAGGATCCAGTTGAAGGCTGAATAATAGAAATATTGATCATGCTGATGTCTTACAAACTAAGATGGTTGATGCTTTGAGACTTCAAAAGACCTGGATTCCACATGCCTGCTAGGTCATTGTTCTTTCAAATAAACCACAGTTGTGCTGGTACAGTATCTTCTTTCCTGGGTCAGAGTCTAGATACCACTACTCTGCATACATGATCTATAGTTTGCTTATTTTTCCACCACAGCCCTTACCTGGAGGTATCTGTGCTCATGTCCCATAGGAAGGAGAGTAGATATAATATAAAATTACCATTTAAAAAATGTAAGTTACTATAAGTCCCGTACATAGTATAATGTGGCAAGTTTCTTAAACATGATGACCTGTGGTTTTCCCATAGGATGAGTTTGAGGATTAAATATAACATATGTACATTTTTGTTTAAATTTTTATCAAGGCCAGTTTACACATACCATTCCCAATACAATGTGAAACCCAGCACTTTTTTTGACTTTCAAATTCAATACATTTGTAAATTCAGCAGTCTTTTTTCTGAAGATTTGTAGATGTTTGTGGCAGAAAAGACTGGCTGTCCACTAAGGTTTTGTGCTTCTCCTTCCTTGCAATAGCTGTTTCTGGAAGGAGCTACCTAGCCAGGACATAGTTCCTGGCATAGATTAGTTCTCTTTGCAATTCCTCTTCTCTCCTCTGACGCTGTGTTAATTTGGGGTGGGAATGTCCTTATAGCTGTTTAGAGCATTGACCCTACCTTGGTCTGATAAACTCTTTTCTCCAGAGCAGTGCCGTTAAATAGAACTTTCAGTGCTGATGGAAATGTTGTGCTACCCAGTAATATAGCCACTGGTCACGTGTGATTTTGAGCCCCTGAAATATGATTAGTGTGCCTGATAGACTGGATATTAAATTTTATGTTAATTACTTAAATTTAAACAGGCTCACATGACTAGTGACAAAGACTCTCTCCTTGACCAAACTTTAGTCAGGCTCCTCTAAACCCTCTTCTCAACTAGGCTTTGACCTTGACATTTGTCCTTGTCAGGACAAATCTGTTCTTATAGCTTTAACTGCTGATGAGCTCTGGTCTAGTGTATTACAGACATAGCCCCTGTGATTAAATGCTCAAGGAACTCCTCTGACTCTTTTGTTTTCCTTTAATAGTAGATGAAACTTTTTTTCAATCCTGGGTAAAAAAAGTTTTATTTGTATCCATCACAGTTTTGTTGTCTTTCAATCTGTGTCACACAAACTTAAAGTGCAAAAAATAATTTGGAGATTTGGGGTTTCATCCACAGAAATTCTGATTCAGTAAAGCAGAGAAACGTTCCCCCAAAAGTGATTTTTAAAAAAGCATTCAGGTGATTTTGAAGCAGGTGGTCTGCAGACCAACTTCTGAGAAACACTGTCATTAGTGTTCTAAACTCCTGTGGTAAAGGTTTGATGCCAGAGATTATGAATAAGAATAAGAGGTTATGGAATAACCTCTTAAAACAAAATTTTTGGGTTACATTCCATCAAAATTGAAGATTTAAAAATAGAAAAACAAAACCTTTTGTGCTAGAGCCAGTGGTGTTGGGCTAGCTTCTGTTCTCCCAGGCTATGTTCAGTCTTCTTCTTGGGGATTTTTTGGTGGAAAAGGACAAAAGGCCCTGGGACTCTTAAGTTTTAAAAAGGAGAAGGAAGCCATGTGAATGAGTGTTTTGATTCTTCATTCCCTCTCGTACGTTATTCACTAAACCGCTATTTTTGACCATTGACTATCTTCTAGGCATGATTTTAATTGCTGGAAATACAAATGCCACTTTCATGACACTTATTGTTTAGTGTATGAAGGAGGTAGAGGATTATTGAGCACTTAATATTTTTCAGGCACTCTGTTAAATTAGTTCCATGTATTGTATCGTTTTAATCCTTTCCCAAGACGACTATATGGAGGTAGATGCTGTTGTTACTCAAATAGAATACATTAAATCAAAACATTCTATATAGGAATCTCTAGGCTAGGCCACAGTGGTAAAGAAAGAGAAAAATTCTGACTGGGAGTCATGACGGGCAATGGAAAAGGGAAGCAGGTAAACCAATCCTGGTTGGAAGCCTGTAGACTAGCGGTCCTGTTCTTTTTTCGCAATGTGGAATCAGACCTGACAGTCATCATGACCAGCCAGCTGGGTCATGGAAGCTGGGGATGATAGGAGCACTTGGAGGGACAGAGGACCTAGATTTCTAGCACTTTAGGTTCAGTTCTGAAGTGTTTTTCCACAGAAAATTATTATATGTCGGTCATTCATTTCTACGGGGATGGTACGCTTCACATGCATCGTGGGTTTAATTGACTTGTTCAGAAGAACATTCCTAATATACATGGTGGGATTAAAGCACATTACCTCCAGAATGCAAAGTTAATCTTAGCTGTAAGAAACGAATCAGCCAAAATCATTGTGCATTGGATGAGATCAGTCAAATGCAAATACAACTCAGTGTTAATATGTAAATCTTGAGTAGCCAAGGAGGGGCACTGGATTAAAGAAGAATGACTTTATTAACATATATAAGTTGTAAACTATTGAAACGTATTATATCCTGCCTAAAAAAAAGGAGAGAAAAAAAGAAAGACTAAAGGAAGAAATACACATAAAGCAAAAGGAAAAAGAAGGATAAAAAGAAAGGAAGAAAGAATGAAGTGACAATGAAAGGGAACTGGTCAACTTGGAGGAGAGAAAAGGGCATTAAAAAATAGTAAGATCCATTGTCAGTGTGTCACCAGCAGTGACTAGGTGCTAGAAAGTTCTAGCTCTCCTATGTAAATATCTTGTCCTTATGACCCATACAGTAAGTTAATTCCAACAGTAGCTATGCATCAGCTTAACAAAGTGTGGTAACCCCCATTTTTAAGGTCAGCCAGAGACTTCCTACCTTGGCTCTGATTTCACTTGCTTATGAACCTTAATTTACCCTGATTTCTCCTGCCAAATTAAATTGTGAATACTAGGATCTTTGCATGTGATAAGTATACTTCTCATTGTAAATGGTTACATCTATTGTTAATGAGTTTGGTGGTTGAGAATCATCCTCTAGTAGTGACCAGCACCCTGTCTACTGAGTCAACGTGCTAGGGCCAAACTCCAGACTAAGGTGATTTGACCAATGTCCTACTCCCAGGTTTCCAGTCCGACCTCTAGCCTCATCTCATTTGGATTATGACTGAGGATTTTGCATCACAGCTTATTATCATTATTGTATTGATAGTAATTAACATGATCAGGATGAAAGGTTAGCATTAACTAAAAGCCCACTGTGTGTAGGTATACTGTAATATCCTTTGTCTGTGTTCTTATTTGTGCTTCATAGCAACTTTGTTAAGTGGTGTTGTGATCTTCAAAGAACGATCTTCTAAACTGGAAAGTTGTTTTCATCAATCAAGTTTCAGGATTTACATGGAACCATAGGTGGCAAAAGAGATGCCTGCCTTTTGAACCAGACGAGCAAAATCAACTCTATCAATGTTTTGATAGAGTTCACTTCTAGATTTCTCTCACATCTAAGAGGCCAGAATTATTTTCCATTTTATAGAAGAGAAAAATAAGGCCCAGAATGTTAAAGTGCTAAACTAAACTTGTTCATATTAAAAAAAATCTAGTTAGTGACAGAGCTGGAATTTTTGCCCAGGTCTGCCTAATATCAGTTTATGCTTATTTCCTCTGAGACATGTTTACTGCCTAAATTTTGGTGAGAAAGGTATTAGTTTTGCATATAACTAATTAACTAACTAGACAAGCATGCATTCTTAATCCATTAAGCATAGTGAAGTCGGCCTGTGGGAAACTTGGGAGATCTGCATTTGGTTGTGAATTCTGAAAATACCACCTGTACCTTAAATATTTGCACATGTAGAAAGTGAGTCATGACTGTGGGAAGATTCTCCCCGACTTACAGTTTGGATTCTATCAATTTAGCATGAAAACTCTTCTGGCTTCCTCATACCCTCATCCATCCACGCCCTGGCATAACCTGCTTTTCTTCTACGGACAAAGGAATGAAGTGTCTGAGAGTGCTGAGAGGAACCTTGGAGGCACACAGAGAAGAAAGAGTTGGGAAGAATAGAGGACAGAAAAGAGAAACAAAGCAGTATGGCCTACACAAAATTATGGACCAACTATGACAGATTCCTATAAGTAATTAAAGAATAATGTTCAAGAGTAGGAAAAGTAGAATCCCTATAAATGACTCTTTCTGTGCCAAATAAACTACTGACGCAAAATCAATCTAGAATGGCAAGTTTCTGCCAGATCAGGAGTTTGACATTTCTTGTAAACCACAAAAATGTCTCAGTATAATGATAAGAGCAGAAACAATGGTCCCTATGCCAGCCGCCACATTTTTTCCTACTCCAGCTGAATCAACAGGTCAGTGAGGGCAGAAACCTAGGAATGTCCTCATAGCCAGTAGTCACTGAACTCCTCACTTAACCCTGCTTTTGTTGTGCTCTCTGAAGGTACCTAAGTGAGGCTACGGCCATACAACCCTGAATCAGCCTGTTCTTTTCTAAAGGTACTTAGGTGAGCAAAATCCTGTTGGGTGAGAGAACAATGCCTTGCAAAAAGGTGAATTGATCTACATGTTGGAGGTTGAAGTGAAATTTAAATTTAAATTTCCTGTAACATAGAAATAATTGCAAATGTCTTTTTCTCTAAGTCTTATAATATAAACCTAAAGAATTATGTATTTGCCTTGACTGAGTCCTTGAGTGATATCTAAACAAAGTCAGGCAACATTAAACTTTCAGTTAAAATATTATAAGCCCTGTGTTTAGCAAGGCTAAATATTTTAACTTGCTCTAAATAGCAGGGCCTAGTTTGACCAACTCAAGATCAGATGTAGATGGTAAATAAACCTTTTTTTTAGAGTATGTTCTTTTCATAATAAACCAACAAATATAATTCTATGCAGAGCCTTATAAGGTTCTCAGAGATATAGGAAGCTAAGGATAAACATCATGCACTGTATTGCCAATCCCATGGGAAGTGGAAAACATGCATCCACAAAAACAAAAAACAAAGTCTTACGGGAAAGTCATTTCCTTCTGCTTTAACCTTGATTGAAGTCTATTTTCATTTTACGTGAAGATGCTTAGATCTGGCAATGTCACCCTGAGACTACACCAGCGTTATAAATGAGCCAGAATCAAAGAGGAAAAAACTATATAGGAAACTCTCAGTTTGTCTATTCTTCTTACTTTATAAGTAATCCAGAGCATGACTCTGAACCTATTAAAGTTGAAGCACACTCAAGAAATAATCCATTCTTCTGAAGAAATTTCTGATGAACAACACAGCAAATCTTACAGCTAAGAATTAAATCTAGTTATTAGCGGTGGCACTAGAGTGAAAGCGACTTATTAAAATGTGTGTTTTTCCTGAGTTTTTTTTTTTTTAATGTGATAGAATCAGACCAAGAACATAGGAGTCTTTTCTGAAATTGTATATTCCGTACTCTCTCACTTTAAAAAATGAATTTAAAATTGCTGGTCTTTCCTTAGTACCAGATTTCCAGCACTGCCCCAAGTTGTGTTTGTCCTATGAGGTAGTATGCAAATCATATCCATAACTTATAATTATTTCAAACTGCTACCTTTCCTTAAAATATGGTGCATTCTATTTCATTTTTTTTTTTTTTTTTGGCTGTGTTGGGTCTTTGTTGCTGCGTGCGGGCTTTCTCTAGTTGCAGTGAGCGGGGGCTACTCTTCGTTGCAGTGCACGGGCTTCTCATTGCAGTGGCCTTTCTTGTCGCGGAGCACGGGCTCTAGGCGCGCGGGCTTCAGTAGTTGTGGCACGCAGGCTCAGTAGTTGTGGCTTGCAGGCTCTAGAGTGCAGGCTCAGTAGTTGTGGCGCACGGGCTTAGTTGCTCCGCAGCATGTGGGATCGTCCCGGACCAGGGCTTGAACCCGTGTCCCCTGCATTGGCAGGCGGATTCTTAACCACTGCGCCACCAGGGAAGCCCTCTATTTCATTTTGAATTGTAGTTCCATCCAAACTTTTAGCACAAGCAAGGTATATGTTCACTCAATAAACATTTATTGAGTATCTACTATGTGTTTAGTGATATACTAGGTGTTGGGAATACACATAAACTCACAGTATGAGGGAACAGAGAGTGGTATAAGCAAAAAGAATTGATGAGGTATGTTCTGTCCTGTATAAGCTATATATCTAAGTGAGCTTAACTTTTGGAAAGAGTGTCACCTAAGCTTCAATAGCCCTTATCACTTCTTATAGCCACAGATAGAAAATCTAAGGAAGAGTTTGCACTATCCTAAAGAAATCTAAAAACCAAAAAGTTTCTTCTTTTCATTATGTGGCAACAGAATCTCTGACTGATACATGAAAGTTGTCTCAGGAAGTCTATCTCACCATCACAGAAAAAATGGTATGCTCCATCTTCTTTTACTGACTAGTTTAATTCATTTTTATGTCTCTTTCCCATCATTATTTATTCTTTCTATTTTTAGAAACATTGATCCAGAGAACTAGTTGAGGTGATCCAAGGCAGCAGCGTATCTCAGATCTCCTCTCTCTTGGGAGCGTTAACTGGGAGGGATACAGAGTAAGGAGCAAGAGGTCAGTTAGCCAAGTCAAGATGTTAAGCCCTTGCAATCAAAGGAGTCCCAGATGTCAAAATAAGATCACCCTTGGTCTCTTATCATATATCTGTTTGTCCATCCATCCTTCTACCCTCCCTTGCAATAAGGCTCTGTTGTAGCGACTTCTAATTTTTTATTGAAGTAAGAAGGGTCAGCTTTTGAGAGTGAGGAGAGGCGTGAAGGTGTTGGAGGATTAAAGAGAGATGTGACTGCTATATATAAAATATATAACCAATAAGGACCTAGAACTGTACTCAATATTTTGTAATAATCTATAAGGGAAAAGAAGCTGAAAAAGAACAGATCCATATATATATATATATATATATATATATATATATATCTCACTTTGCTGTACACCTGAAACTAACATGACATTGTAAATCAACTATATACTTCAATACAAAAAGTAAAACATATAAGGCCCTTTAAAAAAAATAGAGATGTAGAATAGCTATAACAGGTAATTCTCAGAGCCCACTGACATGTGTAGTAATAAATTTAAAGTATTTATATCGATAATTCAGTCCCTGTAAACTGGCCCTAGTACTCTTTGCAAATACCTAGATTTTTTTTCTCCAGCTTTGTCGTTCTTCAGTTCCTATCACGCATCACGAGAAAGGTAGGGACATTGGGAAGCTAGCTTTCTCACGTGCTCATATAGCTGTGTAATATAGCCTGAAGGAGTTTGTAGCCCTGAGCAAACCACTTTTACTTTTGGAATATGCTTCATCTTGTAAATACAAGTAAGAGTTCCTGCTGTGTCATCTCACCAGCATTCATGGAGTTTATAATCCTTTATTATGCACTTATTGTATTCCGGGTACTCTGTTAGGACACAATGATAACTCTAATAGGCATGCAAAGAAATACGATAATAAAATGTGGCCTAGGCTGCACATGCACAGTGCTATGGAAGCACATTGCTATGATTGGAAGACTTCCAAGTTGACATCATTTTTAAGTCTTGAAACTTGAGTAGGTGATATTTGAGTTGAGCCTCAAAGGAGGAATAGTATTCCATCAGCGAAGAAGGGATCAATATAAGCAAAGTCACAGAAAGCAAATATCATGTTGAGGTGACAGCAAATAATTCAGTATAATTGAATATCTGGGTGATGGGGGCAAAATCAAGGAGTAAAAGATAAGGCTACAAGCGTATGTTGAAAATTGAATGCTTTACTTGACATTGTGGTGGTGATGTCATATATAGTATAAGAAGTATATATATATTGCTTATATATACATATTTACATAATATATGAATCTATGAGTCAGTAGATTTTAAATATTTTAAAAAATTAAACTCACAGATTATTTGGGAAATATTCAAACTTTCTAAAAACATGGATTCCATTATAAATTTTGCATTTTCGGAAGACATATTGACATTGCAAAAGATATATTAAAGGAAAAAAATAAGTCACAGAGGTAGTAATAAGAAAGTTATCCTAATAGAATTGCTGTGAGGATACAGAGAGATACTGGATGTGTTTTGTTTCAACTTAAGTCATCATTATTATTAGAGGTTAGGATTCTTGATTTTATGCAACTGTCAGTGCTTTTAAAAATAAGTAATGTTTTCAAAGATTAAGTGGAAACATACATTTGATTATTTCTCTGTAGATACTCCCCTATTCAAACCTATTCTTCATAAATTATTTCTTAGGCTATCCAAAGTTTCTGAGAATAATGGCAACTTTTGACAATTGATGAAGAGATTAAAAAATTAAAGAGAATGTTAAAATATATGTATATGCAAAGGCTAATGGGTACAGATATAAATTATAGTAGTTGTGTTAGGGTAGAAGTGCTAAAAATTAAAATCTCACCTCTCCAAGTGTTACTCACTGAGCCTCAGTTTCCTTATCTGTCAAAAGAGGCTACCAATAGCATCTCCCTCATAGTGTTGTATGAGAAATAACTTAGTTAATACTTCGAAAGCACTTAGAAGAGTGTCTGTGAAAGTGCTCCATAAATATTTGACAACCTATTTTGCAAGGTTTTGATAATAGTCTTATTAATGTATATGAATATATGAAAATAAATATCCTCAACTCCCCATTTTATGGATATCATAAACTTTATTTCACTATCTTTGCCTAAAAAAACTCTATCAAGTTTATCTGTTAGGGGGTGAATAGGGAAACTAGATCAAGTGGTACCTGGATGAGGGGAATACTTCTCACTTTGATTTTTATATGTGTGTGTATACATATATATTTGATTTTTGAACAATGTTACTGAATTACCTACTCAAAGAAGTAAAAAAATAATAATAGTAGTAGTGCTTAGCATTTATTGAGTTTCTAATATTGCATCATACACAGAATTAGGTACTTTACATATATTGTTTTATGTTTAATTATTGTAATATATATATATATATATCAGATTGGTTTCCATTTTGGTTTCCATTCTGACACGTAGAGAGAGGTCTTGGGCTTCAAGGGGCTTATGGACAAGATTCAGGGATGGATGACTTGGCATAACCTATGGAGAATGATGCAGCAATATAGGGTACCTCAGTGAATACCACTATGGACAGCTGTTATTGAGCACTTGATCCCTACTGTGTTCCCATTGCATTGACACTCTGTAAACCCCAGAACTTGAGTACCTCTCAGGAAAAAGAGGGGAGAAACCCAAAACTCACTAAGTTTCTGCCATATAGATAGAATGAAGCACAAAATAGAAGCTGTTCAATTATAGACAATTATAGAAAATAGTAGTAATGAAGTGAGAAGACCTGTACTATGAAAAATAAGGAACATCTTAAAAATTTAAATAAAAAATAAATTATAAAATTCAGTGTGGATGTCCTTACAATGTAAAAATGGAGTGAAATTTTTAAAAAGAAACATACTTCTTGTGCATTTGAGTTGTGGGCTAGGACTCATCTGCTATACGTGTTCAACAATCTTTATGTAATAATTTAACAATCTAATACTGCTCTTTAACACCAACTGAATCAAGAAATTATAGGTTTATACACATTGAGGAATCTTTCTAAATATAAATGTCCAATCATCTCATGCTTCATTTCATAGGAAGAAATTTAAAATCCAGAGAGGAAATATACTTTCCCAAGGTTACATAGAGGACTTGTGGAAAATTTGAGCATATAATATTTTTCAGTTATTTTAGGGGAGCTAAACTTTCCCCTGTGTATAAACAGCTCCTTTATCAACCCTCAGACACTTGAAATTTCAGTTTTTTATAAGAGCACATGGATGGGTAAAAGAAGTCTAAAATACACTCAAATTTAATCCATTGTTCTCAATAGATTTATGAATATTCTAACTGAAAGGGAAATCAGAGAAAAGAGAAAAACATTTAATTAAGCATTCATTCCATTTACTGTCAATAATAAATATGAGTATCAGTGGTTTTAGCGACAATACAATTATCAATAGGTTTAATCAGACATTTTTTGAGATTAAAGATGAAGAAAAGAAGGCCTTAAAATATTTATGAATGGTGGGAATAAGAATAGGTATTCTAGAGTTTCAGAAATAATAAAAATAATGTTTCCTGGAGTAATTAGAGAAGGCTTCATAGAGACAATGGGATTTTACCCAGGCTTAGAAAGTTAGGTCTGAATGGGCCTAGAGGGTTGGTACAGGCATTCCAGGTGAGAAAATAATTGGAGGAGAAAACAGAGAATGATGTGGAAGCAGAATGAACATTTATCCTTCACCAGGAAGCTACCCCATGAACCTTTACGGAGTGTCCTGTCCATTTTATTCTTCTGGATTTCAAGCAACAGAGACACACCCAATCTCCTGTTATGGGCTTTGTTTTATTATAAGCAAGTTGTTCTGTGCTAGAATTCACCTGGTGTTACTGTTCTCTCTCTAGATATTTCTGTTATCTTTGTGTTTGCTTTTCTCTATTTCTGTCCACCCATTCCCATCTTGGAAGGTGGAGATGGGGGGCAGCAAAGAGAGGAATAAAATGTTGGAGAACTCATTTGCCTTTGACCTTGAGAAATTTACAGTCTCCTAAGAAGGAAAGGTGAAGAGAACCCACTATGATCCATTCTATAATGGAAGACAGCAGAGGGTGCTATGGGATCAACAAGAAGGGCCCATTGTTCAGTCTGCGGAGTTCAGGGAGGGTTCGTGGGTGCTGAGAGCTGAGTCTTAAGTATGGGTCAGCAAGGTCAAGGTTTGTAAGACTGCAGGCAGTGGAAACATAAGGGGAAACAGCATGCATGATTCATCATGATGTGCATTGAAGAATTACAGTAATCTGGTATTTCTAGGTTATAAAGTGAAAGGTAGAGAAGATGAGTAACAATCGGATGATAGTTGGGCTTGTGTGCCCTGCAGTGGATTTGTACTTGTCTCACAAACAATGTGTTGCCTTTGGAAGGTTGTAAGCAACAGAGCATAGAATTGCTTTTCAAAAGATAATACTTGCGGCTGACTGAAAGATGAGTATGAGAAAGGAAAAGATGAAGAACTGAGTAATGTAAACATACGATGTAATATTCCTTCATTCTCTAGCGTGCAAACTGTTTTCCCTTATATAGCCTATGTCCTGGAATCATCTTCCAGTGCTATACAGCGTTAGGCAAGATGGTGAAAAAAATATTGTTAGAGAAGACAGCAAGATACTTAGAGATATGAGGCAGAGAAAAATCTCTTCTCTCCTGACCCCTGGGTGATGTACTACAGTCTGAACCAGATAGCTTTCAGTCATGGGCTTAGGGGATCAGATCCTTTTTTCATCACAATATTCCCATTCCTAAAGAAAGCTACAGTCATCACCCCTACATTATGTAAAGAATGAGCTTCCCATGGGACTAGTGCAAAATGCACAGTTTGGTTTCATTTGTGTGCAGTAGAATTTATCATCACAGAATACAAAACTCAACAATAATATATACATCTCAATGCCACAATCTTGTCGTATTCTACAATTGAAGATATACAAATATCAAATGATTATCCTAGGAAAATTTTATCAACCTCCCATTTAGACTTGCTCAATTGAATGGTAGCTTTTATTAGAGGGATGAAAGTAGCTATAATTGGCAAATCCTGCTGAAAGAGCCATTAGCAAGTCTTTGAAGGTTTTCGAAACCTCAGATTTTTCTCAGCACTATTTCTCACCTTATTTGGCACAAATTTGAGGTGATTGAACTTGTTTGGTTTGCAAATTAGGAGGATATAAGTGTAGGTCATTCATTAAAATAACTCCAAAATGAGCTTGTCAACAAAGGAAAACAGACTATTAAATTTTATTCCTCATTGCAAAAATATAACTCAGTACAGTTATATTTTGATAAATTCTGATCTTATAGAATACATGTTATGATAATGCAGCCAAAATAAACTTGTTAATGAGAAAAAAGAGTGGTAATGGAATTTTTTTACTTGAATTATTCAGGTTGTTTATTTTCTTAGGATGAATTTACTGGATAACTCTGGAACATTCCATTCAACTTTGCATTTCACTGGCTACTTAATATAGTGCAGTGAACACCACAGTCTTTCAAATATCGTTAGATAAAAAGGATCATCTAATTCCTAGTACAGACAGACATATGGAGGGCAGTCAAGAATGCTGATACAAGATGCAGATTTTGATCCCTCTAAACAGGATCCTAGGGAACATTCCTCATGATTGCATGTTAGAATGTTCTTTTTCTTTTTGTATGTTTTCCAAGGAGAAAGCTGAGATTCTTCTGACTATGAGAGGAAGTCTACTTTGCCAACAATTCCTATTCCACAGGGAAAGGGTGGGCTGACATTGTGTAAAACTCCAAAAGCTCCCACTCCAGCTCTGGTCTCATTTCCACAATGAACTCCAAATAGCCCCTTCCTGACTACAGCTGGTGATAGCACATGAGGCTTTGCAAAACTCCAGTTTCAAGGACCAGACTGGGGATTTGGAGAAATGGAGCCTTTCAACTCATCATAGGCAATGCTACACTCCAGTTCACAGAACTAATTAAAGTTGATTTATTATTTTTAGGTCAAAGTAGCACCAGACTCAGTCTACACTGAGAGAAAGAGGCCAAATCAATAGTATTTGCCTAGTTATTGTTTAGAGGAGTCTTTTTTTTTTTTTTTAACCAAAAGTTTGGAAAGACCACAGAGGATGCACAATCTAATTATCTGCACCTTTGGCAGAATTCTCCATCTTCCCTTCTCAGCTTCACTGCACAAAGGAATACCTTCCTCTGAAGTCTGTATTTCGCCCGTGAATCTTAAACATCAAACGTTGCAGGTGAATTAGGTCATCTCTTTTAGAATGTTTGTTTTTAACCCTTTGGTCCCATTTTTTACATTTTCATATTTAAAATAATTTCCTTTTTCAGTTATATTTGTTTATATACATTGTGTGTGTATATAATTCTTGCCAACACAGGAAATATAATAGATGATCAACAATTCATTAATTGCTTAATTAGACAAACATTTGAAGCAATTATCACCCTAACAAAAACTAAATCTCCTACTTTCTTTGAATCTTACAAATAATATGCTTAACTTTCTTAGTGTGTATGTGATCTGTAACTGCTTCTGAAATACTAAATATGTTTCTGTGCTTATAAAACTTTACAAAAGGGAATGCTTCTTTTCTTGAAATCTCGAATGCTTATAGTGAATCCAGGAGAGTAATATTTAAAGCAAACACATATTGCTAAAAGAGAGACTTTAGTTTTATTATTTTTTTAACATTCTCATTTTTTAGTAGGAGCTTTGTCTTAATCTTTTATACTTGCTTGCAGTGTTTAGATAAGCATACATGGCTTCCCCGGAGTAGATTGGTTTGGGGTTGGGTCATAGAATGGGTGGGGTATAAAATATTCATAGGGAAGGAAATAAGTGATAGTAATATTACGATAAGGAGGAAAAGTGCCAAAGTTCATTTTTAATATTCACAGATGTGTGGCCATCTGCATGAAAATGATCCACAAAGTTTTATTAGAGGACTGTATTATGTATTTTTTTTCCTTGTGTTTTCACATACAGGGAGGGAAAAAAAGGTTGCAAAAATCCCTTGGATTGATCTGTTTCTTCTTGGCTATGGAAAATTACATGAAATATTATCAACAGGCAGCCAAATCCCACAAAGCTATTACCTTTCAGGATGTGTCTCAGGACAGTACTACTCCTGGCAGAAATTCTCCATGTCTAGTTACCACTTGCAGATTCTGTGCAACTTTTATCACGTTGTTTCGATAAAAACGAGATGATCACAGTGAGTGTGTGTAAGAGAAAAGGGCAGCTTCAGAAACCTCAACTATAATCCTTCTAGACACAGTCTCCAGCTGGGCTTGACAAGGAGTCATGTGCTGTATCAGGAGGGAAGATAGCAGTTGCACTTAAGATGGTTTTGTTTGAGTCAAATGATCGGGGCTCTCCTGTTTTATCTTAAACTTGTGGAGACAGGTTATGTTTCTGATGAGGGCAGCCAAATAATGCAGTGGTAACCCAAGCCTGTTTATCCTCTGGCTGTGGGGTATGTTACATTATACTTTACCTTTCAACCTGGGGGGGATGATCTAAGTTATAAGGTGCTATGTGCTTTCCCTGAACTGAGGTCCATCTTGCAGATAAGTACTGGAAACCTCCCCTTTGAAATGGGTCTTCCATCCAGTGTTTGGAGGAGGTGTGTTTGTGGTGGGATTCAGTGAGTTACCATAGACACGTATATTTTCCTTCTTTTTCTTTTTTTCAATTGCTTTAATGTGTGGTATCACCACTTTTGAGCTTGTTATTTTTCTCTTCAAACTTGTTATTCCTTTTGTAGCCTGTATTTTACTTAGGGCACCAATTTCCATTAGCTTTTCAAACTACAAAACTAGGAGTCATTGATTCTTCCCACTCACTAAGAGTTTCAACTCCTAGTTTAATTTTCCTTCTCTGACTCTGTTCCCATCATTTGTTTTTATTAGTTTGTTCAACATAAAATTCATTAGAAGGGAATTAAGTCCTCTTTGAAAGAAAGGAGAGTTTCTTTAACTATGCTAGTTCTCATATAAACAGAAAAGTAAAGCAAAAGGGAAAGGAACCTCAGATCTTCCCAAACATTTATCTAATAAAGTATAACATTACAAAAGGTACATCTTTTTCAAAGTTATTAAATATATTTTAAAACAATGAATTATAATTCAGTACATTTTAAAAATTCTTTTGATTTATAATGCATACTTTTCTCTTTCCTAAAAATAATCATTGTCTATTGTCATGAGAGTGCATATTTTATAGGAAATTTCAAGAGGGAGATCAGGAATAACAAATTTTTTTTAGAAAACACAGAAACCAGGGAAGGGACTTAATTTTACCTTTAATCATAAAAAAAGAGTAGATACAATTAAAAAGTAAATTATATTGGGTTTCCTGGTAGCAAAAGGATGATAGAAGCATATTTTTGAGAAAATATCTACCTAGATAGATTCATGTAACTTATCGTAAGTAAACAGACAAGCCTCAGAGATTTAAGAAAGACTCTCCTTTTAAATTCTTTCCAATTGCGGAATCTGAAACCCTTCGTTTATCTGAGACAGTCTCTCCTGTTGTACTCTCCCTTCCCTGAATTACACAGTTAAGTAACCCTCAAACTAAACTATTGATTTTTTTCTAAAATTCGTCAAGGATGATGACACTGGCTTTATTTGTTGATCAAATTTTTCCAGAGCTTAAGAAGCATTTCAAGCTATGAATACTTTTAGAAATTGTATTATTTCCCTTAGGAAACTGAAGTGTCATTAACCAAATTAACATATTTGTATACCAAATAGTAAGATAATGGCATAAAAGTGATAGATATGATTATCAAGAGCTTAGCATAAATATCTATAAAATTATTTTGAGCTATGTAGATATTCAATTATAGAATTTATATCTTTTTGAATTCAGCACTTAAAAAAAATCCTAAAATGACTTTTGACTACAGTAGGGTAAATTCACATAAATATCTCTAATAGGAAAAGTGTGATGCACAAGTTACAAAAAGGGAAATCAAAATTTTAGAAAACAAAGGTGAAAATCTTTGTCCTTCTCCACTCTTGACTTCCATATTCCCTCTAAAGCCTGACTTGTGATTTAGTTCCTGTAACTATTGTATTCCTCTAGCATTTCAAATCTTAGAAATTTCTTTTCTTCTACACTGAGCCCTTTGGGTGGCTTGGCACACACTTCTTTGAGGTTTATCCTATAACTGGACCTGTGATAAGCAAAGAAAAACATACCCTTTTACTCCAGTAGTTCTGTAAAGATTAAGCACTTCCTATCCAGATTAGTACTCAGAGCTGAGATTACCCTGAAAAAAAATCAATTGGTCATTCTATATAGAAACACAAAATGTATATTGCTGACTAGCTTCTTTCCGTGCCTCCAGAATGTCTGTAAACAGATTCTTAAAATAAAGAATATCTCTTCCATGCAGGTGAATGGTACAAATAGACTGCAAAAGAGCATAACTGGGCCAAAGTTCATAATAGTTTGATGAATAAACAAGGGTCACAAAAGCTGGAAATACAGGCAGTCTTACCAGGGTTCATATTTCTGCTGACTCAAGTCTAAGAAAAACAAAGGGTTAGGTGTCAGTAACCAAACACTGTGTTCTTTCTTAGTTTTTTTTTTTTTTTTTTTAAATGTAAGTTAACCATATTGGGAAAGATACTTTTTCTTTGCCTGCATTTATTCAAAAAAGATCAAAGATTATAACATTTATGAGAAAGAAGGAATGCTGTAGCTCAGTTCTATTTGGTGCCATTCAATTAACCCAAACTCTGTGGTAGATACAGAGATAAGCAAGGGGCTAAAAATGTAGTTGGGGAAATAGTACAATTTACTTAAATATGTGTAGAGTATAAAGTCAAAGGTGACCAATATCATTAGACAGTAAAAAGTGTTCTGAAATACCCAAAAGGAGACAGAGATTAATTCTGCTTGAGGAGATCAAATACATTGACTGGAACCAGCAAATGGGTACAGTTTTCACATGCATTGATCTAGATCATGGATATCCTATTAACAACATCTTTTGTCGTTGTTTTTAGTCCTTGCATTTTGTTGAAATTGGAGAAAAGATGGGATAAATTCTGACATGGGTCTTTCTCTGTATTTCTAACAAATACCTTCACTTGGACCTTAAAGTCCTTCACAATCTGATTACCATATGTTCCCTGTTACTCTCCTACTTATGTCTTTTACTCCATACTTTCTGAACTTTTTCCAAATGTCCTAATTAGTTTTTGTTTTTGTTTTTTTCATGTTTTCTCACCTTTGTACCTGCTGCTTCCTCTGCCTAGGAATACTATATACTATATACTATATAGTTTTTGAGTATACATTGTTTCTTTAAAACTCAATATGCATAGATGTAAAGCCTTCAGCGACCCCTTAAGACATTGATAGTTGCCAGTTGCTTTAATCTTGCCGTACCTTTAACCACATCTATTGACTTTTTTTGCGTTTATTACATATCATCTGGCTACTCATTAGACTGTGAGCCTAAGTTCATTCTCACACCATCCAGTAGTTCCTAACTATACCTGACAAGGGTTCCCAACCCCCGGGCTGCAGACCAGTACCAGGCCTCAGCCTGTTAGGAACCGGGGCCACACAGCAGGAGGTGAGCAGTTGGCAAGTGAGCGAAGCTTCATCTGCCTCTCCCCAGCGCTCACATTGCCGCCTGAACGCCCCCTACCCCATCCGTGGAAAAATTGTCTTCCACGAAATCAGTCCCTGGTGCCAAAAAAGTTGGGGACCGCTGATATCTGATACATGAATGAATGAAGACCAACATCTTCCATTAAGTCTTTCCCAGCTGTTTTTCTCAGTTAATAATGCTACCTTCTTTGAATTCCTGGTGGATTTATAGCTTTATGGATTTCTGAAAATCAGCCTTTGAAGTGAATTCTAAAAATTAGCTAGCCTGCAACATTTGGAAAATTTTAATAGAGTTGTCCTTTACAAATGCATAAATGTTTTTATTCAACAAGTGTTTGTTAACTGTCTTCTGTTCTCAAAACCCTGTACTAGGTAACATGAGAGATACAGAAAAAATATACTCAGAGAGCTTGATCAATATTTATAGAATGATGGTATAGTAAAACGGTAATAAGACATCAAGAGTAATGGAATAGACATTGTCTCTGGAATTCAGAGTGGAGAGAAGAAGAGCACCATCGCCTTTTTTTTTTAAAGGTTTTAAATTATTTTTATGGTAAAAAACATATAACATACAATCTACTCTCTTAAGATGTCCAAAGTACAGTACAGTATTATTTACTATAGGCACAGTGTTGTACAAGAGATCACTAGAATGTTTTCATCTTGCATGATTCATCTACCTTCCGCTTAGATGAGTTTGACTACTTTACGTACCTCATATAAGTGGAATCATTCAGTATTTGTCCTTTTGTGAATGGCTTATTTCACTTAGTGTAATGTCCTCAAGGTTCATCCATGCTGTGGCACATGAAAAGATTTCTTTCTTTTGTATGACTGAATAATATTCCATTGTATGTATATATCACATTTTCTTTATCCATTCACCTGTCCATGGACATTTAGGTTGCTTCCACTCTTGACTATTATGATTAATGCTGCAGTGAACATGGGAGGGCAAATACCTCTTTGAGGTCCTGGTTCAAGTCTTTCGGATAATTACCCACAGGTAGGATTGTTGAATCATATGTAGTTTTATTTTTAATTTCTAAGGAACCTGTTTTCCCACAGCACTGTACCATTGCACATCCTCCCCAACAGTGCACAAGCGTGCCGAAACATGTTACATGATGTTGTTTATATAAATATATATATATATATATATATGCCATACTAATACGTATGAAGTAGTATTTCATTGTTGTGTTGATTTGCATTTCCCTGAGGATTAGTGATGTTGAGCGTCTTTTCATATGCTTATTTGTCTTTTGTATGTTGTCTTTGGAGAAAGGTCTATTCATGTCCTTTGCCCATTTTCTAATTGGGTTATTTGATTTTTTTGCTAGTGAGGTGTAGTAGTTACTTCTATATTTTGAATATTAACCCCTTATAAGATATATAGTTTTCAAGTCTGCTTTTTCATTCTGTTGAATGTCTACCTGCTATGAAGAAATGTTTTAGTTTGATATAGTCCCATGTATCTATTTTTGCTTTTGTTACCTATGCTTTTGGTATCATATTCAAGAAACCTTTGCCAAGATCAATGTCATGAAGATTTTCTCCTGTTTTCTTCTAGGAGTTTTACAGTTTCAGGTTTTATATTTAAGTCTTTAATCCATTTTGAGTTTATATTTGTGTATAGTCTATGATAGGGGTCTAATTTAACTCTTTTGCATTTCAATATCCAGTTTTCCCAGCACCATTTGCTGAAGACACTATGCTTTCCTTATTGTATATTCTTGACGCTCTTTTGAAGACCAGTAGATATATGTGTGGGTTTGTTTCACGGCTCTCTATTCTGTTCCCTTGGACTAGTATGTCTGTTTTTAAGCCAGTGCCACACTTTTTGATTATGCACCTTTGTAATAATACGTTTTGAAGTCAGGAAATGTGAGGCCTCCAACTATGTTCTTCTTCCTCTCAAGATTGTTTTATGTATTCAGGATCCTTGTGGTTTCATATGAATTTTAAGATATTTTTCTATTTCTATAAAAAATGTCATTGGGTTTTTGATAGGAATTGCATTGAGTCTGTAGATTGCTTTGCCTAGTATGAACATCTTAACAATATTATGTCTTACAATCCATGAACATGGGATATATTTTCCTTTAATTGTGTCCTCTTTAATTTCTTTTAGCAATGTTTTATAGTTTTCAGTGTACAAGTCTTTCATCTCTTTGGTTAAGTTTATATAGGAAGAAACTTATTCTTTTTGATGCCTTTGTAAATGGCATTGATTTTTCAATTTGCTTTTCAGTTTGTTGTTTTTGTATGTTGATTTTGTATGCTGCAACCTTACTTAATTCATTTATTAGTTCTAACAATTTGTGTGTGTGTGTGTAGAATCTTTAGGGTTTTCTACTTAAGATTGTGTCATCTGCAACCAGAGATAATTTTACTTCTTCCTTTCCAATTTGCATGCCTTTTCTTTTTTTGCCTAATTACTCTGACTAGGATTTCCGATACTATGTTGAATAGAAGTGACAAAAACAGTCATCCTCACTTTATTCCTTATCTTAGAGGAAAAGCTTTCAGGTTTTGAGTATGATAATAGCTTTGGGCTTTATATTCATGTTCTTTATTATGTTGAAGTAATTTCCTTCTATTCCTAGCTTCTGAGAGTTTTTATAATGAAAGGGTGTTGAATTTTATCAAATACTTTTTCTGCAATTTTGAGATGATCATGTGAGTTTTATCCTTTCTTGAGTTAATGTGGTATGTGTCACATTGATTGATTTTCATATGTTGAACCATCCTTATACCCCTAATGTGTGTGTGTGTGTGTGTGTGTGTGTTTCTGGCTTTGGTATCAAGGTAATGCTGGCCTCATAAAATGAGTTTGAAAGTGTTTCCTCCTCTTCATTTTTTGGAAAAAGTTTGAGAAGATTGGCGTTAATTCTTCTTTAAATGTTTGGTAGAATTCACCAGTGACTCCATCTGCCCTTGGGCTTTTCTTAGTTAGAATGTTTCTGATTACTGCTCCTCCCCCCTTTCCCTCTCCCCATTTGTAACCACTAGTTTGTTCTCTATATCTGTGAATCTGATTCTTTTTTGTTGTATTCATTAGTTTGTTGTTTTTTTCAGATTCCACATATAAGTGATATCATACAGTATTTGTATTTCTCTGTCTGACTTATTTCACTTAGCATAATGCCCTCCAAATCCATCCATGTTGCTGCAAATGGCATTATTTCATTCTTTTTTATGGCTGAGTAGTATTCCATTGTATATATAGATACTGCATCTTCTTTATCCATTCATCTGTTGATGGACACTTAGGTTGGTTCCATATCTTGGCAATTGTAAATAATGTGGCTATGAACATTGGGGTGCATGTATCTTTTTGAATTGGTGTTTTTGTTTCTTTTGGACATAACCCAGGAGTGGAATTCCTGGATCATATGGTAGTTCTATTTTTAGTTTTTTCAGAAACCTCCATACTGTTTTCCACAGTGGCAGCACCAATTTACATTTTCACCAACAGTGTATGAGGGTTCCCTTTTCTCCACATCCTCGCCGACATTTATTATTTGTGCTATTTTGATGATAGCCTTTCTGAGAAGTGTGAGGTGATATCTCATTATGGTTTTGATGTGCATTTCCCTGATGATTAGCATTGTTGAGCATCTTTTCATGTGCCTGCATTTCCTCTTTGGAAAAATGTCTCTTGCTGCTTTTAAAATTCTCTCTTTGTCATGACTTCTGACAATTTGATTATAATGTGCTTGGTGTAGACTCCTTTGAGATTAGCCTATTTGAGACTTGTTGGGTTTCTCAAATCTGTATGTCCCTATCCTTCTCTGTATCTGGGGAGTTTGGGGCCATTATTTCTTTAAATAATATTTCTGCCCTTTTCTCTCTCTCTCTCTTTTCTCCTTCTGGGGCTCTCTTAATGTATATAATGGTCCACATGATGGTATCCCATTAGTCCTTTAGCCTTTCTTCACTCTTTTTTTTTTCTCCTTTTACTGGATAATTTCAAATGACTTATCTTCAGGTTCACTGATTTGTTTTTCTGCTTGATCAAGTCTGCTGTTGAAATTTTCTAGTAAATTTTTCAGTTCAGTTATTGCATTCTTTAATTACAAAATCTCTTTTTTGAAAAAAGAAATATATATTTTCTCTCTGTTGAAATTCTCATTTTGTTCAGTCCTGTTTTCCAGAGCTCATTGAACATCTTTACAACAGTTATTTTGAATTTTTATTCAGATAATTAATTTACCTCCATTTCTTTCAGGTTGGTTTTTGGACATTTATTTGTTCCTTTGATTGAGCTGTTTTCCCCTGTTTCTTTGTGTTCCTAGTAAGTTTGCATTGGTATCCATGCATTTAAAATAACAGCCACCTCGCCCAGTCTTTATGGACTAGCTTCATACACAGAAAGAACTTCACCAGTCAGGCCAGCTGTTGATCCTTGGGACCTCTCTAACCTTTTCTGTGGATGTGTCTTCTCTGTATTGTGTGTGTGGATCCCTAATTAGAGAAATTTGCTTGTTTCTTTTCTTTTTTTATTTTCAGGAGAATTGGTTCATGCATTGTTGTTGAATTGGTATCTACATGTGAGGAAAGAGGGTCTGGTGCTTCCTCTTCTCCATCTTGCTCATGACACTTTGAGCACCATTATTCTTTTCAGTGTCTTTGGGTTCAGGGAAAACCCTGAACTTTGAAATCATTTTGTCTGAATTTGAATCATACTTTGCCATTTATCAGCCTATAAGCAAGTAACTTGACTTTTCTGAGTTTTGGTGTCCTGCTTTGTAAAATGGAGATAATGTCAAGTCACTCCTAGAACTGTTGTAAGGCTAGTCCCTGGCAGAGAAGTTGTCCTTTTTTTTATCTCCCTCCCCAAATAAATGTCTAGAAGGATATAGGTCAAAACATTAATAAATAGGTAACTCTGAGGATAAAGTCTGATTATTATATACGGTTTTATATTTCTGTATATTCTAATTTTCCTACACTGGCTATATATCATACCTATTGTTAGAAATTTTTAAGTTCTTCTATGATATTTTGGTTCCTTTTTGATTTGAAAATCTTTTCTGGTTTTATCCAACCCATGTACTGATTCCCCACAATTATTTTACACATATTTCTAAAATAAATGAAACTTGTTCAATCCCATTCTAATACCACTTAAAGAGGTTTTTATGTTTTTTCTATTTGTTTTGTTTTGTTTTTTATAATCAAGAGATAAACTCACCTTAACCATAAAGGGCTTGTGGCTCTTTGTTTTGTGTAAAAAGACTCATTTTCATCATTGATTGGGACAATAGACATTTTTATTTTTAGCAGTAAGTAAATTACCAAGGCACATCAATATCAGCATTTCACTGATCAATGTCAGAGACTGTTTGGAAAAGGTCACATTGAAAAGAACATTGATTTTAGCCCCAGAACTTAGAATATATTGGAACTGTACAACTGACTGCCACAAAATAACCAATACTATTTACTTTTCTCTCCCTGACACTATCTACTATATGTATACGTATTTTTAAATTTATAAAATTCATAAGCTACTTGTTCCATAAAGCTAATTTTCTGCTATGTAGTCTTTGTCCGGGTGGTTTTAGCTATCATGTGACCCTTCTTTGCTTTCCTCTACCTCCTTGCTCCTTGGTGTGAACAAGTAAGGTACTCACGGTACTAACGGCCCCATTTTAGAAGTGAAGAAATATTATGATTTCACAATAATTCACAATGAAAAGAAGTTGGAATGGAATCTAGTTTTTTTATTTCCACACATGCCAAACTTAGCATTCTTTACTAGTGTCCTTACTGCCTCCCTGACCGTTTACCAGGTCATAACTACCATGTCAGTAATTATTACCCTCACCAAACCAATCTGGTTGACCAAATCACGGAGGCCAGGTTCATATCCTACCCATTCATATACCTAGTCCTTATACTGTGTATTCTAGTACAGGTTCTGTTTTACCCCTTACCCAAAGATACTGTGAGCTGGACAGTGGCTTATGGAAAGAAATAAAGAAAGCTCATTCTAACAATATCCAAGATTCATGTAAAAACAGTCACTATACTTAACTCCTTTGTACTTCATTTTTCCTCAGAGGCTGTCTTTGAGGTTCAAATTAAACTGATTTCACCTGTCAGGAGAGCAGGCATTATAGAGAAACATCATTGTTCTTGCCTAAACTCAACCTTTTGTTGCTCTGAATGGAACAGAGGGGGTGACTCTCCCAGAACTGAGAGACCCTCCAGTCTGTGAGAGATCTAGAAGTTTCTCACATCTCTGGTCTCTATCATGACAGAAAGGAACCTTGCATAGAAGGGTACAAAGGCTGACCACCTAGCTTTTCCTGCTATTCCTCTCGGCCATTTTGATGCCGGATGAAGAACAGAACAAAATGCTCTGAAGTTCTAAAAATGCTTCCATAACCACATTTTTGTCCATTTCACTTAATTCAAAATAAAATATTTAGAGTATTTGTATGATAGTTGTCTAGAGTAACTTTTAATTCCAAAGACTTTATTTTCCTTAATTACATTTCTTTTATTTCTATTTTATTTCCTTTGGAAACTACAGTTATAGACTTGGGGTTTTTTTTTTTTTACAAGGAATATAGATTCAGAGTTAAATCTCTTTGGAATGAGTAATAGTATTGTGTTATCAACATACCATTATTGCCTCAAATGATAGTAACAATTTACATTTATTAAACACACATTTAGCTTCTAGGCCCTTTACATATAGATTTTAATCCACACACTACCATTTCTGGTTTATGTTACTGTCCACCTCTAAAAAATGAGGAAAGTTTTTAAAGTAATGTATCAGATATGAATATTCATTATAACAAAGGACTTTTACATACAGTATCCCATTTACTCTCATAATGCAGACCACATTCCATTCGCCAGAACATAATCAATAGCCCCATATAACTGTGAGGAGGCAGAAAATTACAGTCTAGCTGTGTGCCTTGCAGAAAAGGGAAGAAGATTTGTGGATCACGTGTCGTTGTGACTGCCACAGTGTTGTGCTCCGTGCTAAAGAAATAAATAATTTCAATATTTGAGGTCATAGAAAAAGACAGATATATTCTCCTCTACCCATTCATTTTTTAAAGTTAGCCTAGCAAACACTAATACCAAAATAACTAATAAGAGTATAAATAAGAAAAAGTTCAAGTCAAATTCACTAATGAACATAAATGTAAAATACCTAACTGAAATATTGAGAAACTGAATCCAGCAGTGTAGAACAAATGTAATAAAACATCATGACCAAGTTGTATTTTTGCTAAGAATGAAGTTTGTTTAAAACTAGGAAATAAATATGGATAGACTGAAGGTAAAAACTATATATAATATCATCTTAATATAAGCTCCTCAAAGCCTTTCATTTACTATAATTCAACATCCTTTCATACACAAACATGATATTCAATAGTAAGTAACCAAAATGCTTCTTTTTAGAATCTGAAAAAGACAAAGATGCCTTTTATCACTATTTCTATTCAATATTATACTGGAGATCTGAGCCAGTTCTGTTAAGGCAAGGTAAATAAAAGGTGTAAAAATCCTAAAAGAAGAAACAAAGCTGTTATTAATTGCAGGTAACACATAGAATAGCCAAAAGAATTAAAATCCCCAAGGAGTAAATTGTTAGAAATAAGAGTTCAGTAAGAGTGTAGGTAGAAAATCAATGTACGATAATCTGTTGCATTTCTAATATAGTAGCTAAAAGAGTTCAAATGAATCTTTTTAAAAAGTGTATCATTTATATTAGCTTAAAAACATAAAGTAACTAGAAATAAATCCGACAACATTTGTCCAAAATCTGTATAGAATGACTTGCAGAACTCTATCGAAATAACATTTTTTTTTTTTTTTCTTTAAATGGGATCTTCCCAGACCAGGGCTCAAACCCGTGTCCCCTGCATTGGCAGGCAGATTCTCAACCACTGCGCCACCAGGGAAGCCCGAAATAACATTTTTTGAAAACAAATAGACAGATTATGTTCATGGCATAGAGGACTCAATATTGTGAATGTGTCACTTTTCCCCTAATTGATCTGTAGAGCTAATGCTTTTAAAATTTTTATCTTTTTAATGGAATTTGGCAAAATGAATGAAAAATTTACATGAAAGTACAAAGGGCCCAAACCATCAAGATACTCTTTTTTTTTTTTTTTAATCTTCAATTTTCATTTTATTTATTTATTTATTTATGGCTGCGTTGGATCTTCATTGCTGCGCACGGGCTTTCTTTAGTTGTGGCAAGCAGAGGCTACTCTTCATTGCGGGTCATGGGCTTCTCATTGCGGTGGCTTCTCTTGTTGCAGAGCACGGGCTCTAGGCATGTGGGCTTCCGTAGTTGCAGCATGTGGGCTCAGTAGTTGTGGCACATGGGCTTAGTTGCTCCATGGCATGTGGGATCTTCCCGGACCAGGGCTCGAACCTGTGTCCCCCGCACTGGCAGGCAGATTCCCAACCACTGCGCCACCAGGGAAGTCCCCATCAAGATACTCTTGAAGAGCAAGTTGGGTGTACTGGCCCTACTGGACATGAAAACTTAAAAATCTCTACTGATTAGCGTCTACGGGTGCAGGGATATAAAAAATGTCAAACAAATAGAACACTGAATCTAGTAAAAATTAATGCAAAAAAGACATTTTACTGAGGAGGTATTGTAGATTCATTGAGAAAACCTGGACTTTTCAGTAAGTGGGACATTTGTTTATACATATAGGAAAAAATGAAATTGGATTCTTACCTCACAAAAAATCAATCCAGGTGACTCTCAGTTATAAATGTGAAAAGCAAAATTATAAAGAATTTTAGAAGTTAGTATGAAGAATATTTTTATATCCTCAGAATTCCTTAAACAAAATGCGAACTATGAACTATAAAGGAAAGACTAATAAATTTAATTACATTGGAATTAAGAACTTCTCTTCACCAAGAGATAACATAAAGAAACTGAAAATAGAAGTCATAGAGTGAGAGAAGATTGTTATAACCACATATATTTGGTGGGGTGAGTTATTACAACATATAAAAAGAACTCATATAAAGGGATAAGAGACAAACAGCCCTATACAAAACCAAGCAAAAGGTATAATCAGGAAAGCACTCATGGCCAATAAACTGAGGAAAAGATGCTCAATTCTATTAGTAATCAGGGAAATGCAAATTAAAACCACCATAACATACAACTCTTCATCATAAAGCTAGCAACATTTAAATGTCTAACAACTGGGATCAGATAAAGCGTGGCCTTATGGTTTAGACCAAGGATTTGAAACTTTATTTTGACAGTAAGAGGAACCATTGAAGAGTTGAAAGTAAGGATGTGATGAGATTCAGGTTCTGGAAAGATTCCTGTGCTGTATGGAGCCTGGGGGAAAAAGAAATTGTTGACCATATCAGATATTGGTGAGGATGTGGAGCAAGGGGAATTCTCATTTCCTGTGGAACAGAGGGTCAATTGATGGAACCGATCTGGAAAATAGTTTGACATTTTCTAGCGTATTTGAAGATATGCATTTATTATGACCCTGGAATTCCACTCTTGATCCATACTTTAGAGAAATTCTTATTCATGTTTACCTGGAAACTTACACAAAAATTTTCATAGCAACTCTCAATGGAAACAACAGAAATGTTAATCTAATATAGATTGGATAAATAAATCATGGTATATACATACATTATAATATTGTACTACTAGGAAAATGAACGTACTACAGCTACACACACCAATGTAGAAAAATTCTAACAACACAATGTTGAGGGAAAGAAGTGGCTATGGAATTTGTACAATGTGATTCTATTTTAACAAAGTTCTAACAGGCCAAGCTAAACAATGCATTGTTTAAATTTGCGTGCATAGAAGGAAGGAAAGAAATTAGTTGTCACATCTGTGGGAAGGAGAGGAAATTCATTTGGGAGGGGCACACAGGAGGCTGCTAAGACATTACTAGCAGTGTTCTATTACTTAACCTGGATGATGTCTCTAGGGGTGATTGCTTTATTTTTATTCTTCAAATTATATATCCTTATATATACTTCGGTGTGTATGATATATTGCACAAGAAAAAAAAGGAAGCTTTGTAGATCTATATTATTTTTTGATGGATCATGCCCAGTGTTTTTTTCTTTACTGTCTGAAATTCCAAAAAAAAAAAAGATTAACTTATTTAGATCTAGTTTTATTCTCAATGAAAATTTAAGAATAGTTTTCTGTTCATAGTATTCATAAGAATGTATCCCACAAGGATCTAATAATTAAATAAACATTTATCTGCATGCAAAAGAATTATAGCATTTCAAATAATGTCTCCTCACCGCCACCCTGGAAGTGATTAATTTATCTGAACTCTATATTTGATTTGATATTTGTAATTTATTATTTAAATATCACATAGCAAATGATAGTAAGTAAACCAAAAACCTCTTACATCTGTATAGAACATTATTGTGTACAAAGTACTCTAATGAGGTGGTAACAACAGACATTCATTGAGGAGGTAGGATGTGCCTACATGATATTGTTTGAGTCCTATAGCACTGTAAGAGGAATATCCTATTATTATCTGTATGTTTCAATGTGGAAACATAATGTTATAGTGTTGTCATTTGGGGGAAATCAAGACTTAAAGAAATTAAGTAACTTCCCAGGTCAGACAAAGACAAATACTGTATAATATCACTTACATGAGGAATCTAAAAAAAAGACAAACTCAGAGAAGCAGAGAGCAGAGTGGTGGTTGAGGAGGGGTGGTGAGAATTAGAGATGTTGGTCAAAGGGTGCAATCCGGTTATAAGATTAGCAAGTTCGAGGATCTAATGTACAGCGATGATAGCTAATAATACTGTATCATATACTTGAAAGTTGCTAAGAGTAGATCTTAAATGTCCTCACCACAAAAAGAAATGGTAAATATGTGACGGGATGGAAGTGGTAGCTAACACTTTAATGATAATTATTTTGTACTTTATTAGTGTATCAAGTCAACACATTTGTACATCCTAAACTTACACAATGTTATGTGTATATTATATCTCAATAAAACGGGGTGTGGGGGGGAAGAAATTAAGAACTTTGCTGAGTTACTTAAGGACCTAAGTTACTTTGAGGTGATTTCAAAGTGTTAGGCTGTCTCAAACCAGAGCCCATTCTTTTATTACTAAAGGGGCTGCAAACTAACATTTGGGAGTGGTCAAAGACTTGGGGTTTTGTTTTTGTTTTGTTTTTGTTTTTAGTCTAGCACAGGGTTAACAGTTTGTTAAGAGATGAAATGCTTTTGTGAGTGTACTTGCTCATCCCAAACTCTACAGAGCCCGCTCGCCTCTCACCTTGGTGATCATATTTCAGTGACCCCCTAAACTCCTGCAAATGTTTGAATTTCCTCTCTTAGACTAGTTTTTTTCCTCCCAAAAGCTCAGCTTTATAATTACCCTGTGAGGTAGGTAAAGACAGCCGCATTTCACAGGTGGAAACCAATTCTCAATGATGTTATGATGGACCAGAGTCAAACAATTCAACAAATATATATATTTTTGAAATTGGTTTATTTCTAAATGCAACGATACTCAAAATATAGGGAAATTCAATCAGAAAAAGGAACGAAATTGGGTCATTTGTAGAGATGTAGATGGACCTAGCGTCTGTCATACAGAGTGAAGTAAGAAAGAGAAAAACAAATATATATTAACGCATATATGTGGAATCTAGAAAAATTGTACAGGTGAACCTATTTGCAGGGCAGGAATAGAAATGCAGATGTAGAGAATGGACGTGTGGACACTGGGAAGGGGAGGGTGGGATGAATTGGGAGATTAGGTTTGACATATATATGCTACCATGTGTAAAACAGATAGCTAGTGGGAACCTGCTGTATAGCACAGGGAGCTCAGCTCGGTGCTCTTGATGACCTAGATGGGTGGGATGCGGGGGGAGTGGGAGGGAGGTCCAAGAGGGAGGGGATGTATGTATACATATAGCTGATTCACTTCATTGTACAGCGGAAACAACACAACATTGTAAAGCAATTATACTCCAATAAAAAAAAAAAAAAGAAAAAGAAAATGAAATCTGACCTCTCCCCTGCCCCAAATTAGAATTAATTTGTCAGATTTCTTTCTCTGCCTCGGAGAAAATAAATAAATGAATTTCACTGCTATCACAGGCATACTTGCTTTGCTTCCATCTTAGTGGATCTTTTACCCTCTCTGGAAAAAGAAACTTAACACCATCCCACAAGAAGGGATTGTTTCCTCCCCAGATTTCCTGATGTGAAACCCATTCCCCTAATGCTTTCCATTGTCTTATTGTGTGATATTTCTAAATAACATTTGTTCTCCCACCACTTGGAAACAAAAAAGAATGATGACTTTTGTCAATTTCATTGAAAATGATGACTTTATTACTATTAGCTTTTTATCTCAAATAATGGAAACAAAATATTCCTCTGTCTGTGAAAGAACTGCAATTATTTTCTGTGTAGGGGTAGGGTGTGGGAAGAGGGATTGAGTGGGAACGGAAGAGGATTTAGTGGAGAAAACTAATGGAAAAGAGCAAATAACTGGCATTCCAAAGGATGAAATTTAAAAGAGCCTTAACATAATTTTAGTTAAAATATTGAGACATTCTCTATTCCTCCAACCTGTAGGTAATGATTTTGGCTTTTAAGCTTTATGTATGACATACAAATATCCAGTGCTGGCAGAAAGCTCTGCCTAGCTGCACAAGCATAAGGTTTCTCTGTACTTCGAAAGCTAAGAAGTTTTCTTAGTTGAAAAGAAAGCCCTCAGTCAACATGATCAAAGACTCTCTCTCCTATCAGCCTGAGAAAATGCAGGAAAAAATTACTGATAGGTCATTTTCCCAAGGGATATATTTGAAAACACTTGGCAAACTGACAAAGAAACTGAAAATAGTGTATGAAGGCAAACATCCTAAGCAGGTGGCATTGAGTATTTTAATATTAACAGTGTCTCTTAGAGAAGATAGCCAAATGCCTCAAAGTGATCTATCTGCAGTTGATTACTATGAACAAGGTACTGGCCTTCAGTTTGAACCGGTGACTTAGAATTGTTAATACAGATTTACAGGCTGGTGAAACCAAATATTTTCTTTAAGGAAATGACATTTTCTTGCAATTTGATTAACACAACTACCAGAGGTTCATCACAATATGGGAACAATTTTAATAATGGCAACCGCCAACTGGAGGGGTTATGGAAGGATTCTGCATCATTGAATTTTCCCAAAGAAACTTTTAACAGAAATGAGCCAAGATCTTTTTAAAAGTGTGTCAAGTCACCATCATCAATAAAGAAGAAAGGAATTTATTTATCTGAATCACTAGAGTCTTTACTAACATGAATTTTGGTGAGCTGGTTGATGAATGCAAGCTTTATAAGGCACTGTATTGGGAATACAGGTAGATACCCTGAGCTTTCCCTCCCATCTCCAAAAATGCACCACTATTTTGAAGTTGATGGATAGCCCCCTAGGTCTGATTGTGATATTTCTATTACGTGAAATACAGTGGGTTAACCTGCAGGTTTTCAAAATACCCACAAATGTTCTTATTTTGGAATTTGACTTTTTCTGCCCCACTCAAAACCATATATCTATGCTAATAGGGATATTTAATGGATAGTTGTATATTGTTCATTATATGATTTTTCTACAACTTGTCCATCCTCCTATTGTTGGAAACAAATTATTTCATGATATTTACTATTGCTGTCAGTATACATTGAACATTCTTACATTTAACATCATTTACATGTGTCAGCATTAATGTATTCCTCTTGGATACGCACAATAGATACAGCCAAATGGCTCTTCAAAGTGTCTGTACCAATTTTTACTTCCAGGATAAGAGATACCATTTCTTCACATCCTCTCCAACACCTGGGGTTTCTAGGCTTTTCATAAAGTTTCTTAAATCAGAGGGGGTAGGAAATTGTCTTTCATTATTATTTTATTTGTGTCCCCTTCACTACCAGTGAAGTTGAACATCACTTCACGAGTTTATTGCCCATCTTGCTTTCCTCTTCTGTCAAGTGGCTATTCACATCCTGTGACCATTTTTCTTATCTGTTGTTTGTCTGCTTTATGTTGATTAGTCAGAATTCTGGCTGAGATTCTTTGTCTATTATATGTATTTAAATAATCTTGATCCACCCTGTTGTTTGACCTTTAATTTTGCTTATGGGTCTTTTGCTTTGAAGTTTTAAAACCCTTTTTTTAAAAAAATTTTTGGCTGTGTTGGGTCTTCGTTGCTGCGTGAGGGCTTTTCTCTAGTTGCAGTGAGCGGGGGCTACTCTTCATTGCTGTGCGTGGGCTTCTCACTGCAGTGGCTTCTCTTTGTTGCAGAGCACGGGCTCTAGGCACGCGGGCTTCAGTAGTTGTGACACACGAGCCCAACAGATGCGGCACGACGGCTCTAGAGCGCAGGGTCAATAGTTGTGGTGCACGGGCTTAGTTGCTCTGCGGCATGTGGCATCTTCCCGGACCAGGGCTCAAACCTGTGTCCCCTGCATTTGGGAGGCGGATTCTTAACCATTGGGCCACCAGGGAAGTCCCTTGCTTTGAAGTTTGAAATGTGATGTTTTTGAATACACTAGTCTTTAAATTTATGATCACTGTTTTTTGTTTTTATGGAAGAAAAAACTAATGAAGTATTTTTATAATCTTGGTTAGGGGGAAATTACTTACATAAGTTTGAAAGTTCTGCTCCTTATAGGAAGTTTCTTTTTTCCATCATTTATTTAAAAAGTCAGTACTTCCTAATGCCATTCTTTCATATATTATGTTTCCATTTGTGGATTTGTTTATTCTGGGCTTTCTAGTCTGATCTTCATTCTATCTGACTGCACCTATAGTTCTAATTTATATATGTCCTCCTACTCCTCCAAATTTTCTTAGATTCCTTGTTTCTGTATTTTTCCATGAATTTATGGTTGTTACATTCTATGAAAAGCCCTGTTGAGATGTTGATTGGTGTTGCTTTATATTTATCAATTAATTAAATTCACAGATTAATAACATTATTAATATTGTGTATATCTCCATCCCTTTCATAGGCCCTCATTTGCATGCTTTAGTAAATTTAAAATGTTTTCTACATATAGATCTTATACCTTTTTTAGCTCTATCTCTAGGTAGAGCATTGTTTTTGAGATAATTTTATGTAAGATATATAATTACCTGTTTGATTGGTTCTTGCTGGCATATAGTAAGAACCTCTATGCTGAATGTTTTTATTCAGTAAATGAGTGGATTATACATATTGTCTTTCACATTGCCCACAAATAAAGACAAAATTTTTTTCTGTTTAATTTTTAAACCTCTTCTTTCTTTTACTTTTTAACTTTTCTATATAAGGTCTATAAATGATAAAGTAGAAGTGAGAATTCTTATTTTGATTCTGACTTCAACAGTGAATGCTTCTGCCATTTTACAATTAAGCATGTGAATCAGTGGATCTCAAAGTATTGCCAGTATCCTTGACCAGCAGGATTAACATCACCTGGGAACTTCGTAGAAATTCAAATTCTTTTTTTTTTTTTTAATTTTATTTATTTATCTATTTATTTATGGCTGTGTTGGGTCTTCGTTTCTGTGCGAGGGCTTTCTCTAGTTGCAGCAAGTGGGGGCCACTCTTCATCGCGGTGCGCGGGCCTCTCACTATCGCGGCCTCTCTTGTTGTGGAGCACAGGCTCCAGACGCGCAGGCTCAGCAATTGTGGCTCACGGGCCTAGTTGCTCCGCGGCATGTGGGATCTTCCCAGACCAGGGCTCGAACCCGTGTCCCCTGCATTGGCAGGCAGATTCTCAACCACTGCGCCACCAGGGAAGCCCTGGCAGGCAGATTCTCAACCACTGCGCCACCAGGGAAGCCTGAAATTCAAATTCTTAAGCCCCACCCTAGACCTACTGAATCAGAAACTCTGAGGGACAGGGGTTAGTCTCAGAAATCAGTGTTCTCATGGGACCCTCTAGGTTATTCTCATGCAAACTAAAGTTTGAGAACCAGTGCTCTCGGTAGTTCTGTGAATACCTTTCATTAAGATAAGAGATGTCTTTTATTGGAAAATGGCTATGAGTTTTTATCATGTACTGATGATACTTTATGAAATTTTTTCCTGAATCTATTAAGACCATATAGTGTTTTGTTTTTAACCCATCTATATGATGCATTATGTGAATGGGTTTTTAAAATACTTTAAAAATATCATTTTACTTATGGGGCAGTCTGTACTTACTCATGCTGTATTTTTTGTGGTTGTGAATAATATTTATTATATTTAAAAAGTGCATATGAAATCCAAAAACTACAAGGACTGCTTCCTGAATGCCTAAAGTTGTAACCAAGTCTCTATCTCAGTATCCCCTTTGCTTTCATCATAGAATATATCCCAGTGTGCAGTTATTTTGTTTTTTTGTCTTGGGTCTGTTTTGCTCTTAGCCTGTTATCTCCCCGAGGACAGTTAATACTTCTAACTTACCCATCTTTGTCTGATTGCCCAGTGTCAACACAGTGCCTCGTACAAAGCTGGTACTTAGTAAACATGCTGGAGGAGCGAGCCGTCTAGGGTGCTGTGCTGTGGGAAAGGCCACACACACGACAGGCTGGGTTCTCCTTTGCTCTTACCGCTGTCTCTGCAGCCTGTGTTCGTATGCTGCTGACTTCACTTCCTCAAAGAGAAAAGTCAGTATTCTTCTGTCTGCATGGACTTTACATTATGCCATTCGTCTGAGTTGGGCTTAGGTTTCTGTATTATCAGGGCACATATTTTTTGTCAAGCCACAAAATCTGTACCAAGAATATTATGAAATCACATGCAGTGAGGAGTGGCTGCAGGAGAGGAGACACATCTGAATTCAGACACAAACCGGCTGGGTTACTTCGGGCAAGTCGCTTCACGCTTCCCTCACTGAACACTGCCTGCACTGTGGTGTGGGAAAATAATACCTACCTTGTTAGATATTGTTAGATACGTGCAGATGAAATGAGAAATTAATAGCTGACATTTATTGAGTGCTTTATTTATACTGTGCCTAGTATTTTTTTTAGAATTTTGTATATATGGACTCTTAACGTGTCATGTGAATGTGGTGTCTGGCTCAGTGTGTGGCACAAAATAAATGATAAATAAAAATGGATTTAAAAAATTGTTCAATGAGAAAATAGGCTGTAGAAAGGAAACTGATGCATATCAGGCACATTAAAAATAGAGTTAAAATAGTTTAAATATGGATGACATCGTTCTTGCCTTTCAGGAGCTCTTGGTCTATTTATTATAGGTACTGGACTTCATCAAAGAAATAATGAAAAGATATTGTGATTTTTATATAGAGCCTACTGGTACTTACGATTTATTACATGTGAGAGGCAAAGAATACTAATTTACAAAATAAATACTTTAAATTACAGTGTTCACTTAGAGACAGCAAGATTAGATGGTAACAACAGGAAATTCTCATTTAGGTGATTATAAAGTATAAAAGTGCAAGCAATAATTTAAGTAAGGTTCCAATTTTCTTTTGCTTTCTGTTGCAAAGACTGAAGTCACTCTTTCAGAAAATTGATTCTGTGGGTGGGGCAGCCCTTTAGTGGAGACAGTGGAATCATAGAAAAGAAAAGGGGGTGAGTCCTGAGTTCCTCACCCCAGTGAGTCTCTGTTAAGCCTTACATTTCTGTCCAAGTCAAACAATCCAGCAAAGTGACTTAAGAATTAGGCAATAAAAACTCTCTGTCTTGGTCAGTGGTCAGCCTAGCTTAGACTGAAAGAAAATAAAACAGAAGCATTTCTACTCAAGCCTTAACGGCTCATGAGAAATGCATGATAGTTTACTCAAAGGTCTGTGGAATTACTAGGGTTGAGCTGGTTTCTATAAAGGATGACCCATTACTTAGAATTGCATAATGTGTGCTTTTTTAACCGTGGACTCTTCCTTGATGTACAGCTTGTGAAAAAGGGCTGTCTCTGAGGATTGTGATTCTGAATAGGAGTGATTGAAACTGTGTCAGACCTTGATGGTTAATTAGCAGTGCCTTTTCCCCACTATTTCCTGAATCTATTTCCACATCTACTTGTTACTGGCTACCATCTGCTTACTCTTAGAAGGGTTAGTTTTATCTTGATCCCATTGGCTCAGGGCTTTTCAAACTTTAGTGCTATCCTAGAACATATCATTCATTTATTCATTCATTCATTCAGCCTGTAAGTATTTATTGAACATATACTGTGTGTCAGGCACTGCCCTGAGTGCTCAGGTACAGCAGGGAACAAAAGAAAAGCAAAACACTCTGCTGTGGGGTCTTTAGGCCTCACATAATTGGGTACAGTAGCTATGTGCCCAAAATGCTCCTATAATTCCTTCACCCTATGCCTGGCTGACTCCTATTCATGCAAATCTCAATTTAAATGCTACTTCTTCAGGAAGGCTCTCAAATTCCCTTCCTCATACTAGATTAGGTGTCCAATATATAAATTTTTATAACTCATTATATTTTCTTCAAAGCACTGATTACAATTTTCATAATAGAGTTGCGTAAGTAGGCTCACTAAGCTATAAGCTCTCTTAGGACTGGATTCATGCTCTTTCCTATTCACCACCAGACTCCCAGTGTCTCAAACAGTGCTCGTGACAAAGAAAATATTATCATATAATCTTATTTGTAAGGAAACTCCATGAGGTAGATTTCATTTCAGGTTGGATTTTTGACACTTTAATGTATCAGCATTAAATGGTATAAAGGCACTTCAGTTTATTGTCTGTTTGGCCCCTACCCTATACTCTTCCAGGTCACTGATCCCAGTGTCTTATAGATGCCCCAGTCTCATCCCTTGAACACCCCCCAACCCTGCCACCGACCCTCACACGTGCACATGTACTTGTTCAGCTTCATTGTTCACGTTTATTCCCGTTATCACATTTGCGTATCTGTTGTGCTTTTTCTCTATGCCTCCGGGTCTTGAGAAACTAAGAAGATGCCGCAGATAAGCTTCTTTGAGCACTTAGTTAATGACAATAAAACAGCATCAAATATCTTGTATGCCCAGTTTCTCCCCATCCCACTCAACTCAATACTGTGCCACATTCACCAAGCACCTGCTATGTAAAGCCCATTTTGCCTCTTAGTTCTTTCATCTTAACTAGACTAAAATAATTTTTTCGTTTCTTTATTTCCATTTTGACTTCTCTTCCCTTATCTCTGTGCCTCAGGACCGGCTATATCACTTGTACAAAATAAAAATTAAGAATTTCAAGACCCTGACAAAAGGGCTTTAAACCAAACTTGGAATCTTTCTAAGTGCAGGGCCTGGTGCAGCTGCAGGAAACACACTTGCAGGAAGCTGGCCCTGTCCCTCTTTACTTCCACCCACCCCCTTCTTGTCCTCAGTCTCCTTCTCTCTACCCTCTATTTCCTTCTCTCTGACAAACACCATCATGTGTCTTTTCTCCCCCCAAGGATATTTTCACCTCGTGGATTGGGCAAACTGGGATCAATCACTGAAAGTTAAAAGTGGAAATATGAAGTTCTGTGGTCTTGTCTGATGTTGTGGGTAAAATCAACATCAATTTCAACGAGTGCTTGTCATTTGATTTTAAAACTGTATTCTTTGAATGAACCTCCAAGTTATAATGACTTGCCTATAGCTTTATTTTTTGAATAAATTGCTGCAGAAAATTCTTCCAGGATGGCTACTGTACATTTCTGGTCTTACTTGACAAATATGGCAGAGGGGCTGATAGGCAGCATGAAGTAATGTAGGAAGCACTGTCTTTTCTGGTATCTAGTTTCCTCATGTTGCTCCCTGGCCATCAACTCAAGCTGTGTTTCTTCATCCTGACCACCACATAGCACACATTTACATTGGCTTATACGACATCTCACTGTCATGAGTTCTGCAACCAGCACCCATCCCCCATGATGTCAGTGTACCTAGGGATCTGGGTCTACTTGTCGCAGCCCCAGTCCTACCTTCCATGACAACTCACAGCCCCTGTTGCATCTCTGCAAGTGTCTCTATGCTCTTTGCTTCTGCATATCTACATTGTTGAGCTCCATCTCTGTTTTGCGGCAAACTGAGCTTGTTCTAGAACTTGACCCTTCTTCATTGTTTTATAAGAAATACATTCCCATGCAGGGAATGGATTGTACCGTGCTTTGGTACAAAGCAGGGGATTTCCCCCGCTTTGTACCATGACCATGTCCTTAGACCACTTTCTATTATAGAAACCTGATGACACTTTTTCCCATAGAAAAATTTTTTCAGAGTTTGAAGATAACATATATTCAATGTAAAAAATTTGGAGACTCTAGAATATAAAATAAATAAATAACCATTTCTAGTCTTGCTCCCAAGAAATAGCACTTGTTAACACTCTGTTTGATATATATTCTTTTTTTTTTTTTTTTTTTGGTGTGTTAGTTTCTGTTTTATAACAAAGTGAATCAGTTATACATATACATATATCCCCATATCTCTTCCCTCTTGCGTCTCCCTCATGATATATATTCTTAACGTTTTTTTCTAGACGTCACTTTTTACAAAACAAGTCATTCAGATATATAATTTTGTATTCTGTTTTTGGTCATATAACTTTATATCATGATGATTTTTTCATGTGTCTTAATCTAGTTTTCAAGAAATCAGAGTTTGGGACTTTATTCTGGAGTATACTAGGGAGCAGGTCAGGGAGGAGCAAATGAAGTAGAGAAAGGATAGGGAAAAGCTAGCATGAAAATGTGATAGCAAGGTGACTGATAATAAGCGCTGCTTACTTGGTCGTGGGGTCCATTCCATGAGAAACATCACATACTGTATTAGGACCTCTTTTCCAGGGGACAAAGGAAGAAAATTTATACATTAGCTGCATTTCCTACTGGCCAACTTCTCACAGAATATCGATTCCCCTGTACTTCTGCATTGCGCGTGCTTCGGTTACAAAATGGGGTTCACTGGGCTCTGATTGTGTCTCAAACCTTGGCATCAATGAGGAAGTTTCAGGCAGGAGGTGAGATGGCACAGTGTGAAGCTGGTCAGAACATGTGCACGCCTTGTTACCACAGTGGCATCTGGAATAAGAGACAGCTGTGGATGAGAGATCTGAAGCAATTCTTGTATCTGATACAGCAAACCCCTTGCAGTACCCAGATCGCCTAGTGTTCTCCCATATTTTCTCATCCCTAATTTCCCAGTCTTTTCCCCTACTGATCCTTTCCCAACCACTAAAACATCTATCACTGCCCAGGAGTCATTGTATATTTGGACCTCAGGTCACTTCTCCCTCCATACAAAGTGGATCATCTAAGACTGCTTAAGCTTCCCACTGTTCCTTAGGGCCACCTTGTGTGGGGCTCAGCAGTCCACAATCCACTTTCATATTGTGCCAACTCACCTGTAAACCAGACCCAAGTTCATCTCTTCTCTGTTGATTATTAAAAAAAAAAAAAAAAAATCCCTATATGGTCCTAGGTGTGAGTTGAAGTCAAGAGGTCAGTACAACAGAGGTGATTGACATGGAAGTCTAATCACCTGTTATACTTTCTGGAACTCCTGAGGCCCACTCCCCAAAATATAATAAAATAGAACTGCTACATGCACCTCAGCCTGTATGTACTACAGATCCCTCTTTTGCTCTGAGTACCGGTCAAGAGTCTCCAAATAAATGGGCTTGAGCAAAGGTATAGTAGATGCTTGCTCCAAAATCCGGAGTACAGGTGTTTTGCCTCTTTTTTCTTGGTATAAGGTGCAAGGTGCAGTCACATCCTTTACCTTAATGGCCATAGGCCACTAGGTCCAGAAGAACTTCACTAATGTGGTAGAACTGAGGATTCATGGATCTTATTTCTACTTCTCTGACATGCATGTGTCTTACTAGGGCAACTAGCATACTTACCTCTTCTTGTTCACAGAGTCAAATTAGTAGGATATTAAATTATCGGACCAGTTTGTTCACTCAAATGTCAAGATGATCAAAGATTCTACTGACTGTAATGTAATAGGGAACATGAGGGTGATACATCTCTGCAGAAAGATCTTGAGCTTGCTGCCATCCAACAACTGGGTATTCCAGCTCCAAAATCCTAGCCTGCATGTCTTCTTTCTAGGACATTCTAAATGTCTTACCTGGTTTCTCCAGAAAGCAGAGCTTGAGGTAAAGTCTTAGGTGCTCCTACTTTATTGCAAAGTGCAATTCCAGGGAGGAGGAATAAGGAAAAGGGAAGCGAAACAGGTAGAACCAATACAAAGTTTTCATCTCAGTCCTGTGGAAAGATTTTCCAAGAGAGCTAATGAACTACATCATAGAGTTGTCAGTCATGGGGGAGAAAAGGGAAAAGAATTTATTCACCAGCTGCTCTTTTCCCCAGGTCCATAGTCTGCTCTACAGGATATGAACTCCCTTGCATGAGTGTGAGTGTGAGCAGGTCCCCTGGTGAGCCACACCTCACAGTCAACGGGGAAGCCTTGGAATAAAAGGAAGAGGCCCTGTATTAGACATAAAGCAAATTGTGTTAACTTGAGCTTATGGGAATCACTTAGAACTTAAGCAAAGCTGGTCACTGTAGCGGAGCTAGAATTTTTAAAAAGGCATGGCTAGTAGGTGAATAGGATCTGAAATGTGGCACAGGTAATTTGATACATCATGCTGTTGAAGGTGCTTTAAAACTAGTATTTCCATGGATATACAGTTTACTTCATTTCATTGTTTCATTGTTGTGCCCTGATCTATTGAAACATTCCCCAATTGTTAGGTTATTTCCCTTCAATTATGAATATATTGTCACAGTAATCAAGCCTAGTTTTGAATGCCTTATCAGGAATTGATTCATATTTAACCCAGGCTTAACTCTTGGGATTTTGGCATTAGGTACCCTCGTAAGTGTGATATTTTCTGGTGATCTTGATTTGTCGTGGAAGTATTGGGTTGGCCAAAAAGTTTGTTTGGGTTTTTCTGTAAGAGCCTATGAAAAACCCAGAAGAACTTTTTGGCCAACCCAATAGAACTACACAAACTCAATTTAAACTGGACTTTATCTTTCTAAATGGTGTCATTGTCTAATAGGAGAGAAATGGAGGTACTCCTTCTTTTGCCACTTGATGCTCCCTTTGAAGTCCATCTGTCCCTTCAATATTTGTTGAGTTCTTAGTATGTGCCAAGTGCTGAGCTAGAAGCTGGAGATACAACAATAAATGAGACATAACCCTCCCTGACAAAGAACTCCTGATCCAGTGCAGAAAACAGTTACTACCAACGTAGTCTTCTAAGAACCATTTCTCAACATTTCCCGTCTGTATAATAATTTGCCTATGAGGAAAATAGAACATATTACTTGCAATTGAAATAGCTGTATAGTCCCTAACAGGGATTCTAGTTCTAAAAAAAATCAGATCAGGTAGGAAGATAATACAGCTTTTGTGGCAGAATGTTTTTCAGAGTTTGGGAAGATTGGATCCAGTATGATCTCCCAGCAGTAATAACACCACATAGAGGAAAAGATAAAATATTATTGTCCAAACCTCTCATTTTACCATCATTTCACTGAGAGTCAATTCTCTGTGCCAGGATGGAGCTGAGTCAAGTCTCCTCTATGTTGTCCTGGAGTGAGGTTTTGGGAGGAGGAAAGCAGCTTCTTTATGCTGAGTGTTAAAATATTTCAACATTGTCCTTGATGGGAAGCTGAAAATCCTATGAGCTGAAAAATCAGTATCTTAGAATACCTCAGCAGTTACAGAGACATAATTTTAGGATGAAAGACATGGGTAAATTGTAATCTGAATCAGGTATCCTAATTTGAGTCTGCATGACTGCCAAAGCACACATTAAACACTGCTCATTTTGTGGTTTAGCTCCTTGATACTATCTGGCACAATGTAAATGCTAGTTATAATAAAGTAACAAATGAGCTCTCTTCAGTGGATACTTTTCATAAAGTAGTCATAATTTCTATTCCAAAATCCTGACAGGGATCTCGTAGGAATTACTGGAGTCTGTGTATTTGGAAAATCACACTGCTCTTTTATTGCCCTTCCTTCCCTAAAGTGATTAAAACCATAAAATCTTATAAAATAGGACAGAGTAAAGGGAGAAGCAGCCAAATTGATATTGGTTGTAGGACTTCTCAAAGCAATAATGCAAGATTCTCCCTGTTTTTCCTCTCTCCCTCCCTCCCTCCTTCCCTCCCTCCCTCCCTCTCTCCCTCCCTCCCTCCCTCCCTTTCTTTCCTTTTCCCCTTTATTTTCTCTCTTTAATGTATTAGAGTACTATGATCTTTTTTCCCCATTAGTAAAATTTCAGTTATTTCTTTCTGTTTTGTCCTACTGCCATCCATTTCCCATCTCTTAAATGACGCTGTAAGAACGAGAATTCTCTGCTGAGAAATGTCTTGTAATTTTCAAATCATAGCAAAGAAGATGATTTTCTTAAATTTATCCTGTTGCTAAAAAAATTTAATCCCATCAAAATATATTTGCTTTGTTAAAATGAAACAGCATGTTTAAGCAGTACATTCAAAACTGAGCTTTTTCAGTGGAAGTACTTGGCTGTACTAACAACATGACTTCATCTTTCTGCATCTTCTGCCTCTGAGCTGTAGATTTTCTAAAAATCAGAACAAAAAGGCTAAGGGGATAGTATTTCTAATTCCCATATTCTGCCGTGTAGGTCTTGTCGATCTCTCTTCCACTAACTAAATTCATCTCTGACTTTGGTTCTCTGTAAGTCTTAGTTTTCCCTTACTGCCCAAATAACTTCTTGTCTTTTGGGCTCATAAGGAAATCCTCTGAAGTTTCAGATCAGATCATCCAAGACTGATCAAATTGTGCGTTCTCTCTCCTGGTTGCTTTGTGAGAAAGCTCTGCTGCAAAAGCCTTACGTTTCTTTCTAAGACAGTGGCACCTGTCCAGCAACCTGCCCAATTTGTCTAGAGGGTCTGACTGAAGCCCTTCTTTATCATACTTGGTGAAATAATTTGCCTGAAGAGGAAACAGCTCATTAATAAGAGGAATGAATGGTGCATTGTTTTTGCCTAATACTCACACAGCTTCTTCCTTGTAACATCCATTCCTGGCCCTTGTTTCAAATTGTCTACCTGCTTAACGAGCCTCTGTGTGAGAATTGAGGCAGCAGGGCCTTGAATAGCTGCGCATTTGTTGATGCCAAAGTTACCTGGGGGAACTGAATCACAGAGTAGATCAGAAAGACTTTTGTGTTTTCTCTTAAGGGGGCTAATTATTACAAAATATATCTGTTTAGGTTCTTAGGCCTCTTCCCAGATTCTGGGCCTGAATTCAAATGGGCGCCAAAGGTGGTACTAACAAACAGTGCAGATGTGTATTTCAAGAAACAAAAAGGCTGGTTTTGGATAAGATAGTTTAGAGTAGACATGTGTAAAGTATTTGACCCTCTTACAAAACCATTTTCCAAATCAACCTATCTAAATTGTTGATTTCCAGCAGCTAGGTTTGCTTTGACTCCTTGTAATGAGGAGTGATTCACACCATGGGGGGATTGGGGCAACCTCTTTCACTCTCCTGAAAACTGAGAAGAGACCAAGAAACAAAGAATGGAATACTACGTGTATTTAGAAGTTTAACTTAACAACTCAGGAGCATGGGGCATTCATATTTTCCTATGTGCACTTCGAAGCAGGGAAAGCCAGTTTTCAGAGAGGGATGTACGTAAAGATAGTTGAGACAATTCCACCAAGGTTCCTGATCTCTTTTCTGTCCTGGGAGGACTGCCTGAATTCCTTCTTTTTCCCCCTCTGCGTGAGCTAGCTTGAGTAACTGCCAATTATCTGCAGTTGAAGGGTCTTGACTGATGGTAATACACAAGTAAATATGGGCAGATACTCTTAATATTCCCCTTTAGAAACTGAAATTGATTTATAATTTTGCACAGAAAACAGCCGGAGAGAAAACATTGTATTTTAATAGGATGCCACACATGAAACAGAATAACTGAGAGCTGACAATTCCCTTGGATGGCACACTGACTCATACAACAGGCAAGGAAGCACAGAACTGAGATATGTCAAAAAACTGAAGTTTCTAAGCAGCACACATCAATAACAGCTTCAGTGGGAGTAACGTGGGATAAGTTGGGTTGACACAAATATTTACATAGAAGAAAATGTAGTCACGCAATGTTATTATAATCATTATTTGTGAAAACAGATGTACCACTACAAGTCATAGTCTCTGGAGGGATAATTTATAAACAAAGCTATTTTAATTGCTTTGTACCACCCTCTTTTATAATTGTTTTATGGGAAAGATATTAAATAAAAACAAAATATCTGAAAACAAAGGCTCTTCATTTTTTTAAATCAATAAATTGTTCATTTAGCTAAAATATAAACATCCAAGACTTTAAAATGTACTCATATGTTTGTTTTTACTGTGGAAACTCCTCATTCTTAAGGGAAAGGAAAATGCTGTGTATGCGTCATCACAATTAATGAATGGAAAAACTTTGTAGGACATTAGAAATTACTCTTGGATTTTTCTCATTTTTTATCAAGGAGTTATACTGAAATGGTATATTTCAAAGATAATTTTTGTTAAATGTCTGGGCAGATAGGATTGAATTTCTCCTAAAAATGAAAATAGAATTTAAAAAAAATAATCTATAGTTGATAACTGCAACATATATTTATTCAGTTTTTCCATCCCTTCTAGGAATAGTGATGTTGATATTTTTAGCACAAACATAGCAAGAAATAAAGCATTAATTCTTTGCATATGTAGCAGTTGATTTTCATTCCCATTATTTGCTGAACAACGAATATCATTTCTATTTTTTAAGTTGGAAATGGAGATGCAAATCCATCTTGGAACTTGTCCACACTTCTTACAGCCAGGCTTTTTGCGGAGGAGGTGCTAAGCCCACATGACCTGCAGAGCAGCCTAGATACCAGGGGCTCTCAGGGAGATGGGCACACAGACCTCAAAAAGGCAAACTATACTCAGTGCCAGATTCCAAGTGCAGTAAAGGTGTCCCATTAGGCAGACGAAACACAGAGACAGGGAACCTGAATTGTGTAGTTGTAACCTGAAAGGCTCGACCACTTTAGGGCTGTTTCTGGAACAGGAACTAACAAAGCAACACATATGAGAACCAAAGCAGAACTTTAGTCTCGGAGACCAGGATGAATAGGTGTTGATGGATTTAAAACTCCATGGTGTTGGAAGTGGATATATTAAACTGCTCTCAGTCCTGGAAGGAGGCAATTGCTAAAGGTTTTTCAGCCCTGCCTGTTCTAAGTCCCAATGGTTCAGGGTATTGGGATGAAATGATTTTGCAGGTGGAGCGTAGGGAAAGCAGAGGAATAATCCAGGTCTCTTACTTGGGTAAAATACCATTACCTTAATCCTATCATAGTAAGGAATTTGCTTAGTTTTCAGGGGTTTCTTTTGCCTATAATGTTCTAGCTTAATTTTCCTTTTTCCTCCTTCATACACCCATCAATACAGCCAGACTTATCTGTTTGGTACCCTACCTCTTTCCTTTTGGCCATGAAGTTTTATATCTTTGGAAATTCCTTTCATCTCATCTTTACCTGTGTTAGTTCTATCTATTCTTCAAGCCCCAGCTCAATTTTTATTTTCTGCTAATCCTCCAGAATTGGAAAAAATTAGGTATTCTTAGTTCCTTTTAAAAATATTATTGTAAAATATATCACGTCATATATAAAAGTATAAAAAACAATTAATTGAAAAAGAATCATCTATGTAACCACCACCCAGGTGAAGAAACAAGACACTTTTAACATCCTAGAAGCCCTTTATATGATTTACCTCCTTGATGATGTCCTTTTTGTTCTTCTTTGGAGGTAATCACAGTCTTGACCTTGTACTAATCATGACCTTTTTTTTTAAACTTGTTTATTTGGACTTGTACTGCCTATACACAGTGCTCTAAGTAACATTGTTGTTTAACTTTATACAATTGCATCTTACTATACATATTCTGCTCTTCTTTTGGTCAACATTATATTAATAAGTTTCATCTGTTTTATTGCTTTGTTCTTTTTTGTGAAGAGTGTAGCTTGCTTTTTAACAGAGTGGCCTTCTGGGGTTCTTAGAAGCTAAAGGGCTCATAAGGCTGCAGATAGGTTTTCTAGGTTGTTGTAAAAGCAGGAGTCGTTATCTTGACACTAATCTTATCCCAGTAGAAGCTATGAATGATTTGTTTAATTTTCTCCTCTGTTCTTCTCCAAGCAATATCTAGATTCTCTCCTGGCTTTTAACACTTCTCTTCCATAAATTAAAGCTCACCTGAGGACACAACTCAAAGGAATTGGGGGTGCAGAAAGTAAGTATATTACATATATTTAAAGTCACTTCTTGTGTGAGAAACCCACAAGAGTCACATATTAAATATGGATTAACTCTTTGATTACTCAAGTACTCTCTTTAATATTGCCCATAAATTGTTAGCAGGGGTATTTTAGGCTAAAGATTGCATGATCCTCTCTCTTCAATACATAAGCCAGTCTTGAAACTATATAGACAATGAGATTCTAAAATTGTTTTACTCTTTTATTATAATTTCTCCATCTCAAATTTTTAATGGTTATGAACCCTCACTAGGCTATAAGGCTTTTCATAATCTTGTCCCAGTCAAACTCTGTAGCCTCACTTCCCACCATGTATACTTCATTATGATACCTAAACATATTGAATGCCTCCCATTTCACTAAAATTGACATTATCATGCTTAAATTCATTCTGACGAGCCCTATCACCCATTGCCAATCAGGCAAGAGTAATTGGCTTATCTCACATTTATAACCATGTAAAAATCATTTCAGGGGTTGTTTTCCCGCTAGATGGTATCCCTAACATCCTTAACTATCTCTATAACATTATCCCACAGTTCCTGTGCTTGCTGTTAATATAGCACATATGATATCATTGTCACAATATATTTGGTCTTCTGTCCTTTTCTGCTATTACTCAAATACTATGTTAGTTTGCAGAGCGTCTGGCATTTCAGAGTAGGTATTGAGAATAAATAAATAAATAAATAAATAAGCAAACAAACAAATAAGTCACCAGCCACAGTATAATAGAAACTACAGCTCTAACCTCACAATTCATGGTATAGCTCCAGACAGTTTGAAAATAAAGAACTAACACATTTATTTGCCTGTTTTTAAGTAAGTAAACTTTAAAATCCTATAGCTAAGTAATATGGATTTGATTTGAGCTGTCTATATGGCTTGCTCTAAACATGGGCTGATTCTATCAAATGTTAAAATGAATGGAATAGTCTTGTTTAGGTAGATTAAAATGAATCTTATATATAATCTTTGAGGGAAACACTAAATCTGCTCCATTCCATTCTGGTGAATCAGATAAAGCATAATGTATTCAAGGCCAGAAGTCAGTTAGCAAGCTTAGATTTCATTACCACTATGTCATAATGTGCATAAAGGGGGTTCTTACATCTTTTTTTGAAGCACCCTGTCCATTTCCTGGAACACAGGAGGAGACTGGGGTGCAGAATCCAAACTTCTGTGATTATTTTCATACCTACACTTAGAACAGATATGAATACAACCATAGATGTTCTGGCATTCATATCATCAAAATCAGGAGATATTGCTATCTTGGAGGCAATTATACTATTTTTTCTTTGATTTAAACTTTTAGTGAAATTTGTAAATTAAAAATAATTTTGACAGAGGGATCAAGATGGTGGGGTAGGAAGACCCTGATCTCACCACCTCCCATGGGCACACTCAAATTACAACTACTTACAGGACAATTATCTATGAGACAGGCTGGAAAACCAGCAGAAAATGTTTTCCACAACTATATAAAGAAGGAATGCTGAGGCGATGGGTAGGAGGGATGGAGACATGGTATAATTAGGACCCACACCTCCCGTTTGGTGACCCACAGACAAGGAGGCTATCACAACCGCAGATATCCTCCCTGAGGAGTGAGGGGTGTGAAGCCCACACTGAGCTCTCAAGCTTGGGGTCCTGCACCAGGAAGATGAGTCCCCAGAAATTCTGCCTTTAACAATGAGAAGGGCTTACATTCAGGAGAGCCAGAGAGCTGTCAGAAACAGAAACTCTGCTCTGAAAGGATGCATGAAATCTCACGTGCTCTGAATCCCAGCACAGATGCAATAGTTTGAAAGGTGCCTGGGTCAGACCCACTTGCTGATCTTGGAGAGCCCCTCAGAGAGGCAGGAGGCAGCTAGAACTCACCTGGGGGATGGAGACACTGGCAGCAGCTATTTTTGAGATCTTGTTCTATCACACTGATACCAGTGCTGGCAAGCACAATTTTGGAATCCTCTGTCTAGCCTGTTAGCTCTAAGGGCCTTGCCTCACCCACCAGCGGGCTTGCCATAGTCATGAATGGCTGAGCCACACAGCCAGCCACATGGGGAAAATGCTCCACCTACCAGCAGGCCTGCAGCTGTCATGAACCACAAAGCTGCATAGCCAGCCTCATGGGGAGACTGCCCTGCTCACCAGTGGTTCTGCCCCAGGTGTGTACTGCCAGGAATCAAATCCAGCCACGCCAGGGTCCTGCACTACCTACCAGCAAACCCATACAACCACACAAGGCAGGACCTCGCAGCCTGCTGGGCCAGGGGCCAGCTTGCCTACCAGCATGCCCACAGTAACTGGCCCCACCACAATAGAAGGGCATGTGCAGCTCACATAGGGGGTACCCCTGGAACATGTAGCTCTGATGGCCAGGGCTAGCATCTAGCATGCTGATGGATCCTGGATCTGGTAGGATATTCCTACATAAGGCCACTTCTCCAAGATCAAGAGATGTAGTGGACCTACCTAATACATAGAAATAAACACAGAAAATTAGGCAAATTGAGGAGACAGAGGGATATGTTCCAAACAAAGGAACAAGACAAAACCCCAGAAAAAACTAAATGAGACAGAGATAAGCAATCTACCTGGTAAAGAGTTCAAGGTAAAGCTGTTCACTGAACTTAGGAGAAGTTGGATGAACACAGTAAGAATTCCAATGAAGAGTTAGAAAATGTTAAAAAAAATCAATCAGAGCTTCAGACTACAATAACTTTAAATGAAAAATACAGTAGAAGGTATCAAAAGTAGATTAGATGTTGTAGAAGAATGAATTAGTGATCTGGAAGACAGAGTAGTGGAAATCATCCAAGATGAACAGAGAAAAGAAACAATTTTTAAAAGTGAGGGTAGTTTGAGACCTCGGGGGCCACATCAAATGTACTAGCATTCACATTACAGGGGTCCAGAAGGAGAAGAGAGAGAGAAATGAGCAGAGAACTTTTTTGAAGAAATAATAGCTCAATAATTCCCAAACCTGGGGAAGGAAACAGACATTCAGGTCTAGGAAGCACAGAGAGTCCTAAGCAAGATGAACCCAAAGAAGTCTACATTGGGACTTCCCTGGTGGCTCAGTGGCTAAGAATCTGCCTGCCAATGCAGGGGACACGGGTTTGAGCCCTGGTCCGGGAAGATCCCACATGCTGTGGAGCAACTAAGCCCGTGCACCACAACTACTGAGCCTGAGCTCTAGAGCCCGAGAGCCACAACTACTGAGCACATGTGCCACAACTACTGAAGCCCGCGCCTAGAGCCTGTGCTCTGCAGTAAGAGAAGTCACCGCAATGAGAAGCATGAGCACCACAACGAAGAGTAGCCTCCACTCAACGCAATTAGAGAAAGCCTGCTCACAGCAACGAAGACCCAATGCAGCCAAAAATAAATAAAGAAATAAATATCCTTCTAAAAAATTTTTGTTAATAAAAAAAAAGTCTGTATCAAGATACATTAAAATTAAAAAGTAAAAAAATCAAGATTAAGAGAGAATCTTTAAGGTAGCAAGAGAAAAGCAACTAGTTACATACAGAAGAACTCCCATAAGGCTATCAGCTGACTTTTCAGTGGAAACTTTGCAGGCCAGAGGGAGTGGCACAATATATTCAAAGCACTAAGAAAACCTGTCTTCCATGAAACCCTGCAGTGGAAACTCTGCATTTAGGGTGCTAGATGACTAAATATAAAAAGCCAGCTGGTACTGTGCAGGCAGTTTAGGCATACAATATAACTTTCTTTAAGGCACACATTATTGAGAATTGGCTTTGGCTCTAAAGATGACTAGGTTTAAGAAAGGCTATAACCCCAAATTTATAATTTACAGAACAGATAAATTAAGGGGTGGTACTTCTATTTTCAGAATACTGACGTTGCAGAATACACATTTCTCTGCATACAGTTACTTAAACATCCATCTCTCTTAATATCTGAACTATGAGTCAGTTTTATCTGCCTTGCTGCAGTAACCCACTAATGGGAAGATGAATCATATATAATTTAAGTTTCCCAGATGCTCATGCAGCTAGTAAAGTAGCATGATGGATGGTTGAAGGGGATGTGCTGCTTTAGATGACAATAATGAACTTGATACACAGATGCTGACTTCGTGTTAGTGATGGAGACGTCCAGCTAGTGGTGCAGGCAATATTAGAATAGTATTATATCTTGGTTGGCAGCACAATATAATTGTAATGGACAGAGAAGGCTTTCATGCTAAACTGAGCTCTGTTGCCATTTTCAGCTCTGTTGCCTACTGGCTATATGACCTTGATTACACATTGATATACTTTCACTTGCCTCTGATAATTTCCTCATCTGTAAAATGAGGCAATGGTATCTAAGCTGTAAACACATGCCAAGAATTAAATAAAATAAATATACCTCATATGGTTTCTAATACATAATTGGTTTATACTAATGGTAGCATTTTAAAATTATTACTATTATTTTATTTATAGAGAATGGGATTTAAAACTGATCCATGTCATATAGAGAAAGTGCAGAAAAAAGGGTTAACAACAATGTATGTTGTAGCAAGTCTGTAGTTACTGACTATATGTCAACTAAGTGTTCTCCAGATTTTATATGTGCGTAATATATATATTTCATTCTGTGTATCCACAAGCCATTTTTTTAAAGCTGTGTTTCTTTTCAGAGGTAAACAATTTTTTTTTAAACATCTTTATTGAAGTATAATTGCTTTACAATGGTGTGTTAGTTTCTGCTTTATAACAAAGTGAATCAGTTATACATATACATATGTTCCCATATCTCTTCCCTCTTGCATCTCCCTCCTTCCCACCCTCCCCATCCCACCCCTCTAGGTGGTCACAAAGCACCGAGCTGATCTCCCTGTGCTATGCGGCTGCTTCCCACTAGCTATCTATTGTACACCTGGTAGTGTATATATGTCCATGACACTCTCTCACCCTGTCACATCTCACCCTTCCCCCTCCCCATATCCTCAAGTCCATTCTCTAGTAGGTCTGTGTCTTTATTCCCGTCTTGCCACTAGGTTCTTCATGGCCTTTTTTTTTTCTTTCTTAGATTCCATATATATGTGTTAGCATACTGTATTTCTTTTTCTCTTTCTGACTTACTTCACTCTGTATGACAGACTCTAACTCCATCCACCTCATTACAAATACCTCCATTTCATTTCTTTTTATGGCTGAGTAATATTCCATTGTATATATGTGCCACATCTTCTTTATCCATTCATCCGATGATGGACACTTAGGTTGCTTCCATGTCCTGGCTATTGTAAATAGAGCTTCAGTGAACATTGTGGTACATGACTCTTTTTGAACTATGGTTTTCTCAGGGTATATGCCCAGTAGTGGGATTGCTGGGTCATATGGTAGTTCTATTTGTATTTTTTAAAGAACCTCCATACTCTTCTCCATAGTGGCTGTATCAATTTACATTCCCACCAACAGTGCAAGAGTGTTCCCTTTTCTCCACACCCTCTCCAGCATTTATTGTTTCTAGATTTTTTGATGATGGCCAATCTGACCGGTGTGAGATGATATCTCATTGTAGTTTTGATTTGCATTTCTCTAATGATTAATGATGTTGAGCATTCTTTCATGTGTCTGTTGGCAATCTGTATATCTTCTTTGGAGAAATGTCTATTTAGGTCTTCTGCCCATTTTTGGATTGGGTTGTTCGTTTTTTTGTTATTGAGCTGCATGAGCTGCTTGTAAATCTTGGAGATTAATCCTTTGTCAGTTGCTTCATTTGCAAATATTTTCTCCCATTCTGAGGGTTGTCTTTTGGTCTTGTTTATGGTTTCCTTTGCTGTGCAAAAGCTTTTAAGTTTCATTAGGTCCCATTTGTTTATTTGTGTTTTTATTTCCATTTCTCTAGGAGCTGGGTCAAAAAGAATCTTGCTGTGATTTATGTCATAGAGTGTTCTGCCTATGTTTTCCTCTAAGAGCAATTTTTTTTTTATTCATTTATTTTTAAAGCTACATGCTAAAGCTTATTTTAAGGAAAAGTTAGTGAGAACAATATTCATCTCATTTTTTTTTTTATCCCTAGCCATTTGTGGAATGGCTATTTGTTTCGTGGGAGAATGTTTGCAGCCCACTGTTGTTATAGTAAATCCAAAACTACCTTGAGAAATCCATACTTGTAATATCTCAGTAACATTTAGTTTTATTTTTTAAAAGAGCAAAATTTCTTTCTAATAAATGGCAATTTATCTTCAGGCTCATTACTGATAGGTCCATTGTGTTAGGGGTACATTTTTTCCTCTGTGCTGGCTTAAAAATATAAACATGGATCGTGAAGAAATAACCCTTTTTTACAAAAATTTACAAATTTACTTTGGATATAAATTTCACTCTTTTTCATTGAGGTATAATTGGCATACAACATATTAGTTTTAGCTATACAACATAATGGTGTGATATTTGTATACATTGTGAAATGATCACCACAAGACTGTTTCTATTTTAGAAAAAATATATCACATCATTTTTTTGGCTTCTTCGGATCTTCTCCTAATGAACTCTAGTTATTATATGAGTAGCTTTCCCATTGCCTATGGGGATTCCTTTCTTTTCTATCTATAGGAAAAATTTCAAATACCTTAGCATATTACATGAAGCTCATCACGGTTTGATACGAACCCGTTTTATCGAATTCATCTTAAGCTACTCTGCAATATCCCCACCCACTAATCCATGTATTAGCAACTCTAGATTATGGAATGTGTTATTATTTTTAGCACTAATATCATATTTGTAACAAATGAGAACTCTGTAATATTTTCTTTTCTTCCCACATCCTTTCTTTACCACTACAATGATATTTTCATTTATTATATTTTCTTAGTTCTTCTAAAGTCATTCTTATACCTTTTAATATTCTTTTTTTTTTTTTTTAAGAAGGGCTATACCATTTATAACAGCTCCAAGGAAATAAATACTTAGCTATAAATCTAACAAAACTTATACAAGATCTGCATGCTGAAACTACAAAATGCTGGTAAAAGAAACCAAAGATGTAAATAAATGGAGAGATATGTCATGTTCATGGATTAGCAGACTCACTATTATAAACATGTGAATTCTTTCCAAACTTATAATATATAGATTTAATGTAATTTCAATCAAAATCTCAGCAGTGTTTTTGTATAGATAAGCTGATTCTAAAATTTATACAGAAAGGCAAAATTGATAGAAAAGCCAAAATAATTTTGAAAAGAATAAAGATGGAGAAATCACACTACCAGATTTTTAAGACTTATACAAGCTACAGTAATCGTGACCATGTGGTATTGGTAAAAGGAGAGACCATAGATCAACGAAAGACAATACAAAGTCTGGAAATAGACCCATACAAATATGGCTGATTGACTCTTATATCCTTGCCTCCTTTGTCATAGATTAGTTGACCATAGGCTCATGGGTTTATCTCTGGGCTTTCTATCCTGTTCCATTGATCTATATTTCCGTTTTTGTGCCAGTACCATATTTTCTTGATTACTGTAGCTTTGTAATATAGTCTGAAGTCAGGGAATCTGATTCCTCCAGCTCTGTTTTTTTTCCCTCAAGATTGCTTTGGCTATTTGGGGTCTTTAGTGTCTCCATACAGATTTTAAGATTTTTGTTCTAGTTCTGTAAAAAATGCCATTGGTAATTTGATGGGGATTGCATTGAATCTGTAGATTGCTTTGGGTAGTATAGTCATTTTCACAATATTGTTTCTTCCAATCCAAGAACATGGCATATCTCTCCATCTGTTTGTGTCATCTTTGATTTCTTTTATAAGAGTCTCACAGTTTTCTGAGTACAGGTCTTTTGCTTCCTTAGGTGGGTTTATTCCTAGGTATTTTATTCTTTTTGTTGCAGTGGTGAATGGGATTGTTTCCTTAATTTCTATCTCTGATCTTTCATTGTTAGTGTATAGGAATGCAAGAGATCTCTGTGCATTAATTTTGTATCCTGCAACATTACCAAATTCACTGATTACCTCTAGTAGTTTTCTGGTGGTATCTTTAGGATTATCTATGTATAGTATCATGTCATCTGCAAACAGTGACAGTTTTACTTCTTCTTTTCCAATTTGTATTCATTTTATTTCTATTTCTTCTCTTATTGCTGTAGCTAGGACTTCCAAAACTGTGTTGAATAATAGTGGTGAGCGTGAACATCCTTGTCTTGTTCCTGATCTTAGAGGAAATGCTTTCAGTTTTTCACCATTGAGAATGATGTTTGCTGTGGGTTTGTCGTATATGGCCTTTATTATGTTGAGGTAGGTTCCCTCTATGCCCACTTTCTGGAGAGTTTTTTATCATAAATGGGTGTTGAATTTTGTCAAAAGCTTCTTCTGCATCTATTGAGTTGATCATATGGTTTTTATCCTTAAATTTGTTAATATGGTGTATCACATTGATTGATTTGTGTATATTGAAGAATCCTTGCATCCCTGGGATAAATCCCACTTGATCATGGTGTATGATCCTTTTAATGTGTTGCTGGTTTCTGTTTGCTAGTATTTTGTTGAGGATTTTTGCATCTATATTCATCAGTGATATTGGTCTGTAATTTTCTTTTTTTGTGGTATCTCTGTCTGGTTTTGGTATCAGGGTGATGGTGGTCTCGTAGAATGAGTTTGGGAGTGTTCCTTCCTCTGCAATTTTTTGGAAGAGTTTGAGAAGGATGGTGTTAGCTCTTCTCTAAATGTTTGATAGAATTTACCTGTGAAGCCATCTGGTCCTGGGCTTTTGTTTGCTGGAAGATTTTTAATCACCGTTTCAATTTCATTAGTTGTGATTAGTCTGTTCATATTTTCTGTTTCTTCCTGGTTCAGTCTTGGAAGGTTATACCTTTCTAAGAATTCATCCATTTCTTCCAGTTGTCCATTTTATTGGCATAGAGTTGCTTGTAGTAGTCTCTATGATGCTTTGTATTTCTGCAGTGTCCATTGTAAGTTCTCCTTTTTCATTTCTGATTTTATTGATTTGAGTTCTTTCCCTACTTTTCTTGATGAGTCTGGCTAAAGGTTTGTGACTTTTGTTTATCTTCTCAAAGAACCAGCTTTTAGTTTTATTGATCTTTGCTATTGTTTTCTTTGTTTCTATTTTATTTATTTCTGCTCTGATCTTTATGATTTCTTTCCTTCTATTAACTTTGGGTTTTGTCTGTTCTTCTTTCTCTAGTTCCTTTGGGTGTAAGGTAAGATTGTTTATTTGAGATTTTTCTTATTTCTTGAGGTAGGATTGTATTGCTATAAACTTCTCTCTTAGAACTGCTTTTGCTGCATCTCATAGGTTTTGGATCATCATGTTTTTGTTGTCATTTGTCTCTAGGTATTTTTTGATTGCCTCTTTGATTTCTTCAGTGATCTCTTGCTTATTTAGTAACGTATTGTTTAGCCTCCATGTGTTTGTGTTTTTTACGGTTTTTTTCCTTGTAATTTATTTCTAATCTCATAGAGTTGTGGTTGGAAAAGATGCTTGATATGGTTTCAGTTTTCTTAAATTTACCAAGGCTTGATTTGTGACCCAAGATGTGATCTATCCTGGAGAATGTTCCATGTGCACTTGAGAAGAAAGTGTAATCTGATGTTTTCGGATGGAATGTCCTATAAATATCAATTAAATCTATCTGGTCTGTTGTGTCATTTAAAGCTTGTGTTTCCTTATTAATTTTCTGTCTGAATGATGTGTCCATTGGTGTAAGTGAGGTGTTAAAGTCCCCCACTATTATTGTGTTACTGTCGATTTCCTCTTTTATAGCTGTTAGCATTTACCTTATGTATTGAGGTGCTTCTATGTTGGGTGCATAAATATTTACAATTTTTATATCTTCTTGGATTGATCCCTTGATCATTATGTAGTGTCCTTCCTTGTCTCTTGTAACATTATTTATTTTAAAGTCTATTTTATCTAATATGAGTATTGCTACTCCAGTTTTCTTTTGATTTCCATTTGCATGGAATATCTTTTTCCATCCCCTCACTTTCAGTCTGTATATGTCCCTAGGTCTGAAGTGGGTCTCTTGTAGACAGCATATATATGGGTCTTGTTTTTGTATCCATTCAGCGAGCCTGTGTCTTTTGGCTGGAGCATTTAATCCATTCACCTTTAAGGTATTTATCATTATGTATGCTCCTATTACCATTTTCTTAATTGTTTTGGGTTTGTTTTTGTAGGCCCTTTTCTTCTCTTGTGTTTCCCACTTAGAGAGGTTCCTTTAGCACTTGTTGTAGGGCTGGTTTGCTGGTGCTGAATTCTCTTAGCTTTTGCTTGTCTGTAAAGCTTTTTATTTCTCCATCAAATCTGAATGAGATCCTTGCCGAGTAGAGTAATCTTGGTTGTACGTTCTTCCCTTTCAACACTTTAAATATATCGTGCCACTCCCTTCTGGCTTGTAGAGTTTCTTCTAAGAAATCAACTGTTAACCTTATGGGAGTTCCCTTGTGTGTTATTTATTGTTTTTCCCTTGTTGCTTTTAATATCTTTTCTTTGTCCTTAATTTTTGTCAATTTGATTACTGTGTGTCTTGGCATGTTTCTCCTCGGGTTTATCCTGCCTGGGACTCTCTGTGCTTCCTGGACTTGGGTGGCTATTTCCTTTCCCATGTTAGGAAAGTTTTCAACTGTAATCTCTTCAAATATTTTCTTGGGCCCTTTCTCTCTCTCTTCTCCTCCTGGGACCTCTATAATGTGAATGTGGTTGCATTTAATGTTGTCCCAGAGGTCTCTTAGGCTGTCTTCATTTGTTTTCATTCTTTATTCTGTTCCGTGGCAGTGAATTACACCATTCTGTCTTCAAGGTCACTTATCCGTTTTTCTGCTTCAGTTATTCTGCTATTGATTCCTTCTAGTGTACTTTTCATTTCAGTTATTGTACTGTTCCTCTCTGTTTGTTTGTTCTTTAATTCTTCTAGGTGTTTGCTCTTTAATTCTTCTAAGTCTTTGTTAAACATTTCTTGCATCTTCTCGATGTTTGCCTCTATTTTTTTTCTGGATCATTTTCACTATCATTATTCTGAATTCTTTTTCTGGAAGGTTGCCTATCTCCACTTCATTTAATTGTTTTTCCGGGGTTTTATGTTGTTCCTTCATCTGGTACATAGTCCTCTGCCTTTTCATTTTGTGTATCTTTCTGTGAATGTGGATTTTGTTCCACATGCTGCAGGATTGTAGTTCTTCTTGCTTCTGCTCTCTGCCCTCTGGTGGATGAGGCTCTCTAAGAGGCTTGTGCAAGCTTCCTGGTGGGAGGGACTCCTTTTAATATTCTTATAATCACACTACTTGACTTCAGCCTTAAGTAATCATGTGTGTGTGCATATGTGCGTGCGCATGTGTGTGTGTGTGTGTGTGTGTGTAATATGCCTAGTAAAGCTCCAAGCAAATCCAACTCTCCTATGGATAACAGCAATCAATGAATACATTTTTTTTTTAATGATGGGAAGCCCTGGACAGAAAATAAAAATAGGTAGATTTTAGAGGTAATTTGACCTTTAGAAGAAGTGAATGTCAACAAAGAGAGATTTTTGCCATTTTTATGACTTTTAGCCTGAATACTGGCTGAAATTTATTATTTGTGAGGTGACTAAAGCTCTAATAAGAACCGTGAAGTCTTTGCGTACTGAAAAACCAGAATACAGAGTTCAGTGCAACCAAAGTCACTAAAATTTGAGGGAGGATCCTAGAAAGGGAGAGAGTTGGAGAGGAGGATTCCCAAGTACCATGTAAAACTATGCCCATTTTTTTTCTGGCACAGGACAAAATCCATCTAATGATAAAAGGCTGACATAAGATATGAGCAACTCAGAAAACAAAATTTACTTTTTGAATCCAAATAAATTGTGGTTCCTAAAATTAACAAATGGATTATTCAGAAGACTATAACAGAATCTAGAATCTCTACAATTTAATGTTGACAAAGCCTAACATAAAATTCAAAATTATCTGACATACAAAGAATTAGAAAATGTGACCCATTCTCAAGAGAAAAAACCCAAAATGATGGAGACCAATCAACAGATAACCCAGATGTGGCACCCATCAAACAAGAATTTTAAAGCAGCAATTCCATTGGTGTTCAAAGATATAAAGGATCATATGTTCATAGTAAATGAAATGGTGCAAAATATTAGCAGAGAAATAGAAAATATTAAAAAAAAAAGAGGAAGTTCTGGAACTGTGATTCTAGAGAGCTAAAAAAGAGCAGAGAAACCTTTCCTCTACTATATTTACTTTATTTTTTACTTTTTATTATGAAAAATTTGAAAACTATATAAAAGGTAAAGAGTATATAATGAGCATCCATGTACCCATCACCTAATTTCAAAATTAGATCACATTATCTAATTTTTAATCTGTTCTCTGCCTTCTACATTTTTTCTCCCAGTTTTATTGAGATATAATTGACATCAGCACTATATAACTTTAAGATATACAGCATAATGATTTGATTTACATGTATCATGAAGTAATTAGCCTCCTACACTTTTAACTATTGTAAATGTAGTCACCATGCCATTTCATTCGTAAGTACTTCTGATAAAGAATTTTTAAAATATATCTTTGTTTATATCTAAAAGAATTATCATTAATTTTTCATATTCTCTCACACGCAAATTTCCTTAATTTTCTCAAATAAAACTTTTTTTCCCATTGGTTTGTGTCAATTTAGCTTTAACAAGGTCCACATATTGTATTTGGCTCTTATTTTTCTTAAGTCTTTTTTTTTTTTTTTCTTTGACAATTCTCCCTCTTTCTTTTGTTTTAGAGAAGCCTGGCCTTTTGTTTTATAGAATGTCCATATACTGGTTTTGGGTGATTTCACTTTCATGTGCCTTAACATACTCTTCATAGATTTCCTTTAATCTGGCAGTTAAATCTAGAGATTCTTATCAGAATACAGTGGTTCCTGCTTTTTTAGGTACTAAAATTTAGATGATGTTATTTACTGCCTATTGCATGCCATCATTAGTCTTGTCATGTCCGATTTCCCAAATTTCACCCATTACATTTAAACTGGAAATTCATCAGCCTTCCTTTACACATGTTCTCCTTTTTTGACATCTTTAAGTTTTTGTTCAAAGACTACATTTATGAAGTCTTTTCCAAACATCACTCATCTATTTTCAGAATAAGGCAGCTTTTTCTTCTCTTATCCCATAACACTTCAAACATAACTTCCAAGCAAATGTTGTAGGCCATCTTGAACTACTCAGCTAACCTTAAGTCCAATCTCAAATGTAGATGCTCCCGGAGAAGTTCTCAAACCCTTCTAAAAAATCCTTCTAAAAAAGGATTGGAGAGTAACCTTCATTGTTATGGAAGGATTTTTGATATCACAGAGGAGGAATTGTGTTACTGACGGAATGACAATTTCCTTGGTTCTTGCCCTCTCAAGGGAAAGAATTCAGTTGAGAGGCAGAGAGTAGTTTTAAGTAGCAAGAGTTTTATTAAGCAGAAGTGTAACTACACTCTGGAGAAAGGATGAGAGCAGGCTGTCTGGAAACCAGAAGCAGCCCTGCAATGGGGTAGGGTTGGGTTTTTTAGAGTGGTGGTCCCTCCCTGTGTCTTGCATCATTTGACTGACAAGTTGTTTGACAGCTTAGGTTATGTAATGTTTCTCCTAGTGCGCAGGTGCTAACACATAAGCAGCCAAGTGAAACCCATAGGGATGGGTGTGGGGAGAGCAAAAGCCGCAATGCTAATTTATTACAAATATGGCATAATGAACCCCAGGTTACCTTGAGTCACCTTTTAAGTCTTGGTGTGCCTGTATCAGCCTGTGCTGGCAGTTTTATCTTGCTTGGTCCTCATAGGCTGGAAACCTAGTAGTGGTCCTTGACCACAGAGGGAGGATCTCTGGGTGTGTTCTGATCACGTGTACAAGTGGGGGATAACCCATCCAGGATGGGGCAGGACCCGCTCATGTCTGACTAGCTACGTAACAGCTGCACCACATAGAACCCAGTAGTACTTCCTGAAATAGATTGCCTCTTTCTTTACCAGTTAATGATCTACCCTTTATGACAGCTTCTTCCTCTCTTAGTTTTTCTCTACTTCTCTATTGCATCGCAAGTTGACTATTCTTTTCTAATGTCTCCCTTCCGTCATTGTCACCAGTCCTCCAGTCTTCTCACCAATTCTTAAATTTTTTTTCCCAGATACTTGTATCTTAACCTCAAAGCTAGTCAGTGCCTCTTTGGGCTCACCAGTGTTGCAGCTCCAGCCATGACTCTTCTTAGAAAAACAATAGCCATGTAATCAGGCCTTGCTTACAAATGATAATCCTTAGAAGGTGGAGAGAAAGACAAATACCTGTATTTTTTATTATTGTGAGTTCTGTCACATTCTTACAGCACTTATCATACTTTATCATTGTTATGTGACTGTGAACTGTTCAAAATCAAATTATGCTTTTTCCTTGTTAGCTTAACCTCCAACACAGCACCCACCTCAGTTAGAGCACATCATAAATGTGTTTGTTGAGTGAATGACCACTTGAAAGATTAGATTTGTTTTCACAAAAACTGTTTCTCATCTTCCCACATTCTCTTGCTGTTCTTCCAAAGGTGTGAGTGTTGACCCAGAATAGATTAGTTGTATATCGTGTGTTTTGTCAGAAATCTTAAAATAGGATAATATTTTAATTCATAAAACCACACAGAAATCAGCTTCCTATCGTTTCTTTTATTTGTATAGAAGCATATTTTTCTCTTTACAAGTTCAAGAAATTCTACTAGACGCTCGGGGTTAAAAGGAGGTTTTCAGTTCTTTTGTGAGAATTTGATTTAGACTAAAATGGCAGTTAACTTGGTAAGTTAAGAGAAGAAAGAAAGAAAGAAAGCATAAACAGCCAGACGTAGACATTCTACCCTGAGTGCAGGTTCAGTGAGAGCCACTTAACTTAGAGTTTAATTCTGAAACCAAGCAGAGCCACACGTGAATAATGTACAAATCGAAATGGTAATTGTGCCAGTCTAAGGAGTAAAAAAGCATTATTATTACAAATTACAAAGTCATATTATACAAAATCAAATTATAAACTTGTTTTTAAACTAACCAAACAACTTCAAAAGGCTTTCCGGAAAATGACTTGTAAGTGGGATATTTTTATGGTATAAATAATATAATGTGTACTTATTGAGTATCTACAGTGTGTTTGGCACTAAGTTAAAAAGATTCAATCATTCTTAGTGCAGACAGAAAAATAATTCTTAGTGCTGATAGCTTTTGACTAGTGTTTTTAAAAGTCTTTTCATGGCTAGAGATAAGATATTCTTTTGTGACAATCTCAGAGCATGAAAGAAAACATTGTAAATCTTAGGTTTCAATAATAACCGGTTATCTTATCTAGTTTTTCTGGAACTATGGAATTTTCAATTCGTCTTGCTTTATAGAATAATTTCATTTGAAATAATTTCAAATGAATCATAAATAAAGATCACAAGCACCAAACAATAATAAATAATTGAAAAGAGCTTCCCAATAGAGCTACTTTCTGTAGTTATATTCTTTTTATTCTATTTGCTGCAATTAGTTTTCTCAATCTATTTATCTTTTTTCTAAATTTCAGAGTTGCAGCTTTTACATATACATTTTTTATTGTTTTAATATCTGATTTTTATCCAATATGTTTGAAATTTAAAATGTTTTCTTCTCTAGCTCTCTTATGGTTATTTTAAAAACTGACACTCTAATGCACATGGGATTAATTTGGTTTATACTATAAGTTGTAGCTCTAAAAGATATTTTTGTCTTCAAATTCCTAACATGTTATCTCAGTGTTACTGATTAAATAAACTGTTTTCCCATTATTTTCAGATGCTTCTTTTTGTAAATATTAAATCTTTATGTGTAATTTTATCTATTTTCTTCCAGATTTTTTTTTTGGTACCAGCAATACACTGTTTTAATTATTATAGATCCAAAGAGGTTTATTATCTGGTAGGGAATTTCTTCCTTGATGAATATATTCTCTCATATTTTTGCCCAGTCTTCCCTACTTGATTTAATTCTTATCCTGTTTGTTTTTTTCTTCTACAGCAGTCTATATCACCTGCTTATTTAGTTCCATAAATGCAAATTAATTGGAAATAATTTACACATTTATAATATCTTTCCATTCTTTCAACTTTTATATTGTCTTTCTGAAAGGTTCATAGTTTTTTTCAGTAGGTCAAATAATTTCTCATTAGAATTACTGTTAATTACTTTATATATTCTTATTGTGAATGATATCTCCTGGCACATCTCTGAAATGACTCTGGCATATAACAAAATGATATATTTAAAAACTATTGATCTAGTCATTCCTTTTATTAACTTATTTATTAATTAAAAATTTTATTTGGTAGCTTTGGCTTTTCTAATCACAATATTATATAACTTCCCATTGTTTCTTTCTTTGATACCTTTTATTTCTGTTTTCATAGTTCTTTCTTCCAGTTTTATTTGGATACAATTGACATAAAGCACTGTGTAAGTTTAACATGTACAGCATAATGACATACCAACATCATGAAATGGTTGTCACAGTAACTTTAGTGAACATCCATCATCTCATATAGATGCAAAATTAAAGAAATAGAAAAAATTTTTTCTTGTGATGAGAACTCTTAGGATTTACTCTCAACAGCTTTCATATATAACATAAACCACATTTAATTATATTTGTCATATGGTACATTACACCCCTAGTACTTGTCTTATAACTGAAAGTTTGTACCTTTTGACTGCCTTCATCTGATTCCCCCTCCCCCAGCCCCTGACGCCTGGTAACCACAAATCTGATCTCTTTATCTGTTAATTTGTTTTTGAAATATAATTGACCTACAACACTGTGTTAGTTCCTGTTACAAAACAATGTGATTTTATATTTCTGTACATTTCAAAATGATCACTATGATAAGTCTAGTTACTATATGTCACCATACAAAGATATGACATAGTTATTGACTATATTACCCACACTGTACATTTCATACCCATGACTCATTTATTTTGCAACTTGGGAGTTTGTACCTCTTAATCTCCTTGACCTATTTCTTCCCTCCCCCTACCCCCTTCCCCTTTGGAACCACCAATTTGTTCTCTGTATCTATAACTCTGTTTCTGGTTTGTTACGTTTGTTCATTTGTTTTGTTTTTTAGATTCCATGTGTAAGTAAAATCATACAGTATTTGTCTTTCTCTCACTTATTCACTTAGCATAATGCCCTCTTGGTCTGTCCATGTTGTCATAAGTGGTAAGATTTCATTCTTTTTATGGCTAATATTCCATTGTATAAATATATGACATCTTCTTTATCCATTCATCTATTGATGGGCACTTGGGCTGCTTCCCTATCTTGGCTATTGTAAATAATGCTGCAGTGAACATAGGGTGCATATATCTTTTCTAATTAGTGTTTTTGTTTTCTTCAATTAAATACCCAGGAGTAGACTTGCTAGACCATATGGTAGTTCTATTTTTAATTGTTTGAAGAATCTCCATATTATTTTCCATAGTGGCTGCACCAATTTACATTTCTAACAATAGTGCAGGAGGGTGCCCTTTTCTCCACATCCTCACCAACACTTGTTATTTGTTGTCTTTTTGATAATAGTCATTCTGACAGATGTGAGATGATATCTCACTGTGGTTTTGATTTGCATTTCCCTGATGATTAGTGATGTTGAATATCTTTTCATGTGCCTGTTGTCCATCTGTATGTCTTCTTTGGGAAAATTTCTCTTCAGATCCTCTCCATTTTTTAATAGTGTTGTTTTTTTGATGTTGAGTTGTATACATTCTTTGTGTATTTTGGATACTAACCCCTTATCAGTTATATAGTTTGCAAATATCTTCTCCCATCAGTCGGTGGCCATTTGATTTTGCTGATAGTTTTCTTTGCTGTGGAAAAGCTTTTTAGTTTGATATAGTCCAATATTTTTGCTTTTGTTTCCCTTGCCTGGTGAGATACAGGCAAAAAAGTATTACTAAGACAGATGTTAAAGAACTTACTCCCTATGTTTTCTTCTAGAAGTTTTATGGTTTCAGGTCTTAAATTTAAGTCTTTAATCCATTTTGAATTTTGAATCTGTTCTGAATTTAAATTTAGTATTTATAAAACTTCCCATTGTTTCTTTCTTTGATACCTTTTATTTCTCTTCTTATATTTTTTTTACCATCTATTGAAGAAAATTTAAATAACGGTAATATGTTGATGGTATGAATAATTTTTCTACTGATTTTAATGACTGAAATTTTATTTATTTGGTAGGGCTTACGAATAAAAATTCAACTAATTTACTTGTAGAAATATCTGTTGAACATATACTGAGAATGAATATTATGAAATATGTAACATAGGCAATGAGGAGCTAAAAATTTATGGTTCTACCATCAAATTACTTATACATATATATGCTCATATACACATATACTCACATCATATTATAGCAAATTCTTAAGTTCCAAAGCACGTGGTACAGTCAGTAAATACTGCAGTAAAGCTGACTGCTACCTGGAGAAGATAGATCTGCAAAGATGAATGGATTTGGATGGACAGAGAACAAAGAGAAAAGCATTCTTGAGCATGGGGAAGGAAAAGCAAAGACATGGATATAGTATTCTCAAGGTATACTCAGAGAATAGGCAGACCAGTGTTCAAGGTGAGAATAGTGGGTGTGGCCTTTCCCTGCTTCATTTATGTAGCTTGACTCACTCATGAGCCATGCTTTTGCTGGTCTTTAGAACTGCCCAGTGTTTTGGATAGCGGATGAGAGTTTACTCCTTTTCCCCGTTTGAACCCTAACCTCTTTCCCTGGTTTCCTTTGCCAAGATTTAACACTTTTAGCTTTGTATCCTGATTTGCTCTCTAACATGGTTTTTTTGTGATTATCTCCCTGGTCCTTTGACTTTGGCTGTTGAGCATGATTTGTGGCTTTGCAAATTTTTATTATTGGCTTTACTATTGGCTTTGATTATTAAAAAAATCTTCAGTGATGATGTTATTATCTGGTTTATCCCTTAGATCTTTATGGTAGTTCTCGTCTTTTTAATCCTCCCATTGGGAAGGAAGAGTGCTCTTACATTGCAAAGCTAACATGGGCAGATAAAACTGTAGGTATGAGTGCTAAGGTAAGGGAATTATTCTGCAATAGAAAGCTCTTAGGTGGAATATGTTAAGAGTATATAACTATAGAATAACTATAACTAAAGGGAAGTTATACATAAAAAGTGTTTTATAGTTACTTCTTCAAAGGGAATCTAAGTATAATGTGAAATAGGATAGACTTTCCTTCTTAGGAACACAAGCCTCCACAAAAATGTGAAAATCCACAAGAATTTTAATGTTCCAAAGTTCTATACGTAGTAAACATGTGGAAGAATGTAGAGTCATGATAGATTTTTAAAAAATAAATCATTGAACTCCCACTGAATTAAAATGTACTCTATGATAAGTGGTACATGTGACTCTAAACGGTATCACTAGCCATCATTTTGCCAACTATTGTTTTCTCATTGATTGATAGGACAAACCTAGTAGGAAAAGTGGGTCAGGTATAGTTACATTTTAAACTCTGTTCATATTAATATTGGCTTTGTTTTTCATTCTATAATAAATCTACCAAAATAAATCATGAGTTTTCTGTTACTAAATCTGTAAGGGAGCTAAAAGAAAAAAAGTGACATATAAATATTCCTTTTCCATTTTTTTAAACATAGCTCCAAGTGAAATTTGAGACAGCAAATTAACAGTGTTTCAGAAAATATTGATGTCTAAATAATTCTCTGTGTACCTTGATTGGTTTCCAAAAACTAAATTTGAAAAAAACAGAATCTGAATTTAGCACCTTTTCATCATTCTGAAGACTTGACTCTTACTCTAGAGCATGTATTATAAAGTCAAAAGCTTGTTTTGCTTTAAAAAAAAAAAAAACCCAGAATTATTAGCTGTATTACTGTGACCCTGAGGACAAAAGAAAAACAACTGTGTTCAGTTTGTCTAATTCACCGCTGGCATTTTGTGTTAACAGTCCTAACATGCAAGTTGCACTTTTAATGCATTTTCTTGCAAGAGTTTTACAATTGCCATAGGAAATAAGGATGTGAGAAGCTCAAAATGTTCTGAGTTCAGGAATGGTTTATATAAACAACTGAAAGTCAGCAAAAGGGTTTCCAGAAACACTTGTCAGATTTCTGCTCACAACTTATTGGCCAAAATTTTGTCCCATGGCCATGCCTAGCTACAAGGGTGGTTATTTAACTTCTGCAGGAGGGGTCGTCATTAGAGAAGTTAGTTGGGAATGATTATTGGATTGGTCATACAACAGTATATGTACCTATATTATATGCCCATTAATAGGTCATCCTTAATTTCTTCTTTCTTCATTATAAAGAGATTCCTTTTCTTAACTAGTTATTGTAATGGTAATAACATAAGTTATCAAGCATTTCTGTGTGCTAGGTCATATTTCAAGCCCTTTCCAAACAATTCTGAAGCAGATTTCATTATGCCCATTTTAAAAATGAGAAAACTGAAGCACAGAGAAGTAAAGTTAGTTATTTCAAAGTTCATACATCTAGTAATTGGCAGAAGGGAAACACTCTGAAACCAGTCTTTTCACTTTATACCACCCCTTAATTGTAGGTTAGTGACTGTGCCATTTTGCTTCTTAAATGTCTTTCTTTTCTCTTTTTTGTATTACATTATTCGTATTTTAAGTAGAATTCATTATTTTTGTTTGTTTTGCCTCAAAAAACCTTAAGCCATTCATTCTTTGCAGCAAGTGTAGATCAGATCATTTTCTAAAACATAATTCAGAAAGACAACTTGGCCACACTGTCTATCATGTGGTACAAGCTGCCCAAGAATGCTTCATTTTTCTTATTTGCAAAATGATAGATTATTCTTCATGCCCTCTAGCAGCCCTTCAAGATCCATCATCATATAATCTCTGAATTAAAAAAATATCAGATCTTTGAGGGTCCAGAAGAATATAGTCACCTCAGTTCATTTTTTGTGAGGGACAAAATTTTCAGATGGTTTGAGAGAGTCATCACTAGTAAATTTGCAAAGAATCTTCAGTAAAAAAAACACAAAGATAATGCTTTGAGGGGAGGGAAAGTGATAAGGAGCTGGAATGCATCAGCTATAAAGGAGTAGGAGGTCTTCTGACTTCTCACATATATTCCTTTGCATGAGAGGGAAAAAATGCGGAGTTAATAGCTAAAACTATATTTGATTTATAGGTGGATTTGGCTGAGGTAAAAATAATTGTAGTAAATTACTCTGAGAATAATCTAAAAACATCAAGAATGAAGCATTTCTCTATTGGTACATGATCCCTCATTAGTAAAGAATGAAATAACGCAGGCTTTGACAATTCTTTCTCCCACATCGGACAAACAGGCATGATGTTAATGACTTGAAGGAATGCCAACTTGAGGCAATGTTTGGAATTTAACTAGCACTCATAAATACAGGTGGATGTCGTATGATCCCAGCACTGGCTCTGGTTTGGCTTGACCAGGCCTTAGGTTAAGCATGCTACACAATAATCCAGAATAATAGGTGACAAGATTTGAAAGAGTGTTGTTTAGCATTTATGGGAATGCTCTACTAAACATTTAAGCAATGGTAACTGTGGTTGCAAAGAAATAGTGTGAGATGGATGTACCAGTCAACCAAATCCAAACAGAAACTATATCTTGCTGTGCAAGGAATTAAAACCCTGTGCAAATCTAATTCCTTTTCTCTCCTTCCTTCATACCACTATTATATTTCCATACTTACTCTGAGAAATCCTTCTTCTGCTTTGCAAAACATAGATAGCATGATATTGGACCATAACAATACATGTTAGCTATAAATATAACTATATGCAGACAAATCTTATTTTGGTACATCTCAGGCCAAGAAAGGGTACTTTGAGTTAAGCATAATATTTTTGCGCTATAATCTGCACGCTGTAAATTTTGGAGTCTGTAATGCTTAAGTTAGAATCTTAGATCTGACCATTACTATTTGAATGAACTTCAGTAATTTATTTAGAGATTTAGCTGGGTTCGAAATAGCATGGATTTGCTACTGTACCCATGGTCATTAGACAACCCTCAGCAGAAGAATATTCTCAATTCCATGAGATGCAGTTTCTGGTATTCAGTATCTGGTAGTACTCATGGAAATAGGTATTCTCATTCTCTTTAGTTTTTATTCTGATTCTGTTCAATAAACCTATCCCCTTGGAACAAGTAACAAATAGATGCTGTGTTAGCAAGGAATCTATTGACAAACTCCAAACCACCAATTTATTAGCATTATCTTAAATAGTTCTCTTGGAAAATGGTCCAGGATTAAACACGATTTAAAAGTGGAAAGATTTATGCAGAGATAATTGAATTATACTATGTCTCCCTTAGTAATGAGAAAACGAATAAAATAAATCTCCCTAAGATATACTTTTGATATTTCCCAAGGATATATTTTACAGATTTTACATTAATCCAACAATACCACTTTCCACGTTAGACCATGCTTCTTATTCAGCAACTGTCATACTGTATTGTAATTGTCTTCATTCCGCCTTAGATTATAAGCTCTTATATAAGCAAGACAAAAAACTAAAAACATTTTAGAGATTTAAAAAATTTTTTGGCTGTGGTTCAGGTGGTATTTAAAATATGGAGAAATGGAGGCAGCATTATTGGCTACAAATGCATTTTATTGAAACTAATAATTATAAGTATTGTTATAATATCCATCTGACAGTACAGAAAATGTATTTGAAGCTCAACCGCTCTTCAAACAAATGGCCATCAAATGACAAACACTTCAAGACGAAGGGTAACTCTGAATGAGTCATAACAATCACTGAGGAAATAAGCAAATGAAAATTATCTTGTTGAAATTAAAAACCCAGTTTTAAAAGATGGCTGATCTCCCGTTTAACCAGTGTGGTAGGGAGATTACAGAGCACAAGCTGACCGGTTCATGTAATATGGTTCAAGTCACCCCCCCAAAATGTCCTAAGTGCTTCTTAGGAAGATCTGACTTTTAGGGCTTCTTCCCAGAGTGGAGGTTTCAAGTGGTGTCACTTTAGCTGTTAGGAGTCCAAGCATATTTATAGCACTCATCATATTTATTCATGAAGTCAAAAGGAATGGGAGTTTGGTCCCACATGAATTGTCTTAAAACATGATTTGTGAAAATTCTGGGTAGCTGGCCAAATCCTATTGTACCCTCTCTTATAATTTAGCCCAGAACTTTCTTGTTGAGGTATCTACTTTCTTCTTGGGTAATAAAAAAAGCACAGAACTACAGCAGAGAAAGACTTAGGTAGAGGCATTGTATTAGTTAAGTAACATATTCACAGGTTTTGAAGATGAGGAGGTAGACAGCTTTGGCGGGGGTCATTACACTGCATAACAAAGTTTGCTCTCTGGCCCCCTGCAGTGTGTGTCCATCTCATATGTAAATTACATTCACTCCATCTCAACATTCCCAAATGCCTCAACTCAACACAGCATCTGGTCACCTCAAAAGTCCCACATTTCTTCAGCTAAATCATCTAAATCAGATATGGGTGTGGCTTGGGTATAATCCATTCCCAAGGCACAATTCTTCTCCATGTGCAAACCTGTGAAACTCAAGAAACAAATTATTTGCTCCCAAAATACAGTGGTGGGGCAGGTATGGAATAACAGTCAGAGACATTTCAATTCAAAAAAGGGGGAAAAAGAAGGGAAAGAAAAATAGGGGTCACCATTCTCGAGCAATTTTAAAATGCAGCTGAGACATGAACATTAGGTTTCAAGGCCTGAGAATATCCTCTTTGGTCGTCAGCTCTGTCCTCTGGGCTTATGACTCCTCCCTCTGAGGTTGAGGTTCCACCCTTGGAGCCATCCTCCCTTTTCCACCAAGGGTAGCATGTATTTGCAGCTGAATAGCTTTATCAGCCTGTCTCCTCCCTATGGAATTTTGGGGTTCCTACAGCTCTTTCATTTTGACTTCTCTATCCCTTTCAGTCCAAGATGGCAATGGTTTTGCTGGTATAAAATTATCAAGGACATTATGAGTCTCCTGTGTATGTCACAGGAATTCAATACCTTAAATAAGAAGCCCCTCCACAGGCCTTTCTTAGAGAATTCCATCTCTGTTTTTGGCTTCTGCTGGCATGGTTGAGGGGATCCATGAGTCACATGCCTGATCTCTTCAAAGAATCCTCACTGTGACTGAATACTCTGACCTTTGGATTCTTCTGAGGCATTAGAAAAAGGTTGTCCAGACACACTCTTGGTTTTCCCACCAGAACACTCTTTCTCAACAGTGAATCTCCTAATTGTAGTGTCTTTTGCAATCTAGATAGCTAAGAATTTCCTCTTTCATCAAGTCCCAGTTCCCTTTTGATTAAGCTCTTCCCCCCTTCCTTATCTCTTTCCTCTTGCATTTTACCATAAGAAGCAAGAAGAAACCAAGCCACATCTTCAACACTTTTCTTGGGAATCTCTTCAGAAAAAATATCCAAGTTCACCACTTACAAGTTCTGCTTTCCATATAACTGTAGGACACAATCTGCTAAACTTTCTGCCGCTACATAATGAGAATTCTCTTTCTGCCAGTTTCCTGTAATGTTTCTCATTTCCTTCTGAGCCCTTACTAGCAATGCTTTTACTGTCCTTTCTTGCAAGGGTCAGATTATGATGATTTAATTTTCCACTAAGACAATATAGCTTTTTCTCTACTGTTCATCTTACTTCCGAGTCTTTACTAGCAGAGTCATTAAAATCCGTATTTCTCCTAGCAGTCTATTCAAAGCAGTCTTGGCTTTTTCTATCATGCTTCTCAAAATTCATCCAGTATCTATCCTTTATTCAATTCCAAGCCACTTCCACATTTTTGGGTATTTGTTACAGCAGCATCCCACTTCCAGTTACCAAAATCTGTATCAGTTTCCTATTGTTGCTTTAACAAATTACTACAGACTTAGTGGCTTAAAACAACACTGATTTATTGTCTTACAATTCTGGAGGTCAGAAGTCCAAAACAGGTCTTACTTGGCTAAAATCAAGGTGCCAATAGGGTTCTAGGGGCTATTTATTCCTTTGCCTTTTTCAGCTTCTAGGAGCTTCTTGCATTTCTTTTCTCACTGCTCTTTCTCCTCTTTCACAGCCAGCAGTGTAACATATCACACCTGTCTCTGACAGTACTGCCTCTGCCTTATAAGGACCCTCATAAATACATTGTACCCACCCAGATAATCTAGGGACATCTTCCCATCTCAAGATCCTTACCTTAATCACATCTGTAAAGTTACTTTTGCCATGGAAGGCATTCACAGGTTCCAGGAATTAGGATATGACATCTTTGGGGGATGGAGGGGGTGGGCCATTATTTTTTCCTACCAAAGAACATGCTACACAAATGAGTTCCTGGAGGGCATGGTTGGTACCTTCCTCCATTTTTCATCACCTGATCCTAGCACAGTTATTGCCTGGTACCTAGAAGGCACTCAGAAAACTAATAATTGCTTTAGTCAAAAAATAATGTATTTTGTGTCTACTATAAGACACTTTAAGGAAAATCAGAGGGTGTGGCTCTGTCATGGAGCACTCAGTAGGAAAGTCCCAAATGACTTTCTTGGGGAGCACTCAGCATCCTGGATTAGGAAGCAGTCTCTAAGGATGTGTCTGCCTGTTCATGCAGCTACTCAGTCACCCATTCCCTCATTCATTCATTCATTTGATAAATACTTGTTGAGTCCTCACTTTATCCAGGTGATTCATAGGACTGGTCATACATACTGCAGCCCCAGAGCTGACTGATGTATGTGTGTGTGTGTGTGTGTGTGTCTTGGGGATTACTAGGAGTCTGGAAGCATATGGTGGTGGACAAAACACAGTTCTTGTTCTCAAAGACCTTGCATTCTTGTGTGGGGAAGCAGAGAGTACATGCAAAAATTATGTATCAAGTGATGATATGAGGAGAAATAAACCAGGGTAAGGGCAGCATGTTCCAGGTGTGCTATGTAAGGAGTCCTCTTGCCATTTGGTTGGAGACCAAAAGGAACTGGGGAATCAAAACTTATGAACATTCAGGAGAGGAACATTTCAGAAAGAGGAAATGAGAAGTGCAAAGATTCTGAGGTAAGGACTTGCACAGACTTTGAGATTTTTAAAGAATAGTAAGGATGTAAATGAGGCTCACAATGAGAGAGGGTGGAGAATGGTATGAGATGAAGTCAGACAGGTGGAAAGATGACAGATTGCATAGGATTTTGTAGTCTGTGCTAGAGAGTTGGGTTATGCTTAGAGATGGAAGTACATTAAAGGGTTGGTACAGAGGCTGGCAAAAAATCTGACTCGTTTCTTAAAAGATTACTGTTTGCTATGTTGAATATTAACTGTGGGAAGGTAAGGGTGGAAGCCAGGAAACAAGACAGGGCTATTGAAATAGTCCCAGGAAGAAGTGACACTGACTTGATTAGAGTGGTAACAGGGGTCCTGTGAAAATCTACAGCTCATACTGGATATATTTCTAAGGTAAGAACACATGATTTACATGACAGATTGGATATGGTGGATGTGGTGTGAGAGAGAGCACTTAAGAAATGACTTCAAGGATTTGGGCTGAGCGTTTGATAATTAGAGCCATCCTTTACCAAACTGGGGAAGATTACGGAACAAGAGCAAAATTTCAATTTTGGTTATGTTTAGATTGAGATGCTTATCAGACATCAAGTAGAGATGCCATTGGGTCAGATAGATGCAGAAGGCTAGAGTGCAGGGGAGAGACTGAGCCTAGAGATATACTTTGAGGAATCTTAGCATGTAGATGACATTTAAAGCTGTGGAACTGGATGAAATCCCCAGGGGAATAATTTCCGAAAAGAAGTGGTGCCAGAATTGAGCCAAGAGACACTCTTGTGTGTGGAGGTCAGGAGTATGAAGAGAAGCCTCAACAGAGTTATGCAAACAAGCAGGCAGTGGGGAATGAGGGAATCCAAGAGAGAGGGATGTCCTGGAAGCCAAATGAAGACAGTCTTTCAAGAAAGCAGTGATCAAATGTGTCAACTGCTGCAGAGAAATCAATGAGATGAGGACCTCAAAATAACCATTTATTTGGGCATCATGGTGGTGATTGTATTTTGATGGGATCAGGGATCAAAATGCCTGATTGACATTATTCGTGGAGCTCCAAGTGTCTTTACAATTCACCCGGCAGCAAAGGATCATATTGCATTTCTAAAGGTTGGCAAATACCTAGAACTTGATGCTATGCAATTTGGGGCTGACATAGTATAAATACTGAAGTTTCTTTGAAGTTAAGACTTTTAAGTTGGTTATCTTGAGTTCCTTTATTTTCAAAACTCCAAAAATGTAATAGCTTTAAATTGTCTAAATTCCTTACCTCCAATTATCTTATCTTCTTCCCAGTATAAAACAGACAAGTCCATAAGACGGAGAGGTTACTGTAACTGAGGAAAATTCCATTTTTCTGGGAGAACACAACTCAGTGCAGGCAGAATAGGCTGAAGGCACTTTAACTTTTTACCCCATTTCCTCGTGGTACTGACAGAGATCAAATATCAAATGCTCCAGGTCATAGGTTTGTTATGGGAATTCTTTAGTTGAAAATGCATTCATTCTCTTGAGACCAATGAATAGGTCAATAATTAGTGTTGTTTAGTTGCATATTCCCCTCCTCTTAGTAAAATCAACTATCAAAACATTGTTGGCTTATATGTTACTCCATATGTCTAAATTATAGACTCTATATTTGGTATCTTTTACAAAAAAATAGGAATAACTGTAAAGCACGTACAACAGTGAAATTTATAGAGCCAAAAAAAAGTTCTCAAGTGTTCTTCCAATGTTCATTATAGGTCCCTTAAAATAAGATGCATAAATGAAAACTATTCTACACATTTCACTCATATTATACTCATGCTTGTTCATTTCCTTTCTATAGGGAGGAAACTTATAGAGGGTGTAGGATAGACAGATAGCAGGGGAAGCTGATTGGTAAAAGGAGGGTGTGAAAGAAATTGGCCAGATTGAATTTACAATCTGAAACAGTGATCTGAGGACAGAAATCATCTTTCCTGTGCCTGGCTTATTCTAGACAAATCTCAGGTTTTGAAGAGGTTAGAATTTAGCCTCGATGCCTCCTATAGTCCTGCTGTCTGCTCACTTCTCTCTTGCTGGAAATGTTCTCCTTGCAATGCTATAGACATACAGTTACATATGTCATTACCCTCTGTTTGAAATTCTTCAGTCTTGGTTCTAAGGATGTTTTATCTCCTAGATCATAATGCATGCTCTTGGATTTTAATATGGTAAAAAAAAAAAAATCTGTGCTAAAAATTGCTTGGCTTAATTCCAGATTAAAACCAAACAAATAAAATAGCCAACCCACCAGCCTTTACTAAGTTTAAAATGAAAGTAAGTAGAAAGGGGGAAATATATGAGGAATAGCTGGCATGTGGCCAACTCCCTGATTTACCTGTAAGCACATCACTGACTGGACACGTGATTTCAGGAAAGGGCTCAAAAAGCTCATATTCAAAAATGTATGTCCTACTGATTTGGAAGGAAAATGATTGGTCACTTTATTTTTGTCAGGGGTTAAGTTTGCTTTCTCATCCATACGTTATTATTTAACTACTATAGGTACCAAGTTTTACTGTTAGAATAAGACAGGCTCATGTTTAAGTCCCAGCTTTGACACTTACTGGGAGATTTGACCCAGTTACCTACTTTCTGTGTGTTTCATTTTCCTCAAACACAGAAGGGAGACAATCCTGACATCATGAGATTGTTGTTGATGAGGATTTTATCAGCAATTTATGAAAAAAGGACTACTGTAAAAAACCTACAGGGTCTATATTAATTGGAAATTGAATAATATATAACCTGGAAAGAACAAATTTGACAAGTATGCAATACGTATAATAACAAAGGAAATCTGGGGGAAATCATTTCTTGAGTATAGGCATTTTAAAGTTACAAGTAGAAAGACTTTTTGATTCATATTGTCAAGTGTTTAGTGCAGAAACCTATATCATTACAAAGAACAGTTTGAAATCTCAATAAGATTCACTCACTAGGAATCATCAAGGTAAAAGAAATGTAGGGGATTAATAACATTACATCAAAACTAAATGTTCAGTACGAGTGATATTTTCAGATGTCATTTCAGAAAATTAAGAGATTATTTACCCATCCCAGGATGAAAGGATCTATTAGACTATTAGACTTCTTCAGGGAAGAGTGATTCTACTTCCCACTCTATCCACCCACCCACCCATCCATCCATCCATCCATCCATCCATCCATCCATCCATCCATCCATTGTATGCATCTATGTCTTTATATATCCTAGAATTGTAAAATGCAGGCAGTAAGCATCAACAAAATCTCAAAATACAATTAAATTTAGGACACCTTAACCTCTAATCACCTCCATACCTAATCTCAATTATTCTTTGAAATTTGGGAGAATCATATATATAATTACACAACTTAGTCTACAGCTTGAGTTAGAATCACTGATGACAAAATGCTGATCTATGAACAGCAAATTTAACTGAACAGATTGCATAGAGTTGGGGCTTCCAAATGATTGTCATGAGAAGTGTGTGACTAACAGTATTGTTGATTTCACGCTAGGACATTGTGGCCTAGAAATAATGCCTAGCTTTGTCCCAAGCATTTTGTTCAACCTAACATACAAACAGTAATAAACCTCAGCGTCTTCTGGAAAATGAATCTTTGAAACATTTAAGAATACAAGCAACAAAATTAGCTACTATCAGACTTTGGTTTATTGTAAAATTTAGCAGAGTTTATCTTGTAATCCCTGACCCCTTGCTCTGAAAACAGAAGCAAAAACATAATTATTGCTTATTCTTTTCCCCCTACCTTATTTGTGCCACTGTGAAAGAAGGGAGAAAAATCACTGTAATAAATAAAAATAGAGACATAAGAGAGACAAAGATAAATCAGTCCAGGTGAGAAATACTAGGAGCAACAGAAATACCATCAAGCCGTTCAAAATAAGCTTCTTTTTAAAAGGGTGTCATATTTTAAAAAATCACACCAAAAATATAGCAGCGGAGAAGAAGAATAAATACAAGTTAATTGCACACCAATCCCATGCAAAAAACAGGGTCATTAGCCAAAGCAGTAGTATTCAGAATCCAATTTGGGACGCTTGTGCAGTGCGTGTGAGTCCCCTATGACTGAGTTGTCACTGAACTGGTCCAAGTCTGACGGGGTCTGATGGCCTGGGACATCATCCGCCAAAGTGTCCAGGTAGCTCCCCACGGAGATGCCATCCAGCCCGTCGCTGCCATCCTGGAGGCTGTTGTAGCTGCCATATAAGGAGGTGCTCTGACTCTCCAGTAAGCTGCACAGGCTGCCGCTGAGACTGCTGCCTCGGCTGGTGATGGTGGCTTTCTCTTCAATCATCCACTTGATGGACTCAATGCTCTCATTGATGAGGAGCAACTGGCGCATGAGCCTGCCGTCTGTGGCTCTGAGGTTAACCTACGGAGGACAGGGAGAGAGGAGAGACCTGCCGGTTATACTATGTTCTTGAAAGACCCAAAAGGCATTTAAATTCTGTCTTCTGCAGTCCATGATTTTAAATTCATAGAATAAAATACAAATTCACTTGAGTGCAGGATCTTTTTGAAAACGGCTGACAAATGGTAGGAGTCTTAATCAAAGAACTCACTTCCTGTCAGCCCCAATCAGGCTCCAAAAGCACAAAAAAACTCCAACTGCATCCCTGACCCTAACCAAGCTGCCTGGAAATAACCTATTGAATGTCAGATTCTGTCAAGAAACTTATTCTCTCTCTGGCCAGTTTAATAGTTTATCCATGTTAACTGAGAATATGTGTGTGGATATTGAGAGGTGGGGAGAAGAGGAGTGTGTATAAATTAAGGAATCATCATCGTCATTGCAGCAGCTCCTATTTTTTGAGTGATGATGTGGCAAGCACCATTACAAAACCTCAACACTCATTATATTATAACAGTAACCCTGTGCCATAGGTATTATTATTTTTATCCCCATTTTATAGATGAAGAAACTGAAAAGGTCTGTACTTTTTATGACTATATGGACAAATATATAATGCTGAATAATGCTTTTATTTTTAAGAAGAACCAAAGTGTTTTAATATTCCCTGAATCCAAAAGTGTGCTGATACACAAGGCCAATCCACTCTACACAATGAATATACAGATGTTTTCTGTAGATCTGATTATTTGCTTCAAATTTGTCAAGGGCAGTCCCAGTCAAAATTGGATATGAGACTCGGGGAAGGTTCTAGAACTCCCCAAAGGGCTTTCTAGGTGTATAGTCTTTTTGATGGTTTTAAGTTACTTCAGAGAAATCTGTCTTCTCAGCCACAAAGCAGAATTTCTTTGTAGGCCCTACAGGTCAATGGGAATATATGTTAACATGAAGGGTGTGGTGGTTCTGGGGAAGGTGGGGAAAGGGAGGCTGCAAGAAGTCTCATGATAGCCCTTGTTCTTGTTGGAACTGAAGAAATAAGGCTCCTACACAAATGTCAGGGCCTGGACGGGGAGGCAGAGACAAGTTTGGCCACCAGAGGGCCTAGTCACACTCGTTATGGTTTGAAAGGGATTCCAGTTTCTTCTGTTGGGGTCTTTAACCCAAGAGGCTGGACTTTGCTAATTCTCTCTTTAAGACCCAGGACTAATTCAGATTTGTGGGTTTCTAGAATTCTCAAAGGCACTCAGTCGTGAGTGACTCAAGCCATAAGGGAGAAAGAAGCCTATTGTCTTCAAATGTATGCATTCATATTGTAAAAATATTTCCTGGGTAGGAGTTAATCTATAACTGAAGGGGAACTTTGGATTGAGTGAATATGATAAACAGATATTGGGACAGATGGAATTTCTACAGTGACTTCAAAGATGTAAGATTATAGGTTGAAGTGTGTGTGTGCATGTATATGCACACACATACGTATGTATGTATAAATATAAAAAGTATGAAGTACAGTTTAAAAACCCTTAATTTTGCTAGGATATTAAATAAAGTAACTTGCGTGACTACTTTATCTTCTCTGAGAAATGCACCAAAAATACATAGGGGGTCAGCAATGAAAATCATTTCTCTCTGACGTATTCATGAGCAGAACTTAGTAAGTCTTGAGATGCTTTTCTATTTGTGGTGTTGTCTCAATGACCTTGCAGTAATGTTGTGTGGGGGAAGGATGTTTTTTGGCAATCTTCATATTCAAATACTCCCCATACTCCGTGAGTCATCAAGATACTGTTCAAATTACAAGCGATACAACAAATATTTACAGATCATCCACAATTTGCTTACATCCACTGAGGAGCCTAGAAAATAAATAGGAGCCGAAGTCTTACAAAATTCTTCAGTTAGGCATCTGTAGCTGATAAAACTTGCTGTGCCCATTGTAGGCATGGTGCAATATAAGTGTGACCATTTCCCGACAGCCCCGCAAATGAACCACAGCTGCATTTGTTCACGTGCCCATGCTGTCCTGTGAAAATGTTCTGCGCGTGCCCAGCTCTGGGCGTGTTCCCTGTTACTCCCCTCACTTGAAATACTCTCTTGTTCTCCAGATCCTCCCCATTCTTGAAGTCCTACTTCTTCCATCAAGCACCACTTGCTGATTCTAGCCTCTTCTGCTGGCCCGCTTAACCTCTGCGTCCTTTTAGTTTGTATCTAACAGTATACCTTAATTTTGTACACTTATGTTGCTACCTATTATTGTGTCTTCTCACTGGTTCTTCAGGTAAGCTTTCAGTTCCTTAAAGAAGCCGTGTCTTACATTTCGTCCATCTCTTAAGGTCTGTCTTAAGCATGGATTGCTTTTTTTTTTTTGGAAATAGTCATAATTTTAGGATCTGAGAAAGTTCAGCTCTTGAGACAATAATAATACACATTCCCAGCAACTGTGTCAACTGGGGGTTAAAACATACTTAGGATAGTTTTTTCCAGCAGTTTTTGTCTGAGCTACACAGTGGCTGCATCACGTAAAAATTGTTCAGTTTTGTTGAGCAATATGAATGAGAGGGGAGTAGACGCTGAAGTAACAAAAGCTTCCTTTGACCATGAATGATTTATTTAAATTAAAAAAAAAATCTTTTCTTCTGAAAGCAAACATTCACAGGCCATTGAACCACTGTTAGGGGAAAAATGACGAAAGCAAGTCACTTAGAACGTGTTGATCTGGCTGATAATGATTACAGACTTAACTGTGTCTAACCCTGTGTCCTCCTGGGGAGAGAGTAAACAGCTTCCCACCGTGGGAGCCCTGGGCCATCTGATTCACACGGCTTCCTGCCCATTACCTGGCGCTCCAGGCCACTTCACACTGCTTTCTCCTGGAACTAAGGTGCGATTATGCTACTGCTGATGAACGTTCAAAGTAGGAACAATTCACCACAAGACTAAATCACAGTGTGGCTTCTGTCTCCAATAGCTGCCCTGCCTTTCCTCACTGTTACTATGTCAGTCCTTAGGAAGTCTGGCCATCCATTAAAAAGACAGTAGACTTGCCCCTTGGGCAGAAATATGTGTGGTTTTCTCACTTGAGGTCATATAAGATCCCAGGGCTTTACTCTGAGGATATTGGGAGTTGGGAGGCCCTCCTCATTGTCTGAGGTTAAGTGACCCCTCCGTGGAGAGCCCCTTCCTGATCAATCATGGTATCCAATCCCCATGCTTAGTTGTACACAACATTTCTATGTTTTTATGTTCCCTCATAATACTTACAACTAGTGGAAATCATCCTGCTTATTATTGTTTACTTATTATTTTCTGTATCCCACATGAGCTTGTAAGCATCACAGTGAAGGGAACTTGGTCTGTCCTGTTCACCACTCTGTGCCCAAGACCTACAAGAGTGCTTGACACATAGTAGGTATACAATTAGTATTTGTCCAAGGGCTGAATGATGGCTTCAGGTTGAACCATCTGTCAGGAATGCCCCTCCCTTGGGTTTTGCTGTGATATGATACTTGAAGGGAAAGAATAAGGTAACTTCAGGAAAGAGCTTTGCAGCATTGAAGCAAATCCAGCATGAAATCCCATTCCCATTCATTCACAGAATTCAAACACTGAATGACTGGGGCAAGGTTATTCCTAGCTTAAATGTACAGATCACAAGATAGTATCTCTGAAAGGAAGTGGACTTCATGGGGTGAATCACGCTCCAAACGTTACTCTGTTTGTTCCAAGGTAATAACTGATACCAGCACAGCACAGTTGTTCTGTGAACACTTGGTGAAAAAAGTTAAAGGGAACAAACAAATAGGACATTACCAAAAACATTTTTTTGGTAAGGTTTTCATTCATTGATCCAAACAGATGTCAATGTCCTTTCCTCTTTTCCTCTTCACTTGTCCACTCTGGCCATTACAGTTATTGCAATGCCGTCCACCTTTGTACTTCATAAGTCTCTCATGCTTTAGGATTGTAGCCTAACAGGTCTCTCAACTCTGGACTGAATGAAGCCTAAAATTTCATGTCATTTTTGAACAAGCAATGAACTGGGTCTAGGGTAGAAATTGTAATGGGGGGTCTTGAAAGAGCAAATATTCTTTTATTTTTTTTATTGGAGTCAAATCGCTTTAGAATGTTGTGTTAGTTTCTGCTATACAATGAAGTGAATCAGCTATATGTATACCTATATCCCCTCCCTCTTGGACCTCCCTCCCATCCACCACCCCATCCCACCCAGCTAAGTCATCACAGAGCAGCGAGCAGAGCTCCCTGTGCTATATAGCAGGTTCCCACTGCTATCTATTTTACACATGGTAGTGTACTTATGTCAAACCTAATCTCCCAATTCGTCCCACCCTCCCCTTACCCCTCTGTGTCCACATGTCCGTTCTCTACATCTATGTCTCTATTCCTGCCCTACAAATAGGTTCATCTGTACCATTTTTCTAGATTCCACATATATGCGTTAGTATACGATATTTGTTTTTCTCTTTCTGGCTTACTTTACTCTGTATGACAGACTCGAGGTCCATCCACATCTCTACAAATGACCCAATTTCATTCCTTTTTATGGCTGAGTAATATTCCATTGTATATATGTACCACATCTTCTTTATCCATTCATCTGTTGTTGGACATTTAGGTTGTTTCCATGTCCTGGCTATTGTAAATAGTGCTGCAATGAACATTAGGGTATATGTGTCCTTTTGACTTATGGTTTTCTCAGGGTATATGCCCAGTACTTTGGGATTGCTGGGTCATATGGTAGTTCTAGTTTTAGTTTTTTAAGGAACCTCCATACTGTTCTCCATAGTGGTTGTATCAATTTACATTCCCACCAACAGTGCAAGAGGATTCCCTTTTCTCCACACCCTCTCCAGCGTTTATCGTTTGTAGATTTTGTGATGATGGCCATTCTGACCGGTGTAAGGTGATACCTCATTGTAGTTTTGATTTGCATTTCTCTAATAATTAGTGATGTTGAGCATCTTTTCATGTGCCTCTTGGCCATCTGTATATCTTTGGTGAAATGTCTATTTAGGTCTTCTGCCCAATTTTTAATTGGGTTGTTCGTTTTTTTGATATTGAGCTCCATGAGCTGTTTGTATATTTTGGAGATTAATCCTTTGTCTGCTGCTTTGTTTGCAAATATTTTCTCCCATTCTGAGGGTTGTTTTTTCATGTTGTTTATGGTTTCCTTTGCTGTGCAAAAGCTTTTAAGTTTCATTAGGACCCATTTGTTTATTTTTGTTTTTATTTTCATTACTCTAGGAGGTGGGTCAGAAAAGATCTTGCAAATATTCTTAATAATAAACTTTTCCGGATCTATGTTTTTGTCCAGACTATCATTTTAATACTGCAAGAATACAAAGGCTATGAATTAGCTCAGTGGAATCCAAGAAAGAGAGAAGGTGGTCACATTTTCATTTAATCAGGGAGTTGCCAACTAAGTTGACTTCTTTGGTGATGGTGTGAGGAACACAGGACAGGGCTCTGGCCTGCCACTGCCACCGTCTACCTGTTGACCTTTGGGCAAGGTGGCTTGGCATATACAACTTCCGTATACATGAAGAAGAATCCTGGGGGTTTATTCTGCGCTCCAGTGAGCCACAGGATCCAGTGAATGTAGGAAAGCAGTCTGTGAACAAAGACTAATTTCTGCCCAATAATGAAGATTTAATTCAACTGAGGAATCCACCTATCACTTTTGTCTGCTTTTTATAGTTTTTTTTTTTTAAATTATTAGCACCTTTAATTATTATTTATTTATTTATTTATTTTTTTGGCTGTGTTGGGTCTTCGTTTCTGTGTGAGGGCTTCCTCTAGCTGCGGCAAGCGGGGGCCACTCTTCATCGCGGTGCGCGGGCCTCTCACTACCGCGGCCTCTCTTGTTGCGGAGCACAGGCTCCCGACGCGCAGGCTCAGTAGTTGTGGCTCACGGGCCTAGTTGCTCCGCGGCATGTGGGATCTTCCCAGACAAGGGCTCGAACCCGTGTCCCCTGCATTAGCAGGCAGATTCTCAACCACTGCGCCACCAGGGAAGCCCTTGTCTGCTTTTTATATTGAGGTTTCATTGAAAATGTTATTTGCTAAGAAGATTCTGTAGATCAGATTGTCTCAGGATTGCTCTTCATTCTAACATAGTCTCTGATTGTTTGTCATTCCTGTGGCCATTTGATTACAAAATTGTTTCCACTACTAGAGAACCATGCAAGCTCTACAGGAGACAGACCAATCAATTTGCTGCTCCATCTCCGGCAAATTACTTAGCTAGTAAAAAACTCATGGCTAAAGTTTGAGCTCTCTGTGAATTTTAATAACCTTATCAAATTGTGTGGTAATAGTAATTTTAGCTCTTGCCCTTTGAGTTTCACTAAAAATCCTATTTGTGTCTTTTCCAAGATAAACATACATATCATCTTTAATAGGTCTATTTATTAACTGAAATGTGCGCATGAGCTGCTGGATGGATCTGCCAAATAGGGACATTGCTCACTCCACCTTGTCATCATGCAGGCTTGCACAGCGCCGTGTGTTCGTCTCTCTCACAAAGCTCTCCTGCACCATTTTTATCCTTTTATTTATGGGAATTGACTAATCAGATAAAAGCAAGCCATCTCCCAGTTATAAATCCCTACTATAAAATCCACAGTATCCATGACCCAAATCCCAAAAGTCCAGAAAGCTGTTATATGAATTAGAAGAAAGACTACTTTGCAAGCAAGTTCATAATCATGCACATGAAGAAAGGAAAATAAATAAGATTTACCTTTTAATGTGATGCCCTAATCCTAGTGTCTAAGTAGAAGAAACCAATCAGCATTTTTTCAAATTTGTAGTTAGTGGGAGGCCTCTTTTCTAGCCATATTTATTTCTAAATATACAAAAAACAAAAACAAAAGCATCTATGTGTACTCATTTAAAGAGCTGCTGTAAAGGTGCTTAGAATATTGTTTTTCCAGTAGTTTATCCCAGTTTATCTGGATGTTCCCTTTATATAACCTCCTCGTGTCTAAATTTGCTCCCTCTTCAAATTTGCCAAATCCTCATCCTCAGTTTGATGAATACAGAAGATTTTCTGCCTACTCATCCTTGAAATTTCCAGCAGTTTTATTAATAGCTTTAATTCTAAAGCACTCCTCTAACTGTTCTCTCAGAGGACCCATAAGGATATCGCTGTCTCTTTACAGTCTGAGAAGACACTCTACAATATTTGCACCCACTGCTTTTGGTTTAGAATGCTTTAGAAGAAGAGCCTGTAGCATTTACAAGTCAGTGTTATTCTGCCAAAGCTTTCCTCTGCTTTCTTAGCCAGTTCAAAGTTTACAACAGAATTTGTTTTGAATTGGGCAACAAAGGATTCCATTTTTACATCAGTCGGCTTTATCTTCCTCCATTTGAGTTGTTTTTATGTGGAATTGAACATTAACTAAAACAGTTCACTTTTTTCTTAAAAGGTCACAGAAGAGTAATTTTCCCAAAGACTAAATTACTACATAAAAATACTATCATCAGCACAGCTGACCGATTGATGTTGTTCTGATAAATTAGAATGCTGCATCTGGTTTATTTGAAAGGGGCACATGTGACTCCCCTGAATCTTGAACATAAATTCCTGCCACCAGGCCTGCTCATGAGATCTGTATAGTGTCTGCTGGTGAGTCCTCTGATTACCAAAGTAAGACAGAGAGCTTTTCAGCCTTATTCGGTCAGGTCTTAGGTCCAGTTGATACTTAGATGCCTATGACGTCAATTCCTTTTCCATATCCTAGTACAGTGAAAATTGTTTTCCTGAGAGCTTTTAATATGTATATGCAAAGTGTAATTTTGGCTAATGTAAGAGACTGTAAATCACCTGAGCTGAAGTTCGTCTGGAATGATGTCACTAAATCATGGACTCCCCACATTTGTAGCAGAACACGGACCAGCCAAGAAGTGTTTCCACTAACTTATAATACATGTTCTCTCTGCATGTGCATTTTTTTAATTTAGAACTTAAAATGATATTTTTACATGGAAGACTAGGATATGGTAATGCACCCCTCCGTGATTTGTAGTGGCCATGTTTCCCTTGGGAGGGAAGGAGGCAGGGTGGTGTGCTGGCAGATGTTGAATAATTGGCTCCCTGGCAAAACTATGCACACACGTACACACACACAAACATGCATACATGCATGTAGTGGAAACTGTTCTGATACAAAAGGGGTGTAGCACACTCTTCACAAATAACACTAAAATATGCAGTACCTTTTATTATAAATTCCATATACTGTAACTAATTGATTCTCAGAGACTGCTTTTGTTCATTTTTGTTGAATTCTTGTATGTACAGCAACTTGTGGTTTCAGTTTCAACCATAATTTAACAAACAGAATTGATCCCAATCCACTAACTCTTTTCTAAATAATTTTTCATCCTTAAATCTGATACGTGATCTGTTGTTAAAGTAATTTTCACCCTAGTACAAATTATATTCATTAAACTGAAGCCTGTTTCAGCCTTAGCACGAGTTACGTCTGAACTTTACTGGTTTGTCAGTGATGGGAGCAATTTTGCTGAACTGGATAATAGTTTTTGACTGCATGAAGAGTATTTACCAATTTTTTTTGTGCTATTGATAATGTAATAGCTAAGGACATGACACACTTTTAAGCTGAATCTGTAGTATTAACATTTCCCTGTCTTGAGGACAATCAACAAAATTAAGTCAAGTTCTGATTTATAGCATTTTCCAATTTCTGTGCTGTAAATACTCCTACCATGGCCAGTTTCAAGCTACCAATGTGATGTCACTAAACAGGGTTGGTAAGAGATGCTCAGTAGCACAGCATTATGTAGTGTGAAAACCCTGTAGATACAACAAATGTTTTAAATAACCTAAAAAAAAAATTAATCGTAAAATGTAGAAAATAATTACAAAGTGATGATTTTGAGTATTTGTTACCTTTGTTTTTTCATATAAATTATTAATTTGTAGGTTTATATACATACTTTAAGTTTTAATTGTGACTGTGGTTAAAAACTAGTATATAAAACTCCTAAAAATTTAACAAACATCTCCCACACCCCAGTAGGAGTCCGCTCCAGTCTACCACTGAAGGTACAGAATAGAGGCTTTCCCTAATCTTCTGCGTTTGTGATAAGTAGATTAGAGATTTTCATTTTTCCCCTTAGGCCATTTTTTAATAGAGGATTAAAAGCTCAATGGAATTTTATCTTTTCCCCTAAGAAGAATTTGAGGGAGATATAAAATATTTATACCAAAGTTATTAGTGTTTTTTTTTATGGAAAGGTTTCAAATACTGAATGTAGATTGTTCTTTAAGCATCACTGAGATATCAAATATATTTGGAACGGGAATAATCAAGATGTCTAAAACTCACTTAAGTATTTGCATTTCTATATTATAATTTCTAAAATATGCTGTGAACTTCTCTATCTTGGTAAACAGAAGGAAGTAGACCCAAGCAGAATCAAGTAGTAAGAGGTCACCACCATAAACAGAGTATTTCTAATTCAGAATTATTCAGCAATGCACTTAGGGGCTGTTGAGGGAATAGGACATTAGTGCTTTTTTCCCATGGTCCTGAACATCCCTCCTTGTACAAATGCTCAATCTTCTCTTTCAGTAATTACTGGATATTGATATTAGATCTGTTTGGCACAGTCCTTTTACTCCCTTTTTCTTCCTCAGTCCCTCAACTCTTTCTAATATGCTCTCTGCAGCCCAGTAGTCCTACAGGAACCCTACATTTTTTCCTATTTGTTGAGTATGAGAGAACTGAGTTGCAAGGAAAATTAATCTTTGCAATTGTTAGAAAGTAACATTAACCAGTGAGTAAAATTAAGTGAGGAAGCAGCCTCTGCAACAGAAGAAAGCACATGGCCTTTGCTGCTTAGAGCAGTGCTTCTTGACATATGGATCACCTTGGAATCTTGTTAAAATTCAGATTCTCTTCACTAGTTCTGTGCTCCTGCATTTCTAACAAGTTCCCAGTGGATGCCAATACAGGTGGGCAGCCTCTAAGATATCTCCCAATAAACCCCCTCTCTCCTGGGATCTACATCCTTGTGTAGTTCCCTGCCCTTGAGTGCAGACTGGACCTATTGACTAGTTTCTCAGGAATAGAATATGGCAAAGATGATGGGATGTCACTTCTGAGAAAAGGTTACAAAAAGACTGTGCTTTCTGTCTTGGGTATACTCTCCCACTCTCTCTGAGGAGAGCCATCTGCCAGGCTGTGAACTGTCCTATTGTGAGATCTCCACGATAAGGAACTGATATCTCAGGACAGCAGCTAGCAAGGCGCTAGGCCTGCCAAGTGCTACTGGCTATGTGAGTGAGCTTGGAAGCAGATGCTCCCTGAATAGAGCCTTGAAGTGACAGCAGCCCCAACTGACGTGCTGATTGCAGACTTGGAAGAGACCCTAATCCAGAGTCACTCAGTTTATCTGTGCCCAGACTTCTGACTCATAGAAGCTGTGAGATAACACGTTTGTTGTTTACCTTGTTAAGTTTTGGAGTATTTGTTATGCAGTGGGGATAGCTAATACACCAATGCTGTTGGTATATGGGCTACACTATGAGTAGCAAGGATCTAGATGTCTTTCTACTTGTGGATAATTTTGGATGATAGATGCTGGACCGCCATGTCTGTGGAATGCTACACTATTGATACATTGTTTTATAGTTTGAAAAAGGTAAAAAATTAAGTAAGTAGTTAAATTTATTGATGGAGACAAGAAATGTTCAAGGGACTCAAGGTCTTCTTTGAGGCACCATCTGCATCTCCCATAGGACCACCTTTCTTCTCCCTAAGAAAAGATGGTTTATTACCCTCAAGGAGAAATGACAAATGATATCTCTGGTATTCAGTGACACAGATGATGCTTTCAATAGATATCACTTATAAATAATACTCCCTATAATTTGATGGTCATAAAATGGAGGGTATAAGATAATAAATGTAAATAATAACATTCAGATATAGTTTAAGAAATTAGAATACATTAAGATTAACTATACTAATATCTTTGAATTTCCAATATTGACAAATCCACTAAATTACACTCTTGCTTTTCAAAATTCTTCATTTAATTTGAAGAATTCACTTTAATTTGGCCTCACTAGGGGAAAGGAAGGAGGAGATTAGGTTAAGGATGAAACCTGTATTTATTGAGTGCCTCCTATGAGCCCGACTTTGTATTTCATATATTAACCCATTTTCTTTAGAAAGGGCCTTCTGTAGAATGGTCCTTTTGCATAGGAAATGTAACTGAGGCACTGGCATTTTTTAAGAACCATTCATTTTTTTATCTAATGTTGATAATTTGGTAATATTTGGAATATGTCACTTTATGATGAAGATTAGTTTTCTTTTCTTTTTCATATGATGCCTAAACACTGACTAAATATTTTCATTTGGGAAAATTTGGGCGGGGCTCTCCAGATGACACAAGTTGGAGCAGTGATCTCACACCCTGAAGAGCAGCCAGTGAGAAACACCTGCCATATTCCAACATTCACTGATCATACACTGACTTTTTTTATCTAGTGATTTTGTCTCATTTAAAAAAAAAAAAAAACAAACAGCTTTAGGAATATTAATAAACATATCTGCCATTTATTAACTGCTACTTATATGCCATGCCTTAAATATTAACTTATCTAATACATTTAATGGCATTATCACAACAAATCTGTGAAGCTGATTATTATTCTCATTGTGGTTCCAATCTGACATATAAAGAGCTTGGAAGTTATCACTCCTATCTTCCCAACAAGAAAGAAACTTAAACTGAAAATCAACAACTTTTCTTAGATCCCTCAGAGACTTGAGGTCACAGGGTAAACTGCTGCCCCCAGGAGACAAAGAGGTGGTTACGGAGGATCATAGCTTCCCGAAAACAGATGCCCAGAAGGAGAAGGCCCATCTGGAGCCAATTATCAGTAGGAAGACTTAAAGTTGTTAATTGATGAGTGCTGGAGATTCAGTGTGGACTAGCTTGAGAGTTAAAAACTTCAGGGGGAGCCCCACACTTTCATGAGTTTTACCTCCTGCAGCCCCACCAGGTTCTCACTATCCCCGATGCTGCTGGCACAGACAGGGGGAAAGTGAGTACTCCCAAATATGCCCAGAGCTCTCTGTTCTCCTTCACAAGGCCTGCTGTCGAGGGACACTGTTTTACCAGAGCCTCACTGACTGGGGTTTTACCAAAGCCTAACTAACCTGGGGGAAGGGGAGTGCCCAATTCAGGCTCACGAAAAGACTGAGACCTAATCACGGACTACAGAATGCCTCTCCTTCCCTACACCTAACATCGCACCGATAGGGCTCCTGCATAAGAAAAGGGATTACAGCTAAAAGTACTACAGGCCTCAGGCTCTATTTGAGGAGTCTCTAGGAAAACCCAAAGACAACAGAATAGACATAAAAAAGATCCCAGAGGAAATATTATTCTCTGATACCTACAGCTACAGCATACAGTAAACACAATCTAACTCTTAGTCAGATAAATATAAAACCTCACATCAAAGCCCTACTTATCCCAGTTCCTTTTATATCATATACAGCTTTCAGCCAGGAATTATAAGACATGCTAAAACTCAAAAAAGTCTGAAGAGACAGAGCAAGCATCAGAACCAGACTCAGATATGGCACACATTTTGGAATTCTTAGACTGGGAATTTAAAATAACTATGATTAATATGCTAAGGGATCTAATGAAGAAAGTAGGCAACATGCAAGGACAGGTGGGTAATGTGAGCAGAGAGATAATTTGCAGAAAGGATCAAAAGGAAATGCTATAAATCAAAAACACTAAAATATAAATGAAGAATGCTTTTGGTGAATGTATCAGTAGACTGGACACAGCCAAGGAAAGGATCAGTGAGCTCAAGTTTAAATGTCTCTTCAGTGATGTGCTGGAGCATAACCTAAGAGGCCTACCAAAGCATAATTTAACTATCTAAGGGGAGATACCTTTGTGTGACCCATAATTTACTACTAATTTGGCCCAGATTTATGAAGTTGTAAGTTGACTTGTAGATTTGTGTTTGGAAGACATGAAAATGATTTCTGTCCAGTGAAAAAAAATAAATCTCAAAGTTATGGTTTTATTGTCCTGCTCGACATTAAACAGTTTTGTCTCTAACCGAATTATTTCACATGTCTTTCCTGAGAAAATATATAAACTATTCCTCTCTTTTGGACCAGCTATATCATCTTGATGCTTCTCTCATTAAATGAGCTAAATAAATCTTCAACACGTGCTCCCTCTGTTTGTACGAGAGCCATGTTTCCAACTACTTAATAATTACACTTTGATAGGGTTAGAGGTTGCCATCAAGATGCCTAGTGTGCTCACCTACTGGAACTAGTTAAACAGAGTTGCCCAGGAAGTGGCCTCTGGAGTGAAATCACAAATAGCAATTGAACTTTATCTTCTCTGACTCTCAGTTTTCTTCTGACTTGGTGCTTTTTACTCTGGTTTGTTTGCTTTGTTGTTATTGTTTTGGATTTTTGGCTAATAGTTTTGCTTAACTTACTGTTTAGGTAATATCCACTTCCACAACTGGGTACTGAACTCTCCTGTATAAAAAATATGTGTGAAATAGCCAATTCCAGGGACTTGTGTACCGAACCACTAGGCCACTCAAGGTCATATAATCTATAAATTATTCCCCATTTGGGGTAGCTCTAATTGGCAATCTGGTTTCATGATGTGTTCACTTGGGGATCTCTATTAGGATGATGGGAATCTATTCTCTGTTGGGTGAGAGATGACAAGGAATATGGTTAGTCGTTCTATACTGTTTGTTTGTCTTTTGGTGTGCTCAAATCCATGTACAAAATACTATTTCCATTGATTAGTAGAGTAACTCTTTGAGAATGTGTGCTTTGCATTTTCTAGTGTCCTGTGCCTGGGGTGGTAGAACTAAAGTTTCAAGTCCTGTTGGTAGCTATTTAGTTGAGAAAAACCTTTTACTGCTCATTGATAAGAAAATGAAATATTTCCCTACTTCTAGAGTATACTAATAAATTATAAAGTCTCTTAGGAAAAAAGAGAATTTTCTAATTAGAGACAATAAATACTTGCAAAATTTTAATATTCCCAGAATTTCAAGAAAATAAAAAAATCGAACTCTAGTATATTGAATGTACTGACATTTTAAGGAAAAAAAAATTCCTCACGATGTTATCGCAGGAGCATCAAAGTGAATCTTTAGACATGAATTGGTTTGGTAATTTTAGGTTATAAATCACAGAATACCTTTTCCTTGCTTTTTTCAGTATGGAGACTAAACATACAATTTTATTTTATTTTTTAAGATTTGGATTTATTTTCTAATGAAGAGACCAGTTAATACTAAATTCCTAAATTTCTTATACTGGTTTACTGTGAGATAGGCTAACGTTTCTTCCATATACTGAGATTAAGAAAACATGCAATTACGTATTCAACTATATTGCGTTATAACTCTTAATCTTTTTGATTCAACTGTAATTATGTTCTGTACTGTGTCAGTTTAAACATAATTTGCAAGATATTTATTAATTTTAGAACTTTAATATAAATCAAGTTAATAACTAAAACTCTATAGATATCTGTAATTTCTAAGGAAAATAGAATATTGAAACATGGGACACCAATTGTTATGTATATCTTTGCTTTTAATTTTAACAGTAATAAAGTGACTATATCTTTGGGTCATTTTAATGAACATATTTTTCCATCTACAAAAGTGTTAAAGGTATGCCTTTGGCTGTGGAGACCTTACAATGTAGTTGTGTAAGCTTTGCTGGTCTCCTAAAATGCTTATGTATGACAGACAGTGATTACATTCCAGTTTTTCTCTGAACGAATAGTAAGTTTGATTAAAAATTATGGCTTATATGGGTTGTTGAGATTAAACTAGAAATAAACATGGCAAAGAACTATAACTAAATGTTTTTGCTTATCAAAGAGGAGAGTATTTTTGTTCTCAGTTAAAACGGTTTGTTCCAGAATGTGAAAGGAGATAGTAAAGAACAGAGCTTGAATTGAAATAGAAACTGAGTAAATATGCCAACAAACCCAAACTATATTTGCCTTGAATTATCATATCTACAAAGAATGATTCTGGAAAAAAAGCAATAAAATGTGTAAAAATGTTGGTAAAATTTGCTCAGCTTTGATGGATTAATTAGGAGATAAAATTTTTTAAATCTAAATCTTTATTAGAAGAAAAAAATAGGTTTAAAACAATGAATAACAACAAATTTCATTAAATATTAAACAGTTTAGTTATCAAAGATATTTAGACAATACGTTAGGAGATAATTTTATAAAGGAGTTTGTGGATAAATTGCTACTATTTTTAATGCAAAGCTAGAACTTGTTTGTTTTTTTTTTCCCCTCTGTTGGAATGAAAAATTGGTGTAGAAGAATTTAGTTTGCTCTTAACAAGAGGTAGTAAAAGGTTATTCTTCTGTGTAATCTGCCCAGATAGCAGAGATTCCTTATCTAACCTGAAAAGTTTCCATTCTTTGTGTTGACTTTGGCATGTCCTTGATTAAAAAAAAAAAAAAAAGTTACTTAAAGAGTTACTTAAAAATTGTGTTGTATTCTTAACTCCAAACTGTGACCATTCATTATTTCCAGGCACATATGCTTGTGTTTTAATCAAACAACTAAATCTATTCTAATAATACTTTAACCCTTTTAATTTTACCTTCCCAAGATAAGACCCCAAATTCAGGGGTAAATTTTTTATGTAGCTTTTACACCCAAGCTAGTCTTTAAGGTCTCTGCAAAGGCACCCGTTTGCTAGACAGCAGCCACAGCAGATGACTGGACACTCCTGTGTTCTTTATTTCCAATGGCTTTCTCTCTCTGATTATCTGTGATTCAGCATATATCTAGTACTGTGATGATCCAGTGCTCATAATCTTATTGAGCCCTTTCCATTTTCTGCAGATAGCTTAATGATGCCTCTGGCACCGAAGATTATCAATCACTAAACTTATATGCTTCTATCTTTAGTCTTTTAGAAATTAAAGTGTTTAAACTGCCCCTTTGCATGATACCATTTTGAAAAATTACTGTGTTTGATTTATTTTAAATGAAATTATTTAGCCCTTTAAATGACATTGCATCAAAAACTATATTCATTTTTCCAATTTAGTATTCTCCTAGAATTTTACTCTAATTAGATGATTTCACCTGGATGTGTAAGAGTTTGCTCTTCTTTGAATGTGATGTAGTTTGTCATGTTTATATCTACACTGATCTATTTCTGGAAGAAATAGCATACAATGCTTTTAAAACAGAGGTGATGGCTGACTTGTTATTTATTTATAGCAATGATGTCTTGTGACTCAATTACCCATTGATGGGGTAGTTTGCTGAGAATAACAAGGAAACCTAAAACTTTGATTCTAGTTTTGGTTCCATTAGTAACTTAACCTATGACTTGTAATAAGTCACCTAATCTTCCCATGCCTACATTTTCCTATTGTTAGGTAAGAATATTGGAGATTATCTTTAATATTCCTTCCAGCCCTAAAATGTCTTGATTCTCCAAAATATCACATTAATAGTATATGATCAGTATACAGTTTGCAAAGAAAAGTGAAATTTCCCCCATGTCTCCAATAGAACACTGTTGGAATGATCCCAGAGTTTGATTCTGGGAGATGACTGCATTGGTAGAAAGAGTTTACACATGATTAAGGGATCTTTCAAGGCAGAGAATTTTTCAAGACATGGCAGAAACAGATATAGTGATAACAGTCAAATGCAAAGACAAATGACAAAGAAGTGGTAAGCAGGGACTCCTCCAGTGCAATGGGTCTATCCTATCCATTAATCCTAGTTTCTGACTGGGATTATTAGTATTCAATACGTGGCAAATCAACAAAGGTATGCTGAATGAAGAAACGGGTGAGGGAGAAAAAAAACTGGTCCATATGTATATGGTAATGTAACAGAGAATAAGTATGGATTAATTTTCTTTGGGAAAAGAAGACCTATGTCAGTTGCATAATGACGAGCAAGATGGATTTGGATAGAGAGAGATGAATATGGGTGGCTTATGTCAAGAAGGACATTATAATTTGAGCCTGTAATGAAGAAAATAGGCAAAGACTAGAGATGTAAAAGTTCACTTCCTGATCAGGGAAGTGGCAAGCCAACCAGAGGTGCCGAGGATCAAGAATGTTTTTGGAGGTGAAGGTGAGAATGTAATTTGGAGGCATGTTATGGAGAGTCTGGAGTGCTGAGCAAGGGTAAGAAATGCTGTGAGAGTCCATGCTGTAGAAAAGCTCACCATATTGTCCTAAACAGAAGCTCTTGATCAGAATATCACCACACTGCTATGCTGTGGGTTACTGACCCTAAGCTGCCCTCAAAAGAGCTTCAGGGGGCTTCATTAGTATCTCAGGCCTATTTTCAGCGTGGACAAAATTTTGCTAATTGCAACAACAAAAGATATTAAAGAAAACACTTTGGCTGTGTAGGGAAGTTAGCTAAGGACTAGAGCTTAGACTGACACCAGGCCACCTTTATCTTGTGCATCTTTTTCTAGAGTTTTGCCAAACTGTAAATAACCTACTACTTCACGCTCCTGAATCCAAAGTGATAGATTCTCTCTTAGGAGGAATCGGGCTGAGAATTCAAAAAAAGTCTATTTGTACATGTGAAGCAAGGCTGTTTTCCATTTTTTAATCAGGAGCAAAGATGTGGGTGAAATGCTTTTCAAGCATATGACACAGAAAGGCCCAGAGGTCTTGACTCCAAATTCTTATTCTGATCTCCCATTTCCTCCCCATAAACGCAGTCTTACTGTTCTTAAAATTCTCATGACAAATATGTTCTTCCTCTTGAGTTTTGACTTCCTATTTAGGGACATACTTAAATTTCTCTGAAGTCTATGTTTATGCTGCCTTTTTTTTTTTTTTTTAATGAACACAAAAGAAATTTGTTACATGCCTTTCAACTTAATTGCTAAACTCACTTTATGTTTTAAATGAGTGCATTTTAAAAAGTTCTTAAGGCAAGATTTCCTTTTTAAATTGTATCCTTATAGCAGTTTAAGAAGTTAATGTAGTAATAATTTCTTTAAATGAATGATGATTTGAGAATCTCGTTTTCCTTAAGAAGAAAAACAAATAGCCTGGTGCTCCATTCTGTGGAACAAGGATATAGATTCCTAAGATCCATGGTGATTCCTGATTCATTTCATTCTGAGCACCTTTCTTGACAGCTTTAGCCATCTTTAATATACTTAACCACTTTCAAAATAATATCTCATGCTACTTCAGAGAGATGCAGCTAGACTCAATTCGTTATAGCTTGTGGAGTGGTTAGATGTTCTTGGATAAAAGGTACTATGTGGAATTGCAATATGATTATCATAATTAGGAGATCTCATTCTCAGCTTATGCAACTCATGGGAAAATATTTTTGTACCAAGGCTAAGAATTTGATCCGTATCATTATGTAAAAGCCCTAAATATTTTCAGTTGCTTTTACACCTTAACTTTATGCTTAGTCAAAATTAAGAGGTATCAGTTTCTGTTTAAGCTTGTCAAGAAAAGACTACCATCCAGATACTACTTCTTTTTCACTGTGAAAATTACGAAGTTATTCGACATTCAGATAATCTTAACAGATTCTTGCTCATACATTGGTAATATCACTTTACAGAAACACTTTACCTAACTGTTTTCTCTAAATAAACTAAGGAACAATAGATTTTTTTTGTTTTTTCCTTTTTGACTCAGTATATTTGGGCATTTCTTTGCTACATCTTTATGAAGTTCCAAACTTAAACAGTGTAGGAAAATGGTGTCCCAGGCAGACTGGTATCCTAGAAAGAACTTGGGTTTGGATCTTGAAAGATCAGGGATAAAATACAATTATTCTACTAATTAGCTCTTAGATTTTGGTCAATGAGACATGTTACTTAGTATTTTCTCTATACCAATGTTTTCATCCAGAAGATGGCATATGTTACCTACTGGATTACTATATTAGTATGGTTGGAAGAATTGCATGGAATAATGTATACACATACATAGAGCCTGGCCCAATGGTGTTCAATAAAACTTAGTTAACTCCTGGACTTTATAGCAGTAAATGCCTACATTGGGAAAAGAAAAAAAAAATCACAAATCAACAATCTGACTTTACACTTAAAGGAACTTAAAGGAACTATAAAAAGGAGAACAAACTAAACTCAAAATTAGCAGAAAGAAGGAAATTAAAAAAAATTAGAACATAAACAGAATAGAAAATAGAAAAGTGATAAAAAATAAATCAATGAAACTGAGTTGCTTTTTTAAAAGATTAACAAAATTGACAAACCCTTAGCTAAACTAACTAAGGAAAAAAGAGAGCAGGCTTAAATAACAAAAATCAGAAATAATAGGAAGCATTAAAACTGATGCCAGAGAAGAACTAAAAAGGGTTATAAGAGACTACTGTGAACAATTATACACCAACAAATTGGATAACCTAGTTGAAATGGATACATTTCTGGAAACATAAAACCTACCAAGACTGAATCATATATAAATAAAGCCTAAACAGGCCTATGATGACATTCATAACAGGCTACCTCCAAAAAAGGAACCTTGGTATACTGAATATCTTAAGCTGAAGGAGCTTGAGAAGACAGAAGAAGCAGGAAGGTCACTCTGACCACCTTTCCCCACTCTTCTCCTGAAACAGGTCCTGAAACTCTCAGGTGAGAGATGCCTTCCCTATCTTCAGAGGAAAGAAGCATCCTTATCTTCAAAGGCAAGGGTACGCTGAAAAGAATCTGAACCAACAGGCCTTGCTAAGTTTCCTCCAGTTTATTATACTGAGCTCATACTCTTCGACCTATGATATTTCTCCATGATTGTCCACTTTTCAGCAAACCTAACATAAAAATACTCAGTTTTAATCATTTCTTCATGTCTTCATTTCCTTATGCAGGCTCCTATGTCACATAAACTTTATATTAAATAAAAAAATTTGTATGCTTTTCTCCTGTTACTATGTCTTTGTCAGTTTAATTTTCAGACCCAGCTGGGGGCCTAAGAGGGTCAAGGAAAACTTTTTTCTCCCCTATACCTATAATTAGTAGGAAGGTTGAATCATCAGTCAAAAACCTCCCTACAAGGAAAAGACCAGAAACAGACAGCTTCACTGGAGAATTCTACCAAACATTTAAAGAAGAATTAAGAACAATCCTTTTCAAACTCTTCCAAAGACTTGAAGAGGAGGGAGTACTTCCTAAGTCATTTTATGAGGCAGCATTACCCTGATACCAAAGTCAAAGATACCATACAATAAGAAAACTGTAGATGGATAGCCCTGGTTAACACTGATGCAAAAATCCTCAACAAAGTACTAGCAGATAGAATTAAAAAAAAAAGGATTATATGCTATGACCAAGTAGGATTTATTCCTGGAATGCAAAGATGATTCAACATAGGAAAATCAATCAAATATACCACACTAACAGACTGAAGGACAAAAAACACATGATCATCTCAATTGATGCAGAAAAAGCATTTGACAAAATTTGGCATCCTTTCCTGATAAGAACACTCAACAGACTAGGAATAGAAGGAAATTACCTCAACAAAATAAAAGATACGTATTAAAAGCCCACATCTAACATCATACCCAATGGTGAAAAGCTGAAAGCTTTACCTTTCAGGTCAAGGACAAGGCAAGAATGCCCTCTCTCACCACTTCTATTCAACAGTACTGGAAGTACTAGACAGAACAGTTAGGTAAGAGAAATAAATAAAAGGCATTCAAGTCAGAAATGAAGAAGTAAAATATCTCTGGTCATAGATGAATTAATCTTATATCTAGAAAACCCTAAATCATACACACACACACACACACAGACAAAACTGTTAGAACAAACAAATTCAGCAAAGTTGCAGGATATAAAATCAGCATACAAAAATCAGTTGCATTTCTATACAGTAACAATGAACAATCTGAAAAGGAAATTAAGAAAATAATTCCATTATAAAAGCATCAAAAAGAAGAAAATACATTGGAATAAACTTAACCAAGAGAGTGAAAGACTTGTATGCTGAAAACTACAAAATGTTGCTGAAATAAATTAAAGAGGAAACAAATAAATGGGAAGACATTCTGTATTTATGAATTGGAAGATTTAATAGTGTTAAAATGTTCATACTACCCTAAGTGATCTGCAGATTCAGTGCAATCCCTATAAAAATCCCAGTGTCATTGTTTGCAGAAATAGAAAAAAATCCTAAGATTCACATGGAATCTCAAAGGACCCTAAACAGCCAAAACAATCTTCAGAAAGAAAAAAAAAAAAGCTGGAAACCTCACTTTTCCTGAAGTCAAAACATGTTACAAAGCTACAGTAATCAAAATAGTATGGTACTGGCATAAAGACAGGCATAGAGGCAAATGGAACAGAATAGAGAGCCAGAAATAAAACCTTCTGTATGTGGTCACATTATCTTTAACAAGGGTGCCAAGGCTACACAATGCAGGAAGGATAGGCTCTTCAACAAATGGTGTTGGAAAAACTGGATATATGCATACAAAAGAATGAAGTTGAATTCTTACCTTAAACTATTTACAAAAATTAACTCAAAACTGATTAAACCCTTAAACATGAGACTCAAAAGTATAAAACTCCTAGAAGAAAACCTAAGGGAAAGGCTTCATGGCATTGGATTGGCAATGTTTTGTTTTGTTTTGTTTTTTGGATATGACACCAAAAGATCAGACAACAAAAGCAAAAAATAGACAAATGGGACTACGTCAAACTTTAAAACTTCTGTGGAGCAAAGGAAACAATCAACAGAATGAAAAGGAAACCTATGGAATGGGAGTATATCTGTAAACCACATATCTGAAAAGGGGTTAATATCCAGAGCACACAAAGAACTCCTGCAGCATAAAAACAAAAAAGCAAATAATGGGATTTAAAATAGGTAAAGGACTTGAACAGACATTTCTCCAAAGAAGATATACAAATGACAAATAATCATATGAAAAGATGCCCAATATCACTAATCCTCAGGGAAATGTTAATCAAAACCACAATGAAGTATCATTTCAGACTTGTTAGGATGGCCACTATCCAAAAAAATCACTCAATAAGAAGTGTGGGTGAGGATGTGAAGAAGTGTGGGTGAGGATGTGGAGAACTGGAACCCTTGGCACTATTGCTAGGAATGTAAAATGGTGGTTATTATGGAAAACAGTACGGCAGGTCCTCAAAAAAATTAAAAACAGGATTACCACGTGATCCAGCAATCCCACTTCTGGGTATATATCCAACAGAATTGAAAATAGAATCTCAAAGAATGACTTATGTTCATTGCAGCATTACAGCTTTCCTCAGTTATCCAAAAGTAGAACATTCCTATGAAACCTTTCCTAAGCTGAAATGTCATAAATGGTAGAAGCAATTACCTTTTTTTGTAAAAGGAAAAACCCTTTCCATATGTCTTTGGTTAGCAAAAACAGGTACAGTACTAGTGTAGGTCTTTTGTAAAAGCGAAGTGGCATAAAGCAAACTTTTGAAAAATGTGGGATACCTGTATTCACAATAGCCAAGAGGTGGAATCAACCTAAATGTCCAACAAGAGACGAATGGATAAAAAAAATGTGATGTGTGAAATGTGTGTATGTGATACACATACAGTGTAATATTATTCAGCCATTTAAAAAAAAGGAAATTCTGTCATTGGCTACAACATGGATAAATCTTGAGGGCATTATGCTAAGTGAAACAAGCAAGGCAGAAAAACACAAATACAGTTGTCCCTCTATATCCACTGGGGATTGGTTCCACGACCCACTAAGGATACCAAAATCAGAGGGTGCTCAAGTCCCATAGTTGACCCTCTTTATCCATGGTTCCATATCTGCAGATTCAACCAACTGCAGATGGCATAGTACTCTGGTATTTATTGGAAAAAAACCCATGTATAAGTGGACCTATGCAGTTCAAACCCCTGTTGATCAAGGGTCAACCGTACTGCATAATTTTAACTTACATGAGGTATTTAAAGTAGTCAAACTCTTAGAAGCAAAAAGTAAAATGGTAGTTGCTAGGGGCTGGGGGAAGGGGGAAGAGGGGAGTTGTTCAATGAGTGTAGAGTTTCTGTTTTCCAAGATGAACAAGGTACATGAACTTAACACCTCTGTACTTTACCCTTAAGACGGCAAATTTTATGTTACGTGTTTTTTACCACGATAAAAAATTTCAGTTACCTCCTTTACTTTTAAAATGACCTGAATTTTTAAAACAATGTCTGCCGCATTTGAGGATGCTGAAATTCAAGGTAATTGAGCAGGTCAATGAAGCTGACTGAATATGTTTCCAATAAAAATTTGGTTGTTCCCTTGCTCAAAAAGATTATTTATACATTGGCTTCAGGATAGAAAATCTGCATAATACACATTAGTTAAGACATTTTTATTTTCATTTTTAAAGTCAGTGCTATTTCAATCTAAATATCTAATATCATTGATATCTATTGTACTTCAGAATTACATGTATACATTGAAAAATTAGATGAATTGATGAATGCATACATGATTAATTCCATGCAACCAAAAAGTATATACCTTAAAGACGGGCATAAGAATCTCAGATTGCTAGTGGTAAAAGAAACCACAGTTAATAATCAAGTCAGGTTACCATATGCTATGAGACTTATACGTGGACTCAAGATTGATGACTTGCCCCAAATTGTATCACCACTGAGTTGCAGAAATAGTACTGACACCTCTATCTTCTGGTTCCAATTCACTGATATTTCCACAATACTAAGAAGTTGAGAAATATTACATTATGTTCTGATCAGAGTAGTATTAGCCTTTAATAGTCCATCAACACTTTCTGATGATAGTTTAGGATTGGATAAAAATGAATCATCTTTTCAAAAAAGAAACAATTCTACTACTTGGATTAAACAGGCACTGACCTGAATAAGCATTCATGAACAGTTCGACCCTATTACATTTAATGTCATATTTACTTTGATCTAAATTCAACAGATATTTTACAAGCAAGAATCACTTCTCACATTTTGCTCTTGAAGAATGGAGCCATGCAGGTATTACAATTACCTAAAAGTTGTACACCTATTCAAAAAGGTAGCTGAGAATAAAAATACATTGCTGATTTCTATTCTTATCCTTTTATATTCTCTTACACCTGAAAATCACTGCTGCCAGCTTAAATGGTTTGCAAATAGCTGTTCTCTTGCAGTAAAAATTAGCATAAATTCAATGTTAATTCATCACTTTTAGCTTTGAAGGACCACAGATGAGGGTGATAAACACAGATGCCTGGCATATGGCAACAGATGGGTCACCACATTTAAAAAGAGCTGCTGGGAATAGGATGGTTCACTTTTCTTAATTCTTATCACATAAGGTGAGAAGGATGGAAAAAAAAAAAACAATCAAGGCAATGCAGTCTTAATTGGGTCCTAATTTTCCTATAGTTTTAAAATGTCCTATTAACATATAGGACTTAGAGTTTTCCAGTATGTTTTATGTCATAGTATTGTCCATAACCATGTAGAAAAATCCATAATAGAAAGAGCCAAACAAATATAGGTAGAAACCTACAATAGCTACTGGCAAAAAAAATGGTTGCTGGTGGCAAGAAATATTTGAACAGATGGCACATGATGAATTCATCAGGACATGTCCAGACACCCGGCTTCGTAATAATACCAAATTGTACTATTTTTACTCAGATGATGCCTTATCCTAACATTACACTGAAAATTTCGTCTATGAAGCATTTATAGTTTTATAATTATATGTGCCGTTTTTTATAAATTTGAAATGAGAATGATGCTTATGAAAAAACTTTGACTTAATACCTATAAAACAATACAGAGATACCCCAAGATGGGATGCTTGCATCTAAACTACTGTTCATTTTTAAGAGATAGTCCATCATCTATGGAGTTGGCTCCATAAATACCATTCGTCAACTCAGATGATAAAAAAACCCAAAGTGTTTATATTCACACATGTTATAGTAAATAATAGCTGATTTTATACAAGTGTTTGCCATATAATTGGCAAAGATGATGCCAAATCATATATTTTTCCTTGGGTGTGAATTTTCTAAATAAGGCTCTATTTTGGGTTGATTTGCTCTCTCTCTATTAAAGAAAATATATAATTCCAACTGAAATAAAATCCTTGAAGAATTTTCTGAATTTAAAACTTGAAAGCTTATCTTATAATACAGAATAGAAGACAAAACTACCATAATAACAGCTCAAACTTTCACTCAAATATCACTAGAGTTTGAGATTATTGTCTGCTAATTAAAATCCTGGTGGATGCAATTTAAAACATAATCGGTGATGTGCCTAGGTTCCTCTAAAAGTAGAAAAAAGCCTATTTTCTTTTCCCACTGTCTATCTCCTGATTCAGAAATGTAATTCTTGCAATCAACTAAAACTTGACATTGCTCCCTCCTAACAGTCTGTATGTACAGCTTTTATAAACTAATCAGAGTGATTCCCATTGCCACTCTTCAATAATAGTAATAGCATCTTTCTAGGCCGGTTTTGCAATGATCAGAATTTACTTCTCAGATAAAGAGCAGCTGGAGGTTGTATATTGAATTCTGGGAAATAAGCATAGGTACCGTAAGTGAAGCCCTGTGTTGATGTCAGAAGTAGGAGGAATCCTGGTAGCAATGCATTTTAAAGGTAGTGGAGGTTTTTGTTTTGATAAAGTATTCGCTGTTTTGATTTTTGTCTTATTGTTTTGTAATCCCACACAGAAATTTTTAATTAACTCAAGGTAACTTCCATAGTGACAACAAAGAATTCCAACAATAATAATAGCATACAAAATAATGGCTAGTCTTTAATAAAGCACTAGTTCCAAGCACTATGATGAGTATATATATATATATTTCACCTAATCTTTACAAAACTTTAAATGATAGATATTATTATCTTCAAACTGTACCTCAGAAAGGACCTGTAACTTGTCAGCGTCACACAATTAATAAGTGATGGAGTTGGGATTCAGACTGAGATCTATCAGGCTCTGAAGCCCTTGTGCTTACCTGCTTCTTTTCTCCTTTGCAAGAGATAAGAAAACAGGATTCATGCACCCTTTAAAAAAACAAACTACTCAATATTCAGTCTGACAAGAGAAAAAGGAATCAAGAGTTGGAAAATCATGTTGCAAAAGGAATGACATTTATTCTCCCTGCCTAGGAATTATTAGGGAAATAATCTGAAATGTTACATCATCAACAAAAATACAAGAAGCAAGTTAACTATCCAATATTAGAGAAATGCACACAAAATTGAATATTTTTCAGGCAATACAAATTAAATTTAGAAAAATCATATAGGAAAAGGTTTATGATACGATGTTGAACAAAAAACCAGGATCTACAAAAAAGTAAGATATAAGGTATGTATTATAACTTCAACAATGCAAAGGAAAAATTACAGAAGAAAAATACTTTAATAAGATAAAAATGTTACAACAGTGGCTTCAGGGTAATGTAATCATATTTTTTTGGTCCCTCCCTCCTTTCCTTATATTTTATGTACTCTCTGAAGTATGTATCAGGGAAGTATATTACATTTTAATCAGAAAAACCCTTAATTTCAAAATAAATCAAACAATCCTAAACATAGAGAATTGTATAAATAGCTGTTCGCAGGTAAATGTCATTTGGATGATTAAAACATAATTTTTTGTTGTTGTTTAGAAAACGTCAACATACTAATAAAGGCAACTTAAATTTATTGAGGACACATAGTCATAAAATCTGTGTACTTATGAAATTATATCTAGTAGGAAGAAAACAAACAATTTTGACATATTTGTATCTTGAATGAATATAATCTTTTCTCTTTCCTTGTTTCAAAAATATTTTTGTCATTTTTTATTCTGTTGCGTACTTTCATTCCTCAGTAATAAACAGCATGCTTTATTGTTAATGAGTATTTCAAAAGGACAGCATACTTTAAGGATCCCATAATATAAAACACATGGAAACCATTTAGTTCTCAAGAAGACAACTATAAGAAAAAAATAGAGTAAGTATTAAAAAATATAACACAGCTTTCATTATATAAATTCTCTAAAATAACAACTACTGTTGGTCCTTATTGCCTATCAAATTGTATTCAAACTTCTTAGAATAGTATTTTCTATTCATTGGGAATATTTTACCATTCCAATCTTCTTTTCATTAGCTCCAACATAACCTTCCCATCTACTTCAATCACTCTCACAATCATTACTGTTGCCTAGGCAGTCAATGCTTATAACCCCAAACTTGCTCAAGCTGTTACTTCAACCTACTGTTACCCTCCTCTGTAATAACTTTTTAGAGAGCTTTATTCATTTATTCCTCCAATACTGAGCTCTTACAGTCTGCTAAATTCTAGAAATGAAATAATTGAACAAGGTTCTAGCTATGAGAGAACTTATAGTCTTAATGAGGGACATAGAAAACAAAACAAAATACAATATTATCAATGGTATGACTTGAAGGATAAAAAGTCAGAGTTAACTGGATGAGGTGTGAGGGATAAGGGTGGGAGAGGAAGAAAGAGCCAGGCAAAAGGAATGGCACGTACAAATGTCCAGAGACAAGAGTATATACATAGCACATTTCAGGAGCTGAGGTGAGGTTATACATTATGATGTAAAAGACAAGCGCCTAGGCACAGTATTAAATGGTTATGATATAATTTGTTTCAAATAAAAATTGCATTTTATTATGGATCTTGAGCCTTTGGTATTAGATCAGAATTTTCAATACTATGGAAGTTAAATATTGCTATTGTTTTAGTAGTAACCTCATGCCTTACTTACCTGATTGATTTGCAAGTTCCGTGAAATTCATGTCTTCAAATTCATTTGTATTTCTTCTGGGGTTTATACAAGAGTGGGATATAGTTGATGCTTTAAAATGTGTTGTATTTACTTGATTTCTATTATAGAAACATTTCTATAAGCAGAGATGGGGAACAGTGTCCAGGGTGGACATTTACATAGTTAAATGGTGTGCAACTGAGAGTTTCCATCTGTCTTTAAGGCCCAACAAGGAGTGAGGATTTGGAAATATGTATATTTACTATAGATATGCATCATCAGTGTTTAATTGGAACAACTAAGATTTTTGGCTGGGGCAAAATTAATTTCATGTGTAAGGTCAAGAGATGGAAAATAGATTCTTGTTTGACTCATTTCCAAGTGCGTGAATCAATTTGACATTCTTAGTATGTACTTAACTTATTTTATTTGTTCTCAGAAGCATTAGTGCCTTTGAGTAGCACCAAATTTTGCTTACAAAAAGGCACTGGGTTTCATGTAGATAAAATTTTCAAATTATTTGATCCTATTGACACAAAATCAAATCAAAGATGTAAAAAAATAAAAAGGAACAGTGCATTCCTCCTTAAAGAATATTGGGTGAAATCCAAATAGAATCAGTTTGTCTTAAGACTGAAAGCAAACAAAAATAACACAACACTTAATGTTAGGAAATTACTGAGCAGTCCCAGTAATGATGTGTGGACTTTTGGAATTAAAGTGTAAATAGAAATGCATCTCCTCTATTTGTATTGGCTGTTCCACGGCATCCTGAACAATCAGTTTGGAAAGTGGGAAATCTGGGCTTGTCTTAATCTACTGTAAATCACTCTGTCTCCGTATCTCCACGTCCAACTCAGCAATGTGATCATTTGATAGTTCTCCTAGGAGACTTAATTAATGGTTAGTGGTTTTAAATAAAAGTATTACAGACTCTAACAATAATCATTTTAACCCACTTGCTTATTAATGCCAATAAGATAATATGGTGGTGCTGTGATTATTTAAAAGTCTCCAACACAAAAAGTAGTATGCATTTGTGACTTTAGCCTTGTTTTTTTATTTATTGACTGCTAATGACAGTATTCTGAACACATTTCGTTTATTAATTAAATCAAAATGTTTGGGGAATTCCATTTTGTGCTGGCACCACCCTTCAAATCATGTTGATTTTCCACATCTAGTGCCAAGTAAAGTTATGGTTCACTAAAAAGATTGCTTTGTTTGTGCCTGGGAGGAATACTGTTTAAAGAAATGTTTTCACTGTGTCTTCTTAACTTCCCTTTAAAGTTATAGTACACGTTAATATAATACATGACAACCATTAAGATCTCAAAATTCCTGATCTTATCATGTATGAATCCATATGAGACTTCAACTGCAACAGTGTAGAAGTAGTCAGTTGCTTCACTGAACAAGTTTCCCATCTTCTATGAAATTGGTCTCTTTTAATCCCACTTATAAATGTAAATCGTAACATGGTTGGAAAGGAGGGCAATTAAAAATTACTGCCAGTGAGTAACTGAACAAGTCCAAAAAATGGTTAGCAGGACACACAGGATGTTCATCAAACTCCACTCCAAAGTACAGATCAAAGTCATGGACAATACTATGCTGATAAAAATCAACTCAAATGATAACCCAAAGAAATCATACCAATATGGACATCTAAGAAAATAGTTTCATTTTACATTAAGCATACTGATAAGGAGAATCCAGATTGCATTTCCCTATGGTACCAGATTATCTTGAAGTAGGATGCATGTTGGTAGACATGGCAGATATTTGTATAATTTCCCAGGCTACTGAAGGATGGTGGTTGGAGGGAGGGGAACTGGACTGAGTGGGGGAAATTTCAAGATCCATTTCTAAGTCCCTATGTAAGTTTGGTGCCCATAAAAAACATGTGGGCTCATCATCATGAGTCCAATGTCTACCAAAATAATCCTTGTCATATTCTAGTTCATTTTTCCCCACTGACAGAAACACACATAGAGAGAAGACCCTAAATCTCATCTTTTCGTTATCCTGACTTTCTTCTCGCATATTTATTCTGGCGTTCCCAAACTAACTTTTAAAAACTTTCAAATAAGGAATAATTGGAACAAGTATTACTTTATAAAGCAAACACAAAACAAATTTAGAAATTGAACTAATAAACTCAAAATTAAGAAACACAATATAAAAGTTAAAATTCTGTTTCATTTCATCAGGCTTGTCAGGGCCATAGTTCCTGGCAAACTCGGAACATAGCCAGATTAAAGGAAAAACAAGTGGATAATTTTCAAGAGTTAATTCAACAAATGGATTTTACTATTCAATATAATCCCCAAAAGGAGTTTGTCTGAATTTTAAGAACTAAATTTAATGTAGCACATAGTGACAGTCATAGCATAGCTTGGTTTAGTACTTCCTTGGCCAAGCAAGTATAATATCAGGCGGAAGCCTATTATTATTGGTCACATTTACTGGACAAATACTATATTCTAGCAAATACATGCTGTAAACATGGTATAACAGCATATGCTGCAGATGTTATATTCATTGTCTAATTGTTGTAACCTCATAACCCCAGGACTGAGGAAAGAAGGTAGCATATGAGAAAATGCTTTGTAAACTATTGTGTACAGTACAAAATAATGACTCCTAGGAGAAATCTTTTCTTAGACAAAAATGCTAAAAGATATTTCATTTTCCTGTGTCCTCTTCTCTCTTCTTCCTCAATTAACAAAACTGGCTCCCAGCATCCTTACCCCCATACAGCTTAAATGGTAGACGGTGATAGTGTTGTTAGTGTAGCCAACGTTCAAAGTGCATTTACTGAATACCACCCACGGTCCAAAATCTCCCAGTTACTCTTTCATTTTTTTCATATGGATCACAAGCTCTGGCTCAAAAGATGATTTTGTGAGAACAGGATTTCTGACATTAAGTCAATAGGAAGGTGGGAAATTGAGGGCATGTTCTTCTAATTGCCCCTACTATGCTTCAGGTAGGCCCACTTGTATTATTTAACTGAATGCTGGCCTGAGGTAGGCTTCTGATTGATGCAAGGTGGCCACCTGTAGTGCTCTGTTGAAAAATATTCTTAGGACAGGTCTAAACTCAGCAGGAAAAAATGATGTAAGTCATTAATTATGACTGTACTGTATATAGGAGAGAGGAAGGACAACATTTGTAATTGTTCTTGTTTTTGAGAAATGCTCACTGAAGTATTATATCTAGAGGTAAAGTAATATCATGTCTGCAACTTTTAAGTTGAAGAATGTTTAAGGAAAAGTGTGTGTGTTTGGGGGGAAGAGAGAGAGAGAGGAGGGGGAGGGGAGAGAATGAGAAGGTAAAGGTAACATGTGGGAGAGTCTGGGTGGGGTATATAGTGATGTTTGGTACTGTTTTTGTAGCTTTTATGTAAAGTCCAAAATTATTTTAAAATAATTTTTAAAAATATTTTTTAAAAGTATTTAAATATTTAAATATTTAATATTTAAATATTAAAAAAAGTTTTTAAAAAATATTTCTCCACATATTTGTAAATTTTTCCTGCAGATAATATAAATAAGAAATATGAAGATTAAAAGCAGCAAAAGTCCATGTAGTATAGCTTCTTGCAAGGTGGTAAAACCAATGCCTTTGGGAAAGTGAATAGTATGTAAAAGTTCATGTAAGGACAAAAATATTCAGAAGGAAACCCATGCAGTTGCTGCTTTAGTAGCAATACTAGAATATTTGATAGCCATTTTTCATCTTTCAAATCTAGTTACTAATTAAAAACAGAAAAATAGGTTGATTCCTTGAAACTGTCTCCAGTTCTAGAATCTTATCATGAATACTCAAGAAACCTAGCTTTTCTCATTCTGTCAATCTAACTTATCCATCTGGTCATCACTGATGAGGTTCACTGCAAGTTTGCTAACTGTCTCAAACACGTCAGATACAGTGTGCCCAAGTGACATTGTAGTCCTAAGTTCCCAAGTCTATACTGAGGATGTGCTAAGGATAGTCAGAGAAGTAATGCCCAAACAATCAATGCTATCTGGGTACTAACGTAGGCTGCCAAAATAGACTATTATTTATTTTCAACCCAAACCACATAGACTGTACCATATATCAATAGGTACACAATTATAAATGATGTCTCTTTTTCTTGTAAGTTCTTTCTTTTCACTCTGGAACTTCAAAACCTCATTCCTGAGTAGGAAAAGAGGATGGCAAAAACTATCAATAAAATGTGCATTTTCTTTGTGCACCTAACAGAGAAGCAAAACAACTCTTCCATTTCTATGTGTTGCCAGTACCCCTGACAGCAATGGTTTCTGAAACTGACCATATCTGAGGATAGAGTAGGTCCTGCAACCAAGAAGAAATTCTGCTGTATCACTTCACAGCAGAAGAAAGGTTCCTTTCTCTTCTCTTCTCTTCTCTTCTCTTTTCCTTCCTCCCTTCCCCCCCCCCCCCCGCCCCCGCTTCTTCTTCTTCTTCTCTCCCTCTCTCTTTCTAAGTCAAATGTCACAATAACAGGTAATAGGAAGAAAAATGTTTTAGTCTTTCTTAACCAAGAACCTAAACTCCAGGTGACTGGAAGTGGCCAGTGGGAAGCAGAGGAGGGATTGGGGTTCTATGTTCCTGTCCGAAAAAGCAACATTGCTAATGCATTCCAAACCCCAAAATTCGAACCAGGACTAAGGTGTACTTTAATTTACACATTAAACAAATGCTGAGTCCCTAAATGATTGGGTGTTAGAGAAACACAGCATTGATTAATCATAGCTTCTGCCCTCAGGGTGATTATAGGGAGGGAGAAAAAGACAGCAGTTTTATTAACCAAGTTGAAATATACAGCTGAAAATTTGGCCCAATAATAAAGTGACAAACGAAGTCATGTACATAGGATTTTGTCAGACTTTCACCTTGTGGAAATCTGTAGCCCCAGAGACTTATAAATATATCTTAAATAATCATGTGCTTTTACTGCGGAAAGACTGTGTCAATGAACGATATTTAAAATACCATTAAATCATTAAGTTTTATAGTGTGAGTATAAAATCACTGATCTAAGTGATTAAATTGGTGGCTCTGTGTATTATTTTTTGCACTACTGTGTTATCATCACCTTGTAAGATGGTAGAAGGCTGGAGTATGGTTTCAGATTCTTACCCATGAAATCCAAAAAAGGGCTTTGTCTGTAATCAGTTATTTCTTATCCTTTTCTGTATTCTGAGCAGTGACTACTTTTCTCTCTTAAAACCTATGTGAACATATATCAGAGTCTTAATATTTTCTACCCATATGTTTCTGGCAGGAGGCATAAGGCTCATAGGAGGAGACTGTGGAACGCTTGGTAAATGTTTCTGAGAGTAGATGTCCAATCCATTACCTTCTTGTGGTGGTCTTGCCCATGATTAGCATCAGCCACTCTAAGATCCTGAGGGGTCAGCTGGTTTTTAATTCACCTTATTCAACAGAAAGGACTCGCCAGAGTTGAAGTGGTCATTTCTTACTTGGGCACTAATCATTCCTGGTGTTGCTTCTGTGCTGGGATGCTCAATGCCAAATTTAGCAACCCAGATGTAGTTTGTCAAGGACAAGAAGTTATTTTACATGTAGCCATGCCCCTCCCCCTTCTTCTATGAAATACAATAAAAGGACAGAAGAGAAAGATAATAGGACAACTTCTAATCTCATCTTTTCCTATAAGTATGAAATAGTTAAGCCATTAATCAAATGAGAAAGACCAAAAAGCTAATGCTTAATGAGTGCTTACTGTTTAGTAGGCAGACTCCCAGCTACTTTATGTATATTAAACTCATTATGTGCTTAAAGACACATAGCTGGTAAAAGGCAGGGCTGTGATTCCTTGAATTCACCTTTACCTATTCTAAAGCCCATACTATTTTATTTTCTAAAATTCTGCCTATTTGTACTTTTTCTTATCAAAGTACAATGTATACTTAGTGAAGATAAAGTAAATAGAACAACAGAGCACAACAGAAAAAATTTAAAATGTCATTCATAACCCCACCATCCAATGATACCCTATAATGTTAACAGTAGTATTTGATTCCAGCCTTTTGTTCTAAGCATGTATGTAAATATCTATAACCATTTTCTGTCTTCCATAAATAATCTTACAATATAATTTTAATAGCTACACAAATTTCTATCATATGCAGATAAATAGCCTACCTACCATTATTGGTCATTTAGATTATTCCATTTTTTTTCAATCAGACATAATACCAAAGGTACACACAAACTATATTTTTGTACAAATTCATAATTATTTTCTTAGGGTAAATTTTTATATTTATCTTAAGTATTACTGATACCAGAATTGCTGTGTCGAGTATCTTTTTTTTCCCTTTTTAATTTTTATTTATTTATTTTTGGCTGAGCTGTGGCATGCAGGATCCTAGTTCCCTGACCAGGGATCGAACCCCATCCCCCTACAGTGGAAGCGCGGAGTCTTAACCACTGGACCGCCAGGGAAGTCCCCCCTCTTTTAAATACAGTGTCAGGTTTACCACTAAAAACGGTGCTTTGAATATACACTTCCGGCAGCAGTGCAGGAGAGTGCCCACTTCTCCCCATCCTTGCCAATACATGGCATTGCTGTTCTTTTTTTCATTTTGCAAGAAAGGCAAGAAAGGCTTTTATTTTAGTCATGTACATATCAAACTAGGAGAAACTCACTGAGCTTTCATTGTATTTTACACCTGATAGAGCATCCATCTTAAGTTATAAACTCACGGCTTGTAGGCAACAGGCTGGAGCATTTTTTTTTTTTGCCTCTTGTTGAATGGTTATAGTTTTGTCTTTTTGATGAACAACTGGAATTGCCAGTTAACAAGTATAATGAATAGAAGTGTCTGAAAATGGCATGGTCTGCCTTGGGAGCCAGTGAAGTCCCCATCACTGAAGAAATTCATCAAATGATGGATGATCAATGGGTGAGGATGCCAGTGGGGAATTGGTCTAAAAGCACCAAGGAACCTCTAACGTTCTTTCCCACCCTAGGGTTCTACAATGGTCTTTTCTATTTCTAGAGATTATTGACTCTGTCTTTTTGCCTCACCAACTGCAGTATGTTTTTATACAAATAGACTCTAACTGCTGTCCTTTGCCAGTAATCCATCCAAAGTGGGAGCACTGTAAGTTGTGTTTTGAAGCTCTAGATACATATTCAATACCAGAGTATTTACTGAATCTAGAAAACTAGCTGCAACATGAGCTCCTGAGAGTCTCAATTTTAAAATTATACACACACATATGCCTCCACAAATATATGTCTATAATTACAGCTAAAGGTATATAAGAAACTATAGGTATACTTACATATATTCAGAAAATTTCTAGGAGGATACATAGAATATTATTCATAGTAGTTGTCTCTAGGGATTGGAAATTGGGAAAGGGGATGTGGGGAACCTTCATTTTCCATTTTAGATCCTTTTGTACTATTTGCATGTTTTAATAACAGCATGTATCACTTCAATTATAATAATGTAAACATTTTATGAAATTAAGGGAAGACCTGGAAACAAAATTAACATCACACCAATAAAGAGCTAGTAGTAGCTCTTTATGATGAAATTCTCAGCAACAGAACTACAGGTAGTTCTGTGAATTGAGCAGCTGTGAAAGTTGTACTTTATCACCATGAGGAAGGACTTTCCTTCTCAGTTTTGGTCTCAAGCTTTGTTTGGTCGGCACCAAAACAACAAAATCAACGTAAATTTAGTTAAATGTCTTTTGCAATAAATAAATAAATAAATAAAAAATCAGAGAAACTATTATAATCATATCCTGGGCTATCAATCCCTGAGTTGTGACATATATCTCACTGTTTGGGGTGCTGGTGTTAAAACCTTTCTATGTGTTTCCTGAGGTGGGTACTAATATAGCAACAATTTTGTTCTGCTCCCAAATATACGGAAAGTCGAAGACTTACATCTGGCTCACTTCAGGCATCCTAATTTAAAATACAGAGAAAAAAAGAACATTCCGTAATTTTAATTACAAATGGATAATCTGATCATTTTTTACATAAAAATAAGCCATATTATCCAGAATGTTTTTTAAAAATTAAAAATTATTCTACAACAGCAATGGGATGCTGATAGTAGAGGGGGCATACATGGCAATGTGATGTGCCCCCTAGCACTTAGAAATGAGGGAAATTGATTATCCTCTGAAAATCTGAAATCAATAATAAGACATCAGAGATCAAGATTGAAAACTCACCCTAAAGACGTCCAATATGACCAACTCCTGATTGATGGGATCAACATTTTGAAGAATAAGATGTGTCAGTTAGAATACAGGCTGAACAGCAGTGGACATGCTGGCAGACCCAACCAAGACAGTTAAGGGAAATGGCTGTCCTGGAGATGCCAAATGCAGCGCTGGGTCCAGTAGTGCCAGGACACCACCAAATTCCTATCTCACTATTGTGCTGATCCTTTGCTTCACCAGTCTTCCAACTGTCCATAAAATGGGCCTTCAGGGAGAGGGCAAATTAGTAATATATTATAGTTCCAGCTTTTTGGGTTTTTTAAATAAATTTATTTATTTATTTATTTTGGCTGTGTTGGGTCTTCATTGCTGCATGCGGGCTTTCTCTAGTTGCAGCGGAGAGGGGCTACTCTTTGCTGCAGTGCGCGGGCTTCTCTTTGCGGTGGCTTCTCTTGTTGCGGAGCACGGGCTCTAGGCACACGGGCTTCAGTAGTTGCGGCACTTGGGCTCAGTAGTTCTGGCTCGAGTGCTGTAGAGAGCAGGCTCAGTAGTTGTGGCACACGGGCTTAGTTGCTCCGTGGCATGTGGGATCTTCCCGGACCAGGGATCAAACCCGTGTCCCCTGCACTGGCAGGCAGATTCTCAACCACTGTCCCACCAGGGAAGTCCCTAGTTCCAGTTTTATACATCACTTTGTTATGAGTCGATTTGAAGGATATTAATTATATCTTCAACTAAAGAATCCAGTGTTCTGATTATGCCAGATCTCTAGGAGCAGAATCTGTTTTGTCATCATGAGCCTTCCAACGTCTGAACAAACCTAAGATGGTTTTGAGCCATAGTTTCTTGGTGGCCATTCTGCCTTCTCCATGTGGTATGGATCATCTTGTGCCATGTTAGCATTCTGATCCAACTTTTAGAGGTTTTACTGATATTATTATTATCAAAAATGAAAAAAAAAACCTCAACAAGAAGGTTATGTTAAAATGGTATGTGCTGGAGGAGAAGTACATTCCAATTTGAAGACTTGGTTATTTCTTCAATAGAGGAATTGAAGTGTTCTGATTAAGTCAGATTTCTATGGATGGAATTTGATTCTAAAAGAACTATTGAATATTTGGATAATCATTTATTATAAAAAGCAAAGTAATGACCTTTTCATTTTAATTAGTAACTAGCTGAGGTTCATATAAGAGAATTGACAGAATAAGTAAATATTAACTAAACATTTCTTAAACTCTATCAGGAATCTGTTTATATTACCTAACGACCCACAGTGCTTACCTCACAAGTGGGTGAGGAGTGAGAATGAAATGACATAATACATGAAAACTGTTTACAGTGCCAACTGACATATTGTAATCATCCAATAAATGTCAGGTGACATAATAAAATATTATTATGTAAAATAAGAAAAATGAAATCCAGACATTTTAAAATTATGTAAATGTATATGTGCCTATATATGCAGGCAAAGACGTAGAAAAAGACCTGAGAGGATTCACACCAAACTGTCAGCAGTGGTTTCTTTTGGGGTAAAGAGTAATATGGGGAAGATGTATTGGGAGTAGGTAAAAAGGGACTTTTGTTTCTTTTTATATCATGTTTCTGGAAGTTTTCTAATGAGAGCATATATTTAATTTTAAAAAGGAAACAATAACATTTTTAAAAGAATACCAAAAGATCCACTGGTAGTTGTGGGATGAAATCACTGTAGAAATATTCATTCACAATAAATAGGCACACTTCATGGTGCTGAGATATAGTACGGTTTGGGAGTAATTTGGATCCAGCAGATTGCCAGTGGTTCTTGTTTGAATGAATGGCTGGGAAACCACTTACGGTGACCTAGTCAAATTATTTAACCCCTGTAAGCCATAGTTTCCTTATCTGTACAATGAACATAATAGCTATATATAAACATCCAGCACAATGTTTAGCCCCTTCTTAAAAAGGAGAGTTATTTGGGTTTTATTTTAAAGTCTAAGACTGAGACTTTTGAAATATGTTTGAAAATATAATCTTTTCCTTATGAATTCTATGGATAGTTTACACCGAGCACTCTTTGGATCAAGGTGTTTCAAGCACGCAGCCGGGAAGTCCTGGCAGGGGTCAGGATTCCCAGTTTCTACTACTTTCTAGTGAGTTATCTAAGACCCAAGCTTTATTCTGAACAGGATGTCTCAGGGAACTAAAATGCTACCAATAGCAAGCTTTTTAAGCTCCAAGTCCTGAACACCGCTGAGCTCCACTACTGAGCTGGGAACCTTGAACTGGTCAGGTCAGGGAATTCTTCACCAGCAGCTCTTGTGGAGTGGGAAGAAGTATTTATGAAGATGTGGGTGATGGAGACAAAAAGAAAGGGTACAACTGCTGGAAACCAGGTGACTTTTGAATGTATTCATCCAAATGTTGCATGTTCCTAAGACAGATATCTTTAGTTCTTGTTCCTCCTTGAAGGGCTTCTGGTAAATAACCACATAGTTTACCATATTTAATGTTTTTAAATTCTGGAAGAAGATCAGATATATACATTTTTCTCCTGGGTGTCAACATGAGCAGCAGTGTTCTCTAAACTTTAGAGTCTAAAGGATGAAATGTAGCAGCAGTCATGGTTTAAAGGTCAGATTGTGACCTCAACCTAGCTCATTCCTTTACTCTCTCAGTAGTCTTGAGCATTAACAGTAAACCTCAGTGCTTTATCTATAAAAATTGTTGTGAAAAATATGTTTAGTTAAGATTATTGTAAGGTTTCAACGGGATAATACATATGTCTTAAACTAACACAGTACCTTGTACATAGAAAAGTCTCACTATAAGTAACCAAATACCAGTCTCAATTCCTCAGACTTCCTAAACTACCAGAGATTAGGTTCTACAATTCCTTAATCTGTGCTACTATACTCTGCTTGTACTGAAGCTGGGGAAAGGCTGCACATGTTTCTTTTTTGCATTTGCATGGAAAGGTAGTCTCTGCAGAAGATCTGATGACACGGGAAGTGCTATGAGAGTCAGTCTGGTAGAGGAGATGCCTGCACGTTCATTAGTCTCATCTAGGACTACTTGTGTAAGATCAACAGAACAGCCATGTAACTGACATAATACCTATTACTGTCATCATCCTTACTGCTTTTGACTGCATTGATAATAGTTGATGTTCTTGTATTATTTCATTGGATTCTTGTGATGCCTTACTAGAGATGCTTTTATCACTGTGTTAACAGAAAGCCAAGTCCTAGAGTGTTATATAACTTGCTCGATGCCATGTGCCAGTGAGTGAAAGAGCCAAGACTAGTAGGAAGGCCGCTGAGAGCTGGACAGGCCCTCCCACCAGGGAGGATGGACTAAAAGTCTCTGTAAGGGTAGGGTTTGGAGTCTTGGCAACCTGGTGGGCCCTGTGGTTTCTTTGTACCCTGACTTGCTCTAGGTTTGACTGGAATCCCAGCTTGTCTGATTCCAAAGCTGATTTCCCCCAAACCAGAGGTCTACCACTTGAGTAGTGAACGAACAAGCTTTAAAGACAACCAAAAAGGAATGCTCTTCAAAGAAAAACCAAAAAAAAGAAAAGAAAAAAGTAACAAATTCTCAGGGACCCCAGAGACTCCAGCCACGAATCCCAGTTTCAGAAGTAGTATCTTCAAAAACAAAAGTCTTAATATGTGAGAAAGTGTTTTAATTATGGCTCATCGCTATAAAATGGAAAGTAAACTGTGTGTTTTTATGCTACCAAGGAAGTAAACATAATCTTTTACGAAAAGTTAAAAAATTCTCATAAAATTTGTGGTCTCTCAAGATCAGAGCAATATGGTTGTATAACTTGAATGGAATGGAAGGTAATTCTTTCCATTCAACGTACATTCCTAGGGACAGGGCAAGGCTCATCAGTTTTTGGATATGTCACTGTTTTCAAGTTGTGTATAAATCTTCTGAATTCTATCTATGTGTTTCAAGCAAAGTAAAGTTACTACCTTTGTCTGCATTGCTGTCAATTTTTAGCCACTATGTAAGGAAACATGTATCAACAAGATTTATTAGATTGAGTAAGTATAATAACATTCCATGTGCAAAATGACAGAAGAAGCCACTGTTTAAGAATCACATTTTCTCATCTCCTTGATATCTTTATCACTAATATTAGGCCCTTAATTTGCATAGTTATCAGCACTTTTAATTCCTTGTACAAGGCACATTTGCCATGACAAATCTCCTCAGCTTTATCTTTTAATCTCAACACTTATGTCTGATTTCCACTATGGCATCCTGTACGTGCTGATGTGCTGGTTTGTAATCTTTCTCTGGCAAAATTATATCCCCATTTTATCTTTTCAGCTATCTTGTGAACTCATCAAGGAAGACGCCTTCCACTTTACGGCTTCTCAATTATATACCTAAGGGTTTTCCTTAAAGTTTTGTTCAATTAAAAAAAACCTAAATGATAAAATAGTAAAAATACTATTGAAAGTATTATGGAACAAATGATAGAAAGCTCCTAGCCTACTCTGAATCATTTCCAAAGCAGTTGTGAAGTTAATGTAATGAAATTATGATCTCTTTTTGAGGAAATATAAAATAATTTTTTTATTACAAAATAGGCAAGCCATTTAATATGGGGGTGGGGGTACATGGAAAAGATCAATAAGAGAAAATATTGATAAAAACCAAGTACAAGTGTATCCTCAAAAATTTTGACATTTTGATTCATGTTCTTCTGGTATCATTTATGTGTGTTTGTGTCTAGCCCTATGTATTGCCTAGAAAACTTTATTAAAGCAAGAGTTGAGGAATCAGGTGGGGTATTTGAATGCTTTAATAGTAAGACAAGTAACGAGCTTGAAATTGTTTATCTCTCACTATTACAGAGCTGCTGTGCAAATATGTAGTTGCTAAAAATATGGGATCAGGACACAATATCTTCAAATTAGTTATTCATAACGGCACTGCATTAACCATTCCAGCGTGACACAGAATTGACTAAAATCTGGAATACGGCATCAATAGGTAGTATATACTTCATTTCAAACTATACTTTGATGACTGAACAGTAATTATCTAGGAAGGCAAACTTGGGAGGGTCCATTAGATCCCTTCTAATTCCAGGCTCTGATTTCTTAGTGATTGCCTTTATAATCTTATGCATTTCAAACTTTTTCCAGAGTAAATCGATGAAAATAATTTTCACTCTTAAACTAGAGGTATGAGATTATTGAGATAGCACTAAAATCCTTTGAGCATCTTGTAAAAGAAAAGTGCAGTATAAAATGTATTACTAAATGGTAAACATTGACTTTGACAGAGATTATTTACATTTACTGGAAAAATATTTCAGATGTTATGAGGCATTCTAAAACTTAGAGCAGTATTTGATAAGTAATGCTTAAAGTCTTATTCTTAAGAAAATTTTGCAAAAAGAGGCTGCATAGACAGTGGAATGAAAAGTCCAAACATAGGACAGGACCTCTTCCGAAGACTGACTTTTTAAAGGAGCCATTTTGTACTATATTCCCAAGGTCTCCAGGCTGGCCTGGTACATTGCTGGCACTCAATAAATATTTGCTGATTATTGAATGAACCCATATCTGAAACAACCCTTGACATGCATCCTGATGGCTTCTTTTTGTTGGTCCCTTAGTACTCTAGGGATTGCTGACTTACCACAGATTTATAAAAACTATTCTGTATTTTGAAGAGAAATTATTGGGATGCAGACGAGAATGGGGGAAAAGCACAGTACATGGAGTCAGATGATATGAGTTCAAATTGTGATTCTGTTGACTAATTAGCTATGTGACCTTGGCCTGATTTCTCAACCATCTCTAAGCCACAATGATCTCATTCGCAAAATGTGGATGAAAATACTTCTTTCCCAGTATGACCTTATGCTCAAATAATATGACAGATAGTAAAACACTGTGAATTGAAAAGTAGTGAACAAATATAATTGGGCAGACTTTGTACCAGAAGTCTGACATCTATTTCTGATTTCATTGTAAACTTCCTATGTGTATCCCTGCATTTGCTTATTGTCAAATTTCCTTATCTTTAAATTAAAAATAAAAAATATTTTACACATTGGGAAAATGTGCTCCCTCTCCAGAACATCCTGAATGGTTACTTTGAATTTGCCTACTGTATCAAATATATGCCTGCAAATTTTCTTTTCCAATATTTTCCTTCCCACACCCTTTATTACGTATCGTGCTATTTATGTTATTAATAAGGGTTTCAAGGTGAAGAAGTCTGGCCACAGAAACAGTCCCCCGCCCACCCCCAACTTCAATCTCTTTCATCTTGCTTCCTTTCCACCTGCATCTTACAGACTTCAAGAGCATTGATTGTAATATTTACAGATAAGAGTTAAGGAAATGATTCATAAAACCATAAAAGGAGATGAGAGAGACAATGAGAAGATCAGGTGCATGTAAAGAAGTTTAAGTGTTGAGACTCTGTCCCTGCAAGTCTATGGTGCCTTGTGTCAGTGGTAAGTACATCCATCCTAATAGGCAAAGAAGGAAGGCTTAATTCCTGGAAGTCTCTAGAAAATCCTGTACATGGCTAAGGTGTTTCTTAGGAAGGAGTTCTGAGGGCAGGACCGAACGAAGCCTGATAACTCCAGACCATCCAAAAGAAAAATCTGTGAACAACTCAAAGTAATGAGCATGAAATGTGTGGTCAAGCATAAGATCAAGGAGGCTGACTCAATGCTCGTAGAAGAGAGCAGAAAAGAACATAAAACTCACAGGGGCATCGCCCAACTTCTCGACATGGGGATGCCAGGAGACAGGAAGAACTGCACAACTGCATCTGTTCCATGTTTATAACTAAACTGCCAAGTCTGCATAAAAACAAATCTGTTGCTTTGCAATTATGCTGAAGCTGGGGTTTTTAGTACCCATAAGAGTTATGTAAAATGGGGGAAAACTGTCTCATTGGCAGGGGAATATACCTGTTTTCGATCCCTTCCCTCTAAACTCCCATAGCCAATGTTATCGTTTGCTCAATAAAGGAGACCTTTATTAGAGTACAGAGTTGAACACAAAACATCTGTTCTGGCATAAATTCTCCTAGGTTCATAGATAACTATGCTTCACGTAGAAAATATAATGAATAGTCAGTTTAATAATCTGCCCCTCCTGTTGTTGTTGTTTCTGCTTGCTTTTTTAAAATGTATTTATTTATATACCATAATCATTATACATAACAAGATCTGGCTTGGGGAAACAGATTTTTATTAACTCTGTGACATTTTCATTAAGAAAAATAGACAAGGCTAGAAAATGTCTTTTGTTGAAAATAACCAGATTTTTTTTACCCTACCAAATTCTTCAGCACACTTGGCTTGATATACTACAAATAATAAATGGCAAATGAGTGCAAGAGAGTTGAGAGCCCTAAATAGGCTCCTTGAACTTTTTGTTTTGTATTTTGAGCACCCAGTTAATTACCAGGTATAGTCAACGCTTAGTCAATACTTGTTGAATAACTAACATGTATAACCTGTGGTGTGTGTGTATATTTAGTGAAACATGAATAGAGTAATAAAATCATTTGCATTACACATGGTGTATGAATACACACACATATATATACACACACATACATAGACCTATATATGTCTGTCTCTATATATTTGCATTCAAACTGGGAAGAAAATGCGTTCTTGAGACATAAAAACTAAAGTTCTTAAGTAGACCAGCTTAAAAGATCTTGAGAGAGGTTTTTAGAGCCCTTGTGTTGATAGTGTGGTAAAAATTCTGAGCATAGGACATGATCTCTGAAGAATGGCTTTTTGCACTAGTATATTTGCCAAGATTACTTTATGCTTGGAATTTATTCCTCCCAGTGTTCCAACTGCAAAAAGAGTGGAGCTAAAGTAACACCACCGGTTACTTCTTTTTCATGCAAAGCCCCAGTAGATAGGGTCATTTATGTAGAAGTGGCTGAGGCCCCAGATGTAACTTTCCTCCTTTCCAAGCTGGTGGAAAATGCTGTTGTTTTGTGGTCATCTTCTTAAAAGGATTAAGGAAGGAATCATTTCCTCCAAGCAGTTCATTGTACGAATAAACCAAGGTCCACAGAGGTTAAGTGACTTGCCTGAGTTCATGGTAAGTAAATAAGTGTCTCCCTCTAAGTACATCCGGAATAACAAGTATTCTCGGACCCTTCCTAGTCCCATTGTCCTATTCTTAGGCTAACATTTGCAAACAGCACAGAAAACAATTGCAGATTGAGGACTGACGGGGGAGGGTAGCAAGTGGTCATTAGCAAATCCCTGGGCCTGGGGATCACCTGCTCTTTTGGATCAACCATGAGACAAGCTATTCATAAGGACATCAAGGACGAGTGGGCCATTGTTTTCAGAACCAGCTGTGGAGAATCAGCTCAACAGTGGCCTAGGAACTGCTCGGCTGCTGCACCAAGGGGCGGGGCGGTAGTGGTGGAAGAGGAGTGAGCCAGGAAGAAGGGCTGCAGGGACCCCGCCGCGCCACCTTTCGGCAAACCAGGAAGTATTTTTGCAGTAAGTGCAGCGGACCGAGCCACCTTTTGAACTGAAAGTGTAAACGGCGCACAGCAGGCTCCAGATGCGTGCAGTAACTGCAGACCCCCTCGGCGGGCTTGTGCCTGGGAGGCTGCGGACTGGCATCTCAATGGTCAGAGCCGGGAGCAGGGAGTGGACGGGCGTCAGAAAGTACACAGAGCAGGGCAGGCTCTGCTGTCTTAGCAAACCGTGACCGAGCAAAGTCTCGGGTAAACAAGCTTCCCGGCTGCTGCCTCCAGATGCGCACCCGCTGCGCGCTCCCCTCCCCGTGTTTCCCACGCACCCATGGCTCAGCTCTGCCGCCCCGGCCGCCCTCTCTGCCCCCGACCGCATCTTCCGATCTCCCCCGGTGCTTCTGCGCGGGCTCCCACTCCCGCAGCTGGAGAACCACACTCACCATCTCTTGCCTGAGGAGGTGAAGCTTGGTTTCCAGCCTCTCCAGGGCGCTACTGGAATGGCTAGGTGGTGGGGAGCCAGAGGTTGGGGAGGACGAAGAGGAGGATGACAGGGAGAGAGGGAAACTGCAGCTGCTGCTGCTGCTACTGCAGACTCCGCCACCGCCGCCGCCGCTGCTCCCCCCGGCGGGGTCTCTGTCCCTTTCCTGGGGCACCGGCTCCTCCCCACGGAGCGAGCGCACTAGGCTCTCGGGCACTTTGCGCCCTAGCTTCAGCTCGATGTCTCGGAGGTCGGGCAGCGGGCCGTCGTCCATGACTTTTGAAGAACGATGAAAATGGTTATAAAACGCTACGGATGAGAGGCAGCAGGGGACTCCAAGTCTGCCTGAAGATCAGCACACCCCTACCGAGCCCAGGTCTCTATCCTCGGCGGATCAAGCTCACGGTCCGCTCCATAACCGCCCGCGCGGTATCAGCCCCGAAATCCGCGCAGGATGGGCGGGTCGCCGCCGCGGTTCCCGGGGCGCAGTGACTCCCTCGACACTTATTAAGATTATAGAGCCCTCTTCATCCTCTTCCTTTTTGGCTACCTCACTGCAAAGTTGAGTTAATTGATATTGCAGAGAGGGGGAAATTCCAAGTACTAGAGACCGAAAGACAAGAGGGAAATGAAGTCTGTCTTAGCTCTACGGGGGAAAAAATTCACATTGTTAAACTGTCCGTTCACATCCCAGCGCCATTCACCAACTGCGCATCTGGTACCATGCGACACAAAATAATGATGTGGCCACACTCCAGGGTAGTTTCATTTTCCAGCCATATGTCTCCAAGCTTTCGGAATATCCTGGATTGTCAGAAATTATTTCTAGTCAGTGATAGAGGAGGTCGGTCGTGTGCATAGACGCATAAAAAAGCGAGTTCGCTTAGCAGTTTAACGGCTTCCTCGATGCAGCACAAATTCCCTTCTTCCGATTTAAGCTGTTAGATCCAAGTCATTGTGTTCCCCCAAGCCTCGGAAACTTTAAGCTCGGCTGGCAGGTGGACCAAACCAGGGCCAACCCCTGTACCGTAAAACACAGGCAAGAAGAGCAACAGAAAATTTCCTACCCCTGCTGCCAGTAGTAGTTTCAACATCCTGTTTTAGTTGGGAGTACCTAATACGGGGATTAGATTTTCAGTTTTCCCAGCGACATTGCCGGATAGCTACAACTTTTAGGACTGGTAACAAAAGAGGCAGAAGAATGACTTTAAATGTAGTGTCATTCCCTACCCCCCATCTTCCTAAATGACAAAAATTTAGCTTTAGAAGCCTTTCCTAATAATTTTGTACTAATATACAGCATAACAATTTCACCAAAAGTTCAGTGAGAATGTGCAACCAAAGCTAATTGTCTTACCAAATGTTACATTGTCACCACAAGCAGATGTGAAAAATTAAATAGCCAGAATAATCTATATGACTACTGAGAATAGTGGTGGATTTTAAAAGGAGAAAGTTGCTGAGATACTTATACTCAATATTCTCTCTCCATAATTAAGGTAAAACTAGTGAAAAGTTATCTTTGATAATTTATATTTTTCAACTATTTCAAAGAAACCCAAAGCCTGCCATCTATTGATCTGAGATACTTCTACCAAGGAAGTTATTATGAGCTATATGGATTATAGGTTTGATTCAACATTGAATTCGTGTTAAGAATCTTAAAGTAGAGGGTACTATTTTCAATCTAGTAAGCTCTAATATTTCGGGTTCCATTAAGATATTTCAAAATAGGGACCCCTCTCTTTCTGGGACAAATAAGTATTTGTGTTCTTGGTCCTTCCCAGAGACATCACTCAGGTTTTACACTTATAAGCACATGGGCAAATACATCTCAGAGTACATTTTTAGCTGAGCCTCATCCAGGAAGCCTAAGGATAGATAGGAAACAGGCCTTCTGAGTGAAATATTTCATGTCAGGGAGAAAGTTGCTGAAGTTCTTTTGTCAACATGTCAGAAATTGTATGTTATTTCTTCTCTTAAAAAGAAATGAAGAAAATAGTTGTAAATTAAGTGGCTCATTTTAGAGTTGGAACAACCATTTATGGAATCAAAGGAAAACAAAACTAAATCTCAACTCACTGATAAAACTACATGCTCTGCCCTAAATTTGGAAAACCACAAGCTCATTGGATAAGAATTGCACTCTAACATGTAATTATGGAAAGCCTGAATTTCAGTAAAGAGGTTTTTGCTTTGTTTTTGTTTGTTTGTTTGTTTTGTTTTTTGTCATAAAGTCCTTACAAAGTTCAGCATAGGGCTGGCTGAGAAGAGTAGCGTGCAAACACATTATCTAACTTGAACTTGGTCCATAAAAATAGTTTATTGTCAAATTATCGTCAGTGTAACTGTACAAAAAAGGAACACCTCCTTTGCTGTGAGTCACAGACAGTAAAATTGTATTTGATACCGAAGATAATTCAAAAATAGAAAACTATTTTTTTCATTTTAGATTTCTGCAGAGAAAACATCTCCAAAAGTAAAAACATGATCTGTATGTAAATTAATATTTTGTGCTGGTGCAATATAAAACAAATGTGAGCTTTTTAAGAAAAGCTTAGTTATGATAAGCCTTTTAAAATTTCTCAACTTAATGCTTTATGACATTTTAGTTTAAAATAGAGATGTTTTGAATGCCAAAATGATAATTTTCAAAACATATTAGAATGACAGTAATCTTATTAGGCCTCTAATAGACTGGTTAACCCTGTCATTACTGCTTTATGTTGTCTGATGTGAGAAAATTCCTTGCCCAAAATGTTCAAAAATAAGGATCTTTTTTACTTTTGGGTCTTGAGAATATTTTGTTTGTCTTCAAGATTTTTCTGTGATGAAAAAAAATGTGTGAGAGGTTTAACTAATTGCTGTTAGCCCTATATTATACGTTGATTTGAGGGTTTAGTTGACAAGAACTGCAGTAACAGGCCTGGGGAGGAAGTGAGGTCATCAGCAAAAAAGAGGGCCCATGGGGAGAACAGAGAAAGAAATAGGAGGGGAAAAACTCTGCAGAGCAATTCTTTATATTTATCTGGTCCCTCTCTCTCAGCAGTGCTTCCTTCCTGCTTCTGCTTTTCTTGTCCCTCTCCAGCCACCTTTTGTTTCCTTAATTGATAGCATCTTCCAGCAACAACCTAAACTCAGCTTGTTTCCCCAAGCCTAATATACTGAAAAGTAAAATCATAAAAGTTGTTACTCTATTATTTGTGTTTGTGATATAATTTTCTAGACCCAGACTACCTTATTATACGCGTCCTTTTCTGACTGCCTTATGTATGAGCTGGATTTGCCTTTTTTCCATTTAGAATGCCTAAGGAATCTAAGAATGGGTATTAAACTATGGAGAACTTTAAGAGCCTGGGTTTCTTCCCCAGTTGGATTGTGTTCACAAAGAAGGAAAGAGAGACTCTTATTTATCATTAAAAAAAAAAAAAAATCTGGTAGCTAATGAAGTGGGAGCATTGTTGGACTCAGATGACAGGTTTTAAAAGAATGCCTCAGTCACAAAAACAGAGTGATGTGATGCAAGCTTCACACATTCCACCCTTAGAACACTTCCTGGTATGAGACAGTGTTTAGAGCAAAAGGAGACTCAGCAAGACTTTGTATGGTGTGAGTAATGCCACTCCAGAATCTGCTGCCGGCCTTGAGGTGAAAAGAAAAAAAAAAAGACCTTCTACCTTCTCTCTGGCACTGATTGAAAGTTTGCAGCATTCCCAACTCTCGCTGGCACAGAGTTCAAGGATTAGGGCAGAGTCTCTAGCCTGAGATTCCACTCCCCGCAGTGCAGAGTAATATCAAACAGTTAACAGCCTCAAGTTACCTTTAAGAATTTTAGGAAGTAACTATGTAATGGGTATCAGGTTCTTTAAATCTTTGTTTTAAATGTGTAGAGGTGCTGTGCCTATTAAATATTTTTGTTCAGCTGATGACGTGTTTAACAAGGAAGGTGTCATAGCAAAACTAAAGACTGTTGATCCTATCCATACGTAGTGGAATTACATATCTGCTAAAGCTATGAAGATTTTACCCTGCCTGTCTATAGAGTCATTTAATTCAACTATAATTTTGTAGCTTGGTTGGGTCTGTTTTACTAAGAAAAATCATCTGGTTTATTACCAACTTGAACAACTTATACATGTGTATGCCATATATATCCCTATATCTATCTATCTATCTATCTATCTATCTATCTATCTATCTATCTGAAATATCTTTCCCTAAGGAGCACAGATCCTTTAAATAGTTCTCTGATTGGAGTCTAATTAATATTTATAATCAGAGCTAAACACTTTCCTGAGAGATTTTCTAGACAATACTAAAAATAGGTCACCAGCATCTAAGTCTGCCTTATCCCCTCTTCATAATCCCTGTCAAATCTCTCTGTCTTCATTGTTTGTAATAGAGTCCTTTATTTCCTTTTACTTGCTGTCCTGAGCTCTGAATTTCTACTGAGAGGTGCATAGCAGGGCCCAGAAAAGAGATATCTTTAATAAAGCTAACCACGAGCTTTTCCTCTATAGTCATCCTAGTTTGGCTTATTGACTGGACTTAAAGGTTATTTTGGTGGAGTGCTGGTCAATGTTTACAATTAACTCTTGGAAAGTATAAAAATAACTGGCTTGTGGCTTTTGACAGTTTTCATGGTGTAAGTATTCCCACCATGGCTAATTTCAAGCTACCAATGTAAGTTGGGAAAAAATGAGCTGTAGCACATTTTTCCCCAACTGTTTCCACCAAACAGATAAATTTGACGTAAATAGCCTCAAGAGCACAGATTATAGTAAAAAGTAGTCAAACAATTAGGAAGTGATGAGTTTTGATATTTATTACATTTGTCTTAGTATAATTTACCTAATTTAAAACTTACACAATGTAATTTTTAAAATAATGGCTGTGTTTAGCAGTTGGCTTACAAAATTCCTAAAAATTTAACAATTGGCTGCTGTAAACTGGTATGGGCTGGCTCCAGTGTACCTCTGTTTCATAAAATCTTGGGGGGTGATCATTCATTCTAGTTAAGAAAAGAGATAAAAACTCAAAGCCAGAGAAAGCAGTTCAGCTTTAAGTCTAAGGGTTGGGTAAAGTGATAATTGGGGAAGTGAGTCCCAAAGTCAAAGTAGGAAGATGAGGGGTCTCATAAAACTGTTTGTGTTAGTTTCCTGGGGCTGCCATAACAAAGTAACACAAATGGAGTGGCTTATAACAAAATAAATGTATTGTCTTACAGTTCTGGAGATGAGAAGTCCAAAATCAAGATGCTGACAGGGCCATACTCCCTCTGGAGACTTTAGGGAATGATCCTTCCTCACCTCTTCCAGCTCCTGGTAGCCCCAGGCATTCCTTGGTTTGTGGTAGCATAGCTCCAGTCTCTGCCTCCATCATCACATGGCTGTCTTCCTTCTGTGTCTGTGTCTAAATTTCTTTCTTCTTAGAAGGATGTCAGTCATTTTGGGTTAGGGACCCATCCTATTCTGGTATATCTTAACTTAGCAAATTAAAACTGCAACAACTGCATCCCCAAATAAAGTCACAGTCTGAGGTATGATAGGGTTAGGATTTCAACATATCTTTTGGGGGGACACAATTCAACCCATAACACTGTGGAATGAAGTAGGTCTTGCAGGTCCACTTCAGACATGAGGCTGTGAATAATACGAAAGAACTGGAATCTTCTTTTTATTTGGTACTTTTTTATATTTGGCAGTGATGTATGGAGGTCACCTTGAAGGCTTAAAGCCACAGAAAAGAAATAGTTAACAGTCTCTTTTCTAATCAGTAAAAATGTATTTATTCCTTTATTAATAATCACCTCTGAGTTAGTTAATAACAGCTATTAGCTTTATTTTTTAAAGTATGCTTTCATAGACTAGAAAACTTTGATCACAGAAACATCCCTATCTTGAAATCCAGCTACATAATCTTGGACATAATTCATAAATCCACTTTTGATATCTTTCACCAAATACCTTGACAATTTCTAAAATTGAATTTGAGGTGGGCTCTAACAGTATATAGTATAAACATTAAAAATAAAAATAAAAGGCCTAAAGAAATATCCTGTTTCTATGTCCTAGCTTAGAGGCAAACTTATGAATTGATTTGAAAATTATTTGACAGATTTTATTTGAAGTATTGATTTTATGGAACACAGAAGCTAAGCATATTGAACTAGAACCCCAATCAGGGTAGAAAAAAGCAATGGTGAATGCTCACAGAGAGGATGGTGTCCAAGAAGTTTACAGAGAACTATGATTTTCCACAAGAGCTTTGACCTGTAGATTTGGCACACGCCATAGAATTCCCACCTGAATGTCATGGCTTCAGGATCAATGCCCACTTCTGGTAATGTCCTATGAATATCTCAATTCCTGTCCGTATTTTAGGCTTCTAGTTTCTCCTTATTCTTAGCATCATAGGTACAGAAGGAAAGGCAGAAATGCCTTTCAAAAGTCTTGGGAGGAAGAGAAATAAAAGTTTTATGCATTTTTTAATTTTGAAAAGATCATAAGGATTATATGTAAAGACACACATAAATTAGTTAGTATTATTTGGGAGTGAAATCTCAAGAACTCCCCGTAGCAGAATTGCAGATCTTAGTCTTAGGACTTAAGAGCATTACTCAACAGTTGAAATTTAGCCTTCTTAAGCTATTAAGTAAGCTTGCTGCATGGAGAGTCAGAGAGAGAATGTGCTTTTCTTTCAGAAGTATGTATGATTCAATGAGAATACTTTTGTGACCATAATGAGACATACTGAGTATATGCACCTTATATAAAAGATAAATACTGTAATTATGTCCTCAGAATATTCAGGCAGATAGTTACTGGTTATAATGCCCATCTGATGAATCAACAAGAACATTTTTTGAAGTAGAAAAGCACTTTTAAATCAGAGTAGCACGAATCACAGTGATAAAATAAAGTGGAGGAAACTCTGAAAAAGCACTGGCTAAAGGGGTAGGTGTTATATATTAAACATTATTTTATGACAGATTCTTTACATATTTTGTATCATTTAATCCTCATAACAACCCAGAGAAGCAAATTTTATTAACCCTGCTCTCATAAGATTAATTTGAAGCTCCAAGAGGTGAAACTACTCACCTAATGTTTCATTAGCATAAGTGGAAGAGCTGGGATTTGCCCTAAGTTATAGTTTACTCCTAAACTCCTATTGTTTCCATTTCTTTAAAAGATGGGCATTAGCCCTCTTTCACAACTGTGAAGGGGTTCCACTGCTACACATATATTTTTAAGAAGTCAACACTGAGTTGCTTCCTATGTTATTGGGGAAACTCAAATTCCAAATGAGGTAGAGTTAAAAAGTGAAATAGATTAGAAAAAAATAAGTGCATTCATGGGAGATTCATTTACAGTGCATCATTAAGGGACATTAGGAGGTTCCTGTTCTCCACCTTTGGTTTCGTGTGAATTATCACTCCCTCCTCCAGCAAGGGGCCAGTATTTGAGACCGAATCTGGTACTCGGTGGAGCCCAGATCTGAATAGATGTGGGAATTAATCCTTTCATTCAAAGGGAGATAGCTCTACAAGAAATAATGGAAATGGATGAGCAGAGCAATCATGAAAGGGTGCTGTAGGAAAGCTTGTGCAATAATCAGCACTGGGCAGAAGGTTTTATGACCTTTTGACAAGAGCGACTGCTCTTTTCCAGTCTGATGTGGCAAATGCCAAGGGCAAGGCAAATTCACAGGGGAAAGAAAAAGCCCAAGGCACACTGCCATTCCAGAAGATAAAAGGCAGATGAGACGGCCATTGCTCCATCTCTTCTTTTTGTGCTCTTGCTATACCCAACCCACGTGTTGTAGCTGGTTTTGCAGTAGCTGACCCTCCGTTCCATAACCTTTGACGTATTACCTTAGGCTATACTTTGGTAGTTCAAACACGTCAAGGTTTGATTTAAGAACATTGCTCAATTCTATCGATAGGTAAATTTCAGTATGCTGTACCAGAAACACTTCATATTTGAATTGAGTTTGCGTCAATGCTGATCCTTAGGGGTCAGTGGAAAAATGTGATCATAAATATCTGAGGTGCCATAGGACAAGATATGGTCTCAGAAAGAAAGAGAGGGAGGGAGAGGAGGAGGAAAAAAGGATGGGTGTCGGAGGTGGGGGGAGAGATAGAGGGAGCCAGAGAGCGCTTCTGACAAGCGCAAACCTAACAGTTCCCTGCAGTGAAGGTCACTCTGCTGCAACGGCAGCCGGTTTCATCAGACAGCCGTGTACAAATTGGGAGCAGAAACACCTCTCATTCTCATTCTCATCTTCTGAAATTTGGTTTTGTGCTGGAGATGATTTAGGGGGATAACGGGATTCTGAAAAGACAAGTTTTGATTTCTCGTAAGCAAGTTGTTACAACTGCTTTACAAGAAAAACAGAAGGCAAAGTATTTGTTTGTTTGTTTACTTACCATCTCAGATTTCAAAACACTCGAGTTGTGACTATATCTGGGATGAATTAAATATACTGTTGATGTACATGTAAATTGATAACATTTTGAGTGAGCCGGTGTTCAAGGTTTTAAATCAGGCAAACCATTGGACTCAGCAATTCATTTTCTAGGAATTTATTTCTAAAAAGTAATCAGCAATATGTGGAGAGATTTATTTATAAATATGTTCAATACAAAATCCCAAAGAAAAACAACCAAGCAAGCAAAAGCTGCCACGCATATATGTATATACACATACATACATTCACATATTAGATGTATATAAAAGTCATATAAAATGTGTATGCAAATTTATCGAATTTATCAAAAGTATCGCTGTGTGGTAAGATGATGGGAGTTTTCATTTAATCTCTGTGCTTTTCTATTTTTATTAACTATAATTATTATAAAAAAACCCTCAGAACATTGTTTTTAAAATTTCTTTTTAGTGCCTTCTATTTTATTCTTAAATATTTATGCATACATTTTAAAACAAGTAGGGTTTTTTTAACCCTAAAGAAAGAAATTAAGTGGAATATTTTTGAAGGGGAATCCGGGGGAATTTTCTAATTAGCCTTTGTTAATACTGAATATTAAAACCCTAACTCTATACAATGCCAATAATATGATCACTCTCTGGCTACCTCATGGCAAACTTGTGTTACACCTTTCCCTAGTGAAGGAGGCTGCCTACTCTGGAATAGCATATGATTTTGGAATAACACTTTTAAGTAGGGAGCAAAGAATAACTCTAGAAATTCAGTAGGATTATTACCTGATACAACATGGAATATCATAGTGAAAAGCAGACTATATGTGACATAAAATAATGGGTGCTCTATATTTTTAATAAATGATCTAGCAAAATTATCATCCCACAGCACTCCCACTGAACTTTTTTTTTTTAACATTATCATTCAAATATGTTAACTAGAAAGGAGTTCAATCTATGAATGTTCAGTAACCCTTTCCTGGTTTTTTTGTGCCATGTAGGGTAGCAAATAACTAGGTAGGGGGGTTTGAGAGATGGGATAACATTATGGGAAGGGGCCAAAGCCATAACTAGAGTGTAAGGACTTGGTTGGGTGTCCTGTGTCCGGAGAGATAGATGAGTCTCTGGGCACGTGTATCTGGATGTGTGGGAGGGAAGGAGGGTTGAGAGGTGATTGGTCATCAAATAGAAGCTAGGTGCTACACAGTTTTCCCATAGCCACCCCTGAATGTACATGTCTTACACATTCAAAGTCTCTTGGTCACTAAATCTGTAAATCTCATTCTATATGAAGGATTTCTCATCTCATAAGAAAATTGCATAACGTCCTAACTCAATGAACTTACATCACTTATTAATCTTCATTTCCTAAGCATAATGTGAGCGTCGTAAATTGAATTATTTTTGGTTCTTGTGTGAGAACTGGAGTAATCCATAATAGATAGTCATACCACAGGGTTTATTCATTTCTTCAACAGGCCATCAACTCCAGACAGACTCCTTAGGCATTTGGGTCAGAGATTCATTGAAAGAATGGTTTAGTTGATATATAACCTGGCATTACATCATTCTGAGTTGTGTATGAATAGGGATTATAAAAAAAATTTGCTAGTTTGCTGGAATGTACACTCTGTTTTATAGAACTTAAGTTTCCTCATCTAATATAATATCTTTGCTTTGTATTATGGTACCCTTCCTAATTATATAAGTGCACTTTGTTTAAAATAGTGTATAAAGGCCAAACCATATTTGACTCAGAAGGCTTGCAATGGATGTTATTTAAACAAGCATTTTTATGTAGCTATAGAAATATGTAAAAAAGGAGAACAGAAAATAATTAGATGAAATTATTTTTCTCTCTGTCTTTTAATCAATTCCCACATCTATTTCAATGACCAAGGAACAAGATGTGGAAATTTCAAACTGTAAGTGTTAACTTTAAGAGTCCTTCCCCTGTCCCCTTTTGCCATTGCTCTTTTCAGCTCTTCCCTGTCAATTTCTCTCCCCATTGTCCCTCATTTTTATCCCATTTCTCCTTTACCTATCCTGGCTACTATCTCCCCTCTCTCTCTTTTGCTCTCCTTTCTTCCATTTTCTCTCTGTCTCTTTTTATCCTTATATTTAAAGACTAGAAATAATTAGTGGTGTCCTCATGCTGATTCAGGTTGATGTAACACTGTTTCCTTTTAATAATGTTAGCATTTATGGAGTACTTACTTGTATTTCATCTAGTCTTCACAACTCTGGGAGGTGGGTGCTCTTACTGTGCCCATGTTAAAATGTGTGGCTTAGCTAACTTCAGCAATTTTCCTGTGGCCACACAGCTAGGAGCTGTGTTTTATCTCAAGATAAACACTCTTCTGTCTGATTCCAGAGTCCATGCCCTTAGCTTAATCATTATTGAATGCTTTCTCCCCTTTTCATCAAAATCCCCTGTGATCAGGTCCCTTCCTTCTATTTGGTTCTAGCTTTCTGTAGATCTGCTGTAACTCAGAGAGCCATATATCCCTGTCACCCAGCACCACTTTCTCCCTCTTCCACCCATCCAATGTCCCTGTGCTTGTGTTTGCTGAAGCTTGTGGAACAAATCAGTTAAATGGGTTGGGGATATCTTGTTCTTACTTTATAGTTAGGAAAATAGAGGCACTTGGTTGACAGGAGAAAGCTTGGCCGGTCCTAGGATTTGTTTTCTTAGAAAATAAATCCTATGCTCTCTGCAGTTTTATCTTCCATCCCTTTGAAAGTAGATATGGGAGAGTAACATTCCTCCGTAAGATCCTAGAAAGAGCAAATAAACCACCTCTATATGGATCAGGCAACAACTTGTACCTCTGCCTCGGATCTCTGATTTATAACTTACATAAGATTTGACAATAACCAAGAAATCTAACCATCACCGTCTTCTTTTATCCTCACAGTGTGGTAGTTATAGCAGGAATGTATGTGCCCTTTTAATATTTTAGGAAACGTAAATACCCAGAGATGTTAAGTGACTTAATGAAAATATTAATTCAATATCATAAGTAACTTCTTTACGCTCTTCACAGAGCCAGAGGCTTTGCAAATTTATCTCTAATATAATGTTCTTTCTACTACCTCATGCTACATAGAATCATCATGTCTAAAATTAAATTTGTCATTTTCCTTAAACCAACTATTTCTGTACTTCCTATTTTAATTTATGGCACCACAATTTGTGAGCTCAACCTCTTTCATCGTTTAGCAGTTTGGCAATATTTACTATGTCTTTATCTCTTTTACTCTTATATTCAGTTAATCATCAAATCCTACTGATATTTTTCAATAAAATGATTTTCTATTTTGGTGACTCTGCTATAGTTCAGGTTCATCACCCCATGATTACATTACCACAATTGGATCTAAGCGGATTTTCTTCCTTTAAAGTTTCCTCTCTTGTCTAGTTCGTATGCTGCTGTTTCTAAGTAGTTTTCCTAAAAATGCTTTTCATCATCTTAAGAACCTGTAATGGCTCCATTGCCTCTGGCCCCGGTTCTAAATTATTCATTCTGACTTTCACAGTATGACCTCCATGCATGAACAACATCTTACCTATTCAACACAATGTCCCATGGCCTTATGAAGAAAATTGCTTGTTCCAGCTGGAATGTCTTCCACATAGTTTCACACATGTGTACACGCTCACACACTGCCAATTTCAACCACTCTGCCTTTGCCAATAATGTCCTTCTTGTCTAGGATTTCCTACTTTTTTGCATATTTAAGTCCATTCTTCAGTAAACAGACTCTTTCTTCTCTCCTTCCAACTCTTCTTCCCTTCCTACTTAACTTCTTTTGTCAGACACTTCCATTTCTGTTGATATTATGTCAGGCATCACGCTAGGACAAAAACAAAGGATACATGTGAAAAAGACAATCCTCGTGCTTAAGGAACTCAAGGTCAAGTGAATCCAGTGTGTCTGAAATGTAACCACATTCATATAAGTGTTGTTCCTGTGGTGGCTCCATTCTGTGAATTCATACTTCACTAGTAATTGTCATCGTTTTCATGATAATCAGAAAAAAAATCAGCAATACGTCCATTGTGCAAAACAAAGCATCTGGCTTTGAAGATATAATAAAGAAGCATATGTGGCTTTTGATCAAGAGATTTATGATCTAGTAGAGAAAGCAGGTTGTATATTAACAAATTTTAAAATTCATAGATACATATAATAATTGACAAAAGATGATTAAAATGTGGCTCAAATAAAAAGTGATCAAGGAAGGAAGCTATGAGCCAGAAAATTCAGAGAAGACTTTACAGAGTAAATGGGGCTTTAGTTGGTTTGGGCGGAAAAAAATGTGACTAACAATAATTGCTAGATGGGGGCAGCGTACTTTATATCATTTGATTCTGCATTGTCTTCTAGCATATTCTAATTCTTTTATGTCTGTGAATTCTGTCTCACCAACTTCCTGGTGAGCTCCTCCAGGAGGACATGTGTTTTCGTATGTTTATTTTTATCTCCCAGAGCATCTAGACCTGATCTGGGCAATAAAGGATTGTCAGTTGATTGTAAATAAGCATTAAACTATACAGGCAATAATATTGTGAATTTAAGTTTATCACCATCAAGTTACTTATTCTTTCTACAACTCACCCAAGTTGTATAATTTTGATTTTATAGTTGGTAAAACCCATACGTAAGGGGATTAAATAATTTATCCAATATCTTTCAGTAAAGTTAGAAAGATCTTCAATGTGATCTGGGATTAAAACACTCACATCTTCCCGTTTTCTGTTAAGATTCTTTGGAGGTATCTGTGAGAGAAGATAATTATTTGCTTTTTAGATGCATCTATCAACTTTCAAAAGTGTTCACTGAATTTCTTTTCCTCTTCTTCTTTTTTTTTTTTTTTTAACCTTCTCATATATACACACAGACCTAGTGGAGACTAACAACAATAGCACTATTCTTAGTTGTACTGTTTGCCCTCATTAAGTATTTCTTAGACAAAGATGTTCTCAAAACATTAATCCCTGAACCATGCTCATGAATGCAATAAAAGACGTAGGAAAGTCCAAATTGGGAAGAATTGAATAGGATTTCAGAGTAACTGTTTTAATCCAGGATTTCCTATTTTCAAAATGTGGGTTTGGTACACATTGCTTTACTTCTCTGAATTCAGCTTTCATCATTCATAAAATAAAGCCGATAATACTTACATCACAGGATTGTTCGGAGAGTTAAATTAATTTTACCTAACAATCTTGTTTAAGAAAGGTGACTTCTCATTTCATATCAGAAATTTTTCTCCATGGCAGAAAAGATGATAGCACTTAAAACTCACATGGACTGAAATTAAGAATTCTGCGGTAATTTAAAAAAGTTTGACCAGCGCAGTCTCACTACTGCAGTTTCTCCATAGCCTACAGGACAATGAGAAGACCTTCTGGGTTCTCTTTGAGTGAGTCTTGTGAAGTGGCTCAGCCTTGAGCATGACTCACTTGTTGTGGCTGTATTTCTGTATGCTTAGAAGCACACAGAATGAGTGAAACTTTTAAAAAAATGGCCAAGGCACACATTTTAAGGCCCATGGAGCTGCTAACATGATATAAGGTACCAGAGCAAACAGTTAAAATTGAAAACAGCTGTCAAGTGTTTCCAGAAACCATGGCATATACTCTGTTGTCATAGTAATCCAGCCATTGTTTGTGTTTTGTTTAATTTTCCTCACATAAAACACCATCTACTGTGCTATGGGTTTCCATCTCTGTGTGTGTGTGTGTGTGACATAGAGAAATGACAGTGCATTGTGTATTGTATTTCTGCCACTGTGACATTATATCTGAGAGATTTTTGTCCCATTTCACTGCCATGAAGGGAAGTTGAACAAAAGAAGATTCAACATGAAGGTTTTCTACTATTACGTTTTATTCACACATTGTTTTGTTTCAGGTCATATAGAGAGTATTTGAGAGGTCAAATAGAAGATATGAAAAGAAAAAACAATAGCTTGTATTTAGGAAAATGGGTATATGGGTGTGATTTTATTTTTCTTTCCATGTCAGTCATTGCTATAAATACCTGCTCTTCATAATTTCATCTAATACTCATTTTTTTTACTAAAAAAAAAAAAAAAAAATTGCTGAGTGTTGACCTAAATAGAAGTAGGTAGAAAGTTGGTGTCCAGGCATCTTTGCAAAGAAAAAGATTATTAATTCCTGAAGAAATATTAGATATGGAGATGTATGTAAAACTAGTGTCCTATTTGCCTCTACTCAGAAAAGAAGACTGGTGCAGGAAGGTTATCTGCTTCTAGAATTTGGGTCAAAGAATATTGTTCTTTCTATGTAGGGCTGGAAAAGAGTGTCCCAATAGATGTTTATTGAATTGTAATGTGACATAAATCTGAACTAGCTTGCAAAAGGTGTTGAGAAAGTCAAATACACTCGTAGCCTTGATTGCTGTACACATGGGCACACACGTAATTTTTAAAGACTTAGATTTTAATGACATTTCGGCCATGAGGCTGTTCCTTGCATGATTACTACTGCCTTTGGATGAGTTACTAGGTGCCAGGTATTTACATCTTATCTCAATTAGTCTTCAAATAACTATTATAATCCCATTTAACAAATGAGGATAGCACATCCCAGAGAGATAAAGTAACTTACTCAGTGTCACCTAGAATCCACCCAGTTCTGTTTGACTCCAAAACCATCTCAGATATGATACCAACATTCCCCCCAAATTCCTGTTTTGTGGGTAGGTCATTATGGGTTAAGGGTTAGGCTGATTATGCATATTTGCTTACGTATTTTTTTCTGATTATGTGCATGTAGTGCCTTGAGAACTTGGGCCACAATTTACTTTTTATTACTCCACAAAATACAAAGCAAAACAAAAGCATGAAAATTGTGTGTGTATATGTGTGTGTGTGGGGGGGGCAGAGGCAGAGACAGAAATTGTCCCCCAAATTATCCTCTGCTAATCCTTATGATGGAAATGAAGAAAAAGTAAAGAAGTTAAAAAAGAAGTGGTGTTTCTAACCAAAGTGTTTTTGGATAAGTGCAGAGATAAATGCCTAATTCAGTGGAAGGTAGTGGGATTTATGACATTATTGAATCTACCATGTATTCCTCACAGTAACAGGAAAGACAGTTCAGCAAACTGTTTCAATAAAGATCAACATTCACATAATTTATGATAGAAATTGTATGCTACAGTGGTGTTCATGAATTTGGGGATTTATAAAAGCTGCAGAATATATCCCTCCCAAATGATAAGAATCTACTGGAATGTTTCCCACAATGTGCTATGCAATACACTGGCTCATGATGTTAATGGGTGTCATGTGAGGAGAAGAGTTCAGTAGTCTAATCAATTTAGGAAAAGTTTTGCCAAAAAAATTAGATTTCTTTACTGCAGAGCCATTTAGAGCCTTTTATATGGTCAAATACATTTTAAATCTCCAAGAGGGGATATAGTTTATAGCTACATGGGTTCCCTTTCTCTTAGAAACATTTGTTAGACAATTGTTCTACATAAAACGCTTCATGAAATACTTTTCTAAAGTTTCAGTAGAAATATATAACACACATATGTAGTCAGCTATAATAGCTATTTGTGGGTGAACTAGATCTTTTCTCTATACTTGTGAGCCTATTAATATGACTGAAGAATAGGAAGTATTTTACAAATCATTGCAGATTATTATACATTATCACCACGCACAGCTTGTGAAGAGTTTTTATGCATTCAGTTTGAGTAGGAGAATCAAGAGATGCATTTTAAGGGAAGGTAATACATTTCTGTCCCTCATTTCTCCATCTGATTTTATAAGTATTTTGAAATTTAGAATACTGTGGACAACAAATTGTACAAATTATCTTTCTCATGCACTCATACAGACACCTCCCCCCTCCAAGCAAACAAAACAAAATACTCTTCTCATTTTCAATCCTTTATATTAACAGAAGGGTTTTAAAAAAAATTAGGGGCACCTCTGCCTCATACTAACCCCTTGTTCCAAGTGTCAGCCTGCTAGAAAATCCAGAATGAAGGGAGTAACCTGTCTTCACAAGCTTATTTAAAATGCAAATGCTCCCTGAAGGAGTATGACTTGAACAGTTCAGTATGATTTCATTTATCCTAATAATTTCCTCTCTTATACCAGAGAGCAGGCAAGCCTGGGAATTTTGGCCAGTTAAATAGCTTGAGCTAAGTGCTGAGAGGACAAAAAGAGGGCAAGCAGAGACAGAGTGCAGCAGGCAACTCGAGACACATCTCCCACTTAAACACTTTGGTTTAGGACCAGTTCTGGTATTCAGGTGGTGGGTTCTCCAGTGACAGTGTGCACAAAGATCAGCATAGTTCACTGCTCGTGAAAAGGAGAGAGGCTATCCAACTGGATATTGATGTGCTTTTTCTCACATGAACTTGATCTGAGAAAATAAGAGTAAGGCATAGTCAGGCAAAACTCACTATTGCCAGGAGGTAGATAATAGATACATGGTAGTCACTGGGCCAGGAGAGAGTGTGTTCTGGTGGACATTTCCATTGAGAGAGAGAGAGAAAAAAAAGGAAAGTTGACTAAGGAAACATTGAATAAATTCCTAAGAGTCATTTAGGGTGGAATTGAGTAGAAGACCCTGAAGCAGTGATATAAAAGTTTGGGTGTCTTTATCTGACAGCTTCAGTAGAACTCAAGTTGAGTGAAGAACAAGAATGGTTAGTTGATGTTTTGCTAATTTGGTAAGATTAAATTTTTTTAAATGAGCAAATTAGTTGGGAGGAGACAGCCTGAGAAAATGATCCCATAAAATGTATATGAATTCTTGGGCTCACTCCTGAGCCAGGCGTGGATCTGAGGCTAAAAAGCATATTAAATGCTTTGAGAACAGAACTGTGGGGTAGACTACAGCCCAAGTCCTAGACTGGCTGCTGGGTGAGGGACACACAGGAAAGCTGTAAATGGCCTAGCAAAGGCTTTGGGTGGTGAATTGATATTGGAACCACAGTCCACAGAATGTGAGTCAAAATATGTGGAGAGTCTGACCAGCCTACTGAAACAACAACAGCAAAAACAACTACACCAATTCAACATTATCCGTTGGACTTAAGTAAGCTACATAGGTTAAAAATAAAAGGATGAAGAAAGATACAATTCAAGCACCAATCAAAAGACAGCTGGAGAGTATATATTTATATCAGACAAAATAGGCTTCAGAGCAAGGAAAACTGCCAAGAATAAAAAAGGTTATTACATAATGATAAAAGTTCACTAATAAGACCTAATGATTCCAAATATGTACAGTCTTAACAAAACTTCAAATACATGAAGCATGAATGGATAGATCTGAAACAGGAAATAGACAAATCCACAATTATGGCTGTGATGACTTCAATACTTCTCTCTTAGTATTTGATGAAACAAGTTAACATTAAGTCAACAAGTATAAAGAACTGAACATCACCATCAGCCAGTTGGGTCTATCTGATATTCATAGGACACTCCACCTAACTACAGTAGAATATACATTCTTTTTGGGTGTCCAAGAAACATTCATCAATGTAGACCAAATCTTACATCATAAAATAAAACTTAACAAATGTGAAAGAAGTGAATTCATACAAAGTACATTCTCCGAAAACAATTTAATTAAATTAGAAATCAGTAACAGAAAGATATCTGGAAAATCCTCAAATAAAAACATTCTTCTATAAAATCCATGAGGTCAAAGATGAAGCCTCAAGGGAAATTAGAAAATATACTATTTTGACCTGAACTAAAATGTAAGTACAATATATAAAAATGTAAGGAATGAAGCTATAACAGTACTCTGAAGGAAATTTATAGCATTGAATGCTTGTATTGGAAAAGAAGAAAAGTCCCAAATCAACAATTTAAGTTTCCACCTTAAGAAACTGGAAAATGAAGAGCAATATTAACCTAAAGAAGTCAGAAAGAATTAAATAAAGGTTAGGTTAGAAATAAACAGAAAACAGAACAAAATAGAGAAAAAAATCAGTGAAATCAAAAGCTGTTTCTTAGAATCAATAAAGCTGATAAATCTCTAACTGAAATTATCAAGAAAAACAGAATTATCATTACTAGCAATGAAAGAGAATATATCATTACAGACATTAAAATGCTAATAAGAAAATACCAAGGACAACTCTATGCACATACATTTAATAATGTAGATAAAGTGGGTCAATTCCTTGAAAGCTACAAAATACTAAAATGTTGACTTAATGTTAACTTGTTTCATCAAATACTAAACTACAAAATACTAAAACTCACCAAAAAAAGTAGATAACATGGGGGCTTCCCTGGTGGCTCAGTGGTTAAGAATCTGCCTGCCAATGCAGGGAACATGGGTTCGAGCCCTGGTCCAGGAAGATCCCACATGCTGTGGATCAGCTAAGCCCATGCGCCACAACTACTGAGCCTGTGCTCTAGAGCCCGTGAGCCACAACTACTGAGCCTGCATGCCACAACTACTGAAGCCCACACGCCAGAGCCCGTGCTCCGCAACAAGAGAAGCCACCACGGTGAGAAGGCCGTGCACCGCAATGAAGAGTAGCCCCCACTCGCCGCAACTAGAGAAAGCCCGTGCGCAGCAACGTAAGACCCAACGCAGCCTAAATAAATAAATAAATAAATAAAATGAATTTTTTAAAAAAGTAGATAGCATGAATAGAGCTATGTCTATTAGAGAAATTGAATTTGCAGCTTCAAGTTTTCCAAAAAAGAGATCTCCAGTTCCAGATGGTTTCAATGGTGAATTCTGCCAAACATTTGAAGAAGGAATAACACCAGCTCTACACAATATCTTCCAAGAAATTAAAGAAGAGAGAATACTTCCAAACTCATTTTATGAGGGCAGAATTTCCCTGATGCCAAAAGACAGTACAAGAAAACTAGAGACCAATTTCCCTCATGAACATAGCCACAAAAATCCTCAACAAAATATTAGCAATTCAAAATCTAGTCACATATAAAAAGAACAATATATAACAACAAGTGAGATTTATCCTGGGATGCAAGGCTAGTTCAACATTTGAAAAACAATTTGTGTAACCCACCATATTCATAGACTAAAAAGTTAAACCACAGGTTCATAGTTATTCATGCAGAAACAACATTTGACAAAACTTAACATGTATTCATGAAAAAATCTCTGAGGAAACTAGGAAAAGAAGGGAACTTCCTTAAGCTGATAAAGGACATTTACCAAAAAACCCCCTTCACTAACATCATACTTAATGATGAAAGACCAAATTATTTATCTCTAAGATTTTGAATAAGGCAGGATGTCCACTCTCTGCATGCCTATTTAGTCAGTACATGAGGGCAAGAAAAAAAAATTAAAACACATATACACACAGGAAAGAAAAATTGAAATTATCCCTATTTTCAGATAATGTGATGGTCTTCTTAAGAAAATCCCGCAGAATCCATAATAAAGTTCCTGGAACTAATAAGTGAGTTTAACAAGTTCTCATTATACAATGTCATCATACAAAATCAATCATTATTTCTTTATACTATCAATGAATAATTAATAATTACAATAAAAATACCTTTTATGTAGCTCCAAGTAAAGGAAATACTTAAGTATAAATCTAGCAAAATGTGCAGGATCTGTATGCCAAAAGTTACAAAATGCAGATTTAAGAAAGAGTTGAAAAAAAACCCCAAAAACCTAAGTAAATGGAGAGATATACAGGGCTCATGGATTGGAATACTCAATATAGTTAAGTACCAATTCTTCCCAGACAGATTTATAGGTTTAATGCTATACAAATCAAAATACCAGCATGATTTTGTATATATTTAGATAGTTGATTCTAAAATTTATATGGAAAGGAAGAAAGAACTAGAACAATTAATTTTTAAAAGAAGAACAAAGAGGGTTCAAATTACCTTATTTTAAAACACGTTATTCAGCTATCAAGATAATGTAATGTTATTCACACTAATCAAGATAGTGTGATATTAGGAAAGGGATAGGCACATAGATTAATGAAGCAGACTAGAATCCAAAAATATACTCAATGTGGTAAATTTATTTTTGACAAAGGTGCAAAGGCAATTCAATGGAAAAAGATACTCCTTTCAGTAAATTGTATTGGAAAAACTGGGCATCCATCTGCAACAAAAATGAACCGTGACCTATGCCTCACAATACACAAAATTAACCCAAGGTGGTTTATAGATTTGACTTTAAAATGTAGAACTTCAAAACTTTTAGAAGAAAATATAGGAGAAAATCTTTGTGACTTTGAGTTAAGCAAAGTTTTCTTAGATCTGACACCAAAAGCATGATCCATAAAAGAAAAGAAAATCTCGGTAAATTAGACTTCATCAATCTTTAAAAACTTTGTTTTACAAAAGCCCTATAAAGAGAATAACAAGATAACTATAGACTGGGAAAATAATTATAAATCACATATTTGACAAAAGACATACATATTTAGGATATATCTTTAAAGACCTCTCAGAACTTAATAAGAAAACAAACAACCCAATTTAAAAATCGGTCAAAAATCTGAACAGACACTTTACTACAGAACACACATGGATATCAAATAAGCACATGAAAAGATGTTCAACCTCATTAGCCATTAGGGAAATGCAAAATAAATAAATAAACCACTATTATAATGTTTTTTATATTATAATGTTATAATGTCTTTTCCTGTAGCAAACCCTAGTTTTTCGGCTTATTTTACTGAAGATATAAGAACACTGCTGGCCTTAGTGATTTGCTTGACTAATAAAATACATTAAAAGTGATATTCCAGACCTCTGAAGCTATATCAGAGGAAGCCTTATATCTTCTTTCTGGGCCTTTTGGAACACTTACTGTCGTAATGTTTGTTCTGGGAGAAGCTGGTGGCCATGTAAGTTTGAGGCTACCTTGAGTCCACCATGTGTGGCCAGAGAGTGATGCAGACCAGCCCCTGGAAGTTATACCTGTCCTGGCCCAGGCATTGGGCATGTGAACATCTTGCATATTTCAGCCCAACAGACTCCACATGTAAAAGAATGAAGTCCCTAGGCACATGTCCACAATTGAGCCATCCTAATCATCTCTAGCTGTTTTAACCACCCAGCTAAAACCCCAGATACCATGGAGCTCTATCAGTCTATTACTTATTTGAAAGATACAGAAACTGAGGTTCTTTCTTCTTAATGTTTTAAACAAACATTTACTGAGTAGTGATTACATGCCAGGTATTGTGCTATTGTGTGTTTTTTTTAACATCATTATCTCTGTTAATCCATATAACCCTATGAAGTAGTTTTATTATCATTGCATAGTTATCGTTTTATATGTGAGGAAACTGAGATTCAGATAGAATATGTTTTCCCTAAAGTTATTTATTTAGTAGATTGAATTACTTTTTTTTTTTTTTAACTTCAGGTTTTTCTTTTTTTTTTAATTAATTAATTAATTTATTTATTTTTAGCTGTGTTGGGTCTTCGCTTCTGTGCGAGGGCTCTCTCTAGCTGCGGCGAGCGGGGGCCACTCTTCATTGCGGTGCGCGGGCCTCTCACTGTCGCGGCCTCTCTTGTTGCGGAGCACAGGCTCCAGATGCGCAGGCTCAGCAGTTGTGGCTCACGGGCCCAGTTGCTCCGCGGCATGTGGGATCTTCCCAGACCAGGGCTCGAACCCGTGTCCCCTGCATTGGCAGGCAGATTCTCAACCACTGCACCACCAGGGAAGCCCCGATTGAATTACTTTTGCCAAATAATGCATTCCAAATTTCCTCCCTAATTGAAGACTATGCTCTGATGAATTCAGGAGTGGCCATTAATAATGTGAGTGACATTCCCAGGAAGAAGCTCCAGGAGTCAGGGTACAGATTGCCATGTCTCTTTTTTCCTTTGTATCGCTGATGGGCAGTATTTCTCATTTTTAGAGTGATGGCAACATGAAAAAGCGTTGTGGCTGATCCATGATGAGTCTTGTAATGTGAGTGAGACAACTACGATGTTCAAGACTGCTATTACTGCGGCAAAACCCAGCCCGTCCTCACTGATATTTACACATAGCTAGTAAATAGCAGAGTTGGGACTCCATCTACTTATTAGTGTACTTTCTTTACAGAATCTCAAACAGTGTGTTAGAAGAAATTTAATTAGGAAAACAGTAGGCTACACGTAAGACACTTCTTTGAGATGTACCTCAAATATCCTACTACAATTATTCTTCCAATCTCCATATATAAGGGAACTGCAAAATATACACTAGGTGTTTGTTATTCTTTCAAGGAAGTTTTTTTGGTCTATTCTAGGATATAGGAAGATGATTACAGTTTCCAAACCAAATGGTCAGGCTGTGAGATCTAGTAAATATAAATATAAATATACTTAAGTGTAAGGCGGAAGAGATTTGAAATTTAAACATCCGAAAATTAAAATTCTTTCATCCAGCAAATCTACTATTGCTGTGTTCGTTATTTTAACTTACTGGGGTACAGAGAAAGATAGATTAGATTTATACTTTCCAGAGGTTCATGATGAGAAGGCCATGTATGGGGTGGAGAGAGAAATATAGGACGAATAATCAGAGGAATATGGATAAGTGATATAATACATTATGACCTATGTGCATGGGAGCATCTAGGAGGGAATATTTAACATTGATGAGGAGGTTGAGGAAAGTTCCCTCTGATATGAATAGAGCTCCTTAGGCATTAGGACAAGGGCATTATGGGCAATGATAATAGCACATGCAGATCCCTAGAAGTGAGAAAAGCCTGGGCTTTTCTGGGAATAAGTATTTCAGAATTGTTGAGGGCAGGGTGTTTGTCAGGGAGTGGTAGGAGATGAGCCACAAACCACAACTAGTAAGTAGCACTAAAAGAAGTGCCCCATGAATCAAAGCTAACTCCTCATTTTCCAGGATCTCTGAATCATCAGAGTGTACAGAGTTGTTCTATTCAATGTAATAAACAGCATTTGTCTATGAGAGGAAGATGACAACATGGGTCAGATTCAACTGGTCTTTTATGACTGGCTTTGCTGGGGGAGGATGAGGCAAGTTCTATAATATTTACACAAAGTGAAAACTGCTCACTTGTTTTACATTTCTCTTTAAAGTAAATAAGCACATAAAATTGGCCAAAAAAAAAAAAAAAAGGTATTTCAAAGAAGTACAATTCAAGATAAGCAATGTGTGGTGGGAATGTAATTGCTTGCCCAGGGAAGGAAGTGTTTTCAGCAAATGGTACCAAGTAACTCTATATTCATTTAAAAAAAAAAAAAAAAGAAAAGAAACTTGATCTTTGTCTTACTCCATACCCCAAAATAAATTAAAAATGAATCATACACCTATGATCTTAGAGCTAAAACTACAGAGCTTTGGGAAGAAAACATAGAGGAATCTTTTTGATTCAGTGGTAAACAAAGGTTATTTGTGTCATAGAAAGCAATAACCATAAAAGAAAAAAATGATAAATTAGACTTCATTGAAATTTAAGACATCTGATTATTAGCAGACATCATTAGGAAAATAAATAGTCACAGGCCAGGAAAAATATTCGCAAGACATATATCTGACAAAGAACTGGTGTCAAAGATGTACAAAGAACTCTTACAACTTAATAATAAAAACGCAGACAACCCAATTAAAAAACAGGCAAAAGATTTGAACAGTTATTTCATAAAAAGAAGTTACACAAATGGTAATAAGCATAGCAAAAAATGGTCAACACCATTAGTCATGAGGGAAATTCAAACCACAATGAAATACCATTATAAACTCACTGAGGTGTCTAGAATTTTAAAAATAGATAAACCAAATGTTGGTAAGAGTGTGGAGCAACTGGAACTCTTGCTGGTTGGAATGTAAAATGGTACAACTAATTTGGGAAGAGTTCTGGAATTTACTTAAAAACATGCAACTACATTATGACTCTGCAATTCTAATCTTAGTTATTTATCCAAGAGACTAAAAATATATGTACACAAAAAGACTTGTTTAAGAATATTCATAGCAGTTTTATCCATAATAGCAAAACCTGGAATATTTCAGATATCCATCAAATAGGAGAATGGATAAACAAACTATGGTATATTCATACATTGGAATACTACTCATCAATAAAAAGGAATGAAATACTGATATACACAACAACATGGATGAATTTCAAAAACAGTTTGCTGGGTTAAAAAAAAAACAGACACAAAGGAGTACATTCTGTATGAATTCCTTTCTATTAATTCTAGAATGGAAAAAAATCAGAACAGTGGTTGCCTCTGTGGAGGTGGAAGTAGAGATTGAATGGGAAGGAGTATGAGAAATATTTCTGGAATCATGTTAATTTTCTATATTTTGACAGGGGTTTGGATTACACAGATGTATAGATTTGTCAAAATTCAGTGAATGTACAGTTAAGAATTGTGCATTACATGTATAATTTTTCATTGAAAGCAAAAAAACAAACATTGATTGTATTTAATGATATGCATACTGGAATATGCATGGTGGGAAGTATACTATTATTCACAATTTACTTTGAAATGCATCAAAAATTAAGATAAATTAATAAATGGATAGAGGGATGGATAAATGGATAGATACCTTTATCTATATAAAGCACCTTTGCTAAAATATTACTGATAGAATCTAGGTGGTGGGTATGTATGTGTTCACTGTACAATTTCTAAAAATTTCTTCTGTACTGAAATTTTTCTGAATTAAAACGTGGAAAGTGTTCTTTCTTGCATTTTCCAGCATCTGCTCGGTTTAAGATAATAATTTAGTCTCACATTTCTTAGTTAGACAACCCTAGAGCCATATCCACCTACTTATCCCCCTTCCATTAAAGCAGAAATGAAGTCAGAGGGTGGGTGGATATTGTCATGATTAGTTAATAAGCAGCCTCTTACCACTCCCCATTCCAGCATGCTGCCTTCAGCTCAAGGCTGCCAGTAACCAAAACACAAGTCCCCACTGGGAACATAGGCTACAAGTGGGACAAGAGTCAGGCCACTATAGACAGTGAAGGTTGAAGGTTCTTCTACCAAACTGTGGGAAGGGGATTTTCATTAAAAGACTAACGTCCAAATTAAGAGAAACCTTGCAGATCTCTAAGAATGCTTTTAATCTGAAAAAAAAAAAGTTGCAGTCAATTAACATATTCTCCTTTAGCATCTAGTGTTTCCTGTTCATTCTCTTCTTTATTTCCCAAATAATAATTGCATAGGCAATTTATTAGAAAATTATCAAGTATCATTTGTATTTTCCCCCACTCTGCTTATTTCCTCATTCACATCTCAGAAGAATTATCAACCAGTCAGAAAACTAGAAGTCATTTCTGGTTGCCCAATTTCCTTTATCCCTAGTACTCAGCCTATCATCAAGTCTTGTTAATTCCACATGATCTCACATTCTTCCATTTCTATCTTTCTTGTCTTCACCTTTACTCTAGATATCATCATCTTTTACTTGGACTACACCACAAGTCTCTACTGGCCTTTTCAATTGGTCTCTTTCCCCAACCCAATCCATTACCCACATAGCAGTGGAATTTATTTTTCTCAAAATGTAGCTGCATTGCGTCACTATTTTGCTTAAAATCTTTCGCTATTTTCTCCTTGTGCTTAGTCTATTTTTTTTCAATTTTTTTATATTGAAGTATAGTTGATTTACAATGTTGTGTTAATTTCTGCTGTACAGCAAAGTGATTCAGTTATACATATATATGCATTCTTTTTTTATGTATTCTTTTCCATTATAGTTTATCATAGGATATTGAATATAGTTCTCTGTGCTATATAGTAGGACCCTGTTGTTTCTACATTCTATATATAAAAGCTTACATCTGCTTACATGTCCCACTCCATACTTGTGCTTAGTCTTAAATCCACGCTCTTTACAGTGAACCAGAAAACTCTGCTTTATAGCACTCATCTATCTCTCCAAAGTCACGCCATCCCACTCTTAGCACTGCAAGCCCAGCAAGTTCTACCTTCTGGGCCTTTCACAGGTGGTACTCTCTGGAATGCTCTTCCTCTAGCTCTGTGTGCCTAGATCTTTCTGTTCCTTTAGGTTTCAGCCCCAAATATCACCTCCTCAGAAAGACTGCCCTGGCCATTATGTTTGAGTGGTTCTCTACTTTTTGATATCTCCTTGAGATGAAAAGATCTAGCTTCTATTTAGGGATGCTCAGGTTTATTTCTCATAGTCTATTTTGGTCGTTTCCCACATATTTTTGGAGTTATTTCAAGGAATCAAAGAATCTTTATATAAAAACTAAGAACTGCTTTTACACTGAATTAGTTTTATTTTATAGATGCTATTTTTCAAGAGTTCGTGGATGCTGTTATGATTAATAAAATTTTACTTAAGTGTATTTGTGGATTTCTGATAGAACTAGATTTTGGGTTTTTTTGTTTGTTTTTTAAAATTTATTTTATTTATTTATTTATTTTTGGCTGCATTGGGTCTTCGTTGCTGCACGCGGGCTTTCTCTAGTTGCGGCGAGTGGGGGTTACTCTTTGTTGCAGTGCACGGACTTCTCACTGCGGTGGCTTCTCTTGTTGAGGAGCACCGGCTCTCGGAGTGTGGGCTTCAGTAGTTGTGGCATGCGGGCTCTAGAGCGCAGGCTCAGCAGTTGTGGCGCACGGGCTTAGCTGCTCCGCGGCATGTGGGATCTTCCCGGACCAGGGCTCGAACCCGTGTCCCCTGCATTGGCAGGTGGACTCTTAACCACTGCGCCACCATGGAAGCCCCTAGATTTTGTTTTTTAATCAATCTATAACCAAAATAGAAATCCTTTCACATGGGATTTATTGTATTTTCTTTAAGAAAAGAGCTTCCCATCCATAAAAATTGCTGAACTACTGATCCATGTTATTGAGAATGAATTTAAATCAAATCAGTTCATTCCTGTGATGTAGTTTACTTTTCTACTAAGTTGGATCAAGTTTTCTATATTTAGTACTAGAATGTTAGAAATGAAAGGAATCCTTGAGATACTTCAGTTTAGTTCCTTTACATTATAGAAAAGGACATAGGTTGGAGATTTAAAATGTTGATCTGATCCCACAAATAGTAGGAGGGTAGAATGAACAGACTGGCATCCTATCTTGTAGTCCAGCTCCTTCCATTGCCCTCAGCGTCCTTTGGACACTGCCCTCTCCAAAATGGAGTCAGAGACCAGATTCCTGAGCTGAGTGTCAGTTGAGCGGTCTAGTCCGTTCATTCTCTTCCTCACTCCCTCCTGCCCTCTCCCTCTAATTTATCCAGGCTGTAATCTCACAGCCTGAAGTGTTTATTTTTTACTGGTAGTTAAAGAAATATTTAACCAGCTGCACATTAACATGAAAATGACCACACAAGAAACATGGTTGCTAAGCAAAGGTAGTGTAACTCCCGTAATTGTACTGAGAGCTATAAAACGTGCACAGAAGCATATGTCACCACTAAAGCATCCCTTCTACTCACATTTTTCTCATTGCCTCCTAGAGCAGCATAAAACTGGTTCCTGGATGCCCATGGCAACAAACTCAAAACTTGACTTGTAATAGAGCTTGGTTCCCAGATGTTCCTATTGGCTATAAAGTTACACAGCAGATTTAATGATATAGCTGGACATGAAATGCTTTCATATTTTTCTGCTGCAAAGTCAAATTGAAGGCAATTTTAAGGAGGAACATAAAAATCCTAAAATCCAGATGGACCAGTACTCAGTCTGCTAGGTTTAAGTCAGCTTTAAAGACATGGGTTTCATTGAGTTAGAGAGTTTCTAAATCTACAGAAAGAAATATAAAACCCTCTACATTTAAATTTATTTTCAGACCAAATTAATCTCCTAAGGATAACTAGACACCACATTTAGATAACTACTGTTATCTCTGGACTGGCATATTATCATCCTACTTTCTCTCTTGTTCTCAAGTGAATGCTTATAATATTCCCTTGGGCAGCTTGTAAGTAGATTCCTGGGCACCACCCTCAGAGACTGTGATTCAGTAGATTTGGATTGAGATCCAATACTCTGTATTTTTAGCAAGCACCCTCAAGTGATTCTGATGAGGTGGCCATAGACCACACTTGGAGGAAACAGGTGAGCCTAGTGGTGGTAACCACATGGTGCACAGCCTTTTGTCATCCAGGCATGTGTAAGGCTAGAGTGACCAGAGACAGGGCAGTGACCTGAGAGAAGTACAGCTTTCCAAGGCAGGCTTGGTTGAGGAAATCCTCCCTGGGATATAAATAATTAAAGCCAGCCTTATGCCAGTCTTGAAGTAATAGGGCTCTACTCTTCACAGATTTTGTGAGAAGATGACCACAAAGCTGGCAAGAAGATAACATGATCCCAAATTTGGTTCATGACATTTCTTATTCAGCCCACACCTACACATGAGGTAGAGCTACTGTCTTTTTATAACAAATTACATAGGTCAAGAGGACTATTAAACATTCTTTTTAAAGGGTGTTAGTGAAGACTGAGACTCATATGAAATGATTCTATTGTTGAGAACTGCAGAAGTCCCATTAAGAAGATCTAAAATGAGCAGAAGATGTTACTGCTTCACCATCTGGTTAAGATTCCTAAAGGATCTCTGAGGGAAAGAGAGACTAGGTTCATTTAAAAGTGAGCTCATTAAGAGTGATGGGGAGTAATGAGCTTCATTCTAATAATAATAATAATAATAATAATAATAATAATAATAATAATAATAAATGAGTTCCAAGAACACATTATCAGAATTATCAAATTGATTCACCCTGGGCCCAAATTTCCTTCAAAATCCAGTCAAAGTATATGGCTTAAGATGAGTTCAACCAAAGAGGCTTTGTGTCTTTAGACTTAAAAGTTCCCAGTAGCCTAAATTACCACACATTTTCTGCATTGATACCATTGTTTAATGGCTGTAAATAGAGTGATAGAACCTCATTTTACTAAAGCTAAACAGAAGAACTAGACTCTACTGGTGGACTTTTGGCCTAACTTTGAGACTAAGAAGCAAATATTTTGTAAGAGAGCTCATATCCCTCAAGTCAGTGTCCTTATAGACACAGGACCACTCTCCCTTCTATAATTTCTCAGTAAATTTCACAGTTGCTACACTTTTTGCCCACGTTACACTATGGGCAATGTTACAATTGTTTTACACTATGTTTGTTGGGTCGTAGTCATTCACAAACTATTCTCCGATGCCATGCTTGTCTTCCACAATGAAATAAAATTCCACAGCATGAATCTTCTAATACTCAGGAAAATACTATTGTAAATTAATTTAAAGATTTTTCTAACTTTGGCTTTTTCTCCCATAAGTTTTTTCAAACCTTTGATGTCTGCCACCACTCATCCAGTATTAGCGTCCAACTCATTTAGACTAAAACAAGGTATTTGTTTCTTTTAAGCATGTATAAATATTCTGTGGAATATTACTAAAATATCCATCACTTTCCGGTGCCCTGCCACCTGACTGAGGAAAACCACAGGTGTGCTGATTTAAGGTGTAATTACAAGGATGTACCTGAGTCACAGTGCAATGCTTCTATATAAACATGTTGAGGGCTCACCTTCAAAATGAGGTCATTGCTGGACCAGTCACCTGGTAGGAATGATTTATTCAAATGGAAAAACAGAAGTGAGGTGGAAAACTCTAGTGGGAATTCTAGGGGAATCTCCGAGGCTTGGAGGTGCCAACATGTCTGGAAGGGATCTCCTTGGGAGTTGAGTGTCTAATTTGATTCCCTTGATGAGGAGGCTGGATCAGCTGCTGTAATTCTAAAGCTCCAGGGTTGCACAGAGCTTGTCTCTACACTTGGAGCTGTAGACCAAACCAAACATTCAACTTTGTAATCAGACCAGTTACTTAAATTTAACACAGATCCAGAGTAAACTCATACCTACATTAGAAAAAAAAAAAAGCACTTTGAATTATGTCACTTTAGTTCAGCAGAGTAAATATATTTTTCTGAAAGCAGTTTGTTAATATTTCATCAAAATAACCTGATCAGTCTATGGAATTTCTGATCATTCATTCTTATACTAACAGACTTTAAAAAACTAATTTTTTAAACACAATTTATTAATTAAAAATTTAAATAACAATAAATGAAGTGGCACAGGGAAAATATATGATTAAACATTAAAAAACTGGTGATTAGATGTGCAAGTTTGGGAATATGAACAAAATATTGGGGCAGTTAAACTATAAATATTCTTAAAATTTTTATCCCTGTTTCATTGTCCTTGATGCCTGTAGGTATCATATATAAAGCATTTTAAATTACCTTTTGAGTGCAAGCAGATGGAATTGGGAAGATGGAACAATGGTCTTTGTCCTGTTGCCCATATTTAGAGCTACTGAATGTGCGTGTACTTTTGTGTATAGCATTATATCTTGTTGCTGCTGCACTCTCATGCCCAATGCTGCTGCTTTGAAAATTATAATTGGTTCTCAATAACCACCTTTAGGAAATCCTCCAAAAGTATTTGTGTAAATTCCTGCCTCCTGAGTGCAAGTTTACTAGGATATCTCAAGAAAGGAAGAATCCTTAGTTCCTCTTATTCTGTCCTGACCCAGATAGGTTTGCTGCTTGTTCAGTCTAATAAAATGACCTCAGGAGAGTATAGCAATGTAAAGCTGTGATTAAATGTGTGATGAGTAATAGTTGTTGAACCATTCCATTTTCACAGTAACTTTGAGCCTCTCATGTAGGTACACTTAAATCTACTTGTAAACTGACCAGACACACCCATTTACTTTTTGAGGACACAGAAATGTGTTCAAAATAGATTAGCCAAAGCACTGTTATTTTACTGTCAAAACTACTACAGTGACAAACATGCAGAATTTTGCCCAAGGGTCTAGAAAAATGAACCTCATTATGATAGCATGAGACTACAAAATTTCCATTTGGTTTTAGCAGTTATAAGGGAAAGGTCATGTAAAATCACTGTGCCCTTGACAGTGGCTGGATTAGTCTCCCAGCAGCCTGCTTATAACTTTCTGAACGTAAGAAGCATGGTAGGTGTCTGTCACAGAGGGTCATACCCACAACCATATTTAGGGGAAATTACATATTTATGGGATCCCTGCTGAAGGACCAGCCATAGGCAGCCATGTTGGTACCATGAGACACAGCTGTAGCTGATAGGACTGTAGGTCTGACATAAGAGAAACAAATCCAAAATAACCTATGATTTGCTAGGCCAATTATTTTCATCCTTTTAGGATTTTGAACTGGAAAAGAATGAAATGAGTTGGCAGCTGGAGACAGGAATTAACACAGAAAGGATGAAAAGAGTGATTCCATGACATAGAATCAATTATATGAGGAATTAATTGCAAGCTAAAACTGTGAGGTAACACAAACTAAGAGTTAGTGGAAACTATGAGATAGAGAACTATAAGGAGCAGAGGAGAAAACTCGGTTGAGAAAAAGGAGAAGAAGACAGATAAAAAGCAGGGTATTTTGTTTAGGAGAAACACAGGGAAATGGACAATTTCTGAAGTTGCCCAGATCATTAATGGCTTACCAGCTTTAGTTCCATTCCTATTTGTATTAGTTTCCTGTGACTGCTGTAAGAAATTACCATGAACTTGGTGGCTTAAAACAAGAGGAAGTGTATTCTTTTAAAATTAAGGCGACCAGAAGTAGAAATTGGAAAGTGTCCAACAGGGCCATGCTGGCTCTGCAGGCTCTGGTGGAGAATCCACTCCATGCTTCTTTCACCCTCTGGTGACTTAGACATCCCTTGGCTTGTGGCCATATCACTCTAATTTCTGCCTCCATGTTCACATTGCCTTCTCTTCTCTGTGTGTCTAATCTCCTCCTGCCTCTCTCTTACAGGGACACTTCTCATGGCATTTAGAGCCTGCCCAGATAATCCAGGAGAGTCTTCTCATCTTACTATCCTTAACTTAATACATTTGCAAAAAACTTTTTTTTTCCCCAAATAAGATAACATTCACATATTCCTGAGATAACTATATGGACATATTTTGGGAGCCATTTTCAGTTTACCACAACAAAGCTCGTATTTCCGATGGAGACCTCACTCTGTCAGAGTGGTTCTTCATTAATAAAAAATAAAAAAGAGAAAGTTAGGTGTCACCCAGTATTCCACACGTTGCACCACCCTGTAACTCTCATGTTTGAAGATCAAGGTCAAATTGGAAGTATAATGTGGGTGGAGAAAGAAAGAGGACCATGCCTCCTCTTGCCAAAGAAGCCATGAAATAGTTCAGAACTTATCCATGACAATTGTAAGATAGTCCCTGAATGTTTATGTTCACAGATATGGCCTCCAGAAAAGGAAGGGTCAGAATTCTCTTGCACTAAATTAATAAAATGACTGATACTTTGCTATCAATAATTTTTATATCATTGATTCAAAAATATTGATTCATTATCCATGGATTTCCAGCTTCCCTGCAAGGCCCCAGGTGGCAAACTTAGGAAACTAAGTCCTTCAAGTAGCTCACAGGCTGATGGGAGAGAAATACATACAAACAATAGCAATGCAATCTGATTTCTGCTATGTACACCAGGCAGTGAAAGTACAGTGAGAGGAGAGCTTGAAGGCTTGATGGGATTAAGGAAGAATTTGCTGTTTGGGTGATTTGGGGCGGAGGGGAGTAGCAGCAGGTAGAAAGCATTTAAGGAATAATGGAGAAGATTCCTGCCTAGGAGAATACCTTTTGCAGTCATCACCTTATACTTAAATTTCAGTCGTAGATTGAAAAATTTTTTTTCTTTTTTGGCTTACAGCCTAGATTACCTGGGAAATACCTCAAGGAACACTCCATGAGTTACCAGTTATTTACACTTTTATAGGAATCACTTTATCAGGTCTCTACACCAAGAGCAAGTTTTTAAAAAGTGCTGGGTAGAGAGTAAACAAGGTCACCAGAGTCAGCCTCTGTGTGTGCATGTATGTATGTGTTGACGGATCATTGGAAAAGGAGAAAAAAAAAATTGTACATTGAGTATGTTCCTGGCACTTTGCTTGATATTTTATATTATCTCAGTTAATTAGCTCAACAGTCCTATGAAATGTATATTTTTATTTTATTGCCTGAGTTTTATGGGTGAAGAAACAGATTCAAAACGGGAATTAACTTGCCCAAGGTCACACAGCCAGTCAGTGGCAGATCTGATATCTTAGCCTTACTCTGTCAAGATAAGATATATGTTAGTCTTCGAAAATAGATGGTACAAGATACGAGGCATGAAAGAACATGGTATTATTTAGAGAATGCTAAATAATTTAGTATGTCTGAGTAAAAATATAAATGAGAAATTACACATTGCCCCCTACACATCAGCATGCAATCAATTAGCAAATCTTACTGTTTCTTCTACTTCCCGTGTGTAGCCTATTGTAGTCTACTGGCACCCTCCTAATTTAATATGTTATGACTTCTATGTGGACAATTTCAGCAGCTTTCTACATGTCTCTTTCCACCAGCTTCGTTGACTTTCAGTTCTTCCTCAGCAATAATGCAGGTTTAATCTTCTAAAGCAAAAAAAAAAAAAAAAAAAGCTGTGTGTGTGTGTGTGTGTGTGTATACGCACACACACACACACACTTTATTTTTAGAGCGGTTTTAAGTTCATAGCAAAATTGAGCAGAAAATACAGAGATTACCCATATACCCCCATCACCACACATGTTTAGCCTTCCCCATTATCAACCCACTAGAGTAGTACGTTTGTTACAATTGATGAACCTACACTGACACATCATTACCATCCAAAGTTCAGAGTTTACGGTTCACTCTTGGTGTTGTACTGTCTATGGATTTTAACAAAGTATAGTGACATATATCCACCATTACAGTATCGTACAGAGTATTTTCACTGCTCTAAAAATCCTCTGTCATCCCTCACTTCTCCCAGACCCCTGGCAACCACTAATCTCTTTACTGCCTTTTTCAGAATGTCCAACAGAAGCATAGTAGCCTTTTCAGATTGGCTTTTTTTTTTTCACTTAGTGTAATATGCATTTAAGTTTCCTCCATGCCTTTTCATGGCTTGAATATATTCCATTGTCTGGATGTACTACAGTTTATTAATTGATTTACTGAAGGACATCTCGGTTGCTTCCCGATTTTGGCATTTATGAATAAACTTGATATAAACATCCATGTGAGGGTCATTTGGGTAGATACCAAGGAGCATGACTAATGGATTGTATGTTTGGTTTTGTAAGAAACTACCAGACTGTCTTCCAAAAGTGGTGGTACCATTTTGCATTCCCATCAGCAGTAAATGTGAGTTCCTGTTTCTCTACATCCTCGTCAGCATTTGTTGTCATCAGTGTTTTGGATTTGGTCATTCTAATAGGTATGTAGTGCTATCTCATTGTTATTTTAATTTTTAATTCCCTGATAACATATGGTGTTGAACATCTTTTCATATACTTACTTGCCATCTATATATCTTCTTTGGTGAGGCATCTGTTAAGGTCTTTTACCTTTTTTTTTTTTAGTAGAGTTGCCTGTTTTCTTACTGTTGTTTTAAGAGATCGTCACATATTTTGGATCACAATCCTTTATTAGAGGTGTCTTTTGGAAATATTTTCTCCCAGTTTGTGGCTTGTCTTCTCACTCTCCCAAATTTATATTTAATTGATATTGTTGTATATTTATCCTTTATTTTAAGCCCTTTCAAAACCCTTTTAAGAAAAAGTAGCATGTCAAATTTTAAAAAGGAGTTAAAATATTTAAATACTTAGTAAAGTTCAAATTCCTCATTCCGGCATTTACGGATGTCCATAGTTCAGCGCAACCAATGTTTCTAGTCTTATCAGTTATCAGTTGCATTCACTTTTGTGCCAGACTAATAGACACTTCTTTCCTGGAATTCAGACACTGTTGGAGGGAGCATAAACTGGTGTAGCAATTCTGGTTGGCAGTTTAACATTACAGAAAGAAACAAAAACAAAACCCCCAAACCCACATTAAAAACAATCTCCTTTGCTTTAGCAATTCCTCTTCTTGGAATGACTCCTCAGGAAATAATTGTTGTGTACAATCACATGGTCTCTCCACCTTTCCTTTCCTAAAGGTGTTCGTTGCATTTTTTTATTGTAGTGAACATCACTGGTTGCTTATCCAATCTATTTTCCCCTTCTCAAGAATTTTAAACTTGCATTCAATTATCCATCTCACCCCTGTTATTTTAGGGCTAACATTTTTCTATTCCAGTCCTGAAGTTGAGCCTCACTGGGTAAATCTGCTTTCTGTTTCCAATGGTTTTTTGGAAACACTGGCCTATGCCAACCTATTGATGGCTTTCTGCCCATCTCAGGAAACGGTTCATAAGTGGGTATATGAGACATAAGAGGACATTTGCCAGGGGCACTGGAACAGGTGGTTTCTGTTCTTCTGGATGTTGCTGTCTTTGAATGTGAAGGCCAGAACTGCTGCTATCATTTCTTCACCACCAAAGGACTGAGTGGACCTTTGGCGAAAGCAGGGCCAAAAGGATCTCAGAGAAATGGAGTCTTAGCTCTGATTTAACCATAGCTGACCAGTGCCCTACATCTGGATTTTAACCAGTCATGCGAGCCTTAATAAGCCATGTAATGTTGTTTTAGCAGTTTGAATCAGATCTTTTCTTTTGGTTGAATTCATCAAAATTGATACTTTGTAGAGAGAAAAACTGCAAACATCTTAAATATCAACCAATAGAGAACTGGTTAAATAAAAAATCACTAATACAATGGAATAGTGAGCAGGAATTAAAAGATGACACTGTAGAAGAAGATATAATGACATAGAATGATATTCATAATATTTTTGTGTATAAATGAGTTAAAAACTGTATACGTATGATAATCAATTTTGGCTTAAAATCTATATTTACATAAAATGAGGTGAAGCCTTGCAGAGCGCTTGGTACAGTGCTCAAAATATAGTAAATGTATAGTAAATGTTAGTTATTATTATTTTAATTTAACAAAATGTTAACAGTTGTCATATTTAGGTGATAGCATAAGGATGACATTATTTTCTTAACTTGAACACATTTCATTTTGTAACAATAAGAAAAAACAGCTCTTTCAAAATGGTTTAAATTTTAAGTTTCTACTATATTGTCATCATCAATGTTTAAGAGATGAATAGTTCACTATGATCACATCATAAAGAATTCTGAAGATATTAGAAAAAGAAACCTACTTATCTGCTTCCTAAATATATTTTCCAGGTGCCTTCCCATTCTTGAAACCTTCCTCTCCATTTGGATTGCTTATTTTTCCTACCATCTTTTGACAATTTTATTTCCTCTTTAAGACACAACTAAAATATTGCCTTTGGCACAGTCTTTCTAGGACATGCTGGTCAGATGTGGTTCCTTGCTCTTTTGAAAACTACAGAATTTGCAAGCTGATTTTTATTTTGTCCTGTGTGTGTGTGTTTAATTTACACAGTATTTAAAAAAATCTATAGATGATACTAATTAAATAATGGTAGATTTCCACATAAAAATCTGGATTTTCTTTTGAAAAATAATAAGACCTGACAATCTTGCACTTGCATAGTTGCATGATAACAATAGTCTTAGATTGAATGGCAGCTTCCCTTTTCAAGTGTGTATTTTTTTTTTTTTAAGTATTTCACTCATTTATAACAACTTGTGCCTCCTGTAGACATTTGACTCCTACCATAGTTTAGTGGAACGCTTAGCAAGGCAAGGTTATTTGGCTACTCCCTTATTATACACTGCTTTTCGCGGTTGTTTTTGTATGTAAATTTTCTGTAAGTTTCTTGGGACCAAAGCCTGTACTTACACATATCTTACAGATATTTGTCAACTCATACTGCCTTATGCACAGTAGGCTGGTAACATATTACTTATTGAGTGAATTAAACCAGTGAACAAATAAATAAACCTTGCCACATTCTATAAATCCTTTACTCGAAAAAGGTTTTTTATAGTTGCTTCGGTTAGTCAACTGAAGAAAGCACTTTAGAAAACCACATTAGTAGACAAATAAGAAAATTGTACCATGGATCATGAGTACTGAACAGGTCCTGTATCATTGTTGAATTTTAACAAAATGGTTGACTTTTAAAGGTGATATATGAGATCTGGCCTAGCATTGCACTAACAAAAGTTATTGGCTTACAAAAGATTTTGATAAATTCACTCTTGTCCTTTTACTAGTAGAAATGTGTTTTACCACCTGTCAAACACAATGACAGAAATGCTGAAAACTTCATGATAGAGCCATCACTTGTGCAAAATGCTATTAGATATGTCAAGCTCTGATGGTGAAATTTCTTCAAGAGTCTTAACAGAGGTCAGTTTCAACTTCTATATTCAGTTTTGTGAAAGAAAGCAGTATAGTATCATTTTAGGTTCCCTTATGACATCTCTTGTACGTTGTAGTTGCTTTGAGTTGGGGGAGAAAAAGCTGGATAGCAAATGAAATAGTTTCTGGTTGTGGAGAAAAGTTCCTAAAGTAATTAACTCCTAGTTTTGATATTTTCTGTGAACCCTTATAGCTGCAGGAAGATAGACTAGAATTTGAAACACATCCTTCAAGTTTCTTACATATATTAAATTAAACTTAATAACATGTATGGAATGACAAGGGAGAAAGATCTAGATGTATGGAGAAGAGCTGTAAAGTTGTGGTTGCCATTTTAACATGGGCTTTTTATTTAGAGAGTTCCTTTTCCTTTAACTGTCCATAATCTGGCAGCCTTGTATGAGTATAAAAAGGGTGAGACAGAGCATTCAGCACAGAACTGTGGCATTGATAAAGTCAGTCTTCCCTTGGTCTCACAGTCTGCGCTTTGAATATGTATAATTTAGAGATACAGATTTCATCTGAATACAGATAAACCTCATTTTATCGCACCTCACTTTTTTGCGCTTTGCAGATACTGTGTTTTTTACAAGTTGAAGGTTTGTGGCAACCCTGCGTCAGACAAGTCTATTGGCGCCATTTTTCCAACAGCATTTGCTCAATTTGTGTCTGTCACATTTTGGTACTTCTCACAATATTTCAAACTTTTTCATTGTTGTTATATTTGTTACGGTGATCTGTGACCAGTGATCTTTGATGTTACTATTGTAACTAGTGTTTTGGGGCACTGTGAACCATGCCCGTATAAGATGGCAAACTTAATCAAACTTAATCTATTGGACTAGCTTTTCCCCCATCTTTCTCCATCTCCTTGGGCTTGCCTATTTCCTGAAACAAAACAATGTTGAAATTAGGCCAATGAATAACCCTAAGTGTTCAAGTAGAAGAAGGGTCGCAAGTCTCTCACTTTAAATCGAAAGTTAGAAATGATTACTCTTAGTGAAAATGTTGAGAAGTGATTAGGCATGTTGAAAGTTGAGACAGGCCGAAAGCTAGGCCTCTTGTGCCAGTTAGACAAGTTGTGAATGCAAAGGAAACATTCTTGAAGGAAATTAAAAGTGCAGCTCCAGTGAATACATGAATAAGAAAGTGAACCAAGCCTTACTACTGTTACGGAGAAAATTTTAGCCATCTGGATAGAAGATCAAACCAGCCACAAGATTCCCTTAAGCCAAAACCAAATCCAGAGCGAGGCCCTAACTCTCCAATTCTACAAAGGCCAAAAGAGGTGAGAAAACTGCAGAAGAAAAGTCTGAAGCTAGCAGAGGTTGGTTCATGAGGTTTAAGGGAAAAAGCCAAAGGGTCTCCATAAAATAAAAGTGCAAGGTGAATAAAGCAAGTGCTGATGTAAAAGCCATAGCAAGTTATCCAGAAGATCTAGCTAAGATCATTAATGAAGGTGGCTACACTAAAAAACAGATTTTCAATGTAGGATAAATTGCCATATTAGAAGAAGATGCCATCTAGGACTTTTATAGCTCGAGAGCAGAAGTCAGTTCCTGGCTTGAAAGCTTCAAAGGACAGGCTGACTCTTGCTGGGGGCTAATATAACTGGTGACTTGAAGTTGAAGCCAATGCTCATATACCAGTCTGAAAATCCTAGGGCCCTTAAGAATTTGGCTAGATCTACTCTGCCTGTGCTCCATAAATGGACTAACAAAGCCTGAATGACAGCATATCTGCTGACAACATGGTTTTACTGAATACTTTAAGCCCACTGGTGAGACCTACTGCTCAGAAAAAAAGATTCCTTTCAAACTATTACTGCTTACTGATAATGTACCTGGTCACCCAAGAGCTCTAATAAAGATGTATAAGGAGATTAATATTGTTTTCATGTCTACTAACATAACATCCATTCTCAGCCCATGGTTAAGGAGTAATTTCGATTTTGAAGTCTTATTATTTAAGAAATACATTTTGTAAGGCTATAGCTGCCATAAATAGTGATTCCTCTGATGGATCTGGGCAAAGTAAGTTGAAAACCTTCTGGAAAGCATTCACCATTCTAGATGCCATTAAGAACATTAATGATTTATGGGAAGAGGTCAAAATAATCACAATTAACAAGAGTTTGGAATAAGTTGACTCCAACCCTCACGGGTGACTTTGAGGGGTTCAGGACTTCAGTGGAGGGAGTAACTGCAGATGTGGTGGAAACAGCCAAAGAACTAGAACTAGAAGTGAAGCCTGAAGATGTGGCTGAACTGCTGCAAGCTCGTGATAAAACTTGGACGGAAGAAGAGTTGCTTCTTATGGATGAGCCAAGAAAGTGGTTTCTTGAGATTGAATCTCCCTGCAAAGATGCTGTGAAGATTGATGAAATTACAACAAAGGATTTAAAATATTACATAAGCTTAGTTAATAAAACAGCAGCAGGGTTGGAGTGGGTCGACTCCAGCAAGTTCTACTGTGGGTAAAATGCTATCAAACAGCATTGCATGCTACAGAGAAATGGTTCATGAAAGGAAGAGTCAATCCATGCAGCAAACTTCATTGTGGTCTTATTTTAAGATATTTCCACAGCCACCCGCCCTTCAGCCATCACCACCTTGATCAGTCATCAACATTGCGGCACCAACCTCCATCAGCAAAAAGATGATGACCCGCTGAAGCTCAGATGATGGTTAACATTTTTCAGCAATAAAGTATTTTTAAATTAGGGTATGTACATTGTTTTCCTTTTAGACATAATGCTATTGCACACCTACTAGACTGCAGTACAGTATAAACTTAACTTTCATCTGCACTAAGGAACTAAAAAATTCATGTGGCTTGCATTCTTTCCATGGTCTGGAACAGAACCTGCATTATATCCGAGGTATGCCTGTGTAAGCTCTGTCACTTGATTTTACATGGCCTATCTGAGCTTCATTTTATCTATAAAATGTGATTAACTGTCTTAAAAATATGAACTTCAGGGCATGGTTGAGAGTATTTAAAATCAAGTAACTAGTGTACCCACAACAGCCTCCCCCTTGCCCTCCAGCTTTTGGAGACTTTATGCTTCCTCCATCCATTCTTACCTTTTCAAAACCTTAAGGAGGAAGGGATCTGATCAGATTACTCATATGTAGATGCAAATAACTGATAAGACTTCAAGTGTACCTGCGCTCGTATATGTTTACCAGGGGCCAAAGGTTTTAAGCCCGAAGAATGAATCTTTAACTGTGGAATTTTAGGAATTAACTAATTATTGAAGGAGAAATTCATTGCTCAGATAATCACTTCCCTATGCTTTCTGTTCCACCCCTGGAAGTGGTAGGCAGTCTGCATACTTAGTAGTCCACACCCAAGTGGGAAATGGTGACTAATAAGTAACATGGATAATTTTCTTGGTAGTTAAGTTTTTATTTAAAAAGGCACCAGGTTTCTTCTGTTTCTTCTTTAAGAAAGAAGTGCCTAATCTCTAAGTAGGAAGGGCAGAACTCCCAAACAGAATATTATTGCTATCAATGACATTGTTATTAAACATTTTTTTCCCACTCAACTAGGGGAAGCACCGGCATAGGAATTAGGGCAGTACCTGTATGTTTGCATTTGCCGTGTAAATATCCAGAGGAGGCAAAAGGGCTTTGCTTCCTTAAAGAGAAAGCTCACCTTCTTGTAGGAGATAGAGGGCAGAAAACATACATTAAGTTCAATTTTTGAACCCTATTGAAACGGCTAAACACCATTTATCTGAACCCAGCACCACTGGTGGGATAGCATTCTGAACTGAAATTTCAGGTTTAGACCATGGTTTGGGATTAATGGATAGAGCTTTGGGCAAATAATTTGCTACATCCTAGACTTCTACCACTCTTACTCCACCATTACCATTAAACTAATAGCTAATTTTCTTTCTTTCTTTCTTTCTCTCTTTCTCTCTGCGTTGGGTCTTCGTTTCTGTGCGAGGGCTTTCTCTAGTTGCGGCGAGTGGGGGCCACTCTTCATCGCGATGCGCGGGCCTCTCATTATCGCGTCCTTTCTTGTTGCCGAGCACAGGCTCCAGACGCGCAGGCTCAGCAATTGTGGCTCACGGGCCTAGTCGCTCCACGGCATGTGGGATCTTCCCAGACCAGGGCTCGAACCCAAGTCCCCTGCGTGGCAGGCAGATTCTCAACCACTGCGCCACCAGGGAAGCCCAATACCTAATTTTTAAGTCAGTCCCTCTAGCAGTCAGATGTGGCAGAGATTGCCACAAGGTTCATTTTACAGCTGAGAATAATAGACTTGGGTGACGTGTTACACATCAAAACAGTGGTTGAAACAGATTCTAGCCCAGGCAGTCTTTTGAAACCAAAAGCAGTTTGAATTTTTAAAACTTGCTGAATTAATCAAACCAGGAGGCCTTTAGACAAAGGTGGCTCTAATGCCATGGCAGTCTACATAAAAGCAAACGAAAATCTCAGCCTGTAAATGCCTCAAGGTTACGAAATTAAAATGCTAAGGACAACCAATCACAAACAGCCAACTAGGCTTTAAGCTATAGCCAATCAAACAATTTCCTTGCTTTTCTTCCCCACTTTCTCTCTATAAGTCTTCCTCCTGGCTCCTCTCTGCAGAGTGCTCCTAACTACTTCCTGTTTGGTAGTTTGGCCGTATTCCCACTGATTTTTGCTCAAATAAACTCTTTAAATTTTTAATATGCCTCAGTTTACCTTTTAACAAACTTTAAGACCAGATGAAATTTATAAGTTTCTTGATCCATCTTATTTCTCTAATAATAATCATCATCCATATCTTCAGTTTCTTCACTGTGCTAAGTATTTTAAATGTATTATAGGTTACATAATGTTTCATCTTTTAATATCAATTTAAAGGTAAGCATCATTATCCAGCTTCTATACTTGAGATCGTGAATCTTTAAAATTGTACAAAGCAAGGGCTCTTTGCTTATAAACCCCCCAATCTTTCCATCCTCCTGTCTCTCTAGTTGGGAATAACTCGAATCATCTCAAGAGTGGAAATTCACTGTCAGGTCTACTCTTGAAAACCTTTGGGTGATCACACTATAAATGAAAAGGACACCAGGTCCCGTTTGTTTAGGAAGATTGACTATAATTAACTGCCCGGTAATTTAATAATATTTTTTTCAACTATGCTTTTGTAAAGATCAAAAAGGAAATACCTAAATTGACTGTCTGTATTTTGCATTAGTATAAACGGGTAGCAGTGAAAAGAGTTCCACACTACATAACATACATACACGTGCATGGGTATATACAAACGCTCTGAACACTGTACTGCTTCCTAGTTTTGTGATTTGGCCTCCACTGAAAATAAAATAGTGCCATCTGGTGGAGGTTAGAAGATGTGGAAGCCTCACCTTCAAGTTCACTCGACTCAGTTTTGTTCAGTTTGATATTCTACATGTTTCTACACTGGGCTAGGTGACCTGCAGGGTATCTGGTCACAAAAATAAGTAAGATATGATTTCTGCCCTCAAAGAACACACAATATTGCCAGGCTGCTGGCATGGAAATTGCCAAGGATATACCTTGGGCAAATTGAGGTGCAGAGGGGGCACTGAGCCCTAGAGGAGGTGATGCTCTGGGTGGAGGATTCTTGCCTGAGAAGCAGTCAGGGGCAGAGATGGTGGACCGGAGGGGCATCATGAACGAAAGCACAGAAGTAAGAAAAAGCACTGGTTTTTCAGAAAAGCAAGTAATTTGTAATCCTAGAACTTAAAATTTGGGAAGCAGCAGAGACAGAAGATGAGTCTGCAAAGCAATCCGAGACTGGTCCCAGAAGGCTGGCTGAGGATGCCATGCTGAGAAGATTGCAGGTTACTGATTGTTATAAGTGGGGCGGGGAGATAGTGGAGATTTAGTAAATCAGTCTGCTGGCGGAGAGATTTGAGACAGGGAAGGAGGCTGTGGTTGATCAAGCTTCCGGTCCCATCAAGGAGGGAGAAGCAGTGCAGAGGGAAGTTACAGGAAGGACATGTAGTATTGGACTCACATTCACGGAGAACCTTAAATATAGATTTTTGATATCATCTCCACATTATATATTCAGACTCAGAAGAACACTGACAGGTTTGAAAGAATACATTATCAAATGATTTTAAATTTGTGTTCCAATATTAGCTGTATTTATTGTAATACAGTCTGAATTTTTTTATAAGTCCTGTAATTGTCTCATGAGTAGCACAATTTTACATGTATTGAGAACATTATTCAACTTAAGTATTTAATACATATGTTTTTTAACTGATTTGGCTTTTTTTTTTTTCTACTTGTTAATATACTGAAAGTCTCACAAAGTGAAAATACCTAAGTCCTTTATTAAGTTCTGGAAAAATCCAGCTAGGCAGTGTTACAAGGATCAGAGTAAGAGAAAAGAATTGAAAAATATTTTGGAGAACAAATGAGCAGAGATGGTGTGGATGAATTATAAAGATAGGGTAGCCAACTGGCAGATGAAGGAGAAAGGAAGAATCCAGAATGACTCCTAGATTTCTGCCTCAGTTTCTCATGGATGGTGGCCCTTTTAACTGAGCCGCAGGGTAAAGGAAGATGAGGCATTTTTATGTATATAAAATTTTGGATATATAGAATTTGAAGTTCTTGAGAGTGAGTCAAATGGATTTGCCTAGCCTGCAGTTAATCATGTGGAACTATAGCTCACAGCAGTGGCTAAGGCTAAATATAGACATTTGGGAATTAGCAGCGTAGAGAGAGAATGGTTGAGATCACCTAAGGAGTGTTTGTACTTTGCAAACAGCAGTGGACTGAGGGTGCCCCCTTGGGACTCTCCTTAAGTCTGAAAGACATTTTTATAAGGGCAAGTGGGTTACCTTTCTTGTGAAAATTATGACACATAAAGCCATCTTGATTCCATGAAGGTTTAAAGAAAAGGGGGGAAAAAATCACAGAGTTAAGAGGAAGAATTTAAAATTCTCTGTTAAATGGTCATAGAAGTATTTTGAGTAGAAGCATACAGAAAATAAGGATTCTAGGTAGAGAGGAGGGGGAATAATTGGAGAGCTGGAAATTTCATAGAGGATTTATGAGGATAGAGCAGAATTCCTCAGTCAGTTTTACCGTCTTGATTCAGCATCTTCTATCATTGCCAGCACAGAGGCTAAGGACAAATTTCTCATGGCAGTTTAATGAAGAAAAATGAAGAATTTGGAACTGGCTTCATTTTTCTCTGTTGGTAATAACTGAGCCAGTTTCTCAAAATGAGCACACAAAGAAAGTATTTGTGGTGGGATGAAAAATGGCCCCCACCTAAGTGTCCATCGACAGATGAATGGATAAAGAAGACGTGGCACATATATACAATGGAATATTACTCAGCCATAAAAAGAAACGAAATTGAGTTATTTGTAGTGAGGTGGTTGGACCTAGAGTCTGTCATACAGAGTGAAGTCAGTCAGAAAGAGGAAAACAAATACCATGTGCTAACACATATATATGGAATCTAAAAAAAAAAAAAAAAAAAGTGCTTCTGAAGAACCTAGGGGCAGGAATAAAGATGCAGACGTAGAGAATGGACTTGAGGACAGGGAGGGGGAAGGGTAAGCTGGGACAAGGTGGGAGAGTGGCAGGGACATATATACACTACCAAATGTAAACTAGATAGCTAGTGGGAAGCAGCCACATAGCACAGGGAGATCAGCTAGGTGCTTTGTGTCCACCTAGAGGGGTGGGATAGGGAGGGTGGGAGGGAGACGTAAGAGGGAGGAGATATGGGGATATATGTATATGCATAGCTGATTCACTTTGTTATATAGCAGAAACTAACACAACATGGTAAAGCAATTATACTCCAATAAAGATGTTAAAAAAAAACATGCACACAATTTAAGTGTTAAAAAAAATAAAGAAAAATGGCTCCCCAAGATATCCAGGTCCTAATTGCTGGAACCTGTGAATGTTATCTTTTATGACAAAATGGATTTTGCAGTTGTGATTAAGTTAGGGATCTTGAGATGGGGAGGTTATCCTGGATTATCTCAGCGGGCCCTAAACGCAATCACAAATATCCTTAGAGACAGGCAGAGGGAGAGTGACAAACAGAATAGAGCAAAATCAGAGCGAGAACTTGTACCCTTTTGGCTATAGAGATGGAGGGAGGGACCATGAGCCAAGGAAAGGAAGGAAGGAAACTCTAGAAACTGGAAAAGGACACGAAAAGGATTCTCCTTTAAAGCCTCCTCAGGGAGCAGAGCCCTACCTGCACCTTGATTTCAGCCCAGTGGAACTGCTTTTGGACATCTGGCTTCCCCAAAGTAGGAGAATACATTTGTGTTGTTTTAAAACATCAAGTTTGTAGTGATTTGTTACAGAGGCAAGTAGGAAACTGAAACAGTATTTTTTTTTTAACATCTTTATTGGAGTATAATTGCTTTACAATGGTGTGTTAGTTTCTGCTGTATAACAAAGTGAATCAGCTATACGTATACATATGTCCCCATATCCCCTCCCTCTTGCCTCCCACCCTCCCTATCCCACCCCTCTAGGTGGTCACAAAGCACCGAGCTCATCTCCCTGTGCTATGCAGCTGCTTCCCACTAGCTACCTAGTTTACATTTGGTAGTGTATATATGTCAATGCTGCTCTCTCACTTCATCCCAGCTTACCCTTCCCCCTCCCCGTGTCCTCAAGTCTATTCTCTACGTCTGCGTCTTTATTCCTGTCCTGCCCCTAGGTTCATCAGAACCATTTTTTTTTTTTTTTTAGATTCCATATATATGTGTTAGCATACGGTATTTGTTTTTCTCTTTCTGACTTACTTCAATCTGTATGTCAGACTGTAGGTCCATCCACCTCATTACAAATAACTCAATTTCATTTTTTTATTTTATGGCTGAGTAATATTCCATTGTATATATGGGCCACATCTTCTTTATCCATTCATCGTGGACACTTAGGTTGCTTCCATGTCCTGGCTATTGTAAATAGAGCTTCAGTGAACACTGTGGTCCATGACTCTTTTTGAATTATGGTTTTCTCAGGGTATATGCCCAGTAGTGGGATTGCTGGGTCATATGGTAGTTCTATTTTTAGTTTTTTAAGGAACCTCCATACTGTTCTCCATAGTGGCTGTATCAATTTACATTCCCACCAACAGTGCAAGAGGGTTCCCTTTTCTCCAAACCCTCTCCAGCATTTATTGTTTGTAGATTTTGTGATGATGTCCATTCTGATAAAACAGTATTTTAAACTCATAAAATAATTACTGTAGAGATCTCCTGAGTTATTAAAAAGAAACAAAAAACCAAAAAACTTTTACTTAAGCAAAGAGAGAAATTTTTCTTTTTATGTTTGGACAAAGTGCAAAATAAAGCCTCAAAAAAAGTGGGCATAGTTTCAATCTTATTCTCTGGAGAACTTTGATACATGAACTTTAACCTTCAACTGTGAGAGAGACATGGTCATTATAGTAGGCCATAGAGCTATGGAAGAAAATTGAATAGGACTAAGATTTGGTGCCCAGGACAGGCTAATAATTTGTCAGCCATTTCAAACTGTTAATGAATAAATATACAGTGTATTCATTTATTTAATAGGCAGGGTCACTTCCATTATAGAGTTTAGTTTAGTTTCATTTAAAAGAAAAAAATTTCTGATCTCGTTTGATCAGAGAGGGACCACTTTACATTTTGCCATAAATAGAAGGAGTTGTCTGTGAGGTCATCAGAACCATTTTTTTTCTGAGTTTTCCAGTGATGTCTTCCAGACCCTTATAGGTTGGTAACCCAGGTCATCTAGCCTTCTCCCTCCTCAGATTACAGAGTAATGTTAATGGTGTAAAACATCAGGTACCCTGGGTGTTCGGAGGAGACAGAGTTTGTGCTGGCTCTGTAATGGGAGCTCTGAAAGGGTTTGCAAATATCTTATCATCTTAGTGTTCCCTGATTGCTCTGTGTTCAGATCTCCAGCCCTTTCTGGGGACTGCAAAACATCCCAGTAGACAACTAGACATGTACATACAAACAGGAACCCTTTATGTGTCATATATTATAATAATTAGACTGACGACTTCATGAGTAACTGTCAGGCTTATTTACACTACCAAAGTTTTTGATTAACAACAATTTTCTATTACTCAGAAATACGTTCTACTTAAAATTATATGTCAAGGTATTTGCTTAGAGCAGTAAAACATGTCATAAAATGTTAATAACTGATGAAATAGATGAAGTGTATGTCAGTGTTCATTGTTTTGCTTTTTCAATTTTCTGAGGGTTTGACATTTTCAAAATAAAGTTTGGAGAAAAATTAAGAGGTAAGGTGTAATGAATTTCTGAAATGCATTAAATCTATGGGTGAAGATATGTCACTATTACTTCTGGTCTGATCACTGGGAGACATCAGGATGATATGTAGACGACTGAGGAAACAATTTGGAGAGAAGAAAGAGAAGAATTTTCTATGGCTGAGGGAATGGGGAGTCTAGTGTTTCAGCTGAGTACATTTTGTGATACACATCAACTACACACTCATTAGAATCTTTGTATGTTGTGTTACTTTTAAAATTCTGTGTTATTCTAATTAAACAAATCTGCACTGTTGGTGAAAAAGATATAATTCAAGCCTCCATGCCAATGGGCATTGCTGAATTGAGTCCAATTATTGTAATGGATATCAGTAATTATCTAAGATAAAGTTTATTGAGTTTCTAAAACATTCATGCCTCTATAAAGGAGAAGGTAAATCACAATATCCAATAATGAATGATAAGGTCTTACAGTGCCAAAAAAGACATGGAAAACAATGTGTGTTTGCTGAAATGTATCATAGCCACATTTTGTTCTTTCTTGTACAAAATCCACTATGTCATCGGCAGATGAACATTCACAGTTGTAAATTTAGCTCAATTTTCAAAAGAAAAATCTTTCAAATGTATAAATAGTATGGACTGGCATAAACAATTATTTTGCCATGCTCTTAGTTTTTCATTAACGTTAAGGTTTACGTTCTGGGACTGTACTGCCACCTAGAGGAAATCAGTTTTAAGTATCACTTATTTGCAGTGCTTTTCCCAGCCCCTTGTAGATCAAGTTTCCACAGTTGTGGCTTACTTATAATGCTTTATTTTTTCCTTCTTTTCTGAGCAAACTTTGAATTTAGTTTCTATAGGAGTATCTCATAGTAAAAATTATAGCACAACGTGAAAAAAAGAGAAGAAAATTAAGAAACTTCATCCATTAATGGAATAAGAATTTATATCAAGATTAAATTGTATCCTTGTCATTTATTAATGTGCTGTTGCAGATTCCATAATTGCTCTACGCTGGTAATTTGAAAATCATTTTAAAAATTCGAAGCAAATTTGTTTTTTTTTTTAAAGATGTATTATGTAATGTATTTGGAAGAATAGTATTGGTGCAAAATTATGATATTATATGTGTATGTCTAACAATTTAGGCCTCATTGTTCCATGTCTATGCATACATTAAAATTTTATTTTTGTACTTTAAATCTAAATTGGGGAATGCATTCCCCCTTAATTTGGAAAACCAGATATACGTAGTCTGATTCATTCTTAAATATATGTTCTTTTAGGGCTTAAACAGAAACATCAGTCACTAAACAGGGTGTATTAAGCGTATTGAGAAGAGTTTTATAGTCTTTCTGTGGTAAAGGGACATAAATACAACATGAGTATGGGAGAGATCTATTTTGAGGTCACCTCACAAAGCTGTGGAAGCACAAAAGAGGCAGACGGTGCAGCTACAAATGAGGCTACTGAAAGGAAATGTTGCCAAACCCAGGAACTCCCATAGCTATTTGCATAAGTGCTAGCAAAGTTCCTCAGCCGATCTGGTCCTGCACCCCAGACGCGGAAAAGCAGATGAGGCAGCAGATGACCGTTTACGTTGCCAGGGTGTGTGAACCAGCGAACATCCCCCGCATTACTCACTAAGTAATGAGGAGGGGCTTTAGATATGTTCCACAATTCAGATGGGCCTGCCAGTTGGCCCCTGGGCTTCATTCTGTGTGATCCATACACAGCAGAGACACTCAGGAGGCAATGCAAATGAATCAACAGACAGCAGCGAGGTCCCAGCAGCAGCAGGCAAGGTACTGCCTATGCAACAGGGCGTGATGACAGATAATTAGCTGTGACATGCCCCTCGATGGCAGTGGGATGAGAGCGTTCAGTTGGAAACCAGTGTGCAACGTGGCTTCATGAACCACGAGATTTAACTTTGGAGCATGAATTCTTTTTTGCCAAACTAGTTTTTAAGGAGGTTGTTGGGAAGAGTTAAGTTTTCAAGATTCTAGGAATGAAAGAAAGAATTTATTAAGCACCTACTGCATTCCAGGCATTGGGAGATGTACTTACCATATAAAGGCATTTTTAATGTTCTAAAAATTTCTGTTTTGAAAGAACTGCCTTTCTGTTACAGACAAGAAAACTGAGGCATAGAGAAGTAATGCAACTTGCTCAATGACACATTGCTAATAAATAGAATAGACATGAGGCCAAGCTAGGGCTGTCTGGGTTTAGAGTTGTCCTATAATTTGCCTATTTCAATCAGATGTTGAGTACTTTTTTAAAAAGGAATTTAATAGAAGGTCCCCCCTTTTTCTACTCTTTGGGTTTACTCAACTTGAGTTAAATAAGTTTTTCTTATGTATTTGACATTTTTATATCATGCTATTTGTTTATTTCTTCTTTAAAGTATTAAACTGGTTATTTAAAAAAATTACTGTAAAAGACTCTATTGGAACAATTGGAACAATTTCATATGGACTGTATATTAGAAAATAATATTGTAACCATGTTAAATTTCCTGAATTTGACAATTGGATTGTGTAAGAGGATGCCATTCTTCTTAGGGGACACACAGAAATAGGGATGAAGAGTCACAATATCTGCTACTTACTTTCAATCTTGTTTAGGAAAAATATTAATCATGATATGTACACAGGTAATGTGAAAATAGAGTGACAAAGGAAATGTGCAAAATGTTGACAATTGGTAAATTTAGGAGATTGTATGCAGGAGTTTGTTGTACTCTTGCATCTATTGTCTAGGTTGGATTTTTTTCAAAGTAAGTTAAAATGAATTGATAGTCTCTTTAGCCTTCTATTAGGCCAGTTTTTCTTTGACAGCTTTGGGCGTACATTTGCAAAGTTAGCCATGACTTTCATTATGTGTAGTCTCAGGGGCTGAGTAGAGCTGATTCCCACAGCTGACTAGACCTTTCACCCTTGTCACAAATTATCAGTGTCTTTGGTGCTGGCCGAATCATCTATTGTATGTGAAACCCATCTGGGTGATCTGCCCCTCACTCTTCATTTTGTGGCCTGGAAGGGCCTGATGATAAGTGATCGCGATAAAGGAGGATAATGTATACAAGAGAGGTCTAGTCAATAAGAAGACACATTTTTGTCATTATTATTCACCTGGGGACTTCAGCCGTGTGGAGATTATTAATCTCACAGGCCATTTTTCTACCAAAATGAAAAACTGCATTTCTTCTGCCTTCAAGGATCACGTGAACATTTTTTTAAACCAGAAGAGGAAGAGCAGATGTCTTCACTGTTCATTTCAGTTGGAGACATTTGATGTTCATAATCAACATTTTGAAATGTGTTCAAAGCTGCCATCTTGTGGTCAGATTCTATTCAACTTTTAGCAGATATATTAATAAAAGGCTGACTAAATCCAAAGACTAGAAGGAAAGAACATTGAAGAAATACATTTTACAACATGTCAGAAGGTCTATTTTGAAGCCTACATAAAAAAATACAAGAGTGTATTTCTACATGTAATTTACTTATCTAACTGATTGATGACCAGTCTTACTCATTTCTATTTGAGAGCCACGACAGATTTTATTCATTGTTCTTTCTTTCCTTCTTCCCCAAATTAAAAGTCTAAAGTTTCCTATTTCATAGGTGGAAAAATTAAGAGTAAACTTCTGCTTAGTGACATAAATTTTGAAATCAATCATTCTTTACTGAGATTTCAAAAAAAGTCACTCTTTTCTTTAAAACTTCCTTTCAGAAAGTCAAGGTTCATGAACAACTACAAATGTCCTCTGCTCCAATCTTCCCCACATACAATTCACACTTCAAGTTGATTCTTTTGATTTTGCCTCTTTATTTCTAAACAGAAACAGTATATTTATTACCTTTAAAAAAAATTTAGAGGCAGCATGTTTTAACATGCTACTGAGGATAATGGGGATTCAGCTTTTATCATAGACCTGTTCAGTTTACTTTTCCAGCAATTTTCTCATCCTCTAGGTTTCAGCTTAATTTTCACTTCTTTAGCTGATTTTCTTTAATCACCTATCTATCAATTAGATGCCACCCTCCACCACCAGATTGTTGTTTTTTTTAAGAAAAGCACGCTGTGTGTTTCTTTCATTCTGCTATAATTATTACATATCTTGATTGTTTGCTTGTTTATTGTTGTGGCAGTACTCCCAGCTGCCACAATTCCAGATTCTTTCTTTCTTATCCCTTACAATTAGGATTCTGATTTTATTCAGGATAGTAACCAGCCAAAGAACAAACCACCACCAACAAAAAACTCCCTCAATTTTTTATATTCTCCTGCCATGTGATAAACTTCTAATGCAATATAGGCAGAATTTGGGAGGATATCCATTTCCAAATAAAAAGAAAATTTCTATGTGGGATAGATATAAAGTCTAGAGATGTGACAGCCATTTTACAGCACTGACAGTATAAATAAAAAGGTAAAAACCACACACTAAAGGTGGTGGAGAAAAGTTATAAAGAGCCTGTACTCTTGAAGGCATCATTGTGCTGTTTTACTTACCTTGGGCTCTGCCTTTCAGACTTCCTAGTTTGTGAGAAAATAATGCATTCCTAATACAGTGCATTGGCTTTGCCATTCTCTTTCATCTCCTTTCATTCTCTTTCAAGCTCTGTGAGGCCACGAGCACTATGAACCTTGATTATACTTGTGGCCTTAGATCAGGTTTTCTTAACCTCAGCGCTATTGACATTTTGGGCTGGATTATTTTTTGATTTTGAGGGCTGTTTTGTGCATTGTTGGATGTTTAGTAGCACCCCTGGCCTGTGCCCACTAGATGCCTGTAGAATGCCGCACCCCCAGATGTCTCCTGAGGGTAAATTGCTCTCCAACTGAGAAGCATTGTCTTAGATGATGGGTTAAGTGCCCAGGATATAGTGACCAATAGATATTGGCTGTATTAGCAAGATGATTAATTAATTGGATGTGAGGATTGAGAGAAATGGTAGAATTCAAGGGTGACTTCCAAGTTTCTCTCTTGGGCTAGTGATTGTATCATTGTATCACTTAAAAGATGGAGAGGCATGTTCCAGTTTGTCAATGTTTCTCTTAAACCCTGACCTTTAAGTCAAATAAATACTCCAGATGTGACTCAGACACCACAGATTTCTGTTCCTGTGTTAGTGACGCATAATACCTTAGCACTTCCATAGTATTTCTTTCCTCTTTATCAATCACATAGCATTCCTCCCCCCACTTTATTGGTTGCATTGCACTATTGCCTTATACTGACCTTGATTTTCACTAAAATCTCCTGCTAGCTTCTATCTTGTTCTACCCTTTAATTTTTCAATTGTGCTTTCAAAGTGCGAGATTTTGCATTTTTCCTTTTACATTTCAGCTCTTTCATATCAAGCTCTGTTCTTGGTTTGTTAACATATTTCAATTTTTTTTCTTTTTTCTATTTCATATTAGCTCTCTGTGCCCAACTTGATCTTCCATTGATTGGTTGCTTGTGTAATGATTTTGACTAGGAAATGGCAAAGAACAAAATACATGATGTTACTGGGTCTTCATAGACTGAGCTCAGAACGAGTGTCTCATAACCAATCTTGGAACAGTTACTTTAATAGACAAATCTTCTTTCTCCCTGCATCCAATTTTAAAGATTACATGGAGCTGTAAGTGGGCACCATCTCTGAAATCTGCTTATAGGAAAGAAGACAGGATATAACTTCAGAGGGATACAAAAGTAATAGCTTTTCGTTCTTGATTATATAGGAAGGTCCAATCAGGCATTTTCACTCACTCTGTTTAGACTATAAAGCTCAGCTCAGTTTGTGGTATTGGCATGTAATGTGTGCTTATGCAACAGGAAAGAGTGGGTTTAAGTGGTATGCAATGTGCTTTCCAGTGAGTACATAATAATTTCATTTACTATGTTTTATAAGAGGGCTGGAGGACTGAGAACAGTGAAAAATCTCCAAGATTGCAGGAGAGTATTATTTACAATGAATAATGTAGCATACTATAGGGGGAGTAATGGTTACCTGATCAAGATAAGTCTTAAGATCTTACAGAGCTGTAAAATAAATAGAAAGAAGTCCTTGAGTAAAAGAAAAATAAAGCAGCACATTTAGGGAGAAATTATCAAAGCTATATTTATAAGATAATGGGTGTAGCTCTCTCTTAGAGTTAGGATTTCTTAGAATTAATGCTCATGTTTTGGGACAGGCTCTCCTCCTCTCTCCCATGAACTATTTAATATTAACTAGTCTCTCAGCTTGTACTCTGACCATTCCAAATCATTCTTAATCGTCATTATTTAGAAATATTACCTCCACCGTTATCTTTCTCAGACATACTTTGTGGCTGTCCCCTGTTCTCTCATTCCAAATTTGGAATTCAAATAGAACGAATTCCAAATTTCTGAGGATTGCACATAGGACACTGATTTTATTCCCAATTTATATTTCTTCTCCCCTCCATGAAAACTGTGCTCTAACCACACTGACCTGCTTTATATTTTTGAATGTTCCATGCTCTTTCACACTTCTGTGACTTTGCCCATGCTGTCACTTCTGCATGGAATCTCATTCTCTACTCTTATATTTGGTAAATTCGTTGGTATTCCTTAAGGCCCAAGTCAAATGTCAACTTAATTTTATGTTCCTGACTTTCCCCTCCCCAAATCCATAGTGTGTGCTTGATACATGTTTATGAAACGAGTACTTAGTAAATCTCCAAAAATATGAAGTGAGGAACTCAGTTTCATTATGTTTATATAAAAATAAACCTTACATTATACAATAATTTATCTGAAAAGCTTTGAGTACATAAGATTTTAATAAATCAAAATGTATTCGAGAGAACCAACTGAGTAATGCTCTTCGAAAGTTAAAACAATATTATTGTTATATACATTCTCTTTCACTAACACATTTTGTCTGTTTATCTTGTGTACATAGCCTGAAGATTGCGTAATACCAGGAAACCCAGTAACCAATCAGGTGTATATAACTTTAATCTTGTTTCTGTTTATTGAGTTGGGAATATGAGACTACCCATTTTCTATAGTGTATAATTATTACTGATATTATTTCTCTTTAACCAATTTTCATTAAAATGTTTGTTCATATAACCAGCCTATAAGAGTTCTTCATTGGGAATATTGTTTCTGTAATACAAGATCAAAAAGAGAAAAAATATTTTGTTAAAAGATAGGAAGAAATTAAAGAATGACATTCTCGCAGAATTGTACAGAAAAGGGGAACTGATGAAATAATATTTTAATATTTTATTTTGAAAATATATAAAAGGCTGATAGATGACAAGAAAATGGTATTTGAATTTAACACCATGAACTGATGCTATTTGTAGAGCACTATGACATATATTCTCTACATTTATGCCTTCCTTGTGGACCTCTAAGAAACTAGAAGAGGAAGTGGGAGGTGAAATGCATGGATGGGTAGTTCTTTTTTCAGTGAATTGAGAGGTAGGAGAACACAGTTGCAAGCATAGGCACTATTAACAGTCTTTTAAACAAAGTAAAGCTTTTACCTCTCCAAAGTGTGACAAAGATTGTGATTTTGTTGTGGCCTTGAACCTTAAACTAAATAATATAGGCTGATGCTCAAAGGGGAAGATCAGTTTGAAAAAGTTAATTGGGATACAATTTATAATGTCACATAATTAATTTAAACTACAAATGTAGCTTCCTTTATATCTGTTGGCCAGTGTCAGTGAATGGAAATGTATTTACATCTTGACATTGTAGAAATGCCTACTCTTTTTTTTTTTTAAATTTTTTATTGAAGTGTAGTTGATTTACAATGTTGTGTTAGTTTCTGGTGTACAGCAAAGTGGTTCAGTTATACATATATATACATATTCTTTTCCATATGGTTTATTATAGGATATTGAATATAGTTCCCTGTGCTATACAGTAGGACCTTGTTGTTTATCTATTTTATATATAGTAGTTTGTATCTATGTCTAATCACAACCCCTTCTTTATCCCTCCCCCACCCCCTTTCCCAGCTGGTAACTGAAAGTTTGTTTTCTATGTCTGTGAGTCTGTTTCTGCTTCATAAATAAGTTCATTTGCATCCTACTCATGTATTTTAATCAGGGGTTTACTATCAATCATGAATTTTCTTTACAATGTGAACAAAGTATAACAACTTATTTATATTGTCATATAGCTGACCTTCAAAACATGCCCCAAATCTTCATATTATCTGCTTAAATACCATAGAATGGGTGCAACCTACCATTATAAATAGAACTGAAAAATAGAAAACATTGAAAATATTGTGACTTTCCCCAGTTCTGGAAAATAGTATCTGGTGCTTTTAATTCCAGCATGTGCATGCACAAGGACGGAAGTAACAGAATGAAAGAAAATACAGTTAGTAACTCAACCTATTATTTTTCAACCATATGGTTTTATGATACTAATGCATAAGAGAATATACCACTTGTAATTAGACCACAGACTGATTAGGATTCTGGATTTTTTCATATTCTTCAACATACTGTTGATACTGATCAGTAAGGAGAGGCTGATTTGCTTCATCCGTGTTTCTTCTGGCACGAATCAGACAAGAAGCACCCACAAAAATGACTGCAACCAGTAATAAAGCAGCAACTACCGCTATGGTAACAATCTCAGAAATACTAAAATTCCGACCTATTTGAAAAAGAAAATGAGAGCAAAAAATAAATAGTAAAATAGTTGCCACCCAAAATTGGATACCCTAATAGAGGCACTGTTCCAGGCACTTTACAAAGTCCTCATATTTAATTTTTATTGGCTACATCGCCTATTATAGCACCTGGCATCTTCAAAGCACTTCCCAATTTCTCACAGTGAGCCCTACTGGGATAGTTATTATATCCATTCTAAAGGAAATGATGGCTCAGAGTTTGAGTCACTTGCCCAAGGTCATTTGGTTAGTATGCAGTAGAGCTGGTTTTGGAGCCCAGGTCTTTCAGGATCCAAATCCTGTGCTCTTCCACTGTACCCCATTGCCTTTGTTAAGAAAGGGATTTAAAATTAAATCAGAAAGTTTTGAATTTCAAAACCTCAGAAAAAACAGCTCAGAATATCTCACTCCATCTCTTTTTTTTTTTAGGCTAAATAAACGGAAGCAACATTATGTAGTAGAAAAATAAGGGCATATTACTCAGGGCTAAGCTCGAGACTCATTCTCTATGCTCACTAGAAAGGTGATCTTTGACAATTACTCTCTCTAAGCCTCGTCTTCCTTATTTGTAAAATGAGGATTTTAATACCTGCCTCAGAGGGTTGTAAGGATTAAATGAAATAGTGTGGTATGTAATCAGCTCAATACCAGGTCAGAGTGGGCTCTCAACAAATGTTAAATTCAGTCTCTTTATCCACAAATAAAAATTCAAATGAAAGCTTCTAAATCCAAGTGGAAAACTGTGGATTACTTTATCTCAGAAAAATGTGATTACTTTAAGGGTGACAAATTTGCTTTCGGAAATTTCCACGGTAAAAATACATTTTCAGTACTCACTTGACCATTGAACTTCATAAGTGTATCCCAGGTTGTCTGGAGCAGTAACGAACATTTCTATGTTGGTAATTGGAGGCCAAAATGGTACCATATTGTATTGTCTGTTATGTCCAATAGGGGCATTTTCCAAAGGAAATGTGGATATATCTAAAATATGTCAAAGACACCTTGTTAATAGACAAACTCAAGCTAATATTAATACATTATTATTGTGTTCTGAAGGTGACCCAAAGTATTCAAGGGTAACATTAAAAATTCTTTCATATTTTACACTGAGTAAAGACATAAAAATGTTTCACTACAGCAGAACAGGAAATTGCATAAAACAGAGCTCAAATGCTTTGAGTACAGCACTAACGTGTCATCCAATAGAAAAAGAAAGTTTAAAAGTAAGGAAGTTTTAGTCTTTTCTTATCTATGATGATCATTAGTTGTTTTACTTTTATATTACAGAAACTAATTTGAATAAAATTCATTAAACTTACTTTTCAAAGCTAAAGAAAAGATTGGACCTGTAATTTGCTGTAGTATCATCTATTATTTAAATTTGAGAGACACCGTAGCTAATGGAGGTTTGTCCCTGACTATGACTATTTCTGTTTAGTATTTTTCATTTTTCTGTTTAATTAGAGAAATAAATATTAACTTATTCCCTGGGTTTTACTCTGTTAGCAAAAGGCACTTAACACTTTGAATCAAGGTCCTAGAATCCTATTTGTTTCCTGCCACCTTTCATCTTTCTACTTAAATAAAAATCATAGGCATTTATATTTTTAGTAAGTTTCTGTTATCAGAGCTAAAAGGAGTGATATACTCTTTGTGGCAAAAGATCATTCCTTTTTGTTGTTGTTGTTGTTTATATTTATATTGGTACAATTAAATGCCAAATGGAATGTCACAAAACCAGAGTTGGAAGTGGGTTTGGGTAGGACATTAGTGGGAATACATTTAAAAGAGCTGGAATATGTGAGAAGGCTAGTGAAATATTAGGTTTTCTGTTCGCAAGAAGTATATTACCTGGGCAGTCACTGTGATCCTGTGAAGCACAGGAGAGTATTTTAGCATCTACTCTGAAGAAAAATTGATCATAGAAATGGCAGGTAGTGTTTATATTTTTGTAACTTTAAATTTAGTTACTTTAAAATCTAGTGATTAGAAATGTACTATGAATTAATGCTAATTAAATATTTATCCATTGAAATCTATTGAGCTCCTGCTAGTACCAGGCACTGATCTAGGCACATGGGGTATAGCATTAAACAAAAGACAAGGTTCCTGGCCTCAAGGCACTCATAGTAATTATTTGTTAAAGTTAGATGTTAATGCTAATAACTTAGATCATTTTTTAAACTTCCCACTTCATCTTTACCGAATTGGCCTCAACCCAGTTCAGTTACAGCTGCATAAAAAAGTTATGTCCATTAAAATAAGTGGAGGAAAGAAGAAGAAGAAAAATAACAATAGCAATTGGATTGCAATGTTGCTTCCCTGTGTCAGACCCTTCAATGGCTCCCCTTCTCTCTTAGAGTTAAACCCAATGTCTTTAAGGATCTGCCCCCTGTTTTCCCTCTGACCTTGTCATCTCCCTCCGTTTTCTCCCCACTCCCCACTCTGCTCCAGCCACGGTGGCTCCTTTGTTCCTTTGTCTTGGGAGCATCTTTCTCCATATATTTACACAGTGTTCCCTATCCCCTTTCCTGATTTTACTTGTCTACAAAGACTTTCCCCCATCTAACATACTCTATATTTATTTACATATGCTTATTGTCAGTTTATACATTGCTGTCTAGTTTCCAGAAGTGTATGTTTAACAAAAGTTTGTTTTGTTCATTTCTAAACCTATTAATTCCAGTTATTTGTGACTGAAATAAAAGTAATATAACAAAACACATGTAAATCGATAATTATGATTGTAAAAAGAGGAGGATTTGTTTTTATAATAAATAAATGGAATGCTTTGGAAAGATTTATTAAGAATGAGTGGCTGCAACGTTGCTCTAGAATTAGGAATGAGCAACTATGATTTTTAAGGGTTAGGGGAGCATTATGAAAATTTAGAATAATACTGTACTCAGATTGCATCACAAGGGTTGTTAATTTCTTGTTTCACTTTAAAGAAACAGACACTGTAAATTATAGATAATTCATTATGGTTGTATGTATGTATATAAATACACATGAAAAATCAGATGGAACTCCAATCGGTGAATTCATAGAAGATTGATAAGTGAATAAATATTTATATTTAAGCTATTTATTTCTTAAATTGTTTTCAGATGAAACAAACTATTTTGACCAACTCATCAATTAATGGTCCAAATCAGGTTAGATTAGAGGTTTCTATTGTATTCTCTCTCTCTCTCTCTCTCTCTCACACACACACACACACACACACAGCACAGAAGTAAGAGATGGCTGAATGAATAAATGAATCAGTAGATAGTTAATCTCCAATATTATGTTTACGTGCATGATGAAGTAAAGGCACATAAGACAAAACTTAGAACACTTTTAAAATGTGAAAATTTATGATGTTTTAACCAGTAAAAGCACATTCATTGTTTGAATGGTAATACAACCCTCTCAGCTGAGTGAAGAGAAAGTAGCCTTTAAATAATATTTTAAAGAATGCATTACAATGAACTTAAAAGAGATTTTCTACAGTGTGATATAAAAACTAACATTAACTTTTCAAGTTGAATATAATTTCCATTTGTGAGAGGCCGTAAAGTAATAAAAATCAGAACTGTGGATTATGAGTATAATTTTTCTGTCTTTTGGGGTGTCAAAGAAGAGCTCTTTAAGGTTTTTGCCTTCATATTAAAAAACAATGAGGATGTTCATTGGAAGGTATGAGAAAGAAAAATTGGGGAAACATGGTAGTCATCTTTACATGGTCAAAAGGAGAAGGGATTACCTTTTTAGTCCTAGTGAATGTTAATAAGTATCATCTTACAATTACTATTCTGAGAGACTTCTCATCTGCCTTTTCAAAGTGGTTTAGAATATTTGGAAATGGCTAGATATTAGAGCTATTTTATCCTATTGTTAAGTGTAGTTTAAATGTGCCAAATGCTTAGCCTAAAGTGGTAACTATGCCATCTGAACAATCTACTTTGCTGAGCCTGCAAAAAGCATATGAAAGAGTCTTACCAGCATTGTATCTCCTCAGCCATTCATCAAAGACTGCATCAGTGAAAGTATGTAGGAGGACAAAAATAGGATCATTGGGAGATAAATGAGTTTGCCCCCCGGTTCCATTCAGGAATAGATGAGCCAAATTGTGAAGGCTTCGCACAGTAGGGTCATACCTTCCTGTGGGATCACTGTAACCTAGATATAAAAAGAAGGATGAGAATAGTAAAAACCATTACACATATCTAACTTTTCAAGTCCAAAGCAGTGATTATATTGGGAAACAATTTTTCCTAAGCTTGTCAGGCCAATTTTTACCTTAGTGTAATAGCACTGCTTCTCTGTACCTATGGTTGGTGACATGTGTTTGCTGTACCGAGAGCTAGGTTAGTTTGAAGCTAGTGGCATGACATTCTAAATGTAGCCTCTAGGTTAAAAATAATGACCTGCAAAGGATACCAGTCAAAATATATAGAACACTCTATTTTGACAAGGCTAACATTGGTCTACATGGAAATAAAGATAGTGGAAAGCTCTAGCTTCTACAAAAACTGCTGATACAATTGGGAGAACACCACTCTGATTGTCCTGGAACTTAAATTGCCAGATGTTACTTTAGTCTCCTACCTTATTCCTTGTGAATGACTGTCAGCATGTTTATTTTTAGAAAATTATTTTTGTGGAGAATTTACAATTTCTCAGAGCTTTCTTACCATCTCTGTGCTAGTTTTAAATACCTGAAAAGACTGCTGTCAAAACATTTATAGAACTTTTGAGAATGATCTGTATTCTATATATATATCTTCTCCAAATACATTTCCATATTATATATATTTCACATGTGGATCATATATATATTCCCATTTTATATATAATCCATATATTATATATCTATTATATATAATATATACATTTCCCACATTATATATAACATATATATTTCCCATATATACTCCCATATATATATTGTTCATGAATACATATTAGAGAGAAGACAAGGATAGATCACAAACAAAAATAGAGGGTCTCTGATGTGGGATGGAGTTACAAGTGTGTGTAGTTAGCTTGAAGGACCAGAGCGGGGAGAGCAGGGAAAGGCTGTATATTATAAAACAAAATTAGAATTTGAAATACATTAGCTCAGTTGTATAATTATAGTTATTCATTTACTCATTTTTTATATGTTTATCCCATTATTTTTTGACTCATAAAACATTTAAAGATTGTCTATAATGTACACAGCAGGTGGTTAAGCACTAATCTTTTCACGCATTCTGTCAGGAAATCAGTACAATTTGTCTTTTGATTGGGCATCAATAAGATACAATCTGCAAATTCTTTATGAAATCACTACTTATAGTCTTAGTTTATAAATACCAGCCTAGTCAAAATATGGTTATTATTTATTGAGTCATCTCCAAGTCAGTGTATCATATGTAGTTATGAAAATTAACACAAAGATAGGAAAGAATGGCATATAATTTTGATGATAAAAGGGGAGATAATTGAAAATAATTATCAGATCTATACATCAGGTATCTCAGATCATGGGAAAGAGAGATCTATTCCCTTTTTTTGGTTGGGGGGAGGGTGGTCTAACATGTGTAATGCTGTATTTAAGGTAAAATTTGACTATAACAAGTTTATAATAAAGTTAAATGTGATTCTATTCTTTTAAAACTTTATGTATCGTGAATAATTTAGAGATATCAAAATTTATTTTATAAAGTAAATTATTTTATAAAATAATTATAAATGAAATATTTATTTTAGAGGACTTAGAAAATTTGGATTTGAATCTGTGCTCTGTTACTAAATAGCTGGATATCTTTGGAAATTAATTTCACGTCTTTGGACCTCAGTTTCTCAGCTTTAAAATACTTTGAATTAAGCAAGGAAAACCAAATTAAATATCTCTAGATGCAAGTTCGAATTTTTATAGATCTTAAAAGAAAGTTGCTGGATGATACCTAAATAAAACATGTGTCCAAACCAGGCTTTAGTAGATGGCAACTTATGTTCAGGATTTTTTATTATATTTTTTAAGAAAAAAAATTAATAATCTCTCCAAGTCTTGAATATTATTTGCCTATACTAGAATTTGATATAGTTATACACATATTGGCCAGCTACCTAACAGAAATTTGAGTTTAATACCTTTTAGGTATTTTAACAGAATCATTTCCAAGGGCTTCTCCTATGATAAAAAGTTTCAGGGTCTCACACTTTTCTTTAAGAAAGTTCTTGTTTTGAGCAGAGAATTGTGATTATATCATAATAGGCAGCCCTATTCACATAAACTTACAGGATCCATATGGCATTCAAAGGTTTTTTTCAAAGAGATTTGAATTTGAATAGTTTTCCCTGTGACAACTAGGTCAATTCAGAGCACCGATTTTGTTTACTTGCCTTCCACTGTGTTTCGGAAACTGTTTGTAGAAGTGGAATAAAAAGGAGGTGTGTCAAATAAACCAACTTCCAAGCACTGAGTGACATCCTGTGGTTCAGGAAGACGTTGCACCATTGGTCTAGCCACATTTCCAGCTGGATTTCTCCTAATTGGCCTACCCTCAGTGCCTGGGGAAAAGATGGGAAACGGTGAACATGTATGGAACATTTAGAGATCTTAGCTTTGCTTTTCAAATTTGTATACATAGCATGAACACTGAAAGACAGGGTTTCCTTGGTAGAAGAGAAAATTTTTAAAGTGCATATTTAGTGGCATTAAAGTGAGAAAATAAGTTATCACGTCCAACTTCTGTGAATAGGGAAAATATGTGATACACAGAATCACCTGAAGAAAAAGATGATCACAATAACAGATAGAGGTCCTTGTATTTGTTAAATCAACATATGCTTTTTTCAAGAGAACACATTAAAATGAATATTCCATGGAAAATTAAATCCTGCCCACATAATCTCATAAACCAAAACTCTACACTGAAATCCATATTTCATACACATATGAAATTTTGTACTTGAATGCTCTTTCAAGCCTTCAGAGAAATCAAGTTAAAACAACCTTAAATCTCTTTGGGAAGCGGTCTGTATTTCAATCAACACATATTTTTCAGCAATTAATGTGAAAAATAATTGAAATATTTTAAGGTCAGTAAGATAAACAGGTAAACAAAGAGCTGCTATACTAGGGATAATATGTACCCCTAGAGATACAGAGATGCCTTTGGGGAGACAGGGAGGGAGAGAAAGAGAAATAAGGAAGGGAGGGAAGGTGGGGGTGGGAAGGGGGGGAGAGCGTAAGTGAGAGAATCAATTCTTCCCAATTGGGTGGCTTCAGGAAGCCTTCATTAGGTAGAGAGATTTGCAAAGAGCCCGGAAGGACTGAGGAGAATTGCCAGAGGTGAAATAAGACAGATTTTACAAGTCAAACATTTTAAGCAGAGGTAATAATAAAAGATGATAAGCTTTCTTCTACGCATGATATAAGCCCCATCGGAGCACAAACTCTTTTCTTGATCACCAATGTGTCCTCCAGTCTTGATCCAGCACTGGCATATAATTAAAGCTAAATAGTTGTTTGGTGTATGTTGATTTATGAAAAGATCAGGTTGATTGTACAAGAGGGCCTGTTAGGTGAACAGCTTGCCTAGGGTATGTGGCAATATAAGGGAGTAGTGGATGGCGGGAAGGATAGGAAGCTAGACAAGAACTGTTTTATTTGTTAGGCCAGTGAAAGAAAAAAGGAAAATAACATTTTATTGAACACATATTAATGTGTCTGATATGGTACCAAATACTTTAACAAGATATCTTATTTAATCCTCACGGTAATTCTTGCCTCTCTCTACTTTTCTTCTTGGATGAAATTATCCATTCCTGTGGTTTCACTGATCATCTTTTACAGGACACCCATACCTGTACAGCTTTAGATCAAACCTTTCTTAGACATTGCATGCTTATGTCCTCATATGCTTTCTGGACCGTATCTTTCCAGTATTCCATAAATGCACCAAATTCGGTATACTGAAAGAGTTAATTATTGACACCTAACATTCTTCCAGCCACTAAAATATCACCTTTAATTCATCATATGAAAAACATGCTCTTTCTTCACTATACTTCTCAAATTTGCTTTCTACTTCAGACACTCTGAACTTTTCATTCATTCCTGCATGGAAATCCCACAGGACTCCAATCCATAAGATGTTAATAGGTGCAATGGCAGAAGTTGTCCATGTGCAAACAAATTTAAAAAAAATCACAGTCAGAGAGGGATGAATGTTTTGGTATCTAAAGACATACTGATCGATCCTCAATTTTATCTCATTCAGCGTGCCAAACAAAGTTTTATTTTAATTTTTAAACTTCTACAGAATAAAATTTCATATACATTTAATTCTCTTATTCCTATATATGGCTAAATAATCTTCTAATGGTGAAAAATCTACTTAATTTCTTTGCTCTATTTAAAATATTCTCTATTAAGTTTACAAAGTAATTTAATATTTGGTGCCTAAAGGAATATGTGCAGAATAAATGTTATTAGTATAATAATAAAATAAAAAATAAATTCCAATAATTCTAGTTTTTATATGGAAGAACAAAAGTTCAAAATAGCCAGACGTGCCTGAAGAAGAAAAATAAGATGGGATAAAAAGACTCTGATAATTAAGACCTTGTGTTAGCAGCAAGAGAGATGGTAAAAATAGGATCTAAGGAAGAGAACAGAAAGCTTCACAGGAACTGATCCACACAGGACAGAAAAGTGATCTGTGGCAGAGGTGGCATTCAGACCACTGGAGAAAGGATGCTAGGAAAACTGTTAATCATTCTCTTTTTGTATTCACTTTGGGAGAGCTGGAAAGAGCTAGTTGGCAGACATCTTCTGTACAGTATCTTTCTTTTATTAAAGGCATCCTCCATGTCACCTTTTGGTTTTTTAACCTTCTCACCAGATTAACATAATAGTAAAAATAATATATTATAATAACATAAAATAATAGTAATAATCATTATACAATAATAATAATAATTATTATTATTGTATGTATTTTTTACTCCCAGGGCACTTCCAACTCTTTCTGCATATTTCAGATTTCCTAGGGAAACATTTTCTGTGAAATTCCAACACAAGACACATGACTACTAAGCAGTGCTGAGCTTACTAAGAGGATTAATTAATACAAAATAGACATTTCCAAAATAAGAAAGTGAGCAATGCACTGACCAAGTTGTTCAAGGAAAGCAATGGAAAAATGTATAGGCACTTTCTTTTTCCCCTGGAGCACCTCAGATTGCCTTGACTGTCCTAGGTACTTAGTGAATATTTGTACATCAACTCTCCATGATAAAAGTGGATTTTAGTCTGAAGTCCTTAGTAGAATGAAGGGCCTTCAGGCAGCACATTTAATCACTTTACCTAATAGGCAATTCTGAATCCTAGTTGTCATTTGGAACTTACTGTTACAAAGGGTTCCCAGGGTATCATAATCTTCCAAGGATTCACAGACCATTCGCCATTGAGAAAAGACGGAGTTCGGGCTTATAAGATTGGAATCAAAGTTGCTTCTTGATCCCATCAAGTCATCGGTGCAAATGTCACAGGTGTTCTTCCCGGTGGCAAAATTCCAGTAAGGAAGGGAGAAAGAAGGATCCTGCAACATTTCCTAGATCACAGAAACTCTGTTAGCATTCTCTGCTTTTGTTTAAAATTCTCCCTTTGCTTGGTTTACTCCCTGGCAGTCTGTTTCTATTAGTTCTCTTCAGCCACTTAGGAACCAGTGAGTGTGTCAGTTGGTGTCTGAAGGGCTAGAGGACTTAAATACCTTATTTAACAAAGCCTCAAATTTACTACAAGAAGTCACTTGGGCACTAGAGGGAATGAAACTCAACTTGTTATACAGAAGTTTCTGCAAATGCTTTGGGGAGGTGTCTTTTCTTTTTTAGGCAAGTAGTTACATTTCTGTTGGTTATACTAAAAATTATCAATAATCACTTCTCCTCTTTGACATTTCCACTTCCTTCCATTTTCCTATCTCTAATTCAAGCATGACTAACTCCTGGTCTGGCGCCAGATTCAGCCTTGAGATATATTATGTGAAGCAGTGCTTTTTATTTTGTTTCTGTTTTTTAATTTAACCAGAACGACTTCAGGCATTTAGATTCTGGTTTGGCCACAGACTACGGAGGCTCTTTCACACTTGCCTTATCTGCCCAGGCACTGAAGGTGTTTTACTTAGAGACCCCTGCTTCAGAATCTAAGGCTTCTGCCAGAAACTAATACAGACAGGAAATGCTAAACTGAAGCAGAATATTTCTCTGTGCACACTGTTACTTAGACCAGAGACCTAGTTTCCATTTAGAGCTGATCTCAACAATTTTAAAAATGCTGGACTCAAGATCATATGCTTATTTTACTGGGTTCCTTTAAACATGTATTTATTGTACTTGTTATTTCTCATTCCGTTAAGCCTTTAGGGAGCTATATTTAGAGTGTGGGATGTAAATGTAGGGATTGCCATGGTTTTATCTCACAAGTATTTAGTACATATGTACTTTTTTTACTTTTAAACCCTTTCTAGGAAGCATTTCCTTGTCCTCGGGGTATTTTAGAGGGTCAAAACTTTCCAAGGTATTCCCCAGTTATTGATCTCCAGAGCTTTAGAGTCCTTATTTAGAAGCCATTGTTCTGGTTCACAAAAATTAGTGACAGCTTCTAAGGGATCATTAAGAGTCAGTTTGTGGTTCAGCAACTGGCATTTGGGAGCTGGAGCATATTCATGTGGCATTTCAACTGTGCATTACATTTAGATTATAATTTGTTGGATCCCTTGTGCTGTTGGGTTTTAAAAATGTAAGTCATCGGGGTTGAAGTTTACGCAGGCAAAATTGAAGCTTTTAGATACTTTCCACCTGCCCTTTCATTTTGGTGTACCTGTGGGAAAATGACTTGAAGGCAAGAAGATCTGGAGTCGATTACCAATGACAGATTTATCTACTCATAATCTAAAAAATGCCTTGAAATCAGAGCTATAAACTATGAAGTTCAGAGTATCAGATGAATTCATTTAATCACTCTCAAATTGCATATGGGTGGACTACTTACTTACATGTGAATATTTTGTTCTGTATTTTAGTGCATTAAATCTCTCCCTTCTAACCATTTATTTTCTTGGATAATGCTGGGCACAAGCATTACTGCGAATCAATACGTGAATCTGCCCTCGGATAGTTTTAGATTAATTTTTAGATTTTAATTTGTGGGGAGGGATTCATTGCTGTTATTTCACCTAGAAAACAGGTTCAGTTTGTGGATTTCCTAAGTGAGATCTAAGAATTCTAAAGGGGTTAGGGGTTAGGTTGGGGTTAGCAGATGTAAGCTGTTATATACAGAATTGATAAACAACAAGGTCCTACTGTATAGCACAGAGAACTATATTACATATCCTATGATAAACCATCATGGAACAGAATATAAAAAAAGAATGTATAGATATGTATAACTGAATCACTTTGCTGTACAGCAGAAATTAACACAACATTGTAAATCAACTGTACGTCAATAACAAAAAATTTTTTAAAAAACTTCATTTAAAAATAACAATACTTTTCTTAAAATATAGAGCAATTAGTAAAATAAACAATATGAAAGTATTTATGTTAACAGATAATTTAATGTGGCTTTAGCTTATCTGATTAAAAATAAGCAGGAAATAACTGTGTTCTGAGCTTCACTTTATGCCAAAAAAGTCAATGCCTTTTAAATTAAAATGATGTCTGACCTATGGGATGTTGTTAGTAGGTGTCTTCTATAAGCCTCAAAGTGGTAGGGGGCATGGACAAAATGGAGTTCAATTAAAATATGACAATATAAATGAAAAGTAATTTTTTTCATAATTTAAACCCCATATCATATCAGAACGAATCATCAACTTATAAAGTGCGCTATACATTTGGGACTTGGAAGACTGAGAAGTTATACACACCTGCCTCATCCAAACCAGGAGGAGGTATTGGTGTACATTTGAAAAGGGAGACATAGCAAGTGAGAGTCCTTCATTGCAAACTATATGAGGGTTATTTTTTCAATGACAGAGCTGGAGAATATGTCCAGTGCTTTAATTCACACCTACAGATGTCTCAATTGGCTTCCTCATCACTGATATGACTTTCTTTTCACTTCACAAAGGGTAAAGATTAATTAATAAGGAAGTAATTAGCATAAGGAGAAACTTAACAGAATGCCAAAGGCAGATTAGTAATGTGAAATTGCTTTTCATCGCCTGTTTTGATCATTCGGAACACGGTGAATCAACAACTTAGAAACAAGTCACCTCCTCTGTAAAGGATATGAACATGGCCGTGCCTCATGCGTACCTGCATGTCTCTCTCCAGCTGCAGCAGGTGGTACCTATGCCACGTGAGAAACGCTGGTCCCTCATGAGAGAAATCCACTTCACCAAAGCTTTCCTGGCCTGCCCCGAGAAAAGTCTTTTTGACTGAGTAGTAGTGCGTCCAAACAAAGTAGTTGTAAATGGAAATGTTCTCAAATTGTGGTGTGTTGCCATCTGGCCCCAATATTTCTTCTGATCTCCTGGTGGCAATGACAAACTGAGGGTGAATGGTGCGCTTTGCCATATCCAGGGCCCGGACAAAGCGCTTCTTTTCTTCTGTACTTAAGTCCAGTAGGTTTCTCCTGACTTTAGGGATACAAAATTCAAACGTGAAAACATCTGCAGCGTGGGCATGGGTAGACAATGTGCATAATCATCTTGTAACACCACGTCCCATTTACCCATGAATGATAATTTGCATGTGTGCTCATATCATTTTATACTTTTAAAAATACCCCTTGCTAAAATCCCTTCTTCAGGCCTGCTTTTTCTCTCTCTCTTCCCCTCCCTCTCTTTCTCTCTCCAACTTATTCTAGGATTCCTATGAGTTTTCCTTAATCTTACCATGGACTTTATGATTCTATGATCCTGTTGTATTGATTTCTGCTCACTATTGGCATATTTCTTGGAATTTTCTACCTTTTTAGTATCATAAATTTTGCAAAAACACGGTATGTGGTATAGTATAGTGGTTAAGACCAGAGTCTAATTCTATGACTGCACACATTTCTCTAAGCATCAGTTTTTCATCTGTAAAGTGTGTGTAAAAATATCCGCTTTATAAAGTTGTAAAGACTAAGAAGACACACATAAAAAGCACTTAGACCAGAGCCTGGCTCAGAATAAAGACTCACCCACAGACATAGAGAACAAACTTATGGCTACCAAAGGGAAAGGGGGGGAGGGATAGATTAGGAGTTTGGGATTAACATATACATACTACTATATATAAAATAGATAACAAACAAAGATGTACTCTGTAGCACAGGGAACTATACTCAATATTTTGTGGTAACCCATAAGGGAAAAAAATCTGAAAAAATAGATATATATGTATAACTGAATCACTTTGCTGTACCCACAACATTGTAAATCGGCTATACTTCAATTTAAAAAAAAAAAGGCTCAGTAAACGTCCCCTGAAACTCTTGGTCCCATGTTTGGCACAAAGAAAACAATCCAGTATTGCCGGCTGTTACTATTTAAAGCTTTCTCATTTATTGTTATTTAGGCTGCAGGCCAGGCTCATGCTATAAAATGGCTGAACTTGATCATCAGAGCAGGAAATATCCTGTGGTCAGCAAGGGTAGTGGAAGAAGCTCATCGATTAGAGCTGGACACATCTCAGTGTGAATTCCAGGTTTACCACGTACCAGCTACATGGACTTGACCTTTCGGAACCTCACAATTAACATAACTATCTTGCAAAGTTACTGAAAGGTCCAGTCATAAACACCTAGCACAGTTCCTAGTGTAAAGGAGTTGCTCAACAAATCTTTTGAAAGGAAATGTTATTAGTCAGAAGACTTGAGCTTCAACTTCAACTCCTTAAATCAAATACATTTCTCAGCCTCTCTAAGCCTGTTTCCTCAGCTGTGAAAAGTAAGTCTTGAGCTTTATGATTTCTAGGAGTTCTGAAAGTTCAACTGGTTCAGGATTCTGTTAAGTGGGTTGAGTTCCATGCAGAACTGTGCATCCATTCACACCCCACTTACCTATGAGAACCCTCTGGTCACAGGCAGCTCCTCTCCATCCAGGACGGCAGGTTCCACAGTTGTATCCTGAGAAATTGCCAATGCAGTGGCATGTCCTGTTGAAGAAGCGCGTGGGCCAGCCCTCTCGGTCGTCTCTGCCATCGTGTGGGTACTGGGGGCCGTGGGGTCGGGAGTCAGCTGTCACCACCTCACACCTGCCCCTTCCTGATGAGGAGCCGCAGCGGTCAGTCCCAGGCCCAGACAGTGGGAACAGGTCTGGGCAACACACGCCATTTCTCAAAGCCTCGATGGTGACACACTGTCTTGGGAATTGAGCCCAGGCCTGCTGGAAAAAAAGCAGGGCCAAGAAGGTATAGCCCAGAGAGAGGAGTTTCGGAGCTTTCATTCTGCTTGAAGCAAGAATGCAGTACAGGCTCCGGTTTTCAGCCCTTTGTGTAGAGAACGAGGCACATAGATAAAAATCAAGCTGAAAAGGAAAAAGCAAGATGGAATTATGCAAGTTTTTTTGTACTGTTATAAATGGCATGAGCCCCTTCCCAACCCACCTTCAAAATGCTTTTCATATCTGTAAAATGACATTTCAAAAACTAATCAAAATAGTAATTTACCTTTAAAAATTTGACATGTATAATACCTACATAATTAAATCCCCTGTCCTAGTCATTTAATTTTCTTCATTTTAAATTTCTATTTATATAAAAAAATACTTATCCTGGATGTCATTTATCAAAAGCACTCATTAACGGGTCACCATCGTTAATTACATTTATCGGTGGAGCTGAAAGAAGAATTGGGGGCAGATTTCTAGCAAGTTAATTTCCAGGATTTAAAGTCCCCTTTATCCTAATGGAGTTTTGGCGGGAATCCACCCACTCCCCATAGAGTTTCTCTCCAGTACCTTGAACTCCTGAGGGGATTCTCTGCTGAGCTTCTCTTAGAACTGAGTGTTTTATATTTGCTTGTCCCCTGATGTCAGAGCTGTTAATTGCTTGTGGGTTTCTGCCTGGTAACTCATCCCAAATCTGTTCACCCAGACTGGGAGGGGCTGGTCCTCTTTTCCACCGTTTACTAATCTCTTTTCACTTCAGTGAATTTTTCTGCCCTTTAAGTATTTGGTTAGCACATGATCGCCTTCCCACTGATTTCCTTGTGATGTTTAAAGTTTTAAGAAAAGGTCAGAGCGACGAATTTGGAATACAACAAGTCAGAGAAACTAGAGAACTTTTGTTTTCATTGCAGAGAAATTTATTTTTTTCTTTGAAAATATATCTTTAGAGGATAAAAGAGATTACTTACCTTTTCTTAGTGATAAAGGGCTAGGCTAGTGCTTGCACCTGATGGTAGCTTTTGATTGTGTTCCGTCTTGAAAACAGATGCTGCCATTCTCAAAATTTCCAGAGAGAGTAATTGTAGTAGAAAAGGCATCAGATACAATTACACCAACTCACATGACATTGGCTATCAAGGTGCCTGCTGGTATTGACAGTTGGGTACTCCAGCTCCCTTACCTCCATTGGGGTGGTGTTCATCTCTGTGGCAAAGGATCTCAGGGTCACTGCTATGTCTACTGTTTAGAAAATGACCACTAAATAGCTTATTCTTTCCTACCTTCTCTGCAAGCAGTCTTAAGTTAACGGCTCTAAGGGTAATAGATTCATGTATTTCAAAAGGAATTTTCCTCTGGAGTTGAGACCCATACATATGAATTCAATTTTCAAAGCTAATCTTTAGTTAGGAGTACATAATTGCTGTGCAAAAGTGATCAGAATTTGTGATCAGGGTTAGCTGTCCTATTTGACTCTCAGCCATAAAATTGTCCAGAAACCTATATAAAGGACTTGGGTATACGGTTGCAAATAAAAAGCCAACCAAGGCTATGTCTACAAATTAAGATAAAAAGAATAAGAAGAATTTCCTGTACACGGCCCCTTGTCCAGGCCATCAACATGATTTATTACAACCATATCAAGCCATGGTTATTAAGATTTGTGTCTATAAATCGTGTTATTCTTTTTAAATTTATTTTTATATTTTGGTCTGTTGTGTATAAAACAATCTACTAATGTGAATACATATTAGGATATTTCCTAAAATGTTTTAATAAACATAGCAATCCTGGTTATGATCTATCCCATGCATAGAGACCAAAAGTCCCTTTTTCTTTTTTGCCTTGGATCTCTAGGGTACTAGAATCACAAAAATGCTATCGTCATTACTATTTAAGTAGGCTTCAGTGACCAGACTTTTTCCCCCCACTAATACTATGTATTCAAGTTGTTGTATGTAACAGTATTCTATTTTATTTTTTTAATGTCAGTTTGATATATCATTGTAAGAATATACTCAATATATATATATCCATTCTCCTGTAAGTGAACATTTGGGTTATTTTCCAGGATTTTTAATTTAATTTTTTGTCTTATGAACAATACGGCTATAAAGAGGCTTGTAAATGTTTCTTTTTAAACATATATAAGGGGCTTCCCTGGTGGCGCAGTGGTTGAGAATCTGCCTGCCAATGCAGGGGACACGGGTTCGAGCCCTGGTCTGGGAAGATCCCACATGCCGCGGAGCAACTGGGCCCGTGAGCCACAATTACTGAGCCTGCGCGTCTGGAGCCTGTGCTCCGCGACAAGAGAGGCCACGACAGTGAGAGGCCCGCACACCGCGATGAAGAGTGGCCCCCACTTGCCACAACTGGAGAAAGCCCTCGCACAGAAACGAAGACCCAGCACAGCCATAAATAAATAAATAAAATTAAAAAAAAAAAAAACATATATAAGAATTTCTTGTGGCAAATACCTAGGAAATGGATTGCTAGTCATAGGATTTGTGAATATTTATAAGTTAGTTTTAAATTGTTTTCCAAAGTGGTTGTATCAATTTATATTCCCACCAGTAGTGTTTAAGATTTCTTACTGGTTCACAAACTTGCTAACACTTGGTAATAATAGACTTAATTAACATATATAGAGATAGATATTTCATTCATGTTAATAACTAATATGTTTTAATACTGTTCTTGTGCTTTTATCCCTTCTGTTTCTTTTATTGTAAATTTTTTTTCATGCATATTGCCCATTTTTTTTAATTAGGTTTTTTGTCTTTTTGCTATATAGAACTTCTTTATGTATTCTGTCTTCTAATCTTCTGTTAGATAAATACATTGAAAATATCTTATTCTAATTTATGGCTTAAGTTTTGCATTCTTGACACAGTTTTCTGAGGATTAGCAGTGCTTAATGTCATGGTATCAATCTTTTATTTTATTGTTAGTAGCTTCCATGTCTTGTTTAAGAAATCCTTCCCATTCCACAAGCAATGAACTATTTTTTAATGTTGTCTCCAACATAAAAAACTTTAAATATTGCCTTTCACATTTCACTCTTTAAATGCATGTGGAATTAGGTCTTGTGCCTGATGTGAATAGGAACCTCAGTTCAACTTTTTGTTCCACATCAAAACCCAGTTTTTCTGAGCACCATTTATAGATGGAGCCATCCTTTCCCTAGTCATCTGCAGTATCACCCTTTCAGGTTTTCATGTATGAATGGATTTATTTCTGGCATTGCTCTTCTGTTCTGTTGGTGAATTTGACTATCCCTGTGTCAATGTTATATATTCTTTTATAAAAATCTTTTTTTTAATTGAAGTATAGTTGATTTACAATGTTGTATTAATTTCTGGTGTACAGCAAAGTGATTCAGTTATACATATATATGCATATTCTCTTTCATATTCTTTTCCATTATGGTTTATTATAGGATATTGAATATAGTTCCTTTGCTATACAGTAGGACTTTGTTGTCTGTCTCCAAATGGCTTATTTCACTTTAGTTCCTGAGTGATAGTTTTGAAGATGTTCCTGTGCTGTTTTCTCATTGACACTGAGGTTCCTCAGAAGTCTGCTGTCATTCTTACGGTGCTTCTTTGTAAGTTATCTGTCTTCTCTTTCTCTGACTTCTTTTAAGATCTTTTTGTCTCTGCTTTCATAGGTTGTGTATAGAAATGGATCTATTTTTATTTATTCTACTTAGTCTACATTTTGCTTTACATATTTGTAGATTCATGACTTTGTCCATTCTGGAAATATTTTAGTAATTTTTCTCTTCCAATTTTGCCTCGTCTCCATACTCTGTTTACTTCTTCTGGGCCTATGATTAGGCATATGTTCTCATTCTGTACTTCATATCTCTTAACCTATCTTTTTATTTTGTATAAATTGGCAAGGTTAATGGTGTCTATTAGAAGATACCTATAAGTTGTTGGGTAATTTTAAATATTGTCATATCAGTCAGTTGGAACTATCTAAAGTCACGTGGAAATTAGTTTTATCATTAAAATTATATTAAAATACATAAAGAAAATAATACCCATACTCTTTGAGTCAGCAACCACAGCCTGAATGTATTAGAATCACAAAACACAAGCTGGGGCTTTTATTATTATCTTATAAAATGACTCTATTCCAGGAGGTTATGGACTAAGAATATACCAATATATTTAACAGGCAGTTCTCTCACCATAAAATGTGATCTTAAATCACCAGGCTCAATGTTTATATTAATAATTTGTGTTGTTTTTCTGTTACTGCACAGTTGTAGGAACAAAAATAAAAGAATAAGTCAAGTTACCTCAAAAGTCACCAGGTAAATATCCAAAACTATGTTTGGCAGTTGAGCCAGATTAACAGATAGCACCAATTTTTGCTTTTTATCACTTTATCAAATCGTAAGTAAGAAGTTGTGCAACAGGTAAATGGGAAAAGGAAGAGGTCCTTTGGGAAAGGAAGAATTATTAAGAAAATAACCTATTATACCTAGAATGTCGGAACTGAAAAGTCCTGGTGCCTTATAGTACATAATTTTGATCACATTTTAATAGACCAGTAGGCAGAGAACTGGTTACAGCCAATGCTGAGTAAACTGGACTGAGCTAATGATGGCTTAACTGCCAGCTGGCCATACTAGATCGCTTTAAGGTATGAATCATTAGATTTTGGACAAATACAATTGGATTTTTCTACTTTCCTATAAGTTTAGGAAGCACGTGTTTTATCCAGGTTACAATTTATAGGCAAAGGGAAAAATTCAGATAATTTATTTTATATCAGTCTTTTTGATTATATAATTATGCTTACTATGTATTACATAATTCTGTTTATTACGAACAAAGTTTCATGGAAAGCAGTTTTTTCCTATAAAATGAGTTACTCTTTGAATATTTTTCTTTTGTTTTGTATTTCTTAGTTGGAAGCTATAAATATGCTTCCACAAGCTTAGTTTCTTTGTTTTCGAATGTAGCTCAATGTATCTTCTCTGGCATCCACTCTAAGGTAACACTGTACTCTTGTTTCTATATCGTATATAGTACCCCCTGAAAAGTGTATGCAGCACACTGATATATGGTGCTATAACTTTGCATAGTATTTTTTTCTTTCAGAACTTTTATTTTTTTTTTTGGCCACACCGCCGTGTCTTGCGGGATCTTAGTTCCCCTACCAGGGATCGAACCCGGGAGCCCTGCAGTGGAAGTGCGGAGTCCTAACCACTGGACCGCCAGGGAATTCCCAAGAACACATTTTTTATATTATTATTTTTTAAACATTACACAATCCTGTTTTACTGCCATGGATATTAGAAAAGCCTAAAAATTGGTTGGATTTGCTATTCCTAATGTGGACTCCAAACAGAGTAAACAGATTAACCTTGAAAACATGACTTTCCATCAGCTTTTTATCAGAAAGCTGCTACATAAATATTAAAAAAAAAGAAACGCAAACACTTAGAAGATGACATACAAAAGCCGTTGTTTCTTCCTCTTCGTTTCTTTCAAACTGCATCCATCAGCCGGTCTAACAGAGTCTCACTCTGAGCCATTTTTAATCTCTCACCTGCCCTGTGGCAAAAACCTAATTTATCCCTTCACCCACCATACTTAATGTCACAGGAGTTTATTTTCCACACAAGAATTTATTTTTCACTCAGCAGCCTGGGAGAGCTTTTTATTACTGATAACCTGATGAAAACAAAATCTGTCAGTGATTTCCAAACATACCTAGAATAAAACCCAAGTGCATACAGAAGCCTTCATGATCTGGCCCCTCCTATCTCTGACAGCCTTCACTCTCACTGCCCTCCCTGGTAAACTCTTTTATTCACTACTTTGTTTCTTACACTTACTAATCCCTCTGCCATTTCCCCAGGTGTTTGTGTGACTTGCTGTGTCACGCCATTCAGGTCTCTGTTCCGATGTTACCACTTCAGAGAGGCCTTGCCTAAAAACCCCACCTAAAATAGACCTCTCTATCCCTAAACCCATCATTCATTACTCTTTTTTTTAAGACTAAATCTTCTTCATAGTACTAAACATTGCCTGAAATTTTTATTATTTATTCATTTTTTCCTTGTTTATTGTTTGTCTCACTTATCAGAAGACAAGTTTTTGTCTTCCAATACTGACGTGAGAGATTTCTAGAGAGCCATTTAGCTGTTTTTTAAATGAACTAGGACTAGACATCTGACTTATTTACTCCCAGTCTAGTAATTAATCAGTACTGCCACTAAAATGAATAAATATAACCTACCTCCAATATGTTCATTAGCTACTATTCGTGAGCACCTGTTATTTCCCTTAGTGCTGTGCATATATTATCTCTCATTCTTGAAAAATATTATTAAAGTATTACTTTTATTCCTCTTCTTCAGGATGAGGAAACACAGGCTTCTGGAGATTAAAAATTTTTAAAACTGATATAGTTTGTAAGTGGCAATTTCAGGTTTTGAAGTCAAATTAGTTTGGTTCCAAAATGTTTATATTTTTAAAGTACTGCTCACATTCTAAAAAAGAAGGCTGGGGAATGGAAAGAGTGTTGTATTTTGAGTCATAAAATATACCAGCTTTGCCTCAGTGACCAGGTGCCTTTGTTTGTCTGAGTCTCAGTCCCTCATCTATAAAATATGTATAACAAACATATATAACCAGGAGAGTACAGACTATCAATGCTAGTTTAATAACTAAATGAATCAAAGACAGAAATCTTAAAGTAGATGAAAAATACTGAAATTAATATCTTATTCATAATTATCTTAGTAGACTGGAACACAATTTACACCATGCCTTCATTATTACCAAATGTCCAATCAGTTTTATGAGTAATCCTGTGAAACAAGAATTTCAAGCATTGAAGAAAGAGGAAAAGCTGAAATGGCAATCTCTATTAGTTGTGAAAGCCTAGCAATAGACCACCAGTAGTATATTCTACCGCACATATTGACATCATTCCTCAGCTTGCAGGTGTTTTCTAATGTAGGAGTCGGGTGCAAAGTGTAAAAAGAAAAACATACTTGTGTTTGCTCTTTGACCAAACATTGTGGAATGGTTAAAATGCCATACTCTAACAAAGTTGTTCACAACATAGGTCAGGAATCAGTGTCAAAATACATGTGCCACACTCCTTGGCCCCCTACAGAAATTATTTCTAAGATTTCTTTGATGGAAATTAAATTTTACACAGTAATTTTGCCTTATGGGGTTAGCAGATGCAAACTATTATATATAGAAGGGATAAACAGCAAGGTCCTACTGTATAGCACACAGAACTATATTCAGTATCCTGTAACAAACCATAATGGTAAAGAAAAAAAAAGAATTGGGCTGTTCAGAAATACACACATGGGCAGCATATTAAGACTTATTAGTAACCACCATTAATGTGCATGTTATATATCCAAAGCTGATGTGAAGTTCGTATCTCATCCTCGTTTTTCCTTTGAAGTCCTATGATTGTCATTTATAAAAGATGTAGTCAAAAAGCTAAATGAAAAAGACCAGGAATTTAGGTTAAATTGGGGAGAATAAGAGTTTCAGGAGCATCTTTATTTTTCCAGAAAACCTGTTGATGAATATTAATATATTTAGTGATCATTTGTGGCCAGTGATATTGAATATACTCATTGTCCAATTGAATTACATTTTATTAAATTATATGCTTAGTTATAGTAAGCTTAGATTAATAGCTAGAATTCCAAAGGCATTAAGGCAACTCAAAGTCATCTGTTAGGCCAGTCATGTGTTTTTGCCTCATGGAGAAGCTTAAATTCTTTGAAAGCAAAGAAGAATAATGTTAGGGCTGTGTTTTTGTGTCACTGAGCAGAGATTCAGTCAAACATAACATTGCTATTTTAGGGCAGAATATTTCAAGTTGACATCTCAAACAATGTAGTTTCTAATAAAATGTGCCATTAAATTCTTCATTGAGTTTTCTAAATTCAACACAATATTGCAAATACTGGTGTAGGGCCAATTAACAATAATTTAATTTCAGTTTAGTGAAATTCTAAGTTAAGATTAAAGCATTTAGACTGTTTCTTTTACTGATGATTTCAATTCTGCTTGTACAAATGACCTTGTAAGAGTTCCCCACGAGAAATTTTAAAATACATGTGTGTTAGGTGTTTAAAGTCAAAATAATCAAAAATACTTGTTTTGAGAGTGAATTAAGTAGTGCATTTGTTGTGTAGTTAAAATTATTGTGTTCATTTCCAAAGATTATGTCTGCACTATAATATTTGTAAAAGATAAAGTTTCCATTATTTTACAATTTTTAAACATATCTTTATGGTATCATCATGACTATATCCTCGTATTTAGCATCTGCTTTGTGCTAGGGGCTGAAACAAGGCTGATGTTCTGAAAACAACGGGGTAGTATAGCCATTATACTCCAAGTGCTTCTGAAATAATTAATATGTATGTAATGTGCATATTGGCTCACTTCTCACTGTTTAAACCATATTTTGGAATTATGTAGAAATGAGCAAAATATCTAGACTATATAATTGATCAATAATATTGACAATTTCTACTAGAACTTCTATTATAATATCCATAATATAAAGCATAGGAATTAGTGATAGATTGTTCTAGCAAAAGAAATATTTAAGAAGCCATAAACCTTCTATAGTAAAGAAAGTGTCAATTAATACAGAATGAATACTAAACCATTTTTTTCGTATTAACTACTTGAAAAAATTTAATGTATGAGATGTAATTTTAATTTATAAACTATATTATTAATGATAGTTAAATGTATAGATATACATTATAGAAAATATAGTTAAATATAATATAATATATTATGTACCTATATAGAGATATATTATGTAATATATGATAGTATATATGTATATGTGTATATGTATGTATGTGTGTGTGTGTGTATATATTTGTGGAAGTGACTGCTTTATCAATTTGGAATTTAGTCTCTATATCTAATTTGATGTGCATGTATAATGGCATGGAGTCTTATTTCTGAGATACACCTTACGTAATGACATGAGAGAGCCCTATGATTTCTGTGGTACACCAATCTGGTGTCATGGGTGAGGTGAGGTTAGAGGCTGGGTAGTGACATTTCTTCCTCCTCTTCTTTCAATATGATACCTTTTGCAAAAAGGAAGGATGACTGACTTTATATTTTTAACTCTATTTATAGTTAAATAGGCTCAGACACATAGCTTATCATAATTGTTAATTTCCTTTTCATGTGAAGGGTAGATGGATATTTCTAATCAGAGTGGTTCTTCTTCAAGTGAGAGAATTTATATTACTTCCATTTTGTGAATCTTATATCTTTACCACATGGTTTCAAAGATCACCATGCATATTTGCATCAATATAGTGAAGAGGGAAGGAATATGGATTATAATTATAAGGAAGATTTCTTTATAGGCCAGACTTGAAAGTAGCTTTCATCACTTCCTACAAAATTCCATTGGCTAGAAATTAGTCATTTGGCTCCACACTATTACAAGGGAAGTTGGGAAATATCATTTAGCTGTATCCCAAGGAGAAAGAGGAAATAGGTTTGATGATGAGCTGGCAGTCTCTCTTCCAGTGACCAATCATTAGCTATTTTGAAGATTCCAAAATAGCCAGCATAATAATTATAGATATGTATTTATTTTTCTAGATGGAAGATTTATCATATTTTTGATATGTAGAGTTCATTAGTGATTCTGTTTTCTTGTCTGATCCTTTTTTCTCTGACTTATGCTTGCACCACTCTTCAGAAGTGGCCTGACAGAATTTCTAAATAAATGGTTATATCTGATGGGTAAAATTCCTCATATATCAGTCAGTGCTTCAACCATAAAAGAAGAGTAGGAAAAGGCTTCCTTCCTCAATGAGCCTGCATCTAACTGGGGAGACAGAATTATGATCCTCAAAATGTATTTGCTGAAATGGCTGGTAGAGGCAGAGGAAATGGAAATTTAGTAAAGAGTAAGATCATTATGGATTGATGCATGATCAAAGTTCTTTTTCGGCTAGAGTATGAAGAAAATGTAGTATAGATGCTTGGAGATTGTAGTGCTGCTATGGTGCCAAGACAATACTCAGTGCTTACACTGTTGTTACTTAATTGGAATAGATGCCATGTGTTTGTAATATCATTAAGTGCAAGGTAGCACACTACATTAATGATACCATGGTAACTGCCTCCACAAGGAAGAAGCACAGAAGTAGGTGAGGATCTCAGCGACTCATAAGACAAATAGAGGTTGACTGAAAAACACAGGTAAAATTCAAACCCTAGCCTAGTTTATAAAATTTTGGGGAATTACGTGGTCTAGAGAAACCAGGGACATTTCCCATGGTATGAAATCAATTATTATCCCTTAGTTTTACCTCTACAAGACAGGAAGTCAAGACTGATGGTTCTTCTCAGTGTTGGCAAAAATCACATTTCCCATTTAAAACACACTTCTGGTCCCTATTCACAAATAATGCAGTGACAAGCATTAAAAGATTTACAAAGGGTGTCCCTGAGATTTGGATTCAACTCCTCTTCCTTATTGCCCACTTGAAGGACAGCTGGTAATTTTCTTTACTTGGTGCTTATAGAACTCTCACTAGTAAAGGACATCAGATATTTCTGAGACCAGAAAAAACTATTAGCTTTGGATAATTTCAGTGAAACATTCAAATTAGAGAGGGAAAAGATCAGGAAAACAAACTGATCAAGTCAAAACAGTATATTCAAGAGCACGTGACTGGGGAAACTCAGAAGGGTTCGTTCACTGCCTTTAGGAGAAGGTTATTTATTACTTGTCAACCAAAAGACAGCCTTCTAAGCACCTCCGTGACCTGTCATTTTGGTTATAAAAGTAGTTTCATGTATAAAAGAGAACTAACCCAAAGCCTAAGTAACCTAAGTCTTTATTTTAAGCCAAGTTAAATTTAAATTATTTTATATCTAATAAAGAAATATGCAAATCTTATGTACAAGAATGATCATGTTAAAACACTTTGAATGAAGATCTTTGAAACCCTATAAAAGATTGAATTTTTTAAAAATCCTTACCTTAAAAATTAAAATTAAACTTTGAAATATGCAGATGGAAAAGTGAGGCTCTTGGAAATCATAATCATTGTCAAATTTACTGATAAAATAGGCTGACATCTATAATATGCAGTAATGGATCAAGGAAGATCAACTAGTTTTCATCTAGCAAGCTAGTTATTTGTCTACATTTCAAACAATTGTTTTTCATTGAATTAACATATAATTTTCTGATTCATATCTGATTCATGAGACATTCAAGAAGTTAAAATTAGGGGATCTGGAGAGATAAATAAAAAGTATGATCAACACAGAGAGACTCTGTGTACATGTATGATTACTGCTATTATTTCTTACAATTAGTTTTGAAATGTTTAGATGTTTTTCTGCACAGACACACACAGACACACACAGACACACACACACACACACACATTCCTTACCCTGAAACCTGTAAGGCCCATTTTATTTGGTTATATAAATCATCATATTTAGGTAAGAAGACAGAGCTTTTCCATTTGTTTGTTTTCTTTTTTTTAAACATGAGAAGTTTGAAGAGACAATCAGTTTTGTCAATACTCTCATTAAAGATGTCTCCTTAATTTTTAGATAACCTTCCAGAAGTCAGACAATGGTAGAGACTCCCCTGCCCTTTTCGCTTCTTCCCAAGAATCAAAATTTACCCTCTCCTTCCTCCCTACTCCATCTGATAATCCCAGGGGCCTGGTCATTAGAAGTTAAACCAAAAGGGGAGGGAATGAAGAAGCTGAGAGCCCTGAAGGGCTGGCGGGGGATGGGGGGTGTGAGGGCAGCAGGGGAAGGTTGTGGAGGCTCCTGTAAGGTGACTGTGAAGGACTAGGTTAGGAGGGTGAACATCCGTATAGGGGATGGTGCTCAGGTGCATTCTGTAGACCAGAGGAGGCACTCTCAGTCCTCGGTACCCTGTGGACTCTGTGTGATCGACAAACATCGTCTGACTTTAAGCAGATGATTAAAATAAATTCTGTCTTTAGCTGGGTGAATTTTATCAGTTACGGCTTTTATTTGAGAGCACGCTACCATCCTGCCCCTTCACATTAGCGTCATAGCACAAGGTTACCAATGCTATCAGTAATATAAATGAATTTCTGCACTTGTTTGTTCTGGAATGTTCTGTATGGGGGGGGGGGGTGGGAGGATGCAGTAGTCCTCAGGCAGAAATGCGCATCCATGGAAAAAAGTGGAAGAAAATATGTTTTTTTGTGGGTCACGTTGAGAAAGTGAGGCAGTTAATTGTAGTTGGGCATGCTACTTATTACAAATGTTCTTGTGCCTGTTTATTCACATCTATTGCTCTCAGCGTCTAGAAATTCTTGAGAGCTACAAAAAGGCCTTGTTAATGTCAACAGTGACTTCTTACCTTTGTAAAATATTTATAAGAATTCTTAAGTATGACTTTATGTGCTTACAGAGACTCTGTAGATAAAAAGCATTTTGTTTATATTAAGGAATGAACTATTAGCACTGCTTATTTTATAGTTTCTATCTTTCAAGGGCTCATTAATTTCTATTTTTTGATTTTTATGTTTGCTTTTTGCTTGTTTTATAACTTAACTCTTTATTTAGACTTTTGATAGTAAAGATGTGCATAGATTAACCATTCATTACGAACACCCTTGTCTCTGTGGACATCCAAAATGCGTAGGGAACTCACACTCAGAGAGTTCTTACAATATTGGGGGCAAATTTGTAGCATAGTTTCTGTTTCAACTCTATAAGGTAGATATCCTTACTCATAGAGGTTCATAGAACTAAAATGATTTGTTCATGTTCGTGTACCAGTAAAGAAGCAAGCTGGGATTGAACACATTTTCTTAGGGCCATTTCCAGCAATATTTCCACAACATTACAGCTAACTGTGGTTGTATTATTATACAGTTTGAAATAAGCAGGACAATTGTAGACAGAATATGGGGATGGAGCAAGCAGAGAGGAATTATAAAAAGCAGTCAACTGATGTCTGTGGGACTGAGAAATTGGTTGATAGAAGATATGTTTCATTTATAAGCTGTGTCAATGACTTGTATTAACCATTATAGACTGTAATCTTTTAATATCAAACTCCTGTCTAACCCTGGGGTAATGTTCTGGGTGCTATTTGAGTCTCCTTTTAGTCAGTGGTCATTATTAAATCTTTTCCTATAATTTGAAATGAGCTCTACCAATAGGTTATTTTCTTATTCAGAATTATAAGTAGGTCAGTAAAAATAGAGCTCTGTATTCTTTCTGAAATAGTCAATGATTTTCTTTCAACATGCATGAAAGTTTTTAATGAACAAAATAGAAATCTGATGAGAAGGAAAATTAAGCCCAGTTACTAATTGGTAGGAAAGATCAAATGGGAAGCAAACAAAACTCTCTTTTGAATAGATGAAGCATAGTAATCCAGTTATAAAACAATTTATGTTCTATATTCATAGAATACATGTATTAAATATTCCCATCATTATTTTAATCACTGAATTTAAAAAAAATGGTCCTTAAAACATTAGGCACTGCCATCTTTAAAAATTTAGCCCCAAATTGGTCAAAGTTATTAAGCTCTCTTTTTTCTATAATCAGAAATTTTCCACGTAAAATTATTCTTTCAAAATAAAAGTGGTACATACACACAGCAACCAGAATTAAAAAAGCAAACATTTCTTTTTTCAGTAAACAGTCCCCCGGCCCCTGGCCCCACTACACCTTTATTCCCATCTTCTGGAGAGTAACTTCTTAGAAATTAAAAGAAAACAAATTGACTGATTATACATTGTAGTTTTCCTTAAGCATTTTTAAATTTAAAAGTGATCTATTCTTTTCTCAAGTATTTGTTTATTCTTCATTCTTAAAATAATTATGCCTTCTCATTTTTTACCATATTTTCTATAGTTGTTTTTCTTTTTTCTTTTTCTTTTAATAAAGTACAGACATTGGCAGTAACGGCCACAGAGTGCAGCAAGTTTTAGCAATTGTAAGGACACAGATTTGAGTTCAACAAGCTCGACAAAGATGAAAATCTTTAATAATGAGCCGTGAGTCCCTTGCTGCTGAATGCATTCAAGCTAAGGGTCGATGAAGCACTAGTGACATCCTGGAAGAGATTTTCACATTAGGAAGAAGTTTGGACCACTCAGTGCTTAGTTAACTTGTAGATTCTACTGTTGCTTCTAATATCATGATAACCTTTGTGGTAAAGACTTGTAGGGCTCACACACACTGGTTCCTGTCTTCTTCCTGGCATATGGGGATTATATCTTGCTGCCCCCTCGTAGCTAGGCAGGGCTATGTGACAAGTTTTGTCTGTGGATTGTGGGCAGAAGTCAAGTGTATCACTTCCAGGCTGAAGCAGTTAATTGCTGGCACAGTTCTTATGTCTTTAACACTTGTGCCTGACAATTAGGAAAGTGGCCCCATAGCAAAATGGTAGGGCTACTAGATGCAGGCAGTCTGGACTACTGAGAAGCTACATGGAATCTAAAGTGATGCTGCATGAGAGAGAAATGAACTCTTTTAATGTTAGGAGATTGGACATTCGGACATTGTTAGCACAATATATGCTTAACCTTATCTTGACTAATACTATGCCTTAACACTGAAAGGTATGCTTAAGTTTATTTCTGATCTGGCACCCATACGAGGAAGCACAGCGTCTCAGTTAATTATCTCAAAAGCTGTGCAAGGTTGATGTGTCCACTCTCATTTTCCAGGTAGGGAAGGCTCAGAGAGGTTAAATTACTAGCCAAAGTAGTTGGTAGGAAAATTGGAATTTAAACTTTGGGAAAGGTTGCCTAATACAATACAGAACTCCCAGATAAATTTAAATTTCATATAACCACAACTACTTTTTTTTAGTATAAGTATGTTGCATGGGGCATATGTATACTTAAAAAAAAAAAAAAGAAACAAAAACAACAACAACAAAAAACCCTGTTCTTTATTGATACCCAGATTTACCTGGAAATCCTGTAACTTTAGTTGGTAAATCTGGCATGCCTTACTTAGAGTCATTAAGGCACATGCTGTGTCTATAATTTCATAATCACAATATATTCTGTATTCTGAAGAGCAATGTAATTTTTTAATTACAACCTGAAAGGCAAAGGTAAAAAGGTAAAAAAGGCATGGCTTATTATTTTTCCAGATTATTCTCAAAGAATGTGGATAATTTGACATGAATAAAACTGATATACGCATTGCTCCTCAGCTGAAGTGCAAAGACCCAGCTGCCAGCACTTGGTCTAAGCCAGCATGTGGTAACAGCAGCAGACAAACCCCAGGGCCCCCACCCTGCTCGCATTTGCCTCACTGTAGGAACTTTCACCAGTTCATCACATTCGTTCTTGTGGATGCTGCACTGTATCAAATGGTTAAGAAATTAACATAATCCTCCTATGGATCCCAAATCTAAAACCTTGAAGGAGAAAGTCAAGTTTCCTTTTTGGTTCTCTGAGGTGGAGGAAGATTTAACGGTACGCAAATTTCTCAGACTAATTGATCTCCCAGCTTTCCAGAAGTTGGGAGAGACATCAGAATTAGGTTACGTTATTATATCTTTGTTTCCTAAAATGAAGTATTTGGAATATATAGTTTGAAAGACTCAGACAGCAATGCTTGTGATTTGCCAGTGACTGGCTGCTGGATTTTTCATATGACTTTTAGTGTAAAAGCATGCTTTCAGGCAGAAATAGTTTGCATTCCTTTCTTCTTTTTTCATTGTAACTCATATGATCTTGGAATAAACCCCATGTTTTGAGGCTGAGATTCAGCCTTTGAGTAGTTAAGCAGCTCAAAGCCTGGCCAAATAAGTGTGTCTTTGTTGTGGGGAAGTAATAGAAGCAGCTTTCTCTGCCTTCCATTCGTGTTTCAGCTGCCATTTAATAACTCCATCTATGGGTCTGGCGCTGGGTGGCAGACTGGCATACTTACACAGACGAATGAGACGTGCCCTCTATTCTCAAGGAGCTCACACCACTTACAAAATATTAATTGCTAAAATGGAGGTAAATGACCAAAGAAATGGGAATGTAAGAACATGGAGTGATTAATTTTGGTTAATGATTTAGGATCATTATTTTAGTTAGTAAATTACTGATCATCTATGTGCCAGGCACTGTGAATACAGGGAATACAGATATGTACGACACAAAAGTGGTCCTGGTCTCAAGAAGCTTGCATTCTAGTCAAAGAACCAGTGTAAACGTACACCCGCCCATCACACCCACACACAAACAAACACACATGCACACAGAACAAGTAAAGAATAAATGCCAAGCCCTGACAGTTAAACAAGCAAACAGTTATATAAATTAAAAACATTACAAGTCGTGATATGTGATATGAAGGAAACAGACGCAGAGATGGGAATGAGGCTATCAGCGGAGAACTGGGAAACATACTTTATTTTTAATGAGGAGATCAGGAAGGTTTTTGTGAAGAGGTGGCATTTAATATAAAAAGTGTTAAAATACTTCTTAAGATAGTGTGTACCTTTACATTAAGTTTGAAATTTACCTTTAATATATCATCTGTAACATCGGTAATTAATTTCTTTTCATTTTCCATTTCCGCTGTAGAGAGAAGAAATACATACTTGCATTTACTTAAACCAACTTCTCTAGCTGGCAGAATGACACTTACATGGTTACATACAGAGCTAATAGTCAGCTGCTACACACCAGTAGAGTTGTTGTTAGTTACTAAAATATTGAAACCCTTTACCAGTAATAGGCAAATAGCTTCCCAAGCCCAGTCCCATTAAAGCTTCCTTCTCATGAATCTTCATACCTTCTCATGATTCAACAACTAATTACACGGTTAACGCCAGGTGTACTGATCAGTGCATCTTTCTTACTGTTGTTAAATATTTTAAACATTACCATTGGTTTCACCTAATCATTGTCAAAAACAACTGATCTAAAATGGAATACTGTGATTGACCTATTTACAGAAGGCCCCTGGAAGGTTCCAAGATGAGGAACATTCAAAGAGCCACAGATATTGGTTATATAATCGTATTGTTGCAAAATTACAATCAATTTCCTCCAAAACTGTTAAAACATCAGGATTTTACATTCATGGACTTAACCTATTAATAATTTTAGTCCTTTGCTCCTTAGTCCTAAAAACAGTCCGAATCCTTTTGACTTTCTCCATTAATTTGCCACAGTATGTATTTTACATGTCTTCTATTTTATTAACTAAATGACATTTATTATAAAAATGAATTCAATATTAAGAAAATTCAGAAAGCACTATGTGATGTCAGTGACCTGCTACCAGAATTTTCATATGACTTTTAAAATAAGACCATACTTTCAAGCAGAAATATTTTGTAAAAGAAGGTATGATTTGTTACTGAGATAATAGTTTTTATTAGTTTTTTTTTTTCCTTTACTTTATTTCCTCTCTTCTCTCTCATTTGCGTCAGGCAGGCTGTTGGAAATCTTTATGTGAACAGTAAGAATAACCTGAAAAAGACTGTTTCAGAAATTCAAAGCCAAGTGAAGAGATTTCATTTGATTTTCTGGCAAGAAGGGCAAGAGAGGGTATCTTTTAAAAGCTGATGCTGAAGCTTCACTGGGTAAGGGAATGAGGTAGGGTGGGGGTGAGTGGTGGTATGTTGGGAGGATTGTCCAGGGAGTAATGGGGATCCAGGAAGTGCTCTGTGGCAGAGAAACAAAGAGGCTGCCAACTCCCACGAGGGTTGGTAGCATGGTGCACCTCGGGAAGTAGGACTTGAATCACAGGATCCTAACCAAAGTGATATTTCTGTACCAAATGTGTGGCAAGAAATGGAGAGCCACTGGATTTTGGGTAGTCACTCTGGACTTGGAAAATGAGGATGCCAGCAGTGACCTGGCTATACTGAAAATTAGCATTCCTTCCCATAATTTCTTGCCATCATTTGAAGTTTCAGATTCTCATACTCTTGAATGGGGAAAAGACTCCCATTACTCATCGGAATTTCTCACATCTCAGTGGGGAGGGGGTTGACATAAGGAAAATAAGATAGTGTTTTTCTCACCCCTGAGTTTGTGGACCAACATCTTCAACAGGCATCATGGAAAACACCCCATTCTGAGGGGGAAACACATCTTGTTTGGTCAGTCCAGCGTTAGGAAAAAATGAAATCATATGTCTTTAGGCCAAGCTTGCACTTCTGGTATTCACTAGCCTTCGTTCCTCAGTTGTCTCTCACCCTCCTGCCTGGCCTGAAATTCACTTTCCAACCCACCTACCCTCTCCTGTGGACAAAAACAGAGATCTTTAGACTCTTAGACTTTGAGTTTTTGAAGACCAAACTTGGGTCTTGGAAATTAATTCTTCTCAAAAAACATACTAAATCATAATTCATACCTTTTTTTTAAATTAAGATTTTAATCAGCTTGCAAGAAATACACACACACACACATACACACTAAATATCGAGATTTAAATAATAAGTTGACAAGACTAGAGAACAAAGAAATCAGAATAGAAGATCAATATGGGAGAAATTAAGAATGCGTATGCTTATATATGTATATCATAGATTCCTAAAGAGTTGACAGCATTACAGAGTGATTGATTATTGAAAAACAAGAAACAGATCATGCTGTCCTCTGTTTAAGACCCTTGAATGACCTCCTCTCACACATGGAATAAAACCCTAATTACTTCTTCATATTACAGTACCAGCACTATCTATTCCTGCCCAGCTCTCTGACCTCCGTGACAGGACAGTAAGTCCACTACTCTTGCAGGCTTCTTCTCTTCCTATTTTCCGTCAACACTCAAGATTATTGCCTTCCTCGGGGCTTTTGTTCTTGCTGTTCCATTTGTTTAGATGCTCTGATCCCAGCTCTTTGGCAGTTATCCTGAATTAGTCAAGACTCAATTCTGGTGCTGTATCTAAATGCCACATTCTCTCAATTTTATCAATTTATTTAATTTCCTTCATAACATTCTCTCTATTGAAATTATTTTTCTCATGTGTTTCTTTACTTGTTTGTTTCATGTCTTTTCTTTCCACCCTCTATGCCCACAAGAATAGATGTTCCACAAGAACATGTCATTTTCACTCTTGCATTTCCAGTACCTAGAACAGAACAGCTTCTGAAATAAAATGTACAAATATGATAAGAAAAGATTGAATAAATAAGTGAATTCTGAGTTTCCAAGCAACAGAAGGGAAAAGAAGAATATGATCAGTTACATACTCTTCATTGTCCAATAAGAAAAGGTTCTCCTGATTAGAGATCAATATTTTTTCTGTCAATAATAATGAAGAGATTTTGCTGATTGGGACAATATGTATTTTACAATGTCCTAAAACATATCCTGGAGGCATTCTTAAAAAATTTTTTTTTCCATGATGTATTATCTTTTAAAATTATTACTGAGCTCATTTTGCTAAGCTTTTGTTTAGGATTTTTACATTTTTGTTGATGAGAAAAAATAGCCTCTAATTTCTCATACATCCTGTCAGGTTTTGGTGTCAGAGTCCATCCAAATTCAAAGTATGAGTTGGAAAGTATTTCCTTTTCTTATGATCTGCAAAAATTAATAAAGATTGGTATTATTTTTTCATAAGTTCTTGGAAAAATTTGTTCATTCTAGGGCTTTCTTTGTGACTGTACTAAAAAAATTTGGTTTCTTAGTTATCCAACCAGTGCTTAAGCCCATCAGATAGACACAATGAAGCAGGGATTTTTCTTCCTTATTCTAGGTGCAGCATTTAAAGTTCAGCCTTATAAACAGGTTTAGTCTCCCAGTAACTTCTGCTCTATTGTGTCATATACAACATTGCAAAGGATAAGACTAGCTTGACCTGGGGTGATATTGTGGTATCACCTGCCCCAACTTAATCCCTCAATTATTTTTCTTCATGATTATTCCATGATTTTATATATATATAGTTTGTCATGCCATAGTCAGGCACCCAGTCAGAGCCCATTGCATGTGTAGTTATTTGAGATTTAGAGGCATTATATATATATATATATATATATATATATCCATATCTTCTTTTTAAAATTTTAAAAATTGAAGTATAGTTGATTTACATTGTTGTGTTAATTTCTGCTGTACAGCAAAGTGATTCAGTTTTACATATATATATATATATATACATATACATATATATATATATACACATTCTTTTTTAAAAAATGTATTCCTTTCCATTATGGGTTATCATAGGATATTAAATATAATTCTTTGTGCTATACAGTAGGACTTTGTTGTTTATCCATTCTATACATAATAGCTTACGTTTGCTGACCCCAACCTCCCACTCCATCCCTCCCCCAATCTCCTCCCCCTTGGCAACCACCAGTCTATTCTCTGTGTCTGTTGATTCTGTTTCTGTTTCATAGATAGGTTCAATTGTATCATCTTTCATATTCCACATATAAATGATATCATATGGTATTTGTCTTTCTCTTTCTGACTTACTTCGCTTAGTGTGATAATCTCTAGGAACATCCATGTTGCTGCAAATGGCATTATTTCGTTCTTTTTTATGGCTGAGTAATACTCCATTGTATACATTGGGTTGGCCAAAAAGTTCATTCGGGTATGTCCATAACATTTTACAGAAAAACCCAAACCAACTTTTTGGCCAACCCAATCTGTACCACATCTTCTTTATCCATTCATCTGATGATGGTTATTTAGGTTGTTTCCATGTCTTGGCTATTGTGACTACTGCTGTTATGAACATAAGGGTGCATGTATCTTTTTGAATTATAGTTTTGTCTGGGTATATGCCCAGGAATGGGATTTCTGGATGATATGGTAATTCTACTTTTAGTTTTCTAGGAACCTCCATACTGTTTTCCACAGTGGCTGTACCAATTTATATTCCCACCAACAGTGTAGGAGGATTCCCTTTTCTCCACACCCTCTCCAGCATTTGTTATTTGTAGACTTTATAATGATGGCCATTCTGACTGGTGTGAAGTGTTACCTCATTGTAGTTTTGATTTTCATTTCTCTAATAATTAGCGACACTGAGCATCTTTTCATGTGGCTATTGGCCATCTCTATTTCTTCTTTGGAAAAATGTCTATTTAGGTCTTCTGCCCATTTTTGGATTGAGCTGTTTGTTATTTTGTTGTTTAGTTGCATGAGCTGTTTGTATATTTTGGAAATTAAGTCCTTGTTGGTCACATCATTTGCAAATATTTTCTCCCATTCTGTAGGTTGTTTTTTCGTTTTGTTTATGGTTTCCTTTGCTGTGCACAAGCTTTTAAGTTTGATTAGGTCCCATTTGTTTATTGTTGTTTTTATTTCTATTGCCTTCAGAGACTGACCTAAGAAGACATTGGTATGATTTATGTCAGAGAATGTTTTACCTATATTCTCTTCTAGGAGTTTTATGGCGTCGTATCTTATATTTAAGTATTTTTTTAAAATTTGTTTTATTTTTATTTATTTACTTTTGGCTGTGTTGGGTCTTCCTTGCTGCATGCGGGCTTTCTCTAGTTATGGCGAGCAGGGGCTACTCTTTGTTGCGGTGCACAGGCTTCTCGCTGCAGTGGCTTCTCTTGTGGAGCACGGGCTCTAGGCACGTGGGCTTCAGTAGTTGTGGCACATTGGCTCAGTAGTTGCGGCGCACGGGCTTAGTTGCTCTGCGGCGTGTGGGATCTTCCTGGACCAGGGATTGACCTGTGTCCCCTGCAATGGCAGGTGGATTCCTAAACACTGCACCACCAGCGAAGTCCCTCTTATATTTAAGTCTTTAAGCCATTTTGAGTTTATTTTTGTGTATGGTGTGAGGGTGTGTTCTAATTTCATTCTTTTACATGCAGCTGTCCAGCTTTCCAGCGCCACTTGCTGAAGAGACTGTCTTTTTCCCATTGTATATTCTTTTCTCCTTTGTCGAAAGTTAATCATATCCCATTCTTTAATTAAAATAAATCCTATGATTGTGTTGTATTTTTTCAACAAACTTGTCATTCGTTGAGCTTATAGTCAATCCAAACCTGAATTTTTTATACGTGTAGCTGATAAGGAAGTCACTTCCCTCAATTTTTTTTACCTTATACTTCTGCTTTTGGAGTTTGTCCCTGTTCTGTTTCACTTGCTCAATTTTGCCAATTTTTATAGACTGATAAGATCTCTTATAATTCTAACCTATTATTTTCCTGATTTTTATCTCCAGTTCTGTGTCACTTGTAAATTTGATTCATATGTCTACTACCTCTTTATTCAAAAATTTGACTCAATTTTAGTAGCTAAAGTTATACCCCAGAATTTTACAGAGTTGTCTTTTCATGTGGACTTTGCTCAGTTAGTAATGACTCATTGAATAATCTTTCAGCCCACTGAAAAGCCACTTAACGTTAATTTAGCACTCACCGTATTAGCTTTTGCAAGATAAAATCATAAGACTATTAAATTGCTATTCAAAATCAGCCACACTATGCCTATAACATTTTAGTCATCTTACAATAAAGATGTAAGGATTAAAATGAAGACTTGTTAAATGTTTCCAAAAATTGTGCACGAGTCTGGAATAAAATTTAACTAAAAATAATGATATAGATTGTGATCATAGCTCTTTTTTAAAAAATATATTTTATAGGATGCAATGCCCTCATTGATATTAGTACTTGATTAAAAACATCCCCATCAATGTGGAGAAAGAATAATAATTATTTTAATGACAGTTATTGAGTACCCACCACATGCTAGATACTATAACAGTATTTGCAAATGTATTTTTTTTAACTTCCCCACAATCCTATGACGTAGGGTCTATTACTATCATTATTTTCCATATTAAGATACTCAGAGTTACTGGATTTAAATGAATTATCTATAAATAAATGCAGGTAAGCAAAACAAAAACAAAAACAAAAACAAAACCCTGAATTCACCTTTAGGTCATTAATGTGGTCTGCAATGTCCATAAATTTCATCACCTATTAATTATAATATGTTACATGGGGATCAGATCTCAAAATCATCAAATCCAGCAGAACCTATTTAATTTGAAGAAACTGAGACTCAAAAGACATGACAGGAATTAATTATGTTGACCAAGTCAAATTGGAGAAATTCCAGAGTAAGAAAATTAAAATCATTCCACTTTTTTTAAATGGAAGGAAGTGCCAAGGGAATATATACAACAGGAAATAACTTAATGAATTTCATAAATGCAGTTCTCATGGATGCCTTGATAACTTGGTATTGTTCATTGAGCCAAGTGACGTCAGTCATGTACGCACGCATATGTGCAAGTAACCCATGACCTGCAAGATAAAGAATACAATATTGTGTTTCCCTCATAAATGTGAAAGTCACCAGTTTAAACTTTGAAAATGTTGTGTTCTCATAAGTTCTACCGCACTATATTTCCTCTTTTCTAATTAAGTTTGTCATGCCACAGAGCCTATTCCATGTGAGGTTATCTGAGATTTAAAGACATTAAAAAGAAAGTAGTACCTTGAAATAAGTGCAAATAGTTGAAGAACAGATTATTAGTTTAAAGACAATCTGCCAACTACTTAAGTGACACCTCACCTTCAATTAATTCATTAATTATACATTCACAGCAATTAATTTCTGGGGAATAATTAATGCCAAGGAACAGCTAAAAGATGTACGAATCACGTTAGTTATTTAAAAAGAATATGGTAAAACTATTTCTTTTTAAACTGATAAATAAACCCAATCCATATAACCACGGACTAGAATTATTACACTATTGAGTAGTGTTAAAACGAGACAAAGCAAAACACACAAAAGAAACATAAAACAAATATTACACTGGTATGGAAAGGCAGGTGTAAAATCTGTGCTGTGTGTTAACTATGACTTATTTAATGTCTACATTAAAGAGAAACGTCTGATATATATACACACATATATATATAGCAATTCTTGGTTTTCTTTGGAGTCCAAATGTGATCCTCAGTATTTGATGAGAGACTTGGGCACCCTGATAAACTTAACTTTTACAATTATTAGAAACTTAGCATTCTAAATTACATTCTAAAACATAGAAAAATGTTGAATTCTTTCAAATTTATTGCATGAAGCTCTAAAAACCCTAATCCCAGAATCTCACAAAGACAGTGCACTAAAACAAAACTATACACAAATCTTATGTAGGAATATAGATACAAAAACTTTAAATAAAATACTGGTAAATAAATTTCAGTAGCTTATGAAAATATAATAAATTTTAATCAAGAATTTATTTAGGATATACAAATGGGAACTTAATTTTAGGAAAATGAATATTATAGTCTGTCAATAAGTAAGTAAAAGCACCGAGAAGTTTTTAGTAAATGCTTCAAAGGCATTTAAGAAAATCTAATACCTGTTTCTGATAAAAATTAACTCTTGATGAACTAATAACAGAAGACTGTTTCCTTAACTTCACTAAAAATGCACATATAAGTCAACAGCTAGCACTGCAGTTAAAAGGTAAATACTTTAGTAATTTTTATTGAAATCAAGATGAGACCATCGTTGTTGCTATCACCACTATTATGAACATTGTTTTAGACGTTTTAGACGTTTATGTCATGAGACATGAAATAGAAAAAATATATTTGCCTCCTGGAAATAAAGAGAATGAGTTTATGATGCTGCTGCTGTGCTGATGGTGACGATGGGGGAGAAAATCAAGTTAGGTATTTATCTCACACATTATATCAATAAGAAAAATAAATGGATTAAAGCAGTTAGTGTAAAGTATAAATCTCTATAAAAAGAGGTAAGTAATTGACTTAAGTAAGCAAGCACTTTTCCAGCACAAAGCCATTTTATTAAAAGGAAAATATTTATAAAAATTACAGACTAAACCACACAAATTGCACTTACAAATCCATTAAAGATACCATCAGTTGACTAATGAGAAAATGTTTTGCACAGACAGTTTAAAAAATAAAAATACATGTTACCAGTGAATTTAAGAAAATCTATGCAATATTATAATAAATAAAGTCAATTTCGGATGTTGTTTTTTGACCGTTAAATTGGCAAAGACTTTTAAAAACATCTTTAATAGTCTTGAGTATGTAGTGCTGTCCACATTCATACACAGCAGGTGGGCATGTGGATATTTATGAAATTCTTCTTTAAAGAAATTTTGCAGAATGGATCAAAATATTAAACTATACATGCTTATGACTTGTGACATTTCAAGAACTGTATCATTAGGTAATAATCAAGTGTCTGATGACATATTTATACAAGGCTTTCATTGCACTTTCTTATTCTAGGGGTAAATAATAAATAGTTGTCCAAAAACAGTGAATAAAAGAATTATAGCAAAGCCATATGAGCCACGAGAGATCCCTGAGAGCAAGAAACTTATTTGCCTTGTTCCCTGCTGTATCAGTGCATATAGAATGGTGTCAGGAGTGTAGTATGCCCTGAACAACTATTTGTTGAATGAATGAATTAGAATAATATGAAACATAATACTTATGCTTGTGAAGATTTATGGGGAGAATAATTAAAATATAAAGGTATATGAAAATGTGATAAAAATTCTATATAGAGTAAGATATCAGGGTTTAAAATATGATATTTAAACTTAAAAAAGAGGTATTCAAGAAAAAATAAAATTATTAAGTATCAAAGTGATGATTTTACAGGTTTCTTACACTTTTTTCTGTTTTCTAATTTTTCCATAACATGCATATATTATTATTACTATAAAGAAAATGTAACTATAATTATTTGATATTTTAGATGTATACTGAACCAACCAAAATAAGCACAACTTTGTTCAAAGGGAAATACTGTTATGAGGACAGACTAGATCTATCTTGCTCACTTTTCTTTCCCAACACCTCAGCATGTTGTCTGAGTAGAGTATGGACTCAGTATTCATTCATTAAATGAATGAACCAGTTTTGATTTTGACGATTATATTTCAGAATCAAGTCCTTTAGGGCAGAATACCTTACAAATATCTTATAATGACACCAGTATTTTGTTCAACTCAGATTAGAGATAACCTTATATTGATTTTATTTCCATGATTCTTTAAAAAGTTGTGTCAATTTAATTTTGCATGATCTCAAATTATTCTTCAAGTTTGACCTTGAAACATTTTACAGTTAACAAATAGCCCTCTCTATGATGAGTGGTTTTATTCCTTTCACTAACAGAACCTCTTTGGATCTTCCACATTACTTGCTATCATGATGTTTTTCTATTGTAGTAATTATCATCATGCCTGTCTGTCTCTCAATCACTTTGACTCCTAACTATGTATCCATCTGTCTATTTTCTGATTTTTCTAGCCTGTGATCCCCATTTAAAGGAATACATGTTGTTTGTCTTTTTATCCCACATTTGAACACAGTTCCTAGCATACAATAGATAATCCATGTTTGTTGTTTTCATCAACACACAGCAATCAGTGTCTTTCTAATCTATCAACAAATTCTATCAATAACTATTACATCCTCAATATAATGTTATTCATTCCGTAAATAATTTATATAATTCCACTAAGAAGGAAATACTGACGTATATGAAAGATTAGCCCACAGTACAGGAGTGAGCAAGTATTAAATGGTGTGGAATAGACCACAGTGCCATTGAAGATAAGAGGAAATTGTGATCAGTGAGGCTGGGGTTCATCAGGGTTGGCATCAGAATGGAAGTAAATAGAAGTGTAGATTGAATTCTGCTTGCTGGGCTCCAAATGTTGTTACAGCCTGAGATATTGATCTGTTAAAGAAGTCAAGTATCTCATTCACTTTTGAAAATGAAATATTAATAAGAGTTCACAAATTTGCTTTTAGTGGGTAGATATTAAAGTGTTCATTGTCTCATTGGTGTTGCATTTTAATCAATATTTCAGAAATGATATGTGAATTATCTGATGAAATGTTAATGGGACATTACTTTCTTGCACTGTCCTCTAATATCATAGCTGATACCGAAGGTGTAGCACCAATGTCAAAAATTAGGGAGTAAAATATGCTCTCCTGTGGGTCCCTGTCAAGTGTGGTAAATTAGCTCCTCTAGGAAACCATGAACTGACCTATTATTGTACATACCATGTCTGGTATACTTCCTCCCGATCTCACAGTGCCTCACGTTTCAAACATCTTTTTTATACACCTGAATGATTAAAACACTGCTGAAAAACATTTTTCCTTTATAAATGCATATTTAAGTTTTGATTGATAATTTATGTTAATATAGGAAATTATTTTAGTTAACAGCATCATACTCTACAATCGGGAACTGTCAATCTTTTCAGTGCTTTTCAAGTCACTCTAGGTACCATTAGTGACTTGTGAGTAAACCTACGAAAAATGATGAAACTTTGAAGTCTGGTAATGTTAAATGCATTTTAAGTGTTTGAAATATGTAAAACTGTGTGTATCATGTGAATGAACTCTTTGCTTTAGACTACCAGTAATAGGGCTTATGGTAGGGTTTTTTGTTTTTGTTTTTTTTGGTCTCTTGTTATTTTATAATGGGTCAGAGGTTATTTAGGCCTCATATGCATATTTCTGAAAGGGCAGCATGCATTGAAAAAATGTCACTGCATTAATGTGTGCCATTCTTGGCTTCCTTGGCCATGCCCGCTTGTCACAATTATTGCCAAAGCAATGCCATTGTGTGTCCTGTGATTCTCTGCCCATGCAATTTAGACCAACCCATTTCAATGTTCTTAAGGTAATTATGTCCCTCCAAATGTCAGCTAAATGACTTTGACATTCAAGATTCGTAACAGCTTTTGAACACCATGTTATCTGTGCTATTTGTAATTCATATTCATGCAAATCCCCAGCCCCAGACACATTACACCATCCCATCTGCTGAGAAGGTTCCTACTCCCTTCTCCTTTGAATTGTAGCCGGCTAGAGAGGCTCTATACCTTTTGAAAATGCTTTTAAGGTATTTACCATCTCCATAGATTCTACTACAGGTAGAATGTTCTGACCATTCCAAGTGAGGAAACACCAAGATATTTATGTCAGCATGAATATTCTTTTTTTAAAATTTAGCAATTAATTGTTATCTTGTGGTAACATATAAATAAAATATACTACTATTTTCTTTCTTTGGGTAGTAGCAATAACTTTCCTAGGTTAGTTATTGTTTGACTAAGTTTATCTTTGGTTAATTGTAAAATAAATAAAATATGTCCTGGTAAAACTTCTCAATAGAAGGAAAATGTATGGAGTTATGTCAAAAGAGGGACCACCTTTGCATTGTTATATGACATAGATAAAGTAAGTGTCTTTGACTGGAAGATACACACACACACACACACACACACACACACATACATACTCGTTCAATATAAACTGGAGAGCTAGTGAAATTATGTGGATAATCTAGGTAAGTTATTGTGGCTGTCCTAAGATCTCTCTGCTAGATATTTTTAAAAGTCTATTTAAAAATTTTTGTTTTAAACAACAGCCATTGTGTAGTATTAAAAATTAACCCAACAACACAATATCATGTTCGTAGATGGCTAACCCTTTGAGAATAGCTCTTTATCCCATAGCATTATAAGCCCCTCAATGCTTTTAGCAGCCATATGAATTTATGTTTAATTAGCTGACCTCTCCAGTCGTTCCTGAGGAAAATAATTTCCCATCATAAAATGAATATATTCCTGATGCTACTCAAGCGAGAAATATACTTCATAGAATTGCTCATGTGAGCAGCAGTTTAACCACAAATCAATGCTAGTAATTTTGTGTCTGTCCCTGTGAATTACAATTTAAGACTTATAATGAAATCATGCCACTTACTTCTTATTGGGAAATACAGAGGCCTCTCCTATTCCTCAGCTTCAGCTACTTTTAATGCTAATTGGCGATCTGTTTTAGATGTAGCTTTCCTTTGCCCCAGATCCATGCAAAGAAGACATTGTTTATGCTACATAGCCTAGAGGTAATTATAATAGAAAAGGTAGAATCTTAAAAATGAGTTGAGTATATCAGTCTTTTACACACAAATTCATTTAAAATAATGGAATTGTCTAATCAAATTAGACTTCCATCACTCCTGAACTGTTTGGAAATATTTTCTATTATATATTTTAACTATAGTTGTTTAACAATATTTATTCAAAAACAAGGTGAAAATCAAGTGTTATATCCTGGATATAATTACATTGCAATAATTAAAACAGATCACCCTGATTCACCTTTAATGGAAGGTCAACATTGTTCAATATTTTGCTATTTGACCAACACAGTAATTCTGCTGTATACTTTGAATCATACTTTACAAGAAATCTGTATTATTAAAAGGGAATACAATCCACAGTACATTTCACAGAGAGAATTTCATTAGAGAATGAAAGAAGCAGTTTGCTATAATTACTGCATATTAAGCATAAAATTAGCTTGTGTTGCTAGGAAGGGAAGAAAAATAGTAAGTATTTTTAAAAACATGCTACTTTCTGGCACTGTCCTAGGTTATATGTTCATAATAAATGTTACCGCATTTATCCCTCACAATCATCTTTTATGTTTATTGTTGTATGTATATTACTGTCAAGCAATGAGTTAGAAACTGAGGATACAATGATAAATAGGATCTTAGGATATGGTGCTGTATTTTCATGCAGTGAGTACTCAAAAATTGAAAACATGCATGTAAACTAATGTTAGCAATACTGGGTGAAAGAAAGTGCAGTCTCAACTGTCTGTTTAAGAGACAAGTATGATTCAGAAGATGAATTGTTTGCTTCCATTACCCTATCCCTTTGACTTTTTAAAAATTAAAGTATAATTTAAATACAGTCAAGTGACTAAATCTTAAGTGTACAACTTCATAAATTTTTCTATATGTATTCACCTGTGTAACAACTACCTAGAGCCGTCTATAGAACATTTCTAGCAGACCTGGAGTGCTCCCACATGCCTCCTTCCAATTAATATGCCTCTCAGGTTAAAGGCTATTCTGAACTCTTCACTCAGCATATGGCTTTGAGGTTCATCCATGTTGTTTTATGTAGCAGAAGTTGCATTTTTTTGTGATTTCTATGTAATAAATAGTTGTATACATATACCACAAATTTATTAGTTATTCAACTTTAAACAGGCGTTTGAATTGTTTCCAGTTTGGGGCTATTACGAATATACTTCTATGAATGAACATCTTGTGGAGTATATTTGATGCACAGAAGTATTCATTTCTCTTGGGTATATATTTCAAAGTGCAATTGCTTGGTCATGGATTATGTGCACATACAGTGGTAGTGTTATTGCCAAAATGTCTTCCTAGGAGATTATACAAATTTAGACTCATACCAGCAATGTATGGGATTTATCATTTGCTCTACACCTCCCATTTATTTAGGTCTTTAATTTTTCTTAGCTGTATTTGTGATTATTAGTTTAATGGCCTTATACAGCTTTCATTACTTTTATTCATAGATATTTTATATTTAATGATGGGATTTTTGTTGTTCTTTTTTTTTAAACATATTTATTGGAGTATAATTGCTTTATAACGGTGTGTTAGTTTCTGCTGTATAACAAAGTGAATCATAATGATGGGATTTTAAATGACATTTTAAAATTTCTTTTTCATTTTTATGTCTCTAGTATATAGAAATGCAATTTATTTTTTATGTATTTTGACCTTGAATTTAGCCACCTCACTAAATTCCCATATTAATGCTAATAGTGGTTTTTTGGTAAGTTCTTTTCAAATTTTCTATGCAAACAATCAAGTCATCTATGTATTAAGTCAATTTTAGTTCTTCCTTTTTTAAAAAATTTTTATTGGAGTATAGTTGCTTTACAACGTTGTGTTAGTTTCTACTGTATAGTAAAGTGAATCAACCATAAGTATACATATATCCCCTCTTTTTTGGATTTCCTTCCCATTTAGGTCACCACAGAACACTGAGTAGAGTTCCCTGTGCTATACAGTAGGTTCTCATTAGTTATCTATTTTATACATAGTATCAATAGTGTATATATGTCAATCCCAGTCTCCCAATTCATCCCACCTCCCCTTCCCCCTTCCCCCTTGGTGTCCATACGTTTGTTCTCTACGTCTGTACCCCTATTTCTGCTTTGTAAATGAGATCATCTGTACCAATTGTTTCAGATTCCACATATATGCATTAATATACAATATTTGTTTTTCTTTTTCTGACTTAACTTCACTCTGTATGACAGTCTCTGTCTAGTTCCATCCACATCTCTACAAATGACCCATTTTCATTCCTTTTTATGGCTAAATAATATTCCATTGTATATATGTACCACATCTTCTTTACCCATTCCTCTGTTGATGGACATTTAGGTTGTTTCCATGTTCTGGCTATTGTAACTAGTGCTGCAATGAACATTGGGGTACATGTGTCTTTTTGAATTATGGTTTTCTCTGAGTATATGCCCAGTAGTAGGATTGCTGGGTCACATGGTAGTTCTACTTTTAATCTTTTAGGGAACCTCCATACTCTTCTCCATAGTGGCTGTATCAATTTACATTCCCACTAGCAGTGCAAGAGGGTTCCCTTTTCTCCACACCCTCTCCAGCATTTATTGTTTGTAGATTTTGTGATGATGGCCATTCTGACCAGTGTGAGGTGATATCTCATTGTAGTTTTGATTTGCATTTCTCTAATAATTAGTGATGTTGAGTTCTCCCTTTCAAGCTCCTGCCTTTTCTTTTTTTAGCTTTACTGCACTGATAAGGTCCACCAACCCAATTTTGATTAGAAGTGGTAATACTAGGCATCTTTTTCCTGTTCTTAAATGCAGGAGGAAACATTCAACATTTCACTAATAATTATAATGTTACTTGTAGATTTCTTAGTAAGTGTCCATAACCAGGTTAAGGGAATTCTCTTCTATTGCTAATTTGCTGATACTTTTTTAAGATTATAAAGGGACATTGAATCTTTTTGAATCTCTTAAGATTATCATAAGGTTTTTCACTTTTATCCTATTAAAGGGGTGAATTACATTGATTTATTTTCTAATACTAAACAAACTTTGCATTGGTAGGATAAACTCATTTGTATTATACTTATTATAAATCACTGGATTTCTTCTGCTGCTATTTTTCTTTAGGAATTTTTTTGCATCTATGTTCATGAGAGCTGTTTGCCTGTTGTTTTATTTTAATATCCTTGTCATGTGTTTGTGTCAATATTATATTGGCCTCATAAAATGGGCTGCAGTGTCCCTTTTTCTTCTGTTGTTTGGAGGAGTGTCTGAGATACATTAATTAATTAACATATGTTAATTACATATTTGTTTAAATTCACTGGTGAAGCAATCTGGGGCTTGGATTTTTCTTGTGGGAAGATCATCAGTTATGGATTGAGATATAGTATTATTCAGATCTTCTACTTCTTTGTTGTTTTTTAAAGTTGTGTTTTTCATTTCCTTCAGTTCATCTAAATCCAAACATTTTCTACTATCCTTGTGGTCATAAGACATACTGTGTATGATTTCAATCCTATAAAATTTGTTTAGACCTGAATTATGACCCAGAATATGTTTGATTTTAGTAACTTTCCATATGTACTTGAAAACAATTTATATTCTGTACCTCTTCAGTGGAATGTCCATAAAATGTCAATTAAGTAAAGTTGGCAGATAATATTCAAATCTTCTGTATTTTTTCCGACTTTCTTTTTTTAACCACTTTTCAAACTATGCAAGAAAATTTACAATTTAATTTCTTTTTTCCTGTCTCACATATTTTGCTCTTATTGTCTTATATTTAATTTCTATGCCTATTATAACCTTCAGTTTTGAATAGCATTTCATTGCATGTAATATAAAATTCTAGATTGTCAGTTGTTTTCTTCCAGCACTTCCCATATATAATTTTTTAATGCTTTGGCTTCTACAGTTTCTATGGAAAAGTCAGTTGTAAGGGTATTGTTTGAATTTTGAAGGCAGTGTTTTGTCTCCCCGTCCCATTTCTTTTCTGATGCTGCTATTAAGGCTTTCTTTACGTCTGTGGGTCTCGACAGTTTCATTACAATGTGCATATGTGCGGTTTTGTTCTGCTGAAGATTTGCTGAGCTTCTTGACTCTGAGCTGTCTTTCTTTGGTCTCGGAAGTTCTCCAGCCATCATTTCTTCAAATATTGCTTTTGCCCTTTTCCTTACTCACCTTGTTATCTCCATTCAAATTCATTCTAGACATTTTGACCGTCCCACGTATGTCTCATGGTTTTTTTTAAAATTTCTGTTCCTTTTTTGTTTCTTAATCCCTGTGTTTCATTATGGATGTTTTCTGTTTTCTACTGATCTCTTTTCCAATTATTTAGTCATGTTTCTCATTGTTCCACTCTGATTTTAAACTCATCTAATGAATTCTTAATTTCAGATATTGTAGTTTTCAATTCCAGAATGTCCATTAAAAACTAAATTCTATTTGTTGAAATTCTCCATGTGCAGTCATTTTGTTCATTTTATCCTCTGTTTTTTAAAGCATTTTGGTTTTAGTCAATATATAGTCCTTGTCTTCTAACTCTAATATCCAGGTCATCCTTGCATCTACTTCTCTTGTCTTATGTCTTGATTTTTCTTTATGTTTTCTCATCTCTAGTAACTTTAAAAATTTTATTCTAGATATTGTATATTAAAGAAAACTGGAGGTTATAGGTGCTGTTATATATCACCAGAGAAATTTCTCTTTCCATTTATAGGCATATAAGATGGAGAATTGATCATCTAAATCCAATTGGGGGTTGATCTGTTGCAGAATTATATTGATGCTTTAGTGAGATTCAGTACATCTCTGTTTCATCCGCCATCTGGCTGATTACCTGGAGGTTTTCTGTCTCCTTAACCCTAAGATATTAGAGGTGGTCCACTTCTGCCCTTTAGATTTTGTCAGCCCAGCTCTTTAGATCTGTGTGTTAATCAAGGTTCTCCAGAGAAGTAGAACTAATAAGATATAGACACAGATATCTACCTATCCAGAGACAAATATATGTCTATGTATATATATATATATATCTACAAAAAGATTTATTATAAGGTATTGGCTCATGTGATTATGGAGGCTGAGAAATCCCAGTATCTGCCCCTCTGCAAGGTAGAGACCCAGAAAAAACTTTGGTGTAGTTCAAAAGCCTCAAAGCCAGAGAACTGATGGTGAAGATTCCAGTCCTAGTCTGAAGGTCTGAGAATTGGGAATGAAAAGGACAGAAGACCAAGCCCCACCTCAAGCAGTCAGACAGAGGCAGAATACAGCATTCATCCCAGCTTGTGTTCTATTCAGACCCGTAAAGGTTTGGATGATGTCTACCCACTGAGAGGAGGGCCACCTTCTTTAGTCAGTTCACCAATTCAAATGCTAATCTCTTCTGGAACACCTTCAATGACGAACCCAGAAACGGTGTTTAACCTACTGAGCATCCCTTGGCCCAGTCAAGTTGACACATAGCATTATCATCACAACCTTCTCCCTTCATAGTTTAAAGATCTATCTGATAACTTGAGAGACTAGAAGTGTGCTTGAAACAGGACCTCTCTCCCAGCAGATCTGTGTTCAGAATAAGTACCATGAGACCTCACGGGAGTTCACTCTGGCTTCCCTGTCACGCAGGAAGTCCCAGATTTCAGCAAGTTTCTAGAGGGTAAAGCTGACCATGCATTTGTGGCCCTCCTACTGCCCAGTTTCTTACATGGGACCTTTTAAACTGCTAAAGCTTAGTTGTTTCTCCTGTTTCCCTTTAGAATCCCTCTGCCTAAACCAATCCTGATAACACAGCCTGTGCCTAGAATTGGAAAATGCCTCTAGAGAAAAATGGGTAGGGTTAACAGTTTGGTTTAGAAGGACTCTCTCCTCTCTAGAATTTTAAGTCAGCTATTCTTTTTAAAAACATGATTTTTTGTAATTTTTCTGCTTTCTTCATTGATTGTCATGGGAGCAATAGTTGACTGTGACCTACTGTATCTTCCCTGGAGGAAAAAGCTAGATTGATTTTTGTTAGAATAAATGACCCATATCATCAATTTGGGGTGGACTAGAGAAGTTGAATACTATTCTGCCTCATTTCAGTTATTGTCTATAATCATCTGAATATTTATATGCTAGAATCTATGGATAGGTTCACAATAAAAAGATAAATAGGAATTAATCTCTGCCTGAAGGTAATTATAGTCCAGAGAGTGAGAGAAATATTGCCTCTAATCTCCATTCAATATGGTGTGTTTATGAAGGGGTCACCAAATATTTTCTTGAGGGAAAATGCTTATTAGAGAATATTCCCATGTGCTAGTTTCCTTATTGTATGACATTTGGAAAGCTTTTAGAAAACATCTAGGAGAATCAGATATTAAAACCCCAAATCAAGAAAAAAATAGAACCAAACCCAAACCAAAATGAATTCATAAGTTCCTTTCAAGGCTCTGCATGTTGAATACAGAGCTGGGGCAAGGAAGATAAGTCTGGAACATCTTGTTATGATAGAAAGTAAGGAAGTACTAAAAACAATGGTGATGTCTGTCACACAGACAAAGGGGTCAGCTTAAAGGGGCTCCCTCCTGCTAAATCAAGGACAATTTGAGCATCAAATAACAAAGAAGATTAATGAATTATAAACTGCCAGAAAAATTAGAATCTGTATCATTAATAAATAGACTAAAAATAAATGTGGGAGAAGGGTGAATGAGTGATCGTGTTTACAGTAGAATGCCAAGGGCTGACTGTTGAATATGGAAAAAGTGCTGGAGGTGGAAAATCCCCTTTGTTGTAACTATCACAGTAAAAATTGGGTCAGGCAAGTATCATCAATAAAGCTTACTCGAAAATGGATATTTTGATGAAGAGCAGGATATGTGTTTGAGCTTAGAGAATCTCTTTCACAGATCACTTAAAAGTCGGAAGGGAGAAGCTATATGGTAGGGGAATAGGACAACAGGTAGTCAAAATTAATTTCAGAAATAGGGACAGATTGACTTAAGGTACCTCTGAATGTGGTACCGAAGGACACAGCATCACTTATGTTGTATTCCAGCTGGGAATGTATAACCTGAATCTAATCATGGGGAAACATCAGACAGACAAAATGAGGAACATTCTATTTAAAAAGGAGATCAGGGTAGAGACTATTCAGCAAGAAATTTCAATGTCATATAAGACAAAGAAAGATTGAGGAACTATTCCAGTTAAAGGGAACCAAACAGACACCTGATCCTAAGCCTGATCCTGCATTGCACAAAAACTGCCATAAAGGAGATTGTTAGGTTCAGTGAAAACAATCAGCATAGCAGTGTTGGAGCAGAGATCTAGTCCGGCCCAAAGCGGAAAGATGCATTTGACTCATATCATTTATGATGAGAATTGATAGAAAATAATACTCTTGTGAATGTCCAGATGCTTGTTGACTTTTCTCCTTGATATATAGAAAGAGAGCAAATTATAAAGCAAATGGGGCCAAATTTTAACCCCGGTGACTCGGGTAAAGGATAAATAGATGTTATTTATGCTATTCTTAGAATTTCCCTGTAAATTTGAAATTATTTCTAAATTAAAAGTTTTATTTATTTGTTTTTAGTAAGAACACAAGGGATATAAAGTCCTAAGAATAGGTCTTCTAGATCATCTATGGACTATCCTTGATTTGGATTATCCACATGCTTCAAAACCAAAAAGCTCTCTTTAGCAGCTAGTGGTAAAATGGATAATTTTTAAAAGAAAACTAGTAATCATTTAAAAACAATATTATAAATAACTGAGGAAAAATGTTTTCTCAGCTCTAAATTTAAAATGTTACATCAGTTATGGAAGGTGGGCAGTAACTTATGCTTTGTCTCTAATAGTAGTTCACACTACCGTCCTTTCTAGGCTGTAAGATTTAAATTCAATGGGAGTGGCAAGGAAAAATCAATTGATTTGAATAAATGACTTAGCAGTTTTTTCAATAACTCTTTTTTCTCACTTTTCAGAGTGTGAATCCTTATTGAGAAATAGCTAACAATTTTGATTTTAAAATCTAAATCTTTTAAAAATTAAATTAAGTAAAATGCATGCTCTAAAATGTGAAACATATTCTAAAAAATTGCTAGGAATAAGACTCATATCAAGTCTCCTAACCCTTCACAACCAAACAGATTATTTTTTTTAATTGGGGGAAAAATTTTTGACTAACATAACCAGAAACTAGATGTATGTAATCATGATAATTGAAACAAAATTAATTTTAGGTTCTAAATTATTCAGATAGTTGTCTATGATTGCTACTTTTTTGTCATGCCAACATTAGTAGGGCTGTTTTTTCAGATGTGTATTCTTTTGTCTCTATGGAAAAGAGTCTGTAATTTATCCAGGAAGCATTATTTTCATATTAAGAGTAAATTCTCGTGTATGTGCCCTGAAAGTTGAAGATAAATGGATGGAAAATTTTTATGTTTCAAAAAATTTTGGTGAGTCAAGGAAAAGGGAAAAAGCCTTGAGGGGTATTGGAGCAAAGCCTCTAGTCCAGCTCAAAGCCAGAAGAGGCACTTGACTTTTATTTATGATGAAAGTTAATACAATGTACAAATGTCCTACAAAGTACAAATGATCATCTGACTCAGTAGCTCTCTGATATGATCCTCTTTTTTGCTTAAGAGCTCAGATCACTGATAAGTACAGCAGAAGAAGAAGAACCTGATTTTTTTAATGGTTACTGTGTATCTATCACTGAGCTAGAAATATGATACTTCATTAGTATTTTTTTTTTATTTGGAGCAAAATTTATCAGGTGAAATTTACAAGTGTTAAACATGTCATTTGTTGAGTATCACCCATGAAATAATCACTCTTTATTAATTTTTATATAACTAAAATATTCCAAGTATCCTTGCTTTGAATTGACTCCCATCACATGGAAAACCAGACTAGCTGCAAAGCAGTAACAGTGCACTGTGGTAAAGTATTGAAGTGAATATGTTCTAAGAGGCTGAGGTGAGCTATCACAAGCCCACTATGATCCAGAGGTAGAATGAGTTGCACTGTTTTTCAAGTTATTTATTTACTTATCTTTGTTTATGGCATTATCTCTTGGATTAATTCATCTTATTGATAATATATTTTAAGATCATTTTCAAAGTTGTTCTTTGTGTGGGAACAGCCTGGGGCCTTAGATGATTGAGAATGTATTTTATTCTGGTATTAAAGTGATACTTTAGACATAAAATTCTGAATTTGTTCTTAATTTCTTCCAGTGCCTTGTATATATAACATCATTTTCTTCTTATAATCCATATTGCTGTTGAGAAATCTGTTGCAAATTTGATCCTATTACCAGCTTTTTCTCTCTGATAGTATTTAGCGGTTTCTCTTTATTTTAAAATTCTTAAAATCTTACTATTTTTGTTTAGGTTTTATTCTTCTTATATATCTTAATTGACAATTTACTAGTGTTGGGCTTTTTTCCTCTTCTCATGTGTTACTTTTTATTTTGCTTAATTCTGGGAATTTCTGAGTTAATATCTTCTCAGACATTTCATCCTTTTCATTATTTTACTTTCCTCTTTGTGACTGTCTCTATACAGATTTTGACACCTTATTTCTGCCCACCTATATCTTAACTTGACATTGTAATTTCTTCATCCCTTTCTGATAATTTCTGGGTGCTGTCTCTATCTCATCTTCGACATTCTCCTATTATATTCATTATGCTATTCAACACTTCTTTTCCATGCTTTATTAAAAATTAATATATTTCTATGTCCTGTATTTCTGATTTTCTTCTTTCAAGTGCTTGTTTATAAGTCATCCTACTATTTTCTCTTACTCGTTGAGAGTATTCAGTATTATTTTAAATCTTGTTCTATGTGGAACTCAAATTTGGCTTTATTGTTTACATGTTTTTCAGGGTGATTATTTTCTTTTGTAATATTTGACTGGTATGTCTCTGGAGGTATAGTCTGAGTTGTCATTTTCCTTGTGCTTCCTTTTCGGGTGGAAAGGTCCTCAGATGATGCCCATTTTTTAAGAGTTTACAGAGATCTAGTTTTGTGTGTTGGAGTCGAGGTGGTAGAGGAAGCCCTTGAGGGCCATGAGAAATACTTGTACCTCTTATTGTCTCACCACCTGGCAGGAATTAGTGTCATATGAGGTTACTCTCCCATCAGCCACCAGAGCAGTAACAGGTGCTTTTCAGCTTTTTCTGTAGCAAGAGGCAGGTGATGATCTCCCCAGGGAAAATGTGCATAAAGGAAAAATGTCCAACCCCAAAATTTTTCCCCAGGGAAAGCTTCCCAGTATTATCTGCCCTTCTTCTTGGGCATCTCCAAGAATGGGAGAATCTTCCCTGGAAGATTCCTAAACGTTTTCACTAGCTTTTCCAATTTTTAAACTTTCATCACATTTTGAAGATATCATTGGAACATCATTGGGGTGAAGTTGGGGGTGGAGGAATCGGGAGAAAGCCAGTAACTCCTGTTAGTCTGCCATTTTATTCTCAGTAGCATTTCCATGTTTATACTTTTTATTCTTGCTCTATTGAATGTGATCGCTCTGATCAAACATAGGGAAACCGTAAAACACATGGAATTTCTCCCTGAGGGACTAGGAGGAACATTCAGTGAGATAAAATACTGTTATCAACAAGGAGCTTGAGAAATCGGGTAGGGAATATTTGGTGCACTCTTTCAAATTCAGAGTGACAGTGATATCTGTTAGTTCCCTTATATAGAAACATTAGCTATCTTTTAGACTCACTTCACATGCAATTTTTCCTCATTTAATTCTCCCAGCAATTCTATCAGGAATTTAATAGTGTTATCCCCGTTTTGCATGCAAACAGACTGAGACTTAGAATTTTAAGTTCTGTTACCAGCATCTAAGTGGAGGTATCAGAACCCAGGGCTCTTTGCTTCTGTATTACTGGTATAACATATTTAATTGCAGATATGGCTGTTTTAATTATCCATGAATCATAGGATTTCAGAGCTGGAGTGAATCTCAGTGGTCATTTAATTTAACTCCCTCAATTTCCAAAGGAAAAACACTAAGGCCTAGGGAAGTTGGGTGAACTGGACATGTTAATAAGCTAGTTTATGCCTTGGTAGAAATGAAATAATTACTTCTGGTCTCCCAGTAAAGTGCTTTTGTGCTCTGTTCTATACGTTAATCTTGTTAGTCCTCCTAGAAGCTATTATATAGCGTGCTTCAAGAAGGATGATCCTCCCTTTTATTATTAAAATAATTTATTAATGTCCATAGTTTTTTAAAAAAAATTATCATAGTACACTGTTTTGGGCTAGGCATTATCTTTTGAAAATGAAGTATGCAATTAAAACTTTGGTTAAATTTATCTAAAGATCAATATGATGAAATTTAACTAATTTACTGAAAGTAGAAAAGCATACTTTAGTATTTTAAAGAAAAAATAAATAATAAAACAAATTTTCTTCATTCCTTAAGGCACTTTACAGTGGTACATGAGTTTACAGTGAAGTAAATGAATTTGAAATGACATAAATTCTAATTATCCTAGAAATTCTATCATGAAATTCAAGTTATTTTAATAGTCTTTTCCATTTAAAATGAATATAAATTCATTCTTTTCTATTATTACTTACAGCGCCGAGACCACTGCATTCCTTGTAGGAACATAAAGGCATATCCTACCGCTCAAATTCTATAGCGCAGTTCTTAATTATCGAGGAGTTTCAAGGGAATAATTCCACCCTTTGAATATCTTAATAGACTTTCTTAATTATATAGAAATAAAAAAGGAATAGTGGCCTATCGAGGTACCTTTGTTCTTAATAATTCAATGATTTTTTTTGTACACTATGTCTAATGATTTTGGAATTGGAGACAGGGGACCAGGCTTATGTATAAGCTCTGTTATTGATTTCCTGCTTGTCTTGTTTGCCTCTTTATATCCCCTTCCTGTTTTTCTCTACCATGCTTTATGTCCTAAGCCTGTCCCGTATCTTTCGGCTTCCTGTTGCGTTCAACCAATGCAGTGTGAGGTAAAGGTATTCATTTCACCTGCTCCTTTTGAAACTGCTGTTCACAGCGGATAAGGGACTTCTTTTTACCGAATGTCAGATGACCCCTTCCACACATCTTTTCTCTCTGGATTCTGGTAATTTTTTTCTCTGAGGCTCCTCAAGCCTAGAGATAGTAAGCACTTCCTACTTAAACCTGTACCTTGTTGATTTCCCTACACATTGACCTTCATAAATACATAGGCCCTTTCTTTAACTTTCCTCAGTTATCTCGCTCGAGGGTGCCATCTGTTTCCTGCCAGAACTCAGACTGATACACTAAACTACCTTGAAAAATCCCATTTGATATTTGAATTTCAAATTCCTCTTTATACAATACACGTGATAATGCCCATCACTGAGCATTGTTGAGATGGCTCATCTCTGCTCTCAAGATAAAGTTCAAAGTTGACAACATCAGTTCAAGGCCTGTGTTTACCTCTTCAGTTTTATCTTTTGCCAAGTTCCCTCTCAGTTTCTACGCTCCAGCCATACTGAAATACTTTCAGCATCCCCACCCTTTCATTGCTCTATGCTTGGTGGATTCTGAACAATTTACATCATCTGGAAACCTCTCTTCTTCTCATCCTCTCCTCTGCTCCATTCAGTTAAGACTTATGAGAAACAATTAGACTAAAAAGTCTATCCTGACTAGTCTCATTCCCAACCTAAATTGAACTGAATAATTTTAAAAAAATTTCTCTAGTTGTCTTTTATTACATACAGTATGGTACTTAATTGTCTACCTTCTTGTCAGTTTCTCATTCTAGAGTAAAAACTCCCTGGGTCAAGAAGTAGGTGTTACTCACTGGATCTAGCACAATCCTGGTCCCACAATGGGCAATAAACAAAAATTTACTATATGGCTGGATACATATAAAAACACAAGCTTTCTTTGAGATTTTTTGGTATTTTCAAAATATTAATTTATTAAATCATTATAAGACACATATATAATCAAAACAAGAACAAACAAACAAAGATGTCTTATGAATCTACTCTTCATCACTTGTAATTATCTTGAACTTTACATGTCTTTCCAAAATCTATCATTGAGGGCCTGGATGTAGAGTAGTACCCCCATCTTGGGTGCTCTTGAGACTTGGGCCAATGAGGCCCTGGCAAATCATCTGAGACTATTTCAGATTATATCTGGCCCCAGCCTGGCAATTCTTCAACAAGAAGGGTACACAGTGGCATCAGGAAATAAAACTTGGTCAGACTATGTCTCTCCTGGTAGTGCTCTTCTGAGAAAAAAGCCCATCATTTATTAACTCTTTTGAATTTTAACAAGGTTTGAAACTATATTATCTGGACAACTGTGTCATTTCTTCAATTCCTATTTCTTATGAAATTTCATATATGAGGCCTGGAAATACAGCCTGGCAATAGTTTCTTTGCTGTCTATTGCGTTCTTGTTTATGCTTGCATGAAATAGATTGAATAAGCAGTGATTTATCATGCAGTTTTGATTCACATTCTGGGTGATGGGGAACAAATCTGCTGTGCATTTGAAACCCATTCAACCAAGGTTACATTTTTTTTCTCCCAAAATTAAAAAAAAAAAAAGTCTAGGAAATTCCATTTCCCCTCATTTGAAATATGTGATTACTCTGTAGAAGTCTATTATATGTCTGTTTTGTAGAGTGTGCTTAAAAATTTCTCATCATTTTAGTAGTGTTATTGGACTGTTAGTAGTGTTATAAAAACTGTTTTTAGAGCTTGGCCGTTGGCTTTTGATATGCCTTTCACATCATTTTACATATTGATTTGAATTCGTTTTCATTTTTTCCCAGAGACAGCAGGAAATCACATTAAATGCACAATAATGCTTGTGTTGTGATAGCAAGTCATTGAAGAATCTTTTAGTAGGTACTTCCAAATAAAGATAAGTTTTCTGGGAGCTGACAAGCATCAAATAACCAAGCATGGCTGTCAGCTGAATTATATATCTTGATCATCTTGTTATTGTATTGGTGAATCTGATATTTGCTCTGATGGGTTTTTCAATCAGATGTGACATTTTCACCATTTGTGACAGAAAAAGGCACACAGCAAAATTACTAAACAAGGATAGGATTTCAGAAACACTCATTGGCATTTTAAATTTTATTTTATTCATTTAAAAGAGCTTTCCTGTTACCTAGCTATAGAGAATAAAGCGGTATTTTAATAATTCTTTAAACACAAATGGGTGTATTATTAAAAATTTTTTAAAACTAACTCTTTTTAGACAAGTGGATCCCAAAGTAAGTGAGGACACCCCCTTGCCACTTACCCCTCCCCCAATATTGTTGCCATGGAGAAAATATCACAGGCACAGGCTCAGCGTTGAAATGCAAGACTAGCCTGTTTATAAGAAGTGTGCCACAGGATGAAGGGAGTGTCCATCAGTTGGGGTTGGGAACTCTACACCCCAGTTTCTTGACAGATCACAAGTTCAGGCTGTCTTTCCAATTGTATCTAAGGCACCCTCTAAGATGTGCCTGTGATTAGCAGTGGATGAGATGGCATGTGAGGTTATGGCACTAGATTAAGGAGAAAAAGGTATACTCTAGACTTCCATAGAGGCAAAGTCCAGAAAGGCCTTTTGAAAGGAAATAGACAACATGCATTTAAAAAAGATGTCACACAGTATTTGTGATAAAATTTAGGCTCTCTGAAGGGATTACAGTGTTTGTCCTGGGGAGTAAATCAGTGAAGATCTCTAAAGACACACAATTTGTCCCAAGGAATATCACACATTAATGATTTCTTTGTTAGCTGAGTTTTCAAACTTTGTGAACACAGGTCATGAAGATTTGTTGATTATGAGGGTCTGATTTCCTCATCAGCAGGCAAAATGTTCTATTGGGGTATTTAAGGAAATATTAGTCTTCAAATTTACATATTTTAGATGAAATGAAAGTAATTTGGCGTCACTAATATTTATTATACAGATTAACATTGTTTCTTTTCATTGGTCAGTTTGTCCTGTGGTCATAAAGCAAAATTGATTTCACCCAGTTCAAAAAACATAAAATAAAGGTATGATAAGTAGTTTGTCAGAACACCTGATTGGTATCAAAAAAGATATCTATTTACTAGCTATATCAAGCAAATTTCTTTGAACAGTTTGTGGCTGAAATTGAAAAATGAATATCTTAATTAAGTAAGAACAGCCAATGATGACTTTTTCTGTTTGGGTTTGCATAACTTTTTCCATCTATGCAAGTTTTTCAAACCAGGTATCAAAATAAACTCTTCTTAGACTCAGATATTTTAATTATTATATTATAAAGAGTTAAATATCTTTGATTTAAGAAAAAAAAACTTCAACCTTTTTGAAATATTTGATACATTTAACAAATAAAATAATTACGTATTATTCATTTAATCTTATTATCAGCTGTTATAAATTGCCCATTTATGTATGTGATTTATAAGGAATATATTAACAGATTGCTAAGTATGTATCATGTGTGAGTAAATACATTTACATGGGTTAGTAGTGCTTGCTAAGAAACTTTTTTTTTCTAATGAGGTGCCTGATGGAAAAATATTGGCAAGCCCTAAAACAGAAAAGAGATTATCTTACTGCCATCTTTCAGGTAACCAAAAGTCAATAAAGAAGTATTTAAAATGTTTCTATTTATTTAAATATAAAATGTACTCTGCTCTTAAATGGGAAATTGAAGGAGAGTATTTAACAGATTAGCTGAGAAAATTATAGCATGCTAAATGTTATTTAGAAAATGAAATAAAGAATGTAAGAACTAAAACCTTAATTTTGATGATCCATTTTAAGTAAATTTATAATGTGATTATTCAAATGCATTAAAAATATTCGGAACTCGATAGAATTATAAACATACACACACACAAACATACACACACACACAATTTTTGTTGTCTATCCTAATGGAACAAATATATCCCTAAAGGGGCTGGTTGGGAATACCACACAGAATAGTCAGCCTTTTTAGATATTTGCACAAACTCAAATAATGAAAAGAACCTTTTCTGAAAGTAGAGGAAATATGGTTATATCATTATAATTGTAGCAGATGGAGAGGTAGCAGAATCTCTGTCAATAGTCTCAACATTCCTTACCAAGAATTATTCAAGGGGTTTCTCATTTGGAGCACATTTACTGTCAAGAGCATATCCTTCCTTGCTAGCTAATAAAGTTAGTTCTACTTCCAAAGGAATATTCTTGCCACTATGTAAACCTATAGAAATATAATAATCACTACGGTTTACAATGACTATCATTAAATGTACACTGTACATAATACACACTAAACTGATTATATGTGAGAGTTAAAAGTTTCATGAAATGTGCAATCTTGTTTGCTGGATTTATGTGTTTTTAGATAAAAACAGAGACAGAGAGAGAACACATGTGACCAAGGAGTATTCAAGAGCCTGCAGAAAATGGCAGGGGGTAGGAGTGTGAAGTCTCCTTGAAAGGAGACCTGAGCGCACGCTGAAATGATACAAAATGATCTGAGGAAGCAAGCAGTCTTTGTGTGCCTTGCTGCTTGTACTATGTGTGTGGTTCATATAGTGGTGTATGCTATTAATTGGAATTTATGGTGTTTTCAATATGTGCTTGTATTGGTCCATGTTGGTCTAGCACTGAAAATCTCTATGTAATCCAATATTTGAGTGGTTTGAGATTAATAAATGTTTTTGGGAAAGGGACAGATAATCCAAAAATCCTAGGTTAAAACTGAACATACAAGAATCCTAATTTTAAAAAAGTATATATACACACACACACACACACACATATATACATATACACACACAGAGGGGCTAAAAAAAATTTAAAAGCCCTTATAAGAGCTCCCAATTTCTGATAACAAGTAAAGATACATTAAATATTTGAAGTCCTTATCACAATGCGGTTGGTTGGGGTTGTTGTGTGTCCCTTATAACTATCTAAAATTAAGACCAAACCAATTTTTCCATGTCTTTTGGGGATAACTAGGTGGTACTACCAACAATCAGGAATCTAGAATTAATTTAAGAAAACCATTTTTTACTGCAGTCACAGTTCCTTTCATCAAAGATACTGCAAACCTTCAAAGCTCCCTGACCGCCAGAAGGGCTCTACCTCTAGGGCTAAGCAATGGGAGAAGAGAAATTAAGCTAGAGCATGTTTCCTATTTTCACTTCTGCACCCTCGTCAATGGGGCTGTGTCTAAGATCTTGGCCCTTGATGGCCCAGGTTGGGAAGGGAACTAGGAAACAGCCTCAGAACACACACCCACTCACAGGCACTGTGCAATCTAGGACAGAAGACAAGGCCGACTACTATGGTGCAGAAACCCCAAATCTTATTTTTTGAAGCTAAATCTTTTGTCCTAGATTTTACCAACCCATTTCAGAATGAAAGTAGGAACACATACAATTTTGCTTGCCTTGAAAATGGGCAGCTGTTCCATGTGGAAAGAGCTGAGGTGAGACATCTTGCACGTTGTTTGGAGACCGTGGGACCCTACATTTTCAGGCATGATTAATCTTCGCTTATGTGCTCTAATTCCAGCAGGCTCCGTAGGTCTCTTTAATTACTCAGCATCACAGAAGTTGCCAGTTTCTTTTCTCGGAGCTCTTTTAACTCATTCTAAATCTCTAACCCTGATGCCCTTCACTTGAAGAAGAGCATTATATGAAAGACAGGAAAATGGAAAAAATAGTAATACTCTTAATTTATTCTTTTGGCTATTATGAAAAAATGGCCTCAGGAAAACAAGAAAGTGGTCATTCTTGGAGCCCAGTAGGTTTTCACAGCTGACCTATTTACTCTGGCTCTATCTAAGCTTTGCTTCTGATTGATCCCAAGAGTTTGTTCCAAAGGGAAAAATCTATCATTTGTCATGAATTATCAATATAATCAAACAGACTTCATTTTTACCTTTAAAAAATAATTACACTTAAATTTTTTTAACAATGTGAATTTTTCTTTTTGAATATTTAGTAAGTAGAGATAATATTTTGGATTGTATTTCTAAGTAGTTCCCAAGTTTAAAATGTGATTCTTCGACAAGGAATTAAGTTGAATAGCCTTAAAACAGGATACTGATAAAGTACCAAGCTGTGATTTACTCTGGTCAAGAGAGAAGAACACTGAAAAAAATATAATCAGAACCTCCATCCTACATATACTTCCAGTTTTCTAAGGCATCTATGAACACCCCAGTCTCAAGTACTAGAGCTTGTCTGATTTTAGTAGTAACTTCGTTGGTTCCTAGAACTCTACCACTGCAACTTGCTTCTACTAATAGCATTTTAATATTGCACACACGCACACACACACTCATACTAATGAATACATGATGTTGGCATTTTGCCTTTGTTGTGCTTAACAGACTTCTCTGTGATATTGATGGAGATACTGTGCATGTTGTTCTAATTATGTCACGTTCCCTCAGTAGAATACTGAGTTTAGAGAAATATCGCCTAAGTGCCAGAAGATGGCAGCTTCAGACCACTTTGGATTAACAAATCAGCCTTGCTTTGCAGAGAGCCTCTTATTACATGTTCTTCTTAAGACATTCATGCAAGGAACCATCCAAAGGATGGCTTTAAATGATTTATTTTCTAATACGATCTTGATGAAAAATGACCTTTCAGAATAGAAGTAATAAGTTTGGTCCCATGTGGTTTAAATCGAAATACAAGGGCCACTATTAAAAAAGCTGCAGATTTTTGAAACTAGCAGATTTATGGGATCCGACTTTTATGAACAATAAAAAAATACATCTAAAAGTAAAAAATTCATAGCCATGCCCTTGGAATCTATAAAGATACTACAGCTGCTAGTTTAGAGCTTTGAACTTAGATCTGAGCAAATAAGAGTATAAATTTAGGCCATATTTGGTCATATCAGGTATCTAGACTTATTTAATAATGGTTTCTATTCCCTGAGAATTTTAACTTATTCCCTAGTACCTTTGGTAATGAAAGAGAGGAAGAGAAAGAGAGAGAGAGAGCACAGGTGAGAGCAAAAGAGAGAGAGAGAGAGAGAGACAAGAAGCAGAGAAACTAATGTTGGAATCAAAGTTTTAGTAATTATCTTTCAGAACTATAGACTGAGAAATATCTTTTCAGAGCAGTAATTTGAGGACAAGTGGATTTGATATGTTGAGGTTACACCCTTCTTGATCTCTTTAGTTCTTTCAAAAGAATTTTTAAAAGAAAATTTTCAAATAATGTCAGGTACTAAAAATTGTAAACAAGTGAACAATAATAAAACAATTTTTTATATTGATTTGCATGATTCACAGTAACATAAAAATGACAGATGCTGACTTCCATATTTTATTAGTGTATCATTGTACCAGTCAAGGGGCTTTTCCATCTTTTTTTTTTTTTTAACATTTTTTTTTTTTTTAACTTTGGGTTTATTTATTTATTTATTTATGGCTGTGTTGGGTCTTTGTTTCTGTGCGAGGGCTTCCTCTAGTTGCGGCAAGCGGGGGCCACTCTTCATCGCGGTGCACGGGCCTCTCACTATCGCGGCCTCTCTTGTTGCGGAGCACAGGCTCCAGACGCGCAGGCTCAGTAATTGTGGCTCACGGGCCTAGTTGCTCCGCGGCATGTGGGATCCTCCCAGACCAGGGCTCGAACCCATGTCCCCTGCATTGGCAGGCAGATTCTCAACCACTGCGCCACCAGGGAAGCCCTTTTTAACATCTTTATTGGAGTATAATTGCTTTACAATGGTGTGTTATTTTATTAGGTTCGATAGTTTGTTTCTATATGCAAGTATGTTTGTGCACTAGAATATAAATTGACACATAAAAGGCGGTCTTCTCCTGGAACATTGCAGATAGCTTGAAATTAAGGAAATGAAATCCTGAGTGGCTGAAATAGATAAAATATATGTGTAACAATTTCATCACGTATTACATATATGCTGCCTCCTAAGATTTACATACATTCTTTAGGGAAGGCCTGTTGATAATCAAATAATAGATATTAAAGACATCAAACATTTCCTGCTGTGTTTTGGGCTCATGCCATAGAAACATGTGCAAAACTTGACATAAACTCACCCTTTTTGAAAGCATTTGTCACATTACTATCAAATGGATTACCACCTGAAGTCATTAACTATGTGATTATGTATGAACCTGTAAGACTTTGGAAAGCAAGAATGGAGAGAGAAAGGGGATTTGCTAGAAAAATAAAACAGGGAAATTAATTAATTTAGAAGGAGTCAATATATGTTTTGTTTATTGGTATGTTTATTAGGTATGATAATTTCAGACTCATACCTAGATTTGAAATGTCAAAGATCAAGAGCTCTAGAGAAAGTCTGTCAAACCAAGACCTACATTCCACTCACTTGGCCTCATAGGACTTATTCTTTGGTGTCAGCAGAGAGAGACACACTGTTTTTTGTAGCTTTCACGTATGTTCCAACATCTTCAAAATGAAAACTGCTCTTTCTTGAAGATTTCTTGAATGATTAAAGATAGTGACTAAAGTTTCACTGAAGCCTGAGAAGAGAGAGCAAAGTTTTCTGATGGTGTTCACACAGGAAAGAAAAGGTATTCATTGTAAATGGCGGGTGTTGGATCTGAAATCACCCATCTGTTCATTGTGTTATTATAACCACATAATAATGCCTATTAACTCTGGTTTGGATTGAAATGATTTTATCCTTCAAAGGGCTTGTTGACACTAATGACATGACAGACTGCCATAATGTTTATTCTTCCCAAATTTTAATAATGAATACTTGCCTTGTTCAGAGGGCATGGGTAACACTAGAATCTATAGTTCTAGTAATTTATATTACTAGAAATTTGTATGAAAGAACAAACATGAAACCCCCAAATTCTGCATCCCCTAATATAAAACTCAGAGAGCTTTCTGAGGAACACATTGCTGTTTTCAATAAACACACCAAACAGCTATTCAATATGATACAGTGTTGGAGTCACTCAGTTCAGATTTTACTTCATTACTTTGGCAGTCATTTGACTTAGTTCTTTATAGGGATTAAGACCATCTCTTATCTCTACTCTTGAAAATAATGGTGTAATCTCTTGACAGCTTTCCTGATGGATTAGCAACCACTTTTCAATTGCAAGGTAATTTACCATTTTCTTTTTCTTTTTTTTTTTTCCTATTTAGTCAAGAGCATTCTATAAACATACACTTAAATTCAGCTCTGCGATGAATGCAAGTTTATTACCACAGACTAGACTAAAAGTATGCTTCTATTTAGTGTCCAGTGATAGAGAGAAGAGAAAAGAAACAAATACAGTGCTGCAACGCCTTTTATTTTCCTGGGCTGGGAAAATACTTCCAGCATGCTGAAAATAACTACCCTGTGGATGATAAATCTAAGTTAAGTCGATTGTGTCTTCTAAAGTTAAAATAGAAATGACAAATGGCTTGTTTTTCACACCTATATTTACTTCTTAATCAGTTTTTTCCTCTCCTTAGGCAAGCTCTAGTTATGAAGATTCTAGTTGCATAAAATAAGAATATGTGTTATTATTATCATGATTCTCATTTATTTAGTACAGAACAAGTCCTCACACCATGATCAAGCACTTTTTACTCAACAATATTGAGCATTTATTATACACCAGATTTTTGAGATCAACACTGGACATACAGTGGTAAGCAAGATAGATGTGGTCTTCTGACCCTAAAGAGAATATAATCTAATTATGGATAAAGAAAAAAGTAAGCAGGTGCATCATAAGTGCTAGGGAAAAAAAAGGTATGGTGGTTCCAGTGGACACACATCACAGAGAACATTGAGATGTGTCTGGAGGGTATGTGAGGCAACAATTCAGAGAACACTTTATTCATTCACTAAACATTTACAAACCACCTACCATGTGTAAGGTACTATGATTAGTGCTGAGATAGTAAACAAGAGACATAACTCCTGTTATCATAGATATTATTATTCATTAGGGGAGATATATAATAAACAAATACATAGATGTGTAATATTAGGCAGGGATAAGAAAGAGTTAGCAGTGTAACAGGAAACAGGGCTGGGGCAGGGAGACTGCCCGTGACGGGGTGGTCAAGGAAGGACTCTCTGAGAAGGCAACTGTGAGCAGTAACCTGTTGCCAAGAGCAAGTGAGACAAGTGGAGATCTGAAGATCTGAGGAAACAGCCGGTGTAATGGCCCTGAGATTAGGGTATGCTTGGCATTGTTCAAATTAGAGTGAGACCAGCCAAGGTGAGAGTGCGGAGGTGACTGTGGGTAGTTAAGTTTGAGAATTTGCCAGCATCCCACATATGTAGGGTCTGGTAGGCATGGATAAGTCTTTGGATTTTTTTTTTTTTCTGATTGGGATGGAAAGCCTTTGGGGAATTTTGAGCAAGCAAGTGACATAATCTTGCTCACATTTATAAAGGTGACTCTAATTGTCATACAAAGAATAAGAGGCAGGATGACAGGTGTTTAGACAGAAGATTCGAGAGGGGTATTACAGTATCCAGGCACTGATGGGAATCTGGACTAAAATGGTACTGCTGGAGGTTATGAAAAGTGATCAGATTCAGGATTTATTTCCAAGATACTGTTGCCAAGAATTCTTGGTGTATTGGATGTGGTGTTTGAATAGAAGAAAGAAAGCAACAAAGACAGATAGGATTCTTGCCTGAGAAGTGGGATAAAATGTTGATACTTTTGCTAACTGGGGAAGCAAGTTTTGAGGCAATAGAGAATGGAGGGTGGGGAGAAATGGCAAGAGTTCTATTTTGAAACTCCTAAGGTTTTAGAGCAATGACCTTAGTTGAGCCTGAAACATGAGTTAGAATTAACCAGGAATATGAGAAGAAATGAGGGAATGGGGTTTCACTTTACCCAAATCCACTCAGTCCAGATCTAGAATTTTAACTTAGGTCTAACCCTGATATCCATATTCTTTCCACACTGTTCTACTCCATCCTTACCAGCCTGTCTTGCAGTAATAATGATCTGCATGTTGCCCTATGGGTGTCTTTAGAACTTCATAGTTTTAAAGGAAAGGAGGGAAATAACAGTTGTACATTAGTGCCCAAAACATGAATTGTAGCCAACTTTGCCTGGCATCTTAAGAATGTTTCCAGACTGAATCGTAGAAGAGGCAATCTCTTCCAAATATTCACTCTATCACTCTATAAGGCTTATAATAAACTGCACTATTTTATTACATTTAAAAGATACACACATATATGTATGTACATATATATGTATACATACATACATATACACATATATTTATTCATCTAGTGAATTAATTTCCCCTGCATGGGATGTTTCTGCCTTATTCAGTTCTACCTTGACAGCATTAATTAATTCTATCTGGAAATTAAAAATAAATCCTGGTCCATTATGAATTTAGTCTAATCTTGATATTTTCCATTGTAGCATTTCTTGTCAAATTTATAATCTACAGTGTCCAAGCAACCCTTAAAGGTCAAATTAAAGGTCAAATACATATTTATATAAAAACTGCCACTCCTAGTCCTAGAGCTTAATCCCGTATCAGAATTTTCAAATAATTTGAGAACTATCAGTTGCTCATTAGTTCTTACTAGGCAGTTATTTGTCTGTTCAAGAAATGTGTGCTGAGCCCCTACTACTCAATACACTGTGGGAGAAACAGCGATTAATAAGATACCTTCCCTGAGCTCTAGGAAGCTACAACTCAGGAAGGACTCTACAGGTAAGTTCATACACACGTACTTATCTTGGGCTGTTTGAACACTTCTGCTCTCTTCTTTAATTGCACATCCTGGACACCTGTCCTTACCTGATCTGGAGTGTTCTTCTCCCCATCTATACATCTTCCTCCCTTTCGTTGGTTCAGGTTCTTGACTACACAGTTTGCCATGTAGACTTCTATTATAGCAGTTACAATTTTATGCTGTATTTGTTGCTTTTCTTTTCTCAATTTTCTACTAGACTGTGAGTATTTGGGGAGCAAAGATTACTTATTTAACCCCATATACCCTAGGCCTCATAATGTGCTTATAACACAGTAATTATCTAAAGAATATTTGTTCAATGAGTAAATGAATTTAATATTGGTATACACTATATGGGGAGGTAGGTTAATTTCAGTCATTAAATATCCTTAATTTAAAGAAATTAGGAGAATGTGTTTAGCAACAGATTTGAAGAGTCACATAGTCAGCTGAAGGATGAATTATTTTATGTTTAATACCGATTCTACTTCTAACTTATAATTGAGATTTGAGTTGGCTTAACATAAGATTGATTTCTCTTTCATAAATTGCATGTTGGAAAAAAAGGAAAATAAAGTGCTCTGTAGTTCTAGAAATCTTCCCAAAAGTGGATCAATTTAGGTCTTTCTCTATATGTTTTGATACTATTACACAGGCCTGTAGTATTTGAATATAAACAGGGTAGCAAAAGGTATGGATAAGATGAATAGGAATACATTTTCTAGGGAGATGCAGAGAACTGTTTTCCATTGGTCACCAGAAAGCATTAAGCCAAACAGTCAGAAAATAGTCTAAAGGGTTTAATGATTAGCAATGGGACTAAAGCAGGAAGAAAACACAGTAGAAATTCATGAACTGACTGATTTCACTTTCATAAAGAAGATATTAAACTGGTTTTTAAAAGTTGGATCATTTCTCAGACAGAGATGGAGGGAAAAGCTGAAGTAAAATTACCATGGGCAAAGGACAGAAAGAGCATGGAGTGCTTGGAGATTGGAGAGAAGTTGGTGTGGTTTGGTTGGTTGGAAATGGACTGATTAAAAAAAAGATTTATTTAAAGTAGGCAGGCTTTTTAGTGGGAAGGGCTTTCTGTGACATGCTAAGAAATTTGTACTGAATTCACTCATAGTCTGTAGGCAAAATGGAGTTGATAGAGGTTTTTAATAGTTGACATGATTAGTTTTGCAAAGATTATACTGTGACAATATAAAGAAATGCCTCAGTAGCTTGGAGGTATTCATTATTGATTTTCTAGCACATGAAAGAATTCCTGGCATCTTTTCGTTGTTCAATTAATCTTTGTGGCATGAATGAACAAACATAATTGGCCAATTGCTGGATAAAGGAAATTCTGGATGTAGAAGAATAGCTGGGCCACTATTTAAGATGTTCAGGCAAGAGTTAATGAATGAATTTGGAGACGTGGAGTCATATTTGGAAGCTAAATTTGACATAGAATTTAGTGATGAATTAAATGGAGAAGGCAGGGGGCAAAGGAAGGAAAAGTCTATATGACAGCCCTGAAATTTCTGTGTTCTCTAAGAGAATATAGGAAGAGGGGAAATAATGGAAGAGAGAGAAAGATTACGAATTTACTTTTAAAGTGTTTGAGTTTGTGGTGGCTATAGGACATCAAAATAGTGAGGTCTAATAGAAAGAAAACTCAGAAGAAATATCATTTTGCCACTTTAGAAGGCATCAGCCTAGTTGAGAGTTAAAGCCAGGATAGTGGTGGATGTCATTTCTCAGAGAGAGCATGGCTGGGGCAACCTGAAAAGACAACCTTGGGCCACCACAGTCCCTTTGCCTGGGAATCCCTTTCCCACCTCACTCAACTGGTGAACTTTTATTCTTGGATTAAGACATAGCTTAAACTTTACCTTCTCTGTGACACTCCTTGATTCTTCCATTTTCCCTCCTTTCTTGCTCCTTCTCTTCCTCTTTCTGCTCTCCATTATGATCATCTTCACTATGACTTATTCAGTGGTTAAGTGGCAGGTACGCTGCTGACCACTTTACATCCTTAGTCGTATTCAGTCTTTACTGCGATGCAATAAGGCAGGTACTTCTATTACTCCTTATAGTACATGAGAAAAAGTTGAGGTGTAGATAGAGCTAGTAATTGAAAAAAAAGAGCACATAGCTAAGAATTGACAAAGATGAGATTTGAATATAAGTTTCACCCAATCCAGAGACCATGCTCTTTCTTTTAGGTCCGTTTCATTCTATGGGAATCAAAGATGCAACTGACAGCACGTGGCATATCATTTTGTAAGTTATCTGTTCTTCATATTTGTCCTCTTCACTAGAGTGGGAGGTCCTTATGAACAGGAATGTTTGATTAATTTTTGTATTTTCTGGCAGTCATAATGTTTATTGAAAGAATGAATTTATGAATGAATATTTAAGGCGCAGATTAGAGAAAATTTGTCAGGGAAAGTGACTATCAAGAGGCAATTTGGGATAAGAGGAGAGAGAACAGGAAACAGAATAAAGGAAGAGATTCAAAAAAAGATCAATAGTGTTGAAAGACCTTCATAGTTGTGACTTAGCATTCTTTACCTTCTCTTCTGGTATTTTTTCAATTATTGGTGCTTTCTCTCTGTCCATTTGCCTTCTGTTATTTTTCAAGATCCATGGATCCTGATTTTTTTAAGTTGTAGAACAGTTCAACTGAAATCTAACATGGAAGGTAGTATACATGTAAAACATGAAAGTAGAGTCCTCTGGCTGAAGGGTAGGACTTTTTGAGCTCCACTCACTCTTTCTTTCTCTCACTATCTCAAAGCTTGCCCTGAGAGTTTTGAAAAGCATGCTTCTCGGTCTTTCCCTCCATTTACATTTGCTGCTTTGAACACACCTGATGTGTCAGCTAAGCTGAGTGAACTACTGGCATTTTCCATTGCTTCCAAAGTCTCTATTTTTAAGGATGCTCCTCCCTTACCTGGAACCATCTCAACTGCCTTACCCCTACTCCTTTTTGGCCTGGGTGACTTCTAGTCATTTTTCAAGATTCAGTGTGAAGATTACGTCCTCCACAAAACAGTCACTCATCACCCCAGTTTCTCTGGGTCACATATCTTTAGAAAAGTCATCTTAAAGTATGTGTGTGTGTGTGTGTGTGTGGATACACACGCATTGCTGTTTATGTGTGTTGTTGGTGGCTGTTTAATTATCTACACTAAGCTTTATCCTCAAAAATTATTAAGATAAGTGCTGTCTTTATTTTCTATAACTGTAATATATGGTACTTGCACGCACTAAGCACTCAGTGTATTTTTGAATGAAGGAATGCATTCACTCATAAGCCAATAGTGTTATATTCTGTAATCTTCACATTTTGTCTATCAGAACCATTAATTGCAACATTTTACTGTTATTTTTTTTTCAGAAAAATTGTAGATCTCTCCTAGGCTCCTCAGACTTCTTTTTCCCCTTCCTCTTCCAGTTCAGTCTAGTTATCTGTCTTCTCAGGAATGTTAGAACTTATTGTGCGAGTCACAGTAACTACCAGGAAATGTGGATCCTGATTTCTATAAAATTTACGTCAACATTGCATGACACAGGGGACACAAATGTTTGGAAAGTGAGAAAATGATGGAACCAGTCTCCATGATTAAACCACTATTTTCCTACTCATTTTAACTTCCTTGTCGAAAAGTTGTGCCTGTGTGTGTTCAGGTACATATCACTTGAATATGGTAAAGGAAAATGTTCAAACCTCTTTTGTATATTTCTAGATCCCTCCAATAGGTGGTATCCAGAGCACTGGGGTCAACTTAATCAATTTCCATCTCAGATCCAATGTACAACCCTTCCTCCTTCTTTCCCCAGGTCAGGCCTGGTGTGACAAAGAGGGTCTGTGATGGGAAAAGAAAGCTGGGTCTGATTTTGCTATTGCAGTTGTTGTTTATTTCTGTGATCTTCCTCATCTACCATTCCCATGTGGGTTCTGGCCTCTCCAGGGTCATCATCAGGGTCAAGGGAAGAAATCGTTGAGGAAGATTTATATGACTAGTGTTATGACAATTAGACCTTCCCTTCCTTCTTTGTAGCAGAACCAAAATGCTGGTTCCTGTGTGTCACTTAGCAGGTTCTTAGGCAAACATTTTTCTACTTCCTTGCCTACTGCAGTTTTCCATTTCTTGATGATAGTGCTGCATTTTCTGACTACTCTCCCTCATTTTCCCCCTCAGCTGCTCCCCACTGAAGGTAACTATGGGGTTGCCTTACCCACCAGGCCTGGCTTTTCAGTGCGACACTTTCTGTACCACCAGAGTCTAGATACTTTGGTGAAAGGGAACACTCACTCACCCTTGCCTCTTCAAACACTACTCCCACTCTTTTCAGCCTGTCCCTTGCTTTGAGACTTCTCTAGGAGAGAGAAACACATCAGCATTGGTTTCCTCAATGCTCCACAAATTACAGAGGACATATTTAAAGTGTTTTTCAAAACATTCTTTCACAGTGCACCTGTGGCCACAAAGGACAGTCTGACAGATTTCTCTACAAATACTCCACTGGGGCATAAGATTCCAATCTGCCTTCCTTAGAGCTCCCTGTCTTATCTGTGGCTCCCTTGGAAAGGTAAGGGGGAAAGCCAGGCTGTCTTAAATGTTACCAATCCCATCATAGAAAATTCCCTCAGAGAATCTCTAGCCTTGTCTTTTATCAAATGAAGGAAGGAGTCAAGTTGATGGAGTAACTTGGCGACCCCTTAGTAAGTCTTTCTAGAGTGTGTCTAGTTCTTCTCTTTAGATGTTGAAATTATCTGTCACTCATCATCCTCAGATTTAATGATCGAGCTGAAATTCAAGACAATAGGGAAATTCTAAGACAATTCCGATCCAAATCTTGCTATATATTATTTCTTCTATTTCTCTAAATTCTTCTGACCCACAACACAGTTCCAGACACAGAGGTAACAATGTAGAAATAGTAGAGGATGCAGTAAGTCTACCTATTTTAAATAAATTAGCACATTTCAGTCAAAACATAAATAGAAAAACATTTGGTGCAAATTTACTTCTCACTGTAATTAAAGATTTCTATTGTAAAAATACAGAACTGCTGTTTAAGCAATTAGTCTATGTAAGCCTTTTCTTATCCTTAGTAATTTGTATTCATTGAAAAGTACGTGTCCTTGGGGTTATTAAGCGCTGCATAATGGCAATCTGAGACCTTGATGTACTGTTTCTTTCCTCCTTATTTGACTGGGGATTTCAAGATGGTTTTTTGCATGTATTCATTTCTATATGACTATGTACATTGTAAAAAAAAAGAGTCTTTTGTGAAATAACATAAATGAACTTTATGGAGATAAAAGTAAACCAGTCAGTCTATAATTCATTCATGTGAGCCCGCAAATCTCTGTTCTGCATTAAGTTGGGTCCTAAATAAATGAAGTTGCAGAAATAAATTATAATGATAATTGAAAGCATTCCCTAGCAGTATTACTATATATATTTTCTGTACATACAGTATGAGACATATCACTACTATGAAAATGACAAGTGCGAAAAAGAGTGGATAAAGATTTTGCGGGTTCCTAGCTTTAAATAAATTATTTGGAAGGCAATCTACATTGATTTTTTAAAAAAATAAACTACATTCTTATTCAGAAATTTAAAACTCTAATTGAGTTCTATGAATCAGTACTCTATCTGCTATTTACCAAGGTTATCCTGACCATTTCAGAGATGAATTTTCATAGAAGTATAGCAATTGGGTCATTAACATAACTGAAATATCTACTTTTTCTTATTATTTAGGATGAATAATTTTTTTCTTAAACTACCCTTTCTTTTTCTATCCTGTCATGGCATTTAAAATTAAAGTCGTGATTGTCTGTTCTCAAACAGGTGATCTGATTTGATTACATTAAGTATTAAAAACTGGATGGGTCACATTTAAGAAGTTTGATGTCTTCTTGAAAAACTGAAATGGATTGTCTTAATCATTTTGTAAAAAAATTTATTTTTGTATTATAATGTTTTCTACATAATATAGTACATTATACTATAATCTGTCAATTAATAGTATTTCAGAACAGGATGTAAAAGGAGAGATCATGTACTAATACCACCAATAACTGGTTACAAAATATAGAAGGAAGTAGAGCTCATGAGATTGATGGAAAAGTAGTACCAGACAGTTAATTTACAGACACCTGATAATGACTAAATATTCTAAATGAATCTTCTCACAGTTGACTTCCTCATGTTAAATAGGCAAAACCTCCTTTTACTAGAGTGACTTCTAATTGCAGAAGGAACACTGTGAGTACTTTTAAAGATAAAATAAGGCATTCACTAATCATCTTAGTTGATAAGTCAGATAATGCATTAGAAATAAAAAGTTAACATTTCTCCATTTTCAGTGAAATGCAAAAGTTCCACTGACATTGAAAAATCAAGAATATTTAAAATGGTTATTGAAAATGGATGCAAGCACATTCCAAAATCATTGATGTTTAAGTCTCTTTGTATTTGGGGTCTCCTCTGTGGTCTCAATGTAATGTTTTAACACAAATAGGAGTATGATATAAATAAGGAAAAGGCCAAAAAAATGAGAATCAGATGATAAGGGACTAGAAGAAACTTTGGAAAATAAATTGATGTCATTTAGGAAGGAGGATGCTCTGAGGAAATGAATTGCATAGTTCACTGGACACTGGAGGGTCTGTACCTTCCAGGGCACAGACAACAGACTGAAGGGAAAGAGTTATTCCCGGTGTCTGAAGATTGTAGGACAAGGAACAATGTCCTGAAGTCTCAGGAATGAAAAGTAGTGGATAAGAGAAAACACTATCTCAACGTAAAAGGAAATGGGCAGGAGAGACTTTAAGGAAGACCAAAGATATTACACTGCAAATGTTCAAGGGCAGAATATATACTACATTAGCCAGGATAATGTAGGGAGTAGATTATTAAAAGTAAATGTTCTCCTGGTCTTTCTGACTTTATTTTCAATAAAACATTCTCTACTGATTCTGTTTATGTAACTGTCAGATTTGATCAGAGGAGGAGAACTTCTGGACAGATACCATAAGGGATTTATTACAGGGATTGGACTTTGTACAACTGTGGGAGCTGGTTAAGCAGCCTTGGTAAAGCTGTTGCTTTTGCATCTGCAAAAGACAGAAGGGTGGGAAGTGGGAGAAACAAGGGCAAACTGGAACCCATGAAGGTTAAGCAGAAGGCCACTGGCGTTGCCTGGAACCAGCTTCAGCTTCTCAGCACCTTTGCATCTCCTATTTCCATGATGGCACTGATGTGCAGAAAAAGCCGGACCCCTTCTTCATGGCCCAGCTGTTGAAAAACCAGAAGGAGGATCCAGAGAAGTGCAATTTCTATGGGCCTGGCTGCTTCTCATGCCAAGCAGGTGAGCCAGCAGGTAAACCACAGGCGTGTGCCCTGCTCCAGACTTCAGAGCGTGCAAAACAAGGTGCTGCTGCTCCAATTCCACCTTCCATATCTCATGAGTCACCTCCGTGGCCTCCACTCACCTGGAACCATGCAGGGAATGAGATTCTGGCAACCGGAATTTGATCTTAGTTAAATGGAGAAAATGCTAATCCACCACAATATAATGTCCAACTTCCTTTATTGAATTGTCGATGAGATACCATAAAGATGATCTAGTGCAGTAGAGCTGATACTCTAGGTGCATCAGAATTACCTGGAGGACTTGTTAAAACACAGATTTCAGGGCTTCACCTCCAGAGTTTCCAATTTAGTAGGTGCACTAATTGAGTTTCTCCAGAGAAACAGACTAAATGTAATATGTATGGGTGTGTATATGTATATTCACCAATTCCTTAAAATAAATATCTCCGTGTGTGTATGTGTCTATATTTATACCATGGTATATATAGACATATGGTATATTTATAGACACACACATTTATCTTAAGAATGATTCATGTGATTTTGGGGAACTGATGTTGCAGCTAGAGTCTGAAGGTAATCTGGAGGCAATATTTCTTCTTCCTCAGGGGAACCTCAGTCTTTTTCTCAAGGTGTTCAACTGATTGGATTAGGCTCAGCTACATTATAAAGGTTTTTTACCAAAGTTTACTGATTTGAATGTTAATCACATCTTTAGAATTACTTTCACAGCAACATCTGGACTAGTGTTTGACCAAATATCTTGGTACCATGGCCTAGCCAAGTTGACACGTAAAAGTAACCATCACGGTAGGTCTGAAGTAGGACCAGAACATTTGCATTTCTAGCAAGTTCTCTTTTCCAAGCACGCAATGTAAATCCTTTGATTCAGTTTGACTCAGCCTACTTAAATTTTGTGTCCCACCCTAGATTGATAATGTTGTCAGGGAAATGCTACTTACTGATTGGCTTAAACCAATTAGGGTCATGTTAAGACAAATGACGACGATAGGAATCCTTACTGCTCAATCAAGTGATCTTCTACAATATACACATCATATGAATTGCACTGTATTAATATAGAAAGGAGAATGTAATTTCCCATAAACTAAATATTGTCTTTCCTACTCAGGTAGCTCTTCCCTAGGGTTCAGGTATTTGAAAAGCCAAATTAATAATCAGAGGACTGTCAGCATATTGGGTATACTTTAAAACCATAGTGGGAGAGTTTGTTTGTTTGCTTGTTTTTTAATGCCACATTTGTTACCAGGCAGAATTTGTGTGATCACTGGGCTCCACAAAAATGGAGATCAGATAGCGTAGTTCTTTATTTCACAATAATTTTTAATTATGAAAAATACTTAGAGATCTGCTTAAGGAAACTGCCCTGGTTTAGGGGGCCACAGAGGGGCCTTCCATGCAGGCTTTTTGAGTGTTGTAGGAAGGGGGCTGCAGGAAGAAGCAATTGTTTTTACAATCTAAATTCTTCAGACGTTTAAACCATTCCCCCTGAAAGCATACTTGAAATTACAAAATCAGGCAGCAGTTATTCGGTTGCCCAAAACAAGCTACAACACTCAGTTATGCTCAATTATTACTCTTTATATTGCAATATAAAAAACAGTTCCTGTCAATACGTTTAAATGATGGGTTTAACTAATTTGCCTCCCCAAACCACTCCCCAGAGAAGCATTAAAGAGTCTTCTGTTACGGGCTCACGGTTCCTCAAGGGGGTGGATGTACCAACATTCCCTCATGAATCCTCGGGGGACACAGAGGAGTCAGTAACCAAGCAGTGGGATAGATTTGAAGCATGTGTCATTCTCTCCATGGCAGATACTGATGAGCTATGCCTGCCTCCTGGGACTGGTGTGAAATACAGCTCTATTGTTGAACGTGAACACTGTCACATCAATCTCACAGAAATTACAGTTGTCTGTGATACATACCCAGTGTATCCATATCAGTGGGATGTTTGTTCAGTGTGGCTTTTCAAGCCTCCTTCTTTTCTCTGGGGAAATGTGCTCCAGCGGGTGCCGATGGTAATCTGGTATAGCTTGCTTAGAGTGATCTTCTTTCCGGTCCTGGGAAATTCCAAGTGAGAGTACCAACTTTCTTATATGCCTAGTCACAAGATCCTGATAGTCCAAAGTAGATAACTTACATGGTTTTAAAAATGACCTATAATAATCCATTTAATCATCAATAGGCTCTTACATCAAGGTTCTATTATAATTTCTTTCCGTGCCAGCAGATCATTTCACAGTGTTATCCACAGCATGGCATGTGGGCAGTCACACTGCAACTAGCAAATATAACCACTATCAAACTGCAGGTGGGAGGGATGAGTGCTTTACAAAGTACAAGGAGGTCTGGGAGCTTGCCTCTCTAGTTGTCTGATAAGAATGGAAGCTACCATCTATTGGATGACAGAAGTCACAGAGTGCTAGACACTCTACATGTTTCACTTAATTGTTAATTAATTTCACTTAATTGTTATAAACACACTGGAAGAGGAGTATAATGGGATTATCTTAATATCAGATATTACATTTAAAAGTGCAAAAATAAAGTAGCTGCTTTCTTTTCTTATAATTGATTTGCCCTTCTTTATAAAACCCACATATTACTAGTATATGAGAATGGTTCAAGAGGAAACTAAATTTGTTCCCATTTGGGATATTTATCTCAGTTTAACCCCTACGTTTAAATCTCTTCCAGGCACATGTGCAGACTTTTGGATCTTCTCTCTCTTTTCCAGCTCTTCTGGTGGCCTGTGTGAGGGGGTAGGCTAGGGACATCATGCTACCAGGAAGCAGTTGGAAAAAAGAGGGCTTAGGACACATGCACGAGGTTCTTGCACATTCATTTGATTTCCTGTTGCCCTGCTGATACCCAGCACTTCAGTCTAGAGCTTGTTGACCTAGAGCTGTCGTTTCTCAGCAGAGTCATGGTCATCCTTGTGAATGGGAGCCTGCCTTTGTCTTGCTGGTGCTGCATGTACCTTAGACTGAAATTGTCTGATCTGAGATTCTTGGCTAAAGGTTTTCCTCCTCCCTTCAACTCTCCCCTGACCCCCACCGACTCCCTCCCACAATACACCTCAGCAACTCTACATGGATATTTTTTTCACTAGACAACAATATCAGTGACCTTAAGTACTTGTATTCTTCCCTAGGGCACATAGACACCACTGGAGAGCTTCAACACTGTATAGGGACCAGAATGTTCTGGCAAGCTACACTTGTGCTGCACTGTTGGTTTTACTTTCCTGCAGCTGCCCTATTTCAGCGTACGTGTTTGGGTGTTCTGTGAGGTGGTTTCCTTCCAGAAATTCTGATATTATGTTGGCCCCAAGCTTCATCTGTACTCCTGACTTTCACTTCAGCCTATTTAACTTATCTCCCTGGTCTGAGAATTCTGTTCATAAAAGATGAGAACACATATATCTCTTGCCTCCCTCCCCTCTCCATCACTTTCTGACTTTTGGTGGAACTGGACCCAATCCCTCTCCCTTTGATTCTTTGGGACTGTATGGCCGACTGGTAGTAATGGCCACCAATGATTTTACCTCCCTGTGGTCCATGACCCTTTGCAACTGACTTTGCTGTTCCTTCCTGCCAATGAGAGTCAGTTCATAAATTCTAATATCGCCTTTTAAGCAATGAAGACACAAAGGCTAGAGAGGGTAAGCATTTATTTACTCAGAGCAGTGTAGCTACTCAGTAGTAGATTGGAGCTTCAGCAGGAAAGGGGAAGGGGGACAGAGAGATTTCTTTGAAAAATTAATAATGCTATAAGGTCTAAATGTTTCTCCTTTTGATTTATAGCATTTTTCTATCCACATATATTCCATATTTAGTTGATGAAATGATTAATTTTCAAACCCAAGTATCTTGATTAAAGCATTAATCACCATATAGCAAATTAGCTAAGCCTTAAGATTCAAAAAAAAAAAGTGTGTTTGTGTTTATTTTCCAACCGATTGCTGCCTCTGCATGAAGAAAACAACACCTTAGGTGTGAAAGAGTAGCACAAAACGTCACAGCATCTTGGTAAAATGTTATTTTCTACCCAAACACTTCTACCCAAAGTGTTTCAGCCAACAGTTCTACTATTTAAAAAGCTCTCATTTTCCTCACTGGTTAATGTTCTTTGTACTTTAGTTTTAGTCTTTAAAAAAAAAAATCAAGCTCTCTCTGTAGAACTCTGCTGGGTAACATGAATCTGAACACTGTTAATGCTTAGAAGTGTCAAACAGAAACAGCAAATCTTTGGGGTAGAAATGCCTCCACGTTAGAGGTATTATTTAGTTGTGGAAATTTTGCCTTTGAAATGACAGTTTAGATCTTTGCCTGATTAAAGAAACTTGATATACCTGAAGCATAGAAAAAATGCTTTCAAGTGAAAGTAGAAACTTTAATACAATTAAATTCAATGTATACACTGGTAAACCATATTCACATATTAAAAATAAAATAAATTCAATATTTGAATTTCTCTGCTAATTAAAAAATTCATATTTATAAGAAAAATGATTTCTTTTAGTTTAAAATAGCAAAAAAATAGAGGTCATCCAAAGAGATGAATTCAATTGAATTAAATTATTTTGCAGAATTAAACTGAGGATCTTTTTATCTTATTCTGTTTGTATGCTCATATGTTTCAGCTGAAGAGAAAAAAGACAGTACTTCCTTTCCTTAAATACAATTATTTGTTATTATAAGTTATAAATGTTTTATAAGTTGTTTTTTTTTTCAGAAGAGTAAAATAAATTTTAAAAGAAAGGTGCAGGCCCTAGAGTATGAAAAGATGAGTTTTGCTCCAATAAAGAATTCATTATAAAGTAATTTTTTGACTTTTAGTTAAAAAGGATTTACAAATTGGCCTGACATTTTCTTTATAATAAGATTGATCCTTTGAACTTGCTAAACACTTTTTGTTTGAAGGCACTCATTGTCTTTTTAAAGCCCTAAATAAAGACTTCAAGTACCCCAGGTGGGAGGATAAACATAATTGCTCTTATTTCATAGATTTGGAACAGATTGTATGGAATATGTCTATAGGTTTATAGAGACTATGTACTTCACAGATCTAATGTCTTACTCTGTTCCTTATGGCTGATCTCTCCTCAGTTTCTGAAGTGGCATCTTACCATAACCTTTTAAAATGTTTGTGCAGGGTGAGGCAGAGTTGGATTAGGAAGATGGAATAGTGAGAGTAGAGAGTAAGGTAGAATTATAGATGGGAACCATGTGAATGGGGGTCTGAATTAACTGTAGAGCTGGCCACTGAGGAGGGGGAGGAACCGTCTGAATCATTGTTTAAAGACTTGTGTCAGACCTGCTTTGTTTTTCCATGCAATTTTGAATTGGTCCATGGGATGGACGTTAATTGTCTTCAAGCAGCAGTGATATGTGATGTGATGTCAGTTGAGTGGCAGCATTACATAGAATGGATAGACCTATGGGGACGGCCCTCAGGAAGATGTGCCTGGTATCAGATGTCAGACATCTGAGGTCTGAACGAGGATTCAGGTGTAGAAAGGAACTGTAGTTCTAGGAAGAAATAATGAAAGAAAACCCCAATTGCTGCACTTAGAACTATGAAATCAATTCCTAAACCCTACGCTGGTGAGGATAGGAATATATTTCCCATCTTGATCAGGATGGATTTAGGTACTGCCTTCTTAACTTGCCGATTGAAAATAATGGTGTTTATCATTAAAGTGGGGCTGGGAAAGAAGGGGTAGTATCATCTGTGGCTTGCAGGGATGGGGGTTTTGGAAAGTTGAGGGATTTAAGAAGAAAAAATTTGCTTCCCTTAAGTTCATTCTCCAAAACTGCAGCCTTCTTAGAAGGAGAGACACATTGGCACTCAAAGTACAGCTCCTTTCTTCAATGGTATCACTGCCCTGAAGATAGAAACTCACTATGGTTCTGAAGAGAGACTCATTGTAAAATGTATCCCTTCTTATTTTTTTATAAAGCTACATATGCTAGACCCTGATGAATTATTTGGCAGATAATCCTGGGAAATTTTTGTAACTAAATTTTACCTTTGTTAGTTACAGGTTATATCTATATAAATTTGAGCCTTAATTAACTTTTATGAGTTAAATTATATTGACACCCTGACTAGCTTTGTAATTTCATGGAAACCTTAACTTTCTTTTATTGATTGTCCTCAGATGCCTGTGGCCCCTAAATACTTTTGCTAGTATCAACTTATAATTACCCTGAAGGCCTCTCTACTTACATGAAGTCATTTTCGAATTTTTTTTGGATTATGCAACATTTTGAATTTGCAACTAGAAAACTCAGACCATTATTGCCCCATAAAATCATATTTTCGATATTGAATATTTTTAAAACAAAGCATTGGTATACCATTTAAAGAAAGATCTTTTATTATAAAGTTGGGATGGTATTGAAATACTTAGTATTGCCTCCAGATACTATATAAAGACAGTTGATTCTTATTATTCCTAGATTTCATATTTGCAAATTTACTTACAAGTTAAAATTTATTTGTAACCCCAAGGTCAATACTGGTAGTGCTTCCATGGTCATTCATGGACTAGCTCAGAGCAGTGAAAATTTGAGTCACTCAATGCACACCTTACCAGATGAGGTTGAAACGGATGATGCACTGCCTTCTTGTTTCAACACTAATACTGTAAGCAACATCCTTTTGGCCATCTATGTGGTGCTGTGTTTTTTCATTTCTGTGCTTTTTCTTGGTGATTTTGCTACTTAAAATGGCCTCAGAGTGTAGCGCTGAAGCGCTGTCTAGTGTTCCTAAGTGCGAGAAGGCTGAAACGTGCCTAATGGAGAAGATATGTGTGTTTACTAAGCTTTGTTCAGGGATGAGATGCAGTGCTACTGGCTGACAGTCCAATGTGAATGAAACAACAATATATAGTGAATAAGGTGTCTATAATTAGAAACACACATGAGACAAAGATATGTATTTATCATTTTATAAGAATGTGACTAAAGGCTGGCGAGAACCTAACCCTGCATTTCCCCTAGGAACAACGGTTCAGCATTCACCAACTCAGTGTTCAGAGTGACTTGGTGAACATCCTCTGGCTACTTTCCCCTGAGAGTATATGTGTCAAAACCCCAGCTATTTCCAGATTGTTTCTCTTCAACCAGCAAAATACCATACGACCTTACATACCCTGCCATAGTCAAGCTACTAACCTTGGTATCTAACTCCATCATTCCCCAGATGCCTTGACATTGTGATGGGGCTCTATCTAAGAAAACCACCCATCATCTTTGCTTGCCTTTTGCTGCCACCATCTGCACCTTTCTTTATTGCACCTCGGAGAAAAGATAATTAAAAGCTGCCGGCTCAAGAACCTGACTTGCCACCTAAGAACCTGACAATTTATTATTCCTATTCCGAATTGGGATTAATGTAGTAGGTCCAATTGCTTGGATAGCTCTGTTTTTGAGGTAGAACCTGAACTGATTTTTGAAGAGGTGTGTCAGTTGCCTCTGGCCAGCTCCCCAGCAACAAAACCAGAGTTGAATATTTTGGGCTGGGTCCAGGGGTTGTCAATCTGCAGGGAATGTTTGGATTTTTCTTAGGTAAATCACATTCTTAAATCAACAGGGAACTGTTGTCAGTGTTCCTATTAACTGCTGCTAGAAACCCCTAAAAATAGAAAAATCTCTTGAAGCTGTGATCAGTGTACTATAAGGGGGCCAGAAATGGGTGATTTCGAGTTTAATAGGGCATTGGCTTTTATGGAGTCCTGACTGTCTGCTAGGCTAATATCGTTATAGAGATCATCTCATTTAATCCTCAGAGCAGTCTGATGAGGCAGATACTATCATTAATTTAATTTCTTCAGCTCAGGAAACCGAGTCTTACAGAGGTTCAGGAGCTTGTCTAAGGTCATGCGGCTAAGCAGTCAGGATTGGAATGCAGACAGTCCAGCTCTGGAGCTGGCAATTTTCATTACAGCACTCTTGTACTCTACTGCTTCACTTATACAGACTCTTCCCAAGTGCATTGAGCCCCAAATTTCTCACACAGTTATAAAAATATAAGGCCAGATTACCATTAACCTGAATGATAACATCATGACAGGTGGGCAATTCTAAAGCCCATTTAAAAAGAAATAAATGCTTCCAAGGGAGGTCAGTGCCTTGCTCACTACTCCTTCATTTTCCCTTATCAACCAGCATCGAGTGATTAACTTGAAGTCAAAAGTCCTTCCTTGAAGTTTGTGCTCAATCTCCGGGCTGGCTCAGTTTCAAAGCTACCCAGGGCTGCTTATCGCTACCAGATGGCTAGCTTCTCTCTGACTGAGCTGCAGTGGATTTGTTCTCCCTATTTAGACTATTTGAAGCCAGTGAAAAGGATGGCTGTATTTTTCTTTTCAAGCACCGAGAGACCCTGAATATGTTCTCCAGTGTCCTCAGGAGCGAAAAAAGAGAGAAATTCCTATCAAGGACATCTTGCTACAGAGGACATTAAACACCTGTGCGTTTTTTCCACCAGTCTGAAAAACTGTTCATTTCACATTCATTTGTCTCCACTGTCCCAACATACATTTCAAAATAGAGACAGGAACAGTCAAAATGTATACTGAATATTATGTTTCCATCTCTATCTACCTATGGCTATGCTTTCAATTTATAAATGGCCTCAGAATTTCCAGACTTATTTTCTTAAAGGAGGGCCAGTAACTTTTGGACAAAATGAAATAGAAAACTAATTTTAATAGGGCATTCCTGAAAAAAATTGGGTTTTGTTATTCATTGAATCAGTTCTTAGAACTGATAAGGACAGCCATGGATTTTATGATTTTTCACTGCTTCTGCAGGAAAATACCTTTCCCGGGCTAGAGAGAAGGACAATGAGAGAACCAGTAAAGAACTATTGTCATAATAATAGCAGCCACATATTAACCCTCTCCTCTGTGCCAGGTACAGTGTTGTGACTTCCTGTACATCATCTTAGGTACAGCCTTGTAGCAGGGCTGGATGAAGGCTCCGTGGGGTCTCAAGCTGCTACAGTTTTTGAAAAACCTCTTTAAGAACAAGAACACAAAATTATGTATAGAAGTAAATATTCAGAATGAGAAAAGTTATCACAGTAAATTAGAGAGTCTTAAAATGCTTACAAATGCAACAAATATCACAAAATCTACAAAAATAGTGTTTTAAAATATTAACTTTTTGACACACTTGTAATCTTTTTTCCTATTTTCTTTGATGGAACACTGATGTCCTCATACGAAATGATGTTGTACTATCTTTTATCTGGAGAAAAAAATGGAAATATGCCTACTATAAGATTTTAAATAGTGTTTATCACTTTGACGTAATAATAGATTTATAAATAGACTGAGAGCTTCTTGAAGAAGGGGGATGACTGGGCTATTGATTCGCAGCAGCTAGGATCGTGACTGATATATAAAATGCACTGATCACGTGTTTGTTGAATAAAGGGGTAATTAAGCTATGGAGAAGGGTTAAGTTAAAAGGTGATACAGAGAGACCTTCAAGATGGCGGAGGAGTAAGACGTGGAGATCAACTTCCTCCCCACAAATACATCAGAAATACATCTACATGTGGAACAACTCCTACAGAACACCCACTGAACGCTGGCAGAAGACCTCAGACCTCCCAAAAGGCAAGAAACTCCCCACGTACCTGGGTAGGGCACAAGAAAAAAGAAACAACAGAGGCAAAAGAATAGGGACGGGACCTGCACCAGTGGGAGGGAGCTGTGAAGGAGGAAAGGTGTCCACACACTAGGAAGCCCCTTCGTGGGCAGAGACTGCGGGTGGCGGAGGGGGGAAGCTTCGGAGCCGCGGAGGAGAGCGCAGCAACAGGGGTGCGGAAGGCAAAGCGGAGAGACTCCCGCACAGAGGATCGGCGCCAACCAGTTCTCACCAGCCCGAGAGGCTTGTCTGCTCAGCCGCCGGGGCGGGCGGGGGCTGGGAGCTGAGGCTCGGGCTTCGCTCTGATCCCAGGGAGAGGACTGGGGTTGGCGGTGTGAACACAGCCTGAAGGGGGCTAGTGCGCCACAGCTAGCCGGGAGGGAGTCCGGGAAAAAGTCTGGAGCTGCCGAAGAGGCAAGAGACCATTGATTCAGGGTGCACGAGGAGAGGAAATTCAGAGCACCGCCTAAATGAGCTCCAGAGACGGGCGCGAGCCGCGGCTATCAGCACAGACCCCAGAGACTGGCATGAGATGCTAAGGCTGCTGCTGCCGCCACCAAGAAGCCTGTGTGCAAGCACAGGTCACTCTCCACACCTCCTCTCCCGGGAGCCTGTGCAGCCCGCCACTGCCAGGGTCCCGTGATCCAGGGACAACTTCCCCGGGAGAACGCACGGCGCGCCTCAGGCTGGTGCAACATCACGCCGGCCTCTGCCGCCGCAGACTCACCCCCACATTCCGTGCCCCTCCCTCCACCTGGCCTGAGTGAGCCAGAGCCCCCAATCAGCTGCTGCTTTAACCCCCTCCTGTCTGAGCGAAGAACAGATGCCAGAGGGTGACTTAAATGCAGAGGCAGGGCCAAATCCAAAGCTGAACCTCAGGAGCTGTGCAAACAAAGAAGAGAAAGGGAAATTTCTCCCAGCAGCCTCAGGAGCAGTGGATTAAAGCTCCACAATCAACTTGATGTACCCTGCATCTGTGGAATACCTGAATAGACAACGAATCATTCCAAACTGAGGTGGTAGACTTTGGGAGCAACTGTAGACTTGGGGTTTGCTTTCTGCATCTAATTTGTTTCTGGTCTTATGTTTATCTTAGTTTAGTATTTAGAGTTTATTATCATTGGTAGATTTGTTTATTGATTTGGTTGCTCTTTTCCTTTTTTTTATGTATATATATATATATATATATATATATTTCCTCTTTCTCTTTTTTGTGAGTGTGTATGTGTATGCTTCTTTGATTTTGTCAGTATAGCTTTGCTTTTACCATTTGTCCTAGGATTCAGTCTGTCCCATTTTTTTTTTTTTTTTTTTTTTTTAGTATAGTTTTTAGTGCTTGTTATTGATGGAGTTGTTTTTTAGTTTGGTTCCTCTCTTCTTTCGTTCTTCCTTTTTTTTCTTCTTTTTTTAAATTACTTTTTAGTTTTTTGTATTTTTAATAATTTTTTAAATTTTTTATTTTAAAAACTTTATTTTTTTCTTTCTTTCTTTCTTTTTTTCTCCATTTTCCTCTGAGCCATGTGGCGGACATGATCTTGGTGGTCTGGCCAGGTGTCAGGCCTGTGCCTTTGAGTTGGGAGAGCCGAGTTCAGGACATTGGTTCACCAGAGACCTCCTGGCTCCACATAATATCAAATGGTGAAAGCTCTCCCAGAGGTCTCCATCTCAGTGCTAAGACCCAGCTCCACTCAATGACCAGCAAGCTACAGTGCTGGATAACCTATGCCAAACAACTAGCAAGACAGGAACACAACCCCACCCATTAGCAGAGAGGCTGCCCCAAATCATAACAAGATCACAGACACCCCAAGACATACCACCAGACGTGGTTCTGCTGACCCGAAAGACAAGATCCAACCTCATCCACCAGAACACAGGCACCAGTCCCCTCCACCAGGAAGCCCACACAACCCACTGAACCAACCTTAGCCATTGGGGGCAGACACCAAAAACAATGGGAACTACAAACCGGCAGCCTGAGAAAAGGAGACCCCAAACACAGTAAGTTAAGCAAAATGGGAAGACAGAGAAATACACAGCAGATGAAGCAGCAAGGTAAAAACCCACCAGACCAAACAAATGAAAAGGAAATAGGCAGTCTACCTGAAAAAGAATTCAGGGTAGTGATAGTAAAGATGATCCAAAATCTTGGAAATAGAATGGAGAACGTATAAGAAACGTTTAACAAGGAGCTAGAAGAACTAAAGAGCAAACAGACAATGATGAGCAACACAATAAATGAAATTAAAAATTCTCTAGAAGGAATCAATAGCAGAATAACTGAGGCAGAAAAACGGATAAGTGACCTAGAAGATAAAATAGTGGAAATAACTACCACAGAGCAGAATAAAGAAAAAAGAATGAAAAGAATTGAGGACAGTCTCAGAGACCTCTGTGACAACATTAAACGCACCAACATTTGAATTATAGGGGTCCCAGAGGAAGAAGAGAAAAAGAAAGGGACTGAGAAAATTTTTGAAGAGATTATAGTTGAAAACATCCCTAATATGGGAAAGGAAATAGTCAAGTCCAGGAAGCACAGAGAGTCCTATACAGGATAAATCCAAGGGGAAACACGCCAAGACACATATTAATCAAACTATCAAAAATTGAATACAAAGAAAAAATATTAAAAGCAGCAAAGGAAAAACAACAAATAACATACAATGGAATCCCCATAAGGTTAACATCTGATCTTTCAACAGAAACTGCAAGCCAGAAGGGAGTGGCAGGACACACTTAAAGTGATGAATGGGAAAAACATACAACCAAGATTACTCTACCCAGCAAGGATCTCATTCAGATTCAACGGAGAAATTAAAAGCTTTACAGACGAGCAAAAGCTAAGAGAATTCAGCACCACCAAACCAGCTTTACAGCAAATGCTAAAGGAACTTCTCTAGGCAGAAAACACAAGAGAAGGAAAAGACCTGCAATAACAAACCCAAAACAATTAAGAAAATGCTAATAGGAACTTACATATCAATAACTGCCTTAAATGTAAATGGATTAAATTCTCCAACCAAAAGACATAGACTGGCTGAATGGATACAAAAACAAGACCTGTATATATTCTGTCTACAAGAGACCCACTTCAGACCTAGGGACACATACAGACTGAAAGTGAGGGGATGGAAAAAGATATTCCATGCAAATGGAAATGAAAAGAAAGCTGGAGTAGCAATTCTCATATCAGACAAAATAGACTTTAAAATAAAGACTATTACAAGAGACAAAGAAGGACACTACATAATGATCAAGGGATCAATCCAAGAAGAAGATATAACAATTGTAAATATTTATGCATCCAACATAGGAGCACCTCAATACATATGGTAAGTGCTAACAGCCATAAAAGGGGAAATTGCCTGTAACACAATCATAGTAGGGAACTTTAAGACCACATTTTCACCAATGGAATGATTATCAAAAATGAAAATAAATAAGGAAACACAACCTTTAAATAATACATTAAACAAGATGGACTTAATTGATATTTATAGGACATTCCATCAAAAAACAACAGAATACACTTCTCAAGTGCTCATGGAACATTCTCCAAGATAGATCATATCTTGGGTCACAAATGAAGCCTTGGTAAATTTAAGAAAATTGAAATTGTATCAAGTTTCTTTTACGACTGCTACACTATGAGACTAGATATCAATTACAGGAAAAAATATAAAAAATACAAACACATGGAGGCTAAGCAATACACTACTAAATAACCAAGAGATCACTGAAGAAATCAAAGAGGAAATCAAAAAATACCGAGAAACAAAAGACAATGAAAACATGATGACCCAAACCTATGTGATGCAGCAAAAGCAGTTTTAAGAGGGAAGTTTATAGCAATACAGTCCTACCTCAAGAAACAAGAAACATCTCAAATAAACAACCTAACCTTACACCTAAAGCAATTAGAGAAAGAAGAACAAAAAACCCCAAAGTTAGCAGAAAGAAAGAAGTCATAAAAATCAGATCAGAAATAAATGAAAAAGAAATGAGGGAAACAATACCAAAGATCAATAAAACTAAAAGCTGGTTCTTTGAGAAGATAAGCAAAATTGATAAACCATTAGCCAGACTCATCAAGAAAAAAAAGGAGAAGACTCAAATCAACAGAATTAGAAATGAAAAAGGAGAAGTAACAACTGACACTTCAGAAGTACAAAGGATCATGAGAGATTACTACAAGCAACTCTGTGCTGATAAAATGGACAACCTGGAAGAAATGGACAAATTTTTAGAAAAGCACAACCTTCCAAGACTGAACCAGAAAGAAATAGAAAATATAAACAAGCCAATCACAAGCACTGAAATTGAAACTGTGATTAAAAATCTTCCAACAAACAAAAGCCCAGGACCAGATGGCTTCACAGGCAAATTCTATCAAACATTTAGAGAAGAGCTAACGCCTATCCTTCTCAAACTCTTCCAAAATATAGTAGAAGGAGGAACACTCCCAAACTCATTCTATGAGTCCACCATCACCCTAATACCAAAACCAGACAAAGATATCACAAAGAAAGAAAACTACAGGCCAATATCACTGATGAACATAGATGCAAAAATCCTCAACAAAATACTAGCAAACAGAATCCAGCAGCCTATTAAAAGGATCATACACCATGATCAAGTGGGGTTTATCCCAGGAATGCAAGGATTCTTCAATAAACGCAAATCAATCAATGTGATACGCCATATTAACAAATTGAAGGGGAAAAACCATATGATCATCTCAATAGATGCAGAAAAAGCTTTCAACAAAATTCAACACCCATTTATGATAAAAACCCTCCAGAAAGTAGGCATAGAGGGAACTTACCTCAACATAATAAAGGCCATATATGACAAACCCACGGCCAACATGGTCCTCAATGGTGAAAAACTGAAACCATTTCCTCTAAGATAAGGAACAAGACAAGGTTGTCCACTCTCACCACTGTTATTCAACATAGTTTTGGAAGTTTTAGCCACAGCAATCAGAGAAGAAAAAGAAATAAAAGGAATCCAAATCAGAAAAGAAGAAGTAAAGCTGTCACTGTTTGCAGGTTACATGATACTATACATAGAGAATCCTAAATATGGTACCAGAAAACTACTAGAGCTAATCAATGAATTTGGCAAAGTAGCAGGATACAAAATTAATGCACAGAAATCTCTTGCATTCCCATACACTAATGATGAAAAATCTGAAAGAGAAATTAAGGAAACACTCCCATTCACCATTGCAACAAAAAGAATAAAGTACCTAAGAATAAACCTACCTAAGGAGACAAAAGACCTGTATGCAGAAAACTATAGACACTGATGAGAGAAATTAAAGATGTTACAAACAGATGGAGAGATATACCATGTTCTTGGATTGGAATCAACATTGTGAAAATGACTCTACTACCCAACGCAATCTACAGATTCAATGCAATCCCTATCAAATACCAATGGCATTTTTCACAGAACTAGAACAAAAAATTTCACAATTTGTATGGAAACACAAAAGACCCCGAATAGCCAAAGCAATCTTGAGAAAGAAAACGGAGCTGGAGGAATCAGGCTCCCTGACTTCAGACTATACTACAAAGCTATAGTAATCAAGACAGTATGGTACTGGCACAAAACAAAATATAAATCAATGGAACAGGATAGAAAGCCCAGAGATAAACCCATGCACATGTGGTCACCTTATCTTTGATAAAGGAGGCTAGAATATACAATGGAGAAAAGACAGCCTCTTCAGTAAGTGGTGCTGGGAAACCTGGACAGCTACATGTAAAAGAATGAAATTAGAACACTCCCTAACACCATACACAAAAATAAACTCAAAATGGATTAGAGACCTAAATGTAAGGCCAGACACTATAATACTCTTTGAGGAAAACATAGAACACACTACGACATAAATCACGGCAAGATCCTTTTTGACCCACCTCCTAGAGAAATGGAAATAAAAACAAAAACAAATGGGACCTAATGAAACTTAAAAGCTTTTGCATAGCAAAGGAAACCATAAACAAGACGAAAAGACAACCCTCAGAATGGGAGAAAATATTTGCAAATGAAGCAACTGACAAAGGATTAATATCCAAAATTTACAAGCAGCTCATGTAGCTCAATATCAAAAATCAAACAACCCAATCAAAAAAATGGGCAGAAAACCTAAATAGACATTTCTCCAAAGAAGATATACAGATTGCCAACAAACACATGAAAGGATGCTCAACATCACTAATCATCAGAGAAATGCAAATCAAAACTGCAATTAGATATCACCTCACACCAGTCAGAATGGCCATCATCAAAAAGTCTACAAACAATAAATGCTGGAGAGGGTGTGGAGAAAAGGGAACCCTCTTGCACTCTTGGTGGGAATGTAAATTAATACAGCCACTATGGAGAACAGTATGGAGGTTCCTTAGAAAACTAAAAATAGAACTACCATACGACTCTGCAATCCCACTACTGGGCATATACCCTGAGAAAACCATAATTCAAAGAGTCATGTACCACAGTGTTCATTGCAGCTCTATTTACAATAGCCAGGACATGGAAGCAACTTAAGTGTCCATCGACAGATGAATGGATAAAGAAGATGTGGCACATATATACAATGGAATGTTACTCAGCCATAAATGGAAACGAAATTGAGTTATTTGTAGTGAAGTGGATGGACCTAGAGTCTGTCATACAGAGTAAAGTAAGTCAGAGAGAGAAAACAATTACCGTATGCTAACACATATATATGGAATCTAAAAAAAAAAAAAAAAAAAAAAAAGGTTCTGAAGAACCTAGGGGCAGGACAGGAATAAAGACGCAGACGTAGAGATTGGACTTGAGGACATGGGAGTGGGAAGGGTAAACTGGGACGATTTGAGAGATGACAGGGGCATATATACCCTACGAAATGTAAAATAGATATCTAGCGGGAAGTAGCCGCATAGTACAGGGAGATCAGCTTGTGCTTTGTGAGCACCTAGAGGGGTGGGAGATGGAGGGTAGGAGAGAGACGCCAGAGGGAGTAGATATAGGGATATATGTATATGTATAGCTGATTCACTTTGTTATAAAGCAGAAACTAACACACCATTGTAAATCAATTATACTCCAATAAAGATGTTTAAATAAATAAATAAATAAAAGATGATACAGTTCAGCTGGGAAATTTACTACTTCAAATGTTAAGAAACGTTCCATGTGCCTTCCTCTTGTCCAAGGCATATAGAATGCACAGGAATTCCTAATGAAGCCTCCTTCATGCTCAGCTCAATCCCTCCTGAACCAGTCAATATTTGTAGTTAAGCCACCCTGACCTGGATGTGCTATGTGGCTCTATATTACCATTTTGGATGAAAATACATAATGTGTACAAGTTTCTGGTATCTAACAAGGAGGCATGACAAAGAAAATGCTGCAAAGTGCTCTATTCTCATGACGCCTGCTCCAGTCTAACCATCCAGATCATCATCCTTGGCATCAGCTCAGTGGTCTTTGCACATGACCATTTACATATGTTTTCACTGAACCCTTACAGAATCCATCCCAGCAATGTGAAAAATGAAGGAAAATAGAAAGAAAACACATTTTATAAGATAAAGGGTTTCTCTTTTTCCTTTTAAATTAGATGAGCTGGGAAGAGGCAGAGAACTTTTATGATTCAGTAATGGCCAAGATATGATACTCTCTAGCTCACAAATCAAAGAGCCTCAAGCTGCAAAAGCTTCAATTTTGAACAGAACAGCTCAGGGCCAGGCAAAATGTCATCCTTTTTATAGGTTCAACAAAAGTCTTCTGTTTTTCATCTTGCAACACAGGCATTAGATCAGCTCTTCAAGTCCCTGGGATGTCTGGAATACTGACTTGTGTGTACTTTCTAAAACATAGGGTCAAGTGAAACTAAATGCTACAGAAGAAGAGGAAATAACAGTAGAGAGAGACCCAAAATGTCTGAGTAAAATCTTGACTGGGGGAATGTCACGTAGAGTTCTTTGGTGTCTCATAAATGCCCCCTAGGTCTTATCAACATGTGCACTCACACTAATGAGAGTGGCCAGCTTAGAAGACAGTGAGGTCTGCGGCAACGTCATGTTACAGTCTGTTCTTAGTCACATTGAAAATTTGGAACTGAAGGATAAAACTGGCTCTGAAGGTTTATTATTGAGAACAAAATGTTTCAAAGAAAGAACAAGCTCTGAATTCAACCTAAATTTCTTATCCACCTAAGTTTTCTGACTTTCATGATAACACTTAAAAGTCTGAGATCCCATAAGCATGCATTTAAAGAGTTTCCTCTTACTATTAGTCAACAGATTTTAAGATTATAATACTCCACTGTTTCAATTAATTTTTTCCACTATAAAGCTTTATTTTTACATTAAAAAGATAGACTAGAACTAAGGAGAATTAGGTACTACTTTGGAAAGGAATGGCATAACATTTAACCTTTAGGTATCTATGAAGCAGATGTACCTTAATTCACAGTCGATTACTTATTTATTCATTTAACAAATGTTTGTTGAATACCTATGTCCCACTATATATACATAAACTGTACCAGTAAGTAACCAAGTTAAAAAATCAAAATCCATATTTCATATGTAGAATAGAGTGGCTCAAGTTTAAAAATTTAAAATCAGATTTCTGTGCCTATGTGGATACTGATAGATTAAAGCTACTGAAGAATAAAAGCTAAGATATTGCATGTATGCAGTTATTTGACAAATATTAATCAACCACCCTGTATGCATCTTAACAATGTGATAGGTACTCTAATGGATACAAGTATGCAAGAGACATGTTTTGTCCTTACAGATAATAAATTCAAGAAAGTACAATAGTCATAGACAGAAATAACCATGACCATATACTCAAATTTTTGTTATTTTATAGTGAATTGCATACAGAAGAGGAAGTATCTTTTCTGTCTGAATGATCAGGAAAGTGTTGTGGAAGAAGTGACGTTTATGTTGGGTCCTGGAGCATGGATAAGCTTTGGAGAAGTGGCAATGGGGAGGGGACATTCTGTTCATCACAAGCCAAGACAAGAGTGGGAAAAGTTCAGAGTAGGTATAGGGACAGTGAGAAGACCAGATGGCCTGACATGGGTCAGTATCAAGGGCTCGTAGGAGATGAGGCTGGAAAATAGATTGTTATCAGATTGTCAGGAACCTTGAATGCTAGGCTAAAGATTCTGGCACTTATTCTATGAGCTTTGAAGACTCATAGAAATATTTTAGATCAAAGGAATAATATGAATAAAGTGATATTTTAGAAAAATCAGCTTGGTTGCTACAATATTCCAGGCATGAGATGTTCAACATCTGAGCTAAGCCTAGAAGGGGCAGGAACAAGAACTAAGAGAAGTTTCCAGAAGACTTGATAATTTCCCAGGTGTCAAAATGTACTACAGAGTCTTGAGTTGGGTGATTGGGAGTATGATTAACATGTTTTTAGGGTCTGGAAGATATTGGCTGCTTATTCTGACCAAGAATATGTTGACATTTTCTTTCATTGTTTTTCTCATTGATACACTTTGGGGATGGGCCAGACCTATACTCCCTTTTGGCTAATGACATTATTAAGACATTTATTATGACACCAAGACAGGCATTATTAGGAATGTTTCGTATTTAACATTCAAAGCTTCTTAGTAAAGTCATTGTTTTACCTTTCTTTTACAAATTAAGAAATTTAAGCTCATAAAGAGAAAAAATTTCCCAAAGTCCCAGGACTTGTGTTCAGAAGGGATTTAGACTCAGGTCTTTGCCCCTAACCCCTTCCCTCCTCCACTCCTACTTACAGTTAGCATGTTTCCTGCTTGTAGGACACTACTTTTGCTTTGATGGAAATATAGCCCTGGTAGGATTCCAAGAATGTGGGTTAGGATTCAGCAACATACTATGTAGTTCTTGTATCATGTGTCTGTAAATTAAATGATATAGTACTTGTACTACTCATGAAATTGTTATTTAAATCGGGTACTATTGAAATTGTAAATGGTATCTATCACCCCCAAATTCACTGATACTGAGGGCTCTGCACATATTAGCTTATCAAAGAGATTTGTTGAGTGAAATCCATTCATGAATTAGAACAGAAACACCATAGAAATAGAGCATCAACTTCACTTCTCCCTAGTTTAAAAAGGAATACTATAAATGGAGGTATGACCCTCATCCATGTGGTCTTGGGTTGGGTACCTAGACAGAACCCGAGTGGAGCCTACAAGTGGAGCTTGAGGAGGGGATATATAAGTTTTTTAAAAAATAATATTAGTTTCAGGTATACAATATAATAATTCAATGCATGTATATATGGCAAAACAGTCACCACCTTAAGCCTAGTTAACATCCATCACCATACATAGTTACAAAAATTGTTTTCTTGTGATGAATTTTAAGACCTACTTCTTAGCAACTTGAAAATATACATTATAGTATTATTAACTATAGTTACCATGCTGACCATTACATCCCTAGGACTTATTTATTTTATAATTGAGAGTTTGTACCTTTTGACCACCTTCACCCATTTTTCCAGCCTCACACTCCCCACCTCTGGCAACCACCAATCTGTTCTCTGTTCCTATGAGTTCAGGGTAATTATTAATTTTTGTTTTGTTTTGATTTGTAGACCCTACATATCAGTGATATGATAAAGTATATGTCTTTCTCGATCTGGCATTTTTCACTTTCCATAGTACCCTCAAGGGCTATCCATGTTGTCACAAATAGCAGGATTTCCTTATTTTTTATGGCTGAATAATATTCCATTATATATATATGTGTGTGTATATATATATACACACACATGTATATATACACACACACACACATATATATATATCTCACATCTTCTTTATTCATTTACTTCTCAATTAACACTTAGGCGGTTTTCATGTCTTGGCTATTGTAAATAATGCTGCAATGAACATGGGGGTGCAGATATCTTTTCAACTTAGTGTCCTCATTTCCTTTGGGTAAATACCCAGAAGTGGAATTTCAGGATCCTATGGTAGTTTTATGTTTAATTTTTTTGAGAAATCTCCATACTGTATTCCATTGTGGCTGCACCAGTTTACATTCCCACCAACAATGCACAAGGGTTCCCTTCTCCACATCCTCACTAACACTTGTTATTTCTTGTCTTTTTGATAACAGCCATTCTAAGAGGTGGGAGGTGGTATTTCACTGTGGTTTTGATTTGCATTTCCCTGATGATTAGTAAGCTTGAGCGTTTTTTCATGTACCTGTTTGCCATCTGTGTGTCTTCTTTGGAAAAATGTCTATTCAGATCCACTGCCCATTTTCAAATTGGATTGTTTGTTTTTATGCTAATGAGTTATATGAGTTTTTTTGTATATTTTGGGTACTAGCCCCTTTTTAAATATACGACTTGCAAATATCTTCTCCCATTCAGTAAGTTGCCTTTTCATTCTATTGATGGTTTCCTTTGATGTGCAGAACCTATTTAGTTTGATGTAGTGCCATTTGTTTATTTTTGCTTTTTTTGCCTTTGCTTCTGGTGTGAAATCCAAAAAATTCAGGAAGACTGCTGTCAAGGAGCTCACAGGGTATGTTTTCTTCTAGGAGTTTTATGGTTCAAGTCTTTAATCTATTTTGACTTGATTTTTATGTATGATGTAAGATCGTGGTCCAGTTTAATTCTTTTGCATATGGCTGTACAGTTTTACCAACACCATTTATTGAAGAGACTGTCTTTTGCTCTTTGTGTATTCTTAGCTCCTTGGTCATAAATTAATTAACCATATATGTCTGGTTTTGTTTCTGTGCTCTCTATTTTGTTTCATTGGTCTTTGTATGTGTTTTATGCCAATACTGTTTTGATTACTATAGCTTTGTACTATAGTTTGAAATCAAGAAGTGTGGTGCTTCCATTTTTGTTGTTTTCTCTCAAGATCACTTTGTCTATTTAGGGTCCTTTGTGATTCTACACACATTTTAGAATTGTTTGTTCTATTTCTGTGAAAAATGCCATTGGAATTTTGATAGGAATTGCATAAATCTGTAGATTGCTTTGGGTACTCTGGACATTTTAACAATATATTTCTTCCAATTAATGAACATTGAATATCTTTCCATTCATTTGTGTCTTGTTTAATTTCTCTCATCAGTGTTTTATAGTTTTCAATGTACTGGTCTTTCACATCCTTGATTAAATTATTCCTATATATTTTATTCTTTTTGATACAATTGTAAATGAGATGGTTTTCTTAGTTTCTCGTTCTGATAGTTTGTTATTAGTGTTTAGAAACACAACTGATTTTTGTATATTGATTTTGTATCCTGCAACTTTACTGGATTTTTTTTTTATTAGTTCTAACAGTTTGGTGGAGTCTTTAGTGTTTTCTATGTATAATATGTCATCTACAAATAGAGACAGTTTGTTTTTCTTTTCTGATTTGGATACCTTTTATTTCTTTTTCTTGTCTAATTAGTTGCCCTGTTGAGGACTTTTAATACTATGTCAAATAAAAGTTATGAGAGTAGGCATTCTTGGCTTATCCCTAATCTTAGAGGAAAGCTTAAAGCTTTTCACCACTGAGCATGGTGTTAGCTGTGGGCTTGTCATATACGAGCTTAATCATGTTGAGATATGTTCCTTCTATACCCACTTTGTTGAGAGTGTTTTTTTAAAATGAATGAATGTTGAATTTCGTCAGATGCTTTTTCTGCATCTATTGAGATGATCATATGATTTTTATCCTTCATGTTGTTAATGTGGCATATCACAGTCATTGATTTGTGGATGTTGAACCATCTTTGCACCCCTGGAATAGATCTTACCCAATCATGATGTATGATCCTTTTAATGTATTGCCTGATTTTGTTTGCTTATATTTTCCTGAAGATATTTGCGTCTACATTCATCAGGAATACTGATCTGTAATTTTCTTTTTTGTGGTATCCTTTTTTGGTTTTGGTATCAGGGTAATACTGGCCTTGCAAAATTTGTTTGGAAGCGTTCCCTTCTCTTCTATTTTTTGGAGAAGTTTGAGGAGGATTGGTATTAATTCTTCTTTAAATGTTTGGTAGAACTCACCAGTGAATCCATCTGGTCTTGGACTTTTGTTTGCTGGGAAGTGTAAGTGACTTATTCAGTGAGTGTTCTCAGGGGAAGCCTACAGTGGAGTAGAGGGAGCATGCAAGAAAGGGAGAGAAAGTTGAACCTAATGAGAGTTCTCAGATGTAGATGATACCTCAAAGTTTATTTCACCTGGAGGCAAAGTTGCCCCCACACTACTACTCATTGGCTACTGGCCAGCATGGAGGTGGGGAGGTGAGGTACAGTATAATCTCCAACCCCTTGGAGTGAGAAGGCAGCTCTAGCCTTCCAAGAAAAACTTGCTGGAGAAGGTTGGACGTGTGGGCACACCAAACCAGTAAAAGAGATCGTGGGGGATGTGGGCAGGGCACCACATCATCTGCTTGATGTAAAACCTTGAAATAAAGACACGTTCAGGGTTACTTTACCCATGTGGAAAACAAAATCCTGTCCCTTATAAGGATGCCCAGCTGCAGAAATATTAAATAGTTGCCTACTTTGTGGCTGAATCCAGTTCATTGTCAAAGCTGTCCTGGAATCTCTGTTAAGAAATCTGTTGAGGCCACATCTGTCTAAAATCACATGTCCAATATCAAACACTGATCCCAACCCAATCCTCCAAATTAATATCTCCCGTCGTCTTCCTCATTTTAGTAAATGGCAATGCCAGCTTTTAAGTTGCTCAGGTAAAACCTCAGAATCATCATAAAATCCTTACTTTGTCTCAAATCCCACATTCTATCAGCAAATCCTATTTGCTCTGCTTCCAAATATGTCCAGATTACAGTCCCTTTTTACTACCTCCTCTGTTACCACCTTAATCAAAGACTTCAGCTCTCATCTGGATTATTGAATAATTTCCTAACCAATCTCCTTGTGTCTGCTCCTGCTTGCTACAGTCTATTCTCAAACAGTAGCCAGAGTGATCTTTAAATGGTATAGTCAGATCATATGACTCCTCTTTAGAAACTTCTGATAGCTCTTCTGACTCACTCAAAGTCCTACCAAGGTCCACAAGGCCTTATAAGATGGGGTTCCTTACATCTCTACCTTCTAGGTGTTATTTCTTCTCTTCTTTCCTTCACTCAGTCCACCCCAGCTATTGACACATTTCCCCCCTCCTTATTCTTCAGACCCATGAAGCATGAACCCACCTCAGGCCCTTTGCATTTTTGTTCCCTCTTTCCAGAACACTTTTTTTCAGCTACCTGCCACCTGCTTCCTTCAGGTCTCTACTCAAATACCATCTCTCAGTGACATAAAATGCAACTGCACTTCCAAGCACTCCTTATTATCTTAAAATGCTTTAGGTTTTTCTATAACACTTATCACCATTTGATATATTATGTATTAATTTACTTTCTATCTTACCACCAAAAAATATAAGGTATGCAAAGCCTTAGATTTTATTTCACTCACTGCTGAATATACAAAACCTAGAACAGTTTTTTTTACACCGTAAGAGCTCAGTAAACATTTTCTGACTGAAGTAATGAATGATACAATTAATGCAAATATTGTGGGAAGATTATGGTAAATGATTAGTGATTCCTGCCATGACATCTTAAGGAGTATTAAAGGCCAAGCCTTTTGTTTTGTTTTGTTTGTTTTTAATATCCCTGTACAATTATTTACTTGGGATAAGAGTACCTGATTAAACTTAGACCCGAAATTGGGTATAGAAATTTATATCTACATCAGTGGATATTTATGAACAAATAAATGACAAGTGAAAGATTCATAAATGTTTACAATTAGAGACAGAGTGAGATATGGTCAAGGAAAATGGAAAAAGCAAAATGGAGAATAAAATATTCCATCCAAGTCACTGACTTTAACTCAGCAATGGGAGGAAATATCGATATCCATAGTGCAATCATGTAGATTTGATTAAGTGTCATGATTCAATTCCTTTAGGAGGTAAGGCTTAGAGATTCAAAGCAGGGTCTTTGGAATTACAGAGATATTGCATTTGCCACTTACACACTATGTGACCATGGACAAATCACTTACTCTCTTTGAGCTTGAATTTTCTCAATATAAATAGCAGGAAATTTGCAAGGTCATTGTAAAAATAAATGAGATATTTCACATAAAACACTTAGCATGGTGCCTAGAATATAGTAATGCTCAGTAAATGTAAGCACATTGTTTTGCCAGATATATTCATGAAGACATTTCTCACTCTCAGTGAGAGAGAACCAAGAATAAACAGAAAGATGCAAAGTATAAGAGGAGATTGGCTGAACAATTTTGCCAGTAGAGCAACCTGGCAAACTCTTTTTGTTACACCTAGAAATAATGGAAAATTCCTTGGGGCTTACTTGTACTTTAATTTTGGGATTGTGATCAAATACATCTATGGCCAGGTACAGATTAATTTTCTACACTTGAAAGATCATATATAATTCTGTTTCTCTGTCAGGATCACGGCAGCTTCTCTATCATTTTTATTGACTTCCAGGTGATGTCTAACTTTTAAAAATTATTTCTCAGTCTATCCATGCCAATTCAAGCCTCAAAAGGAAAATAAAATGCGTATTGCAATTGAATACAGATATATAAGATGAGGCCCATCACTGAATATTTTAAAGTAGTTTTTTCCATGTCATTATAAAAACTGAAATTTCACAAGTTAGATTAACTTGCAATAAATTGTTTGGAAGCTGAATATTCCTGGTGACGTACCTTGATCATTTGAATTAAAATAAGTTTATTTCATACAATAATCTTAGTATATATTTAATAAAATAAAAGTGATGGTGGTCATTGAAATCAGATGAAATACATTTGTATACCATGCATTGTGTTAGATTCTAGAAGCACAAATATGAAATAAAACATGGTACTTTTCCCCACCACAGAGCTGATATACTGGTGAGAGAAACAGACTAAAAGATCATTTCATAAAATCCACATGCTATCCCATCACAGGCTATTTAGGGGTGTGTGGGGCAGGAGCAGATGTCTGAACTGGAATTTGAAAGAGGAGTAAAGTTAACTGGAAGAAGAAAGGTAGTAGAGGCATCACAGACAGGAGACCAGGATGTACAAAAGCACTGAGGCATTGGACAGTAAGGGGTGTGAGAGATTATAAGATTTCAGCATTGTTTAAGTAAACTACCCCAGGCTGAGTTTGGTAGGTGTGGTGGATTAAAGATAGCCACAGTCTTCAGTTCTCTTCCTTTTGAGAGGTAGAGTCGGAGTTCCCGTCCCTTCAGTTCAGCAGTCTCTGTCTCTCTGAATACTTGGATAGACTATGGTGGAAGCGACATAGTACCAGGTTCTGGACCAGGTCTTAAAAGACTGGCAGCTCCACTTCCTGAATCTTGTAATACTCATGGTGAAGGAAGATAGCCACCATGTAAGAAGTCTGATTACCTGCCTAAAACAATCATATGAAGAGGCTCTGCGATTACATGGAGAGGCTGAGGGGCTCAGGTGAGCCCAGTCTTCCAGCTGCCTCCAACAAGGCCCCAGGAACAAGAGTAAACCCATCCCGCACCCTCCAGACCAGACTAGCCACTGGTTGAATACCACCAAGTGATCCTGGTCAATGCCAGAATCACTTGGCTGACTCCTAACAGAATTCTTGACTTCATATGATCATGAGATATACTATAATGGATGTTGTTTCAAGCCTTTAAGTGTTGGGGTGATTTGTTAAACAGCAATTGAAAACCTGATCAGTAGAACATGAAGCTGAAGAGCTATCCAAATGCAAAATGATAGAGGGCCTGGGATGCTAGTTTAAGGATGTTGGATGCTTCATCTTAATGTTTGCAAGTAGTAAAATTAGCCCCCTTCACTCCACACACATACAAGGTCCCCCAATTTATCATTTGCCAAACAAGGCCATTTAAAAAATCACTGCCATATTCTGTCAAGATAAGTTCAGAAAAGAAAGGGAAGTTTAGCTCCAAGAAATTTGGAAGGACAGAATTGCAAAGTAATGACAAGAGCCAAGTTTATAGCACTTATTATGGGTCAGACATTGCTTTAAGTGTTGTGCAAATATTAATTTACTTAATCATTGTAACAGTCCAATGAGTGAAGTAGTGATATCTGCTCAGTTTTACCCATGAGAACACTGAGTCATAAAGAAGTTACAAAACTTGACAAGGCAACATGGCTAATGAGGAGCAAGAAGAGGGAGTCTGGGTCAGAATTCTGTGGGAGTGACAACTCCACTTCTCTTGCTTCCTGTAGGTAACTGCTCTTTCCTCAGGAAAACCTTCTCTGACCTTTCAGTCTAGGTTGGGCCACCATATTAAATTATGCTATGATCTCCTTCATAGCTCTTAAATGGTGTGTGTGTGTGTGTGTGTGTGTGTGTGTGTGTAACTGTAGGATGTGATGAGCAGGGTCTGTCTTCTTCAGCTAACTGTGAGCCCCCTGAGAGAAGCAGAGGCCCTTTCCCTTTTGTTCTTCATGGTTTCCCTCATGCTTATCCTAGTGACCATCATATAGGTACTCAGTAAATCCTTGCAGAATGAGGAGGGGATGAATGTACTAATGATGGAATGATTTCTTAAATTGAATAAGCTAAGTTATATGGAAACTGCTTTGTTCCTATTCTTAGCAAGTTGTCATGGATATGTGCAAACGTGAGAACCACTACTTGTTCTCAAAACAGGTTAAAAAAAAGAAAACAAAAGCACAAGTTGGGAAAGAATTCAAGTAAATTCTTTCCAACAGGACCCATGTGTCAGAGGAGGAACCAAGGAAGGAAAGATGGCAAGGATGACTCAGCAACAAGAACAGCTGTCTGGGGCAGATCAAGAAAGACTAAGACATTTGGGTTAAGAACCATGGGAGGAAAGGAGACACAACACTGTGCCAACATCTTAAAAGCCAGCCTAGTGACAAGCAAGTGGCAAGGATGAAATCAGTTCAGTGTGTAGGTAGGAGTGGAACAGAGAAATAAGACCTCAGAGATTTAAAGTCATGAAGTATAAAGTGCTCTGGGGAATCAACGTAGGCATGGGTGAGGAACTGACATTTAAGCTGAGACACAAAGGATGACTCTGAGATACCTGGGTGAAAGGTGGGGAGTGAGTGTCCTGGCAGAGGGACCAGCATTACCAAGACTCCAATATGAGAGAAAGAATGGCTCATTCAAGGCAGAAGATGGTGACTCTAGAGTTGAGAGTAAGTGTTGGAGAGTTGAGGCTGGAGAGACAGAAGTCAGCATGCTGCTGATTGTTCAGTCAATGTTAGGATGTTGGTATTTCTCTTAAAGGCTGTGTGAATCGATTGATGGGTTTAAAATAGTGGAATGACACAATCTGGTTTGATCATTTGTTTTGTGGCTGCACATCTGAGAGTAGGTATGATTTTATTGAGGATATGTTATTAAAGACTTTCCTTGGCAATGGAGATGCAAAGAATCAGAAGAACCATATCTTTACATTTAAAGATCTCACAATTTGACCAGGGGATCAGGACTTATACAAAAAAAAGAAAAGCTTGTAGGACATTTTAGCTTGTGCTGAGTGTGTGATGAGGGATATGGGAACACTGAGTAGGCAGAGTGGATTAAGCCTGGAAAAGAGAAGAGCGCTTGGTGATGGGAGACAGAAAAGGCAGACAGAAATACTAGAGGGGTTGGGAAAAGCCTTACAGTTGGAGCAAGATTGAACTTGAAAGTCCAGGATGAGAAATGTGTACAATCTCAGTCCAGTCTGTGTTCCTTATATTATACAAAGAGGAGACAGCTTCTCTGTGATCTTAAAGAAACTTCATGCCCCACGGGAGCACAGTACTTAAAGGGGGAGCTTTAGGATGTGAAGGGGCATCCACTTTCTTTATGGATTCATTGTTCTTATAACTCGATGAACTTTTCCTCTGTTCACAGAAAATAGAGATTTTTACTTAATGATTAACTGCTCTGCCTCTGGCTTCTTGGCTTTGTGACTTAAGCTCAGGTCTTCACATTTGAAGAATGGACTTCAGCCCAGAAGAAATAGGTCTTGTCTGAGCTTTTCCGCTAGATGAATAACTAAGTGATTGTGGATAAACTCCTTAACCTCTCTGGGCCTCACTTTACTACTTCGTAGGTTGAGGAAGCTGGAATAGATGAACTTGAGTGTCCTTTTCCTCTCAGACAACATCTCTATATTTTTCCTGTTCAGTCTGAGACAAGAGAGATTAAAGTTTATTGTATGTAACTGTTCATTAATGACAATCATTATCATAGCCTTCTTTCATTGAGCCCTAACTACATAGTGAGCTTTATATTCATTTCTTTATTTAATTTTTATTCTCTCATTTCTTTATTTAATCCTCACAACATTAGTTGCTTTATAGTCAAGGAAACTGAGGTTAAGTCCTTACTCAAGGTCACACAACTGGTACATGACATCGGCAAGATTTTAACTTGGTTCTCTTTGACTCTCTGGCCATTCATATTTGCAAGTGCCATGCTGACGTCATTGGCTTAAACACTTTTTTTTTTGGTGAACATTGCAATATAACTGAAGTTAAAATAGTTAGATTTTTAGCAGAGCAGCCAGTGGGGTATGAATCTGCTACTACTTTGATTCAGAAGAAAGTCTTAGCTTCACACATAGTGTGAATAATGGCATCAAAATGTTCAACATAAATCTCCCCCAGACCTAAGGCCTGGATTAGTATGCTAATGTGTAAGCTGTTACAGTATTTCACAGCTAGGAATAAATGGCTAAACATAAAAACGTGTATTTAAATGTGGATGGATGTGCCTGTAGAGGCACCAAAGGCACTACTAATATTATCCACACTTCTTTATCCATGGAGGATGGAAGCCCTTTAGCGTCCGCAATGAGCTGGGATCATCTTGTTGCTAAGCCTAAGGCAATCAAGCTCTGAGGCCAAATGAAATAGAATCAGAGAGTGTTGTAAAAAGCCTAGAAGAGCTACATCACTATGTGAATGGCAATGCATTGCAGTTATCAGGCATCTGTTGACCTACCCTTCAAGAACCAGTACCGGTGAACCCCAAAGTCAAAGCCAGCCTAGAGGAAACATCAGAAAAGTAGTATTAAAATGCTCTCATGTTTAACCTGCAATTAACAGTGGAGAAAATGCCAACAAATCACTTTGGGGAAAAAAGTGCACAAGCAGCCTTATCACTGTGGGCTATGGATGCCTTGGGAGTCTCAGATTCTCTGTGGAGATGGACAAGTGTGGGTATGACAGAAGAGAGATGTCTTTGACAAAGTTTGACTTGTCCCTCTCTCTAAAATTTGGGGAGGGGGACAAACAACAAGAAAATAAAAACAAAAAAAAGATGATCCCAATAGGAATCAAGAGTCCTTTGAAATCTCCTTTTATTATTACTTTTAAATTTAAACTTATTTTAATTTTATCTTGTTGGCACCTGGAGTCCTTGGTAGAATAGATTAAGCCTTTCATCTTCTTAGAATAATATTTTAAATATATAAAATGACATATACAGGATTTCAAAGGTTACCATTTATACACCTTACAGTTATCAAAACTTTTTAAGAAGTTCGTAACATAGAAAAGAACGTAATTCTTTATTCTCACAATAATTAAGAAGATTCTGGCAGTGATACTACTATTTACTGTAATTTCAAAGTCATGATGAAAGTAATGATGTTTGATGGCTTTGCAACAACTGCAGTGTGATATGAAAATGTATGTGATTTATATTGATGATAAATCATAGGTGCCGCTAATACTAGCATGATTGTTGCCTCTGTTTATGATAAAAGAAATGCTAAACTTCACTTAGCAATAAGTAAGATGTCAATTTTCCCATTTGAGTTCTTGGACTTCTTGAAGTCTAGAGTCCCTGAGCCCCAGGTGAAGAACTTGCTGAATCTACACTATTAGATAGAATAGAATAGTGTATAGAATCTACACTATTTGTGGATTACAAAACAGATAACCACATTACCTTTGGGTAAGTAATGTTAGAGACTGCTACAACTTTTGTGTTACAGCAACTGCAGATGATAGGTAGGTTTATTTATTAGAGCAAAGATTAGGTTGTGAAAATTCCTTTTTTGGTTTTTGTTCTCAAGTAACTTTTCAGTATCTAACATTGGTATTTTTCATAGGTGAGAGTTTTGGGTAAATTCTGAAAATCACCTAGCCAGTGCAGCTTACTACTCTAGAGCAGTTGATTGTATAAAAGGATTAATAGTCACTTAATATGAACCTTCTACTATTAAGTCAAATACTCTTTTTCCAAGAAGTGTGCCCAGTGCGATGCACCCTGTGTTTCATGGCCCTCCCTCCCCCCGTGCTTTTTTCTCACACAGTGATTATCTGCAGTGCCCCCTCTCTCATCACCACACCCATAATTACACAATGGTAATTTCTATGCATCCTTTAAGACTTGCTCCTGCCTCTTGCTCCTCCCATTCCTTCTCTCTAGGATGGGTTAGATGCAATTTTCATATTGGTTTCCATAATATCTCTTGTATGTCCCAGTCATTGAGCTGACTACATTGCTTTGTGTTTATTGGGTTATGTGTATGTTTCCAGTTTTAGACTCTGAGCTGCTTATGAGTAAGGTCAGTGTTAAGATCATCTTTTTAGCCCAAATCTCAGCATAGTGCTTAGCACAAAAAGTTTTCTCAATAAATGAGCAAAATCATGCTAAGCTCTAGGGGTACAAGGGTGTATAAACAGCACATTCCCTCAAGAAGCTTAGATCCTTGCTGTGAATTGAACTCTGTGTGTGTGCGTGTGTGTGTGTGTGTACAGGCACATGCAAGAGTAAGAAAAATAAATGCACCTGATATAAGGTCCAAGATGCCAAATGCTAAATAAATAAAATAATAAAATAAATGAAATCTCTATGTGAACAAGAATTCAGAGAAAAAAAATATTGAGTTGGGGCTGTATCATAAAGTACCCTGCAGGAGATGAAAACTGGGCTGAAGTTAGGAATGTGGAAAGAGTTAAACAGTGTGCATGGAATGGGAATGGGTCCCTTACAATTCCTCACTGGCTTTTTCTTCTCCAGTTTGAAGACTTCTTATTGTTTTAACTGTTTCTTATATGGTATGATATTTAGAACCCATTATTTCCTAGTGATTTTCCTCTATGTGCTCTTTTTTTCTGTTATTTTTTGGTAAAGGTGGGTGTTGGGAACAGGATGCAGTAATTTAGGCATGCCCTGACCTGGACAAAATGGTTCCTTAATTCCTTGACTTGAACACTGCATTTATTGTACTATCACCTATAATTGTGTTTGACTCTGGTATCCATGGCACATTACTGGGGAAAAAAGCAAAAATTATCTAAAACCCCAGGATATTTTTCACGTGACCTACCATTAGGAATTGTTCCCATTTTTGTTGATTCACTTATCAAACCATTTATTTATTTACTTAATGTAAACTTATTGGAATACTACTATGTAGCAGGCATTATTCAATAGATAAGCCCAAACATATGAATTTTTGTAAAGTTTTATTAGGAAAATTTTAAAATGTAATGAAAAATTGAAAGGATTATACAGTGAATAATCACATTCACAAAACCTAGATTCTATAATTAACCTAGATTCTGTATTTACTTTATTACATATCTGTCTTTCTATCCATCCCTCTATTCACCCATCAAGCTATATTATTTTATGATGGCAGACATAAGCACCTCATAAACACCCATAAATACCTCAGCATGTGTACCATGGACTGGAATTCAATGCTCGTTTGATTGAAACACTTTATAAAATATCTATGCTAAATTTTCATAATGCAGTTTCCTATGCTAAACAAAATGATATGTAATTTCAATTATACTGTTGACCCTATTCAAGTCAGGTAAATAAAATAATGAAAAAAATATTGTAACATTTATTTGTATTTAGATTTTCTGAAAATGAAAGGTTCCAGTGTATTTTTGTCCTTGAATTTTAGTGGCATATTTGAAATGATAAATGCTACTAATTGACTTTGAGGGGTAATTGTATAATCTAATGCAAATCAGCCCAAACTCCCATCAAGATTTAGAACATTATCATCCTCCCAGTTTCCTCATGCCCCTTTCATATAAATTTTAATTTTTCCAAGTTAATTTTTAATTGCTTATTATGTTCCAACATTTTATCCAGTCTATATCATTTTGAATCTTGATTTTATAATTTTCACACTATGTGTATCATCTGGCTCAATGCCATTCACTTATGTTTTTTATGTATACAACAAAAGTTGTTGATTAAAGAAATAGACATAGTCAAAGTTAATGAATTAGAACAGGAAGCCCTAGGATATATGATTAGACATTTTCCTTCGGTTTGCCTGCGTCATTAATTATTACCCGACTGTGCTATCTTTTGCAATAATCAAGTAGATAGCACAGGAGACTTCTTAAGAAATTAAATTTATTTAATGGAATAATTAATTACAAAAGTGCTCTAATACTATGCATATCCTTTAGACATCTTAGTATATATCTTAATGCTTGGATTCAAATACTTTTATGTGTCCTAATTGTGGATAACTTTGTATATTTTGTAGAATCATAAGATATCAGAGTTGGAAGGAAAATAACATATCATCTGGCCCATTGTTCTAGGAGGGTTTTAAATATTAATTTCAAACTTCAGAAAAAGTGATCTCATTGTTTCTTCCTGTACTTCTCTAGAAATAAGAATTGAGCTCTTTATAAAGAAGCTCATTTCAGTGAATCCAAATGGTGAATATTGGAATTTGAGGTTTTATCCTTACTATCACATGTTACGTTGATCTGAAGTGCATACAGGGTAAAAAAAAAAAAAAAAGTCTTATTATCTATACCTAAGATGTGGGTGCTGAAATTTGAATAATAAAATGTTCTTAAAAGGAAGACTATACTTATCACATGACCTAGTGGCTTTTTGTAAGGATGCTCTTGGCAAGTTTGTGCCATTATTGATGTAAAATCTTTCATTCTTTTATTAGCAAACAGTTACGGAAAATGTTACCTAAGATTTTATATCTTGTAACTTTTAAATCTGCTTAGACTTCTTTAATTAAGAGAGACTCTAGATTTACTCTAATTTTAGATGAAAATTTTATCATTTTCAACCCAGGCTTAGCAGTTAGTACAATAAATTAACACTGCCATCACAAATAAAAATGTTGGCAAGTAAGAAAATTGTTAATTTGCATCAGATTATAAAGCTTTTCCTCATCTTAAATATGCCACTAAAATTCAAGAAAAAATGCACTGTACCTCTCACTGTTAGAATATCAAAATACAAATAAATGCCACAGTAATTTTTTCATTGCTTTATTTGCCTGACTTGAATAGGGTCACTAGTATAATGGAAGTTTTGTTTAGCATAGGAAACTGCATTATGAAGGTTTGGCATAGATCTCTTATAAAGTGGCTCAAACAAGAGATTTATTTAAATCACACCCAGTAATTTGTAATGCAAATAAATAAAGGTATATTGCATTCAAACGTAAATACTACTTAAAATAATGGAACACACTGCTACTCCATTGATCCGTTTTATGGATAAAGTTATAGCACAAGCATGGAAAGAAATCACTTGAATGGACTGAAACAAACCTAAGACTGCATTAGATCACAGTTGAAATTCAATATGTTCAATTTGTTGTAGCCTGCAGCCCAACAGGTTGATTTTTTGTCACTATGTGCACTAAAAGAGATCATATATCTCTTGTGCACTTATGTCAGAAAAAGTACCACAGCCTACTTATCATACTTGCAAAACACTTAAGAAAACAAGGTAAATTCCCCCAAAGTAATTCAGCTTTTGGTAAGGTTTTTATTATTGCAATCAATTACAGTGTTGTCAAACCTGACAAATTGAAGTTTCTAAATAACTGGCTCATAACTTGGTCTCTTAAAATAAGGAGGATAATGCACTCCTGGCCCTTGCTGATTTTCATATACAGCTTTGAGAATCATTGCATAGAGGTTGAATAGGCAAACTATAACATAAGAAGACAGTATATAAGATAGACTCACTTTATAGCTTATGTAATCAGGGATAGCAGAAATATTTTAAGATAAAACATCACGCTGATAATAGAATAGAACCCAGTCAAAAAGAAACATTCAATCACTTATTTTAATAAAAGCTAACTCAAATATCACTCCTTGCTATTTTCCTGTTACTCATGCTGTGAGTGCTATTGTGTTGACTAGAAAGAATCACTGATGATTAAAATTGTTGCAGAAGATCAGAGCAACATGGAAACCTGCATATAGAAACCCTGAGGTATCTTTTCCAATACATTCTGAGCTTTAAATGTTTCTGACCTATGTGTGACTTCAGATCTTATTCTATTCTTAACATTTTGAGGAGTGAATAGCAAAATATGATTTCTCTTTTTTCTGGGATGATGTACCATCTTGCAAACTTTGCTTATCACTTCTTAGAATGACACTTTTTAGAATGATGTGATTATATAGATATATCCTATATGATATATATATATATATATATATATATATATATACTTTTGTGTGTGAAAAACACCAAACAGAGCTAATAGCTTATTCATCCTTGTATCCTCAGACAATGATAACACAGTGTTCGGACTATAATAAGGCTATAGTAAGTCCTCAATGAAGTAGAATGAATGAGTAAATAAATTAATGAAAATATGGAGTATGTAATGTGTGGTAAGCAGCATTAATGCCCCCAATTTTCCACCTTCCCCTGTACTCATTCCCAGAGGTGTGCTGATAAATGTTTAACAACTGACTCAGAAACAAACAAGCAAATAAGCAAACCCTCTGATTTTTAGCATTTGATGACATGCATGGTGTAATTCTTCTGCCATGGTCAATTTCAGGTTCACAATATGATATCACAGCATGCAATGCTGAGAAGAAATCAGTTCTCACAAGCCAGCATACCACTATCGCTCTTTCCTGTAATCTGTCTTTGTATTTCCTCCCACTGGATGCAGAGATTATTTCTCCACCACTCTAAGGTTGGGTTTGGTCATGTGACTTGCTTTAGTAACTGGAGTGATAGTGGACAAGAACGTACTTGAAATGTGCTTGTGCATTTGTGTTGCTGTTTTATGCTTCCTCCATCACCACCGGAAAGACAGGGCACTGGTCTAAGGAGGAAAGGGGCACATGGAGCAAACTGATACAGAATTCATCACTTAGAACCAAGCCCTGCCAACCCAGCCTAAGTCAGCCAAACCTCAACCAATCAATCTACACACGTGAGAATGAGAGATCAGTGTTTACTGTGTTAACCCACTGAAATTTTGTGGTTGTTTTTTACACACCATAAACTGACCCATACATTGTGCAACTGGACTGAAGGTGAAGTGAGATAGTTTAATAAAGTAGTATAGTAAAAGACCCTAGACTTTATTTCCTATTCCATTACCACTTGTGTGCTTTTTATAAAATGAATTAATTGTATGGATTATTGATCTACTTTGTGTTTTGTGTTTCTCTTTCCAAAAGTAAAGACCATCATCTCTTCCTACTTAGGGGTATTATGAGCTGTTCTATAATTATAATATATTGCTGTTATTGTTGCCACTGTCATATAGAAACTTGGGAATAGTAACATCAATTACATCTTTAAAAGTTTTCATTCATTCATTTTTGCAATTCATCCACATGTAGGTGAATGCTTACTATGTCCATGAACTAACTAAGCTTGGTATAAACAATTTGTTTTTCCTTGAGGAATACATTTTCCCCAACCTCTTAACTTCCTATATATTGGTATTTTTATTCTAATAATCTACTGAAACTTCTGTCAATGGTTACTAGTTTTTCCTACTTCATGTATTTAAGAACTCTTCTTCAATTGTCAGTCTCCATGGACTTTTTTTGTTATTAGCAGTTAATATTTTTATTCTTCCTTCTTGAAATTCTTTTCTTTTGTGGAACTTCTTTAGCTTTTCATCTTTGTCCTCCCTTACTGGTTCTAATTTCTCTCATTATAAGAAGGCACCAAAGTTCAGTCCTTAGCTCTCCCTGCACTTATCTTTCAGCACTCTTACTCAGACACTTTATCCACTATTAATGCTGAAATTATATTTTCAATTCCTGTGCCTCTCAAGTTATCTCTGTCTGTAACCTCTCCAGATCTATCATTCCCAGAGAATGCTGGTTTTTCCATTTAGCTCCCTAGATAGCTATTTCTTCAAACTGAAAATATCTTAAATTGAATTTATCCTCTTCCCATTAAAAGCAACTTCTGCCTTTTAAATTTTTATCAGTAGCTCAATCAGTCCCAGATTAAGACAAACTCTAAATCTTGAGATAACATTTTTTCCCTCTGTCTCCATTTCCATTATAATTTTGCTATGTAGTGCTCTTGAATTTTTCCAGTAAATATTAGTGCTTTTCACTAATATTTACAGCTTTTCTTAAAGGTGGTAGAATTCTACTTCTCCAGTGTTTTGAAGCTAGACATGGCTTCATAATTTGCTTTGGCCAATGTGGCATGAGTTGAAATGTTATGTGCTTCACGTATATAACACTTTGAGGTGCAGGATCCAACTAAGGACTAAAGCAACAAGCATGGATAGAGATCAACACATTACAAATGGTGGTGCAGAAATAAATGGATAGATCCAGATAAAAACCAAGATCCTTGATGGAATTACCAACCCCTCATACACACTCTGCCTGGCCTATTACTGGATGTTTTGCTGGGTAAGACAAATCAACCTTTTACTTATTTAAGGCCTTAATGAGGTTTTCTTTGTTGAGTACTCTCCTAACATATACATGCATTAAGCCTCATCTTCTGAAATCTAGTCTGAGTTTGGATTCAGAACAGAGGTGTCTTTTTGTCATACCTTAGTCTTTTTAGGTCCCAAATAGGAAAATGTCAATTCCATTGTGTTCTAAATGTCAGGGTCTCATTTGAGTCCAAACAACCACTAACATATTTTTCTTCTTTAATTTCCTGCTACATTGCGGTGGAATTAGAACACTTTTTTTCCTAAAAGAGATCAGAGTGAGAAAAGATCACAGTGAGAAATACAGTTTTAGGGAACAGATGCAGACATATTCTGAACACATTTCCTATTTCAGGTTCATAGACTAATTTTCTCCCTATTAAAGTACTAAATCTTTAAAATTTCCCCAACTCCTCCCATCCCCAACACTACCTTGAGCATAGCTTATCTTTCATCTGCCAAAAAAAATGTAAGGTTGTATTTTGCTAATGAAGAGCAAGTTGGCTGAAATTATATTCTTTTATTCCTTTGAGATGCAAAACAAAAATAAAGGCAAGCTCTGCCCTATTTAGGTAACAAGGAAATCAGAGTTGAAATAATTATTCATGGAATGAAGAAATCACCTGCAAGGCGATTTGTCAAAGTGGAGTGTGACTTTGAGTTAGAGAAAATATTCGACTAACACGAATTACAGGTGACAAGAGCTTAAGAGTAATATAGAGCAATTCGTTTTTAGTTGCAGACAGTGTCTTCGTCTATTGCACACTAATGTTTTGTTGTGAATGAGGCTGATAAGGTTATCAGAAGTGCAAGACTGAAGTGCTGATTTTCTCTTGGGTCTACATTACCGTTTGGATAGGTATTACGCTTTAGGAGTCTGAAGGGAGATAAAATATAGCCATCATTAAAAACCTCTTTCTACGTAATAAGCACATGCTGAAGGGTTATCATCAGATATGGGTGTGCAATAGGATAGATGTTTCAGAGGCTTCTGCCTCCTCCTCAAGGTCAAGAACAAATGATGGACATGTAACATGGATCTAGGGATGTTTGCAGAGGCATTCGTTTCTAAAACATTTGAATTGTCAACAAATACAAATATAAAATTCTTTTTTACTAATTCTGTTCAGCACTTCAGTGATAAGAAAGAGAGCTTGACTAAAACAAAGAGCTGACACCATGTTATTTTCAAAGTCCTGATCATATCAAGAGGATACAACTTCTATAGCTTGAGTAATCAGAGTAAAATGATTCGTCTCAAATCGTTTGAGATGCATCTCAAAACAATTCATCCATCCTCTCAAAGAGGTTGCCATTTTTTTCATTTAACTCCTCTCTGTTCTAAATAAGGACACAGATAATCACATTTCAAGCCCATGCCTTCATTTGTTCCACATTTTCCACAGGATGAAGGTAGCAGAGGTTTGGCAGATGGGAAACTCATTGGATGCTAGCTGGTCTTGGAGTCAATTTACAAGTTAAGTTTCTCCAGGGGAAAAAAGAAGGAATGGCTATTTATAGGAAGATTTTAAGAGGAATGATGTGTTCCCATACTGCGAGAGGTGATGCCAGCCCCTGACAGATTGAACTGATAGATTAAAGAAAGACAATTATAACACTCCACAGGGATGATAATGAAGGCAAGAAAAAGGTTACTAATATTCTCATGAATGTGGGTTCACCTGATAGGCAATGTCTGAATAGGGGAATTGGAAAAACAGCAGATGTTAAATTTAAGAAAATTATTCTGATGAAATTCAGGGCAAATAAGTCAATTTTTTTTAATTATAAAGTTAAAAAGATATAAGATGGTAGAGAAACTTAAAAAAATACATATCCTAAATATAATCCAACCTAAACAAAACTTCTTTACAGTTACACTAAAACTATAGTTTCCTGTCCTTTTAATTATTGATTTTTCACATTTCTCCTGGGGAGAAAATTTAAGCAGAACTAGAGGCTAAATCTGGGAAGAAATAAAGGAAAGTGAAGTATTTATTACAATTGAATAGATTGTTTTGAAAATCACCTTGGGGCAAGATAAAGGAGCTGAGATAAAATTACATCTAGTTCTTGACGCTGCCTTCAGTATGTGCTGGGGTTGGGAGGCAGGGTGATACGTAAAACAGTTGTCGTACATGGATCAATATTCTGAGAACAGAGTGCTTACGCTAAAGATTTGGGGTACCTGGTCTCATACTATGGTTCCACCACTTACTAACTTTAGCCACAGTCCTTTGGACTATGTTCTTAAACTCTTGAAACCTCAGTTTCCTCATCTGTCAAAATGAAAACACGGAGCACTGTTACTAAAGTCGGTTAAAGAATTTCGTGAGATACTGGATTCAATACACTTAGCGTGGTTTCTAGCAAAAGCTTATAACATGTTGTTTTAACAGTATGTTTGCTGCGATAAGTCACAATAGACAAGGCTAAGCCTTTATTTAACTACAGATCTTTCTTGACTTAGGATGGGGTGAGACATACTGATAAACTCATAGTGAGTGGAAAATATCCTAAGTTAAAATGCGCTTAATACGCTTAACCCAGTGAACATCATAACTTAGCCTAGCCTACCTTAAACGTGCTCAGAACATTTACATTAACCTACAGTTGGGCAAAATCATCTAACGAAATGTATTTTATAATAGAATGTTGACTATCTCAGGTAATTTATTGAATAGTGTACTGAAAGTGAAAAACAAAAATGGTTGTATGAGAACAGGATGGTTATAAGTGTATGGCTTGTTTACCCTAGTGATGGCATGGCTGATTAGGAGCTGTGACTTGCTGTCCTGCCCAGCATCTTTAGAGAATATTGTACTGCACATTACTAGCCTGAAAAGATGAAAATTCAAAGTATGGTTTCTACTGAATGTGTATCACTTTTGCACCATCCTAAAGTTAAAAAATCATAAGCTGAACCATTGTAAGTCAGGGACTATCTATATTTTATTTAGATATTACTCTTTGTACCTGGGAAATAGATACTTAGAGTAATGTGAATTCCTCTTGCACTTTAAATGCAAACTGTTCCATTGTTGGAATAACATTACCCACTAAAAATCTTTTTTGAGCTCAGGTGACACCCATCAACTGGTCCTAGGTCTGCTCTTTGGAACAACATTACATTTTGTTTTTTCTCCACTTGTTGCTCTTTCTTATTTTTGAAGATTGATCTTTCCCCCTCAGTTTTCCAACTTTTATCCAAATAGAGCAAATTTCTTTAATCATTTCTCTAAATTTGTACTATCCAATATGGTAGTCACTAGCTACATGGCTATTGAGCATTTGAAATGTAGCTATTTCCTTTCGAGATGTCCTGTAGTATAGCAAACATACTGGATTTCAAACTTAGTATAAAAACCAGACTGTCAAATTCTTAGTAACTTTTTCATGTTGAAAAAATATTTTAGATATGTTGGGCTAAATGAAATATATTATTTAAATTAATTTCATCTGTTTCATTTTACTTTTTAAAATGTGGCTCCTAGGAAATTTACAATTACATATCTGTCTCTCATTTGTGGCTTGCATGTATTTCTACTGGACAGCACTGATCTAGATAAAATCGTTACGGCATTGGAGTGATTGAAAGAAGAGTTTACCAGAAAAAGAAAGGAAGAAATTATGTAGATTAAAAATAGACTGCAGTCTTGAGACAAATACTATTTATCTGGTACATATTTGCTATAATTTCCCACATGGCACATACACAAACTCATACATTCTTCAACATATGCATTCATGAGCTAATCTGAAGCACACCTTAAACTAGGATGGGGAAGGAAGCCTATTTTTGTGGGTGCTCACCCTCTGCCCACCTTCCGCATGGGGCAGTGAGAGTCTGTTAGTCTGCTGTCACAGTTGCTTAAAAACTAGAAACTTAGAAAACGTACCCTCACCCCTGAAAAGTCCTTTGGAAGATCAGTGAAAATGCTTCAATGGAAAGCCTATTTTGCTATGCCTCAAATTGTAGGTAAATTATAGTAACAGGAAAAATGACTCCCTTTTCATTAATCTCTGAAGACAAACTGGATATTTCAAAGAAGAAAATATCTCAAAGCCTAGAGAGATTTAAACTAATCTTATTGGTTCTCTTCTAGACAGGACTCTACTACACAGCTGAAAAGTATTTCATAGAAATTAAAGGGAGGAAGGCCACCAGACAGCATTGTTAAGTTTAGTTTAGTTTAGTTTTGATTTTTATAAAGCTATAAACTGCACAAGACCCATGTTTGGTAAATTACGTTCCCAGTGTAGTTCCCTAAAGTGCAATAGAGTCTTCAGCTCAGCACCTATATTTACTTTTATTGCGGGGCTCTAAAATTTCTTCTAGCTTAAACTTCCTAAATAAACATATCCTGTTTGTGTTTCATGAAAATACAGATAGGCATAATTTTTAAATTATTTGGAGCACATTATCCTGAATGTCTGAAATAAAGGTGTTGGAGTAACTTTCAATCAGTGAACATTTATTAATTACTAATATATATATATATATATATATATGCATTAATCTAGGAATTTCTTTCAAGGAACTGTTAATGTTAAATGGAAAAATGTATCAGTCAAGATGGCATAAATCAAGTGTTCTCAGCCTTGGTACAACTGATAATTCTTAATTCTGAGGCGATCCTGTGCGTTGTAGGATGTTCAACAGCAGCCCATGGCCTCTGCCTGCTACATGCCAGGAAAATCCCTGTCCCTAGATGTGACAGCCAAAAATGTCTCCAGACAGTGACAGAGGTCTGCTGGGCAGCAAACTTGGCCTTTATCTGGCTCAGGTTTTGCTATGGTTAGGGAAAAAATATCAAAAAATAAACACTGCATTGTTTTTCTCCCTTCTCCATGTTCATTGTTGGAACTCTTGGCTTACAGTATCACTCAGGCATCAGTGCTGCCTCTAAATGTTTCCACAAAACTGAGGCAAGAAAATTGGAGAATTACTTGCTGGCTCTTACTTGCAAGTCTGCCAAGAGTTGACTTTCTGCTCATATTTCCTTAATCCAAACAAACTGTCTGGACATGCCTAATGTCAAAGAGGCAGGCAGGGTCAATCCTCCCATGAACCAGGAAAGGGCGAAGTGAGATATTTATAAATAGCCCTGATGACCACTACAAAAAGTTTAGGAAAGAGGAGGAAGAAGAAGTAAAATCTGAAGAGAGCATGGAAGAAAAAGTTTTGTTTGGAAAAGGCAACTGTGGGGAGAGAGGGTAATCCTAGGAAGAAGAAACAGTATGAACAGTGATTAATGAAGAGTGGCCAGTTTATAGACAATGGCTTATGGTGCTTTCCTATAAAAAAATGCTATGGGTACAAGGTTAACTCCAAAGTTGTCATGGTTCCAAATGTTTCTCTCTCTCTATACATATACACACACATATATATATTCAATATTACAATAAAATATATATGTATATATACATATATATATTTGATATTACAATAAAATTAGAATTATTGAATGTTTATTAAGTGACAGTTGTGAGTGGCTTCCCATGGATTATTTACTTTAAATCTTCATAACGCTGTATCATTAACATGTTGACATACTATTGTTTTATATGAGAAAAATGAAGATAAGTGATTTGATATAGTGAAACAACTTGTGTGTGAAGCATTGGGTCTCAAACCCAGGTCTGTCTGATTCCAAAAGGTATACCCTAAACAATTATATTATGTAACCCAATGTAAATTATATTCCATTTCATATGGCATCAATCCTGAGAAGCACATTTTTCTTCCTTTGTAACATATCTCATATGTACAAACATCTTACAGTCAACGTTGTGTCATAGTTTAATTGGCTGCTTTTTTCCTTGTCCCAGTGGTATATGAAATAATGGTCTGTTTTATAGTTGATGGCATCTTAGATTCAATAAATCTTTTAGGACAGCAGAAACTATTAGCATCTAATCTGAAACTTCACAGAGCAAGTATTCCAGATTTTTTTGTTAACACAAACAGCTGTCATTCAGTGTCTGAGATCAGAGGTTTCTGATTCCTTAAGGGAGGTACTCATTCTCCTGATTTTCAGATTCATCTTCATTTGTATATACAGCCCCTCCAGGAGCAAGACATCTCCCTCCCACCCCACACACATATATGCAGCATCAGTAGGGACATCAGCAAGGGGAAAATAGCCAAGAGGAGGGATGGAAAGGAAGAATAAACAGTTAATGGCCCAGATTAAAATGTCCTTAAAACTGTATATTTGGGAAGATAATTTTTGCAAAAAGGGATTTGGAGCAGAGTGTTTATTACTTTTTGTTTGGGCAATTCAATACCCTTTCTTTCTTCCTTTAGTAAGTGTACCCAGTTTTAGTTTTGGATTAACCATTTCTCTCCCACTGTAGCTTCAGTGTTTGTACTTTGAGTAAAGCTGATTTCACTCCCAACTATGAGGATCAGACATAATACCTAGACATAAAAATTAAGCATTCCAACTTACTGGCCACAGTAATTGGCTAAAGCCATTGCAATTAGTCCATTCAGAGCTCAACATAGGACTTTGCTTAAGAAACTAGGAAAAATTTGAACAAAGCAAGATATAAGATTTAGAGATGCTGAAGCCATCTTGCTACTTCCCTGAGAAGAGAGACATCCCAAAGGTCACAAGGACAAGAGATAAAGAGAGAGGAACCAAGACCCTGGGGAATCAGTTAATCTTCCATCATAAATCACATCTGAAGCCCTTTTCGCTGGGCTTTTCAGTTATGTAAATCAATTCTCCTTTATCATACGCCAGTTTTGTTGTGTTTTCATCACTGGCAACTGAAGGTGGCCTAACTTGTACAACCACTATTGGCTTTATTTATAAAATGATTTCCAGGGTACAAGAAGAATCTATGCAGAGAAATACACAATTGGTTTGCAAAAGGGAACAAAACAACTCCAGACTACTAAAACTGTTGAGGACAAATGATGCTCCTTATATAAGATAGGAAAATTATTTTGGGTCAAAAATCTTCAGTAACTTTTTTTTCTCAAAACCAATTTTCACAATTTAGAAGAAAACTGTCACTTGTCCGTTCAGACCAAGAATGAAAAATAATCATGACTCTGTGCCTATAGCCAAAAGAATAGAAGTGGCTGGGTAATTACCAGGGCAATTCAGAATATAAAGATGGAGTCATGGCTGTATATCATTTTGTTTGTAAAGAAAACTTTGAATTAAGAGGTAAATAAAAATAGCACTCATCTTTTTTCCCTCAGATTTTGTTTGATAGCCTAGTAAAATTAATGAGTATAGTTATGTAATAATTATACACATTTCTTAGAAAGCTAAAGAAATGCGTGTATGTATAGATGGAGGGGGAGGCAAGAAGAGAGAGAGAGAGAGAGGGAGAGAGATGGAACCTGAAAATGGATGTTTTAACTGAATCAGAACTTTGGATGGTCTTTTTAACACAGTCCCCATTGAAGATACGTTTTTCTCCATTGGTAGTCTCTCTGCCATTCTCCTCAGATCCCTTGGAACCATGACAGGCCACATCCACATCTTCTTTCCATATCTGTTTGTCCATTCTATATCAGGATTCAGTGAGGTGTATGATGCCCTATACTATGTCAGAGTGTTCCTGACTGCTACCTAATTGCCTACTGATTTATCACTCTATTTCATCAATCATCCTCTTGCAGACATCATGAGCTTTTGTACAACTTGAATTATAATACCTGGAATAATGGTTCTTTGTGGCAAGTACAAATTCTCATTTGTACAACTTTTATCAGCTATTAGAAATCAAAACTGTTGGCTAGTCCAAAATAAAAGGCAGAAAGGAAGGCCTCTGTGGCATAAAAACACACATTGCAGAACAGGCTCACATCAGAGTCTTGTGATGAACTGCTCATTGACTGAGGATGTTTGTAGAATGGTGCATTAAAGCTCCTTGGCAGAAAATTTACAACACAATCTGCCATACTAGCTCTGGCTCTCATTAGATGAGAGGATTTGCTACTCCCCAAAACTTGGGGAAAATATATAACAGATACACACACACATATATATATATATATATATATACAAATATTTTAGGAAACTCTTCAGAGTCAGTAGCACTGTGATGAACCAGAGCTGGGCAAGAAGGTATTATTAAATGCAGTATGTCTTTATTTGAAAAACAACCAACCTATTTTTAAGTTTTCAAAAATGTAGACTAGCTAACCAAGATATTTGGATCTCTTTCACTTTTCTAAAGTATCAAAAAAGTAATTTAATTTGTTGAAATACTTTGATCCTAGCTCTTTATTTTGGACATACATTTGATCATATTCCTGAGTGAAGATTGATATGTGTGTTTCAGTATCTATAATCATGCTGGTATGAGTGTACTTCTAAGGAGGTTGTATATACCTAGAGTAGATTTTAGTTCAGTTCACTGGCATTTTCTCCTTATTAATTTGGTGTGCAAGCCCAGTTTCACAAATTGATATTTGTGACAGATATTTTTGGATGCTAAGTTTAATTACTGCTCAGTAAGGCATATATATTACATACAATTTGTTTCACGATGTGCTATAGGAGTTACACAGCAAAAATTATCTCAAAAATGTGAAGAATGGCTTTTATTAATTGCTTACCTCTTCTCTGGAAATGTCTGGTTGCTTTACAAAGATGATTCTGTGCAATCCTTGTAACAGCTCTGCAAGCTATATATCATTGTCCACATTATAAAGATGATACAGTTGAGGCTCCAAGAAGGGGAGTTTATAGCAATTAAATATCTTCGGGGAAGTCTGTCTCTCTCCCAAACCTATTATTCTTCCAACTCTACCATGCTGCTGATAAACATCCAGTTCTTAGATTTCCTTCATAAGGCTCTACAAAGATGCCAGAAGAGAAACTTACTTAACCTTGACAAGAAGGAAGGAACTTGAAGAAGAAAAAATGTTTTCTTTTAAAATAGGATTCTAATATCTAATTCCCTGCAGCCCCAAGGACCCATGATCTGTACTAAGTTATTACACACCCTAGCAATTCTAATAGGCCCACTTCTGCCTCAGTAGAAACACTTGAGTTGATCAATTCCATTTGTAATTACATCTGGGAAAAGGGATTATAGAGACAAATATACTCAGCTGTTTTGTTCCCATGTGTACAACATGAAATTAATCACTGGACCAATCTTCCCCATGGTCCAGTATTATTGATAAAGGCAAATCCTTTGCTAAGTCTGGCACATACCAGTCCTAACACAGGAGTGTTTAGAAGAACAAAATGAAAATGTTTACTTCAAAAACAAATTTGTTCTCTTAATGCAGAGATAACAAGTAATGATTGTAAACTCTTAGTTATAGTGATTAGGTATGAAATTCCCAGCCTATACTATTCAGTCATTTCTGCCTTTTAACTATAATTGTGCTCAACGGTGAAATCTGTTCAGTAATTCAGAAGCACAGCTACTTTTTAGTTTTATGCTGTCATGTCGCCAACTTCTTAGAACCCCAATACTGATTGGTTTTCGTGTATTAGGAGGAGTCTACATGGGGCTGTTGCTTTGACAAATATGACTGAGAATAACTCCTAAGAGACATGCAATCAATTGCTTACTTTACTGTAAATTTGATAGGATATTAAATGTAGCTTGAACACTTAACACTTTGATTAAATAGATACTTTCGTTAATTTGAATAGATAGAATATAGACAAAATTAAAAGATTTTTACTGCTTTTTACAAAAAGGTTCATTTCCCTTTCCTAACCATTCTCTAAAGTTAGTATTTGAAAAATGAATGTCTCAGACTACCAGTCTGTGGTATGTTTTTCATTGTTTATCATGCATGAAAGTTCTTATATTTATATAGATTCTGGGGAGATATATGGTGCAAAAAAGTTCAAAATTTCCACAGGGTCTTAAATAGACAAATCAAGTTAGAATTCTTCAAAATAAAGTTAAATTTCTTTGAAAGGTTAGAAATAAATTCCAACAAATTTTATTTCACTGCAGTTTTTTTTTCCTCAGATAATGCCACAAGATTGGTGTTCTGTAGTGTGTAGAATGGGAACAATTTCGCTAGGATATACAGAGTCTCAGCAACACATTGTCTTCAGTCTCTAACTTGAATGGTGAGACCCAATAATGAGCAAATATAAAATATTATAAATCAAAATCAGTCTCAGGCATACATGCTAAAGGGGTATATTAGAAATAATTACATGGACTGCTTTCATTTTCATATTACATGACAGTGTTAGCAGATAATCTAACTTACCACTCACAAATGCAACCCACTGTTGAATACCTATCATATTCCAAGCAACACGCATGGCACTTCACACACTTCACATTGATTGATTTGCATATATTGAAGAATCCTTGCATTCCTGGGATAAACCCCACTTGATCATGGTGTATGATCCTTTTAATAGGCTGTTGGATTCTGTTTGCTAGTATTTTGTTGAGGATTTTTGCATCTATGTTCATCAGTGATATTGGCCTGTAGTTTTCTTTCTTTGTGACATCTTTGTCTGGTTTTGGTATCAGGGTGATGGTGGCCTCGTAGAATGAGTTTGGGAGTGTTCCTCTCTCTGCTGCATTTTGGAAGAGTTTGAGAAGGATAGGTGTTAGCTCTTCTCTAAATGTTTGATAGAATTCTCCTGTAAAGCCATCTGGTGCTGAGCTTTTTTTTGTTGGAAGATTTTTAATCACAGTTTCAATTTCAGTGTTTGTGATTGGTCTGTTTACATTTTCTATTTCTTCCTGGTTCAGTCCTGGAAAGTTGTGCTTTTCTAAGCATTTTTCCATTTCTTCCAGGTTGTCCATTTTATTGGCATATGGTTGCTTGTAGTAATCTCTCATGATCCTTTGTATTTCTGCAGTGTCAGTTGTTACTTCTCCTTTTTCATTTCTAATTCTATTGATTTGAGTCTTGTCGCTTTTTTTCTTGATGAGTCTGGCTAATGGTTTATCAATTTTGTTTATCTTCTCAAAGAACCAGCTTTTAGTTTTATTGATCTTTGCTATTGTTTCCTTCTTTTTCATTTATTTCTGATCTGATCTTTGTGATTTCTTTCCTTCTGCTAACTTTGGGTTTTTTTTAATTCTTTTTTCTCTAATTGCTTTAGGTATAAGGTTAGGTTGTTTATTTGAGATTTTTCTTGTTTCTTGAGCTAGGATTGTATTGCTATAAATGTCCCTCATAGAACTGCTTTTGCTGTATCCCATAGGTTTTGGGTCGTCGTGTTTTTATTGTCATTTGTTTCTAGGTATTTTTTGATTTCCTCTTTGATTTCCTCTTTGATTTCTTCAGTGATCTCTTGGTTATTTAGTAGTGTATTGTTTAGCCTCCATGTGTTTGTATTTTTTACAGATTTTTTTCCTGTAATTGATATCTAGTCTTAGAGTGTTATGGTCAGAAAAGATACTTGATATGATTGCAATTTTCTTAAATTTACACTGGCTTGATTTGTGACCCAAAATATGATTTATCCTGGAGAATGTCCCATGAACACTTTAGAAGAAGGTATATTCTGTTGCTGTTGGATGGAATGTCCTATAAATATCAATGAAGTCCATCTTGTTGAATGTGTCATTTAAAGCTTGTGTTTCCTTATTTATTTTCATTTTGGATGATCTGTCCATTGGTGAATGTGGGGTGTTAAAGTCCCCTACTATGACTGTGTTACTGTCGATTTCCCCTTTTATGGCTGTTAGCATTTGCCTTATGTACAGAGGTGCTCCTATGTTGGATGCATAAATATTTATAATTATTCTATCTTCTTCTTGGATTGATCCCTTGATCATTATATAGTGTCCTTCTTTGTCTCTTGTTATAGTCTTTATTTTATAGTCTATTTTGTCTGATATGAGAAATGCTACTCCAGCTTTCTTTTGATTTCCATTTGCATGGAATATCTTTTTCCATCCCCTCACTTTCAGTCTGTATGTGTCCCTAGGTCTGAAGTGGGTCTCTTGTAGACAGCATATATATGGGTCTTGTTTTTGTATCCATTCAGCCAGTCTATATCTTTTGGTTGGAGTATTTAATCCATTTACATTTAAGGTAATTAGCAATATGTATGTCCCTACTACCATTTTCTTAATTGTTTTGGGCTTGTTATTGTAGGTCTTTTCCTTCTCTTGTGTTTCCTGCCTAGAGAAGTTCCTGTAGCATTTGTTGTAAAGTTGGTTTTGTGGTGCTGAATTCTCTTAGCTTTTGCTTGTCTATAAAACTTTTAATTTCTCTGGCGAATCTGAATGAGATCCTTGCCAGGTATAGTAATCTTGGTTGTAGGTTTTTCCCTTTCATCACTTTAAATATGTTCTACAACTCCCTTCTGGTTTGCAGAGTTTCTGCTGAAAGATCAGCTGTTAACTTTATGGGGACTCCCTTGTATGTTATTCATTGTTTTTCCCTTGCTGCTTTTAATATTTTTTCTTTGCATTTAATTTTTGATAGTTTGATTACTATGTGTCTTGGCGTGTTTCTTCTTGGATTTATCCTGTGTGGGACTCTCTGCGCTTCCTGGGGTTGATTGATTATTTCCTTTCCCATATTAGGGAAGTTTTCAACTATAATCTCTTCCAATATTTTCTCAGTCCTTTTCTTTTTCTCTTCTTCTTCAGAGACCCCTATAATTTGAATGTTGGTGCATTTAATGTTGTCCCAGAGGTCTCTGAGACTGTCCTCAACTCTTTTCATTCTTTTTCCTTTATTCTGCTCTGCGGTAGTTATTTCCATTATTTTATCTTCCACGTCACTTATCCGTTCTTCTGCCTCAGTTATTCTGCTACCGATTCCTTCTAGAGAACTTTAATTTCATTTCTTTTGTTGTTCATCATTGTTTGTTTGCTCTTTAGTTCTTCTAGGTCCTAGTGAAATGTCTCTTGTATTTGCTCCATTCTATTTTTGAGATTTTGGATCATCTTTACTATCATTACTCTGAATTCTTTTTCAGGTAGACTGCCTATTTCCTCTTCATTTGTTTGGTCTGGTGGGTTTTTACCTTGCTCCTTCATCTGCTGTGTATTTCTCTGTCTTCCCATTTTGCTTAACGTACTGTTTTTGGGGTCTCCTTTTCACAGGCTGTAGGTTCGTAGTTCCTGTTGTTTTTGGTGTCTGCCCCCAATGGCTAAGGTTGGTTCAGTGGGTTGTGTAGGCTTCCTGGTGTAAGGGACTGGTGCCTGTGTTCTGGTGGATGAGGCTGGATCTTGTCTTTCTGGTGGGCAGGACTGCGTTCAGTGGTGTGTTTTGGGGTGTCTGTGACTTTATTATTATTTTAGGCAGCCTCTCTGCTAATGGGTGGGGTTTTGTTCCTGTCTTGCTAGTTGTTTTCAATGGGGTGTCCCGCACTAAAGCTTGCTGGTCATTGAGTGGAGCTGGGTCTTAGCATTGAGATGGAGATCTCTAGGACAGCTCTCACCGATTGATATTACGAGGAACTGGGAGGTCTCTGGTGGACCAATGTCCTGAACTCGGCTCTCCCACCTCAGAGGCTCAGGCCTGACACCCAGCCAGAGCACCAAGACCCTCTTGGCCCCGCTTCATGTGCTTCCCATCACTCCGCCAGCTTGTGCCTCTGTGCCTCCCTCCATTTCAGTTTGATCTTTACTTCCCATGCCGGGTGGGTGGCAGAGGTCAGGGCAGTGCAGAGGATGCCAGTGGGCAGCTGCCCCACCATGTCTTCGTCTGCATCCCATGCCAGGTTACTGGGTCCCCCCCAGTCATGGGGCAGGGTTCACAAAGACAGCCTGCCTGCTGGACACACCCACAGACCTGGCAACAAGGTGGCACTTCTTTTTAATGTTATGTTTTTTATCAGATTACAAAAGTAATACATGATCATTGGGGAAAATTTGGAAAATTAAGTACAAAGAAGAAAACAATCTTCTGTAATATAATATTCATTCTTATATTTCTTCAATTTTTAAAAATACAGCAGTGTCAGGCAAATCAAGAATCTGAAAAATGTATAGCAGTTATCTTTAAGGTTAAATATTGATATTTGATTTATGTCCTTCAGAGATAATCAGACATAATATAAGGGCAGTACATAGACCAATTGATAGAGCAGTGTCACTGAAGTCAGGAAATCCACATTTTGTCTTAGATTTCAAAGTTTAGATAATATGATGCCTCTTTTGATTTTTTTTAAACTTTAAATGATTTAAATGGGATAAAGTTTATGAAATATCTCTGAACATCCTGCATAAAATTCTTAACAGATTATACTCTAGAGCCAAAAAATCAAAACCATAAAGTAGTTTTTTTTCTGCTTTATCTTTGTTAATTCCCATTTTCAAATAATGTTTAAGATAAGTATTCTTTAACCAAGGTCTCAGTCACTTTATCTACAATGGAGTTTTGTTTTCTATATTTTTCTAAACAACATTAACAATTGCTCAAATAACCCAGTCCTAAATAAGAGAGCAATTTTGTGCTAAGATGATGAGCTTTAAGGGTTGTTTCTTTCCCCCTTATTATGTGTAGTGAAGAGCAGTGTTCTTTTCTTGTTTTTCATTATATTTTGTCTTAATGGTCTAAAAATTCCATGACAAGTATTTGTCAAGTTGTTCCCATTTTAAAAGCTCTAATTTTTAAAAAATATTTATTTTTAATTTATTTATTTAATTTATTTATTTTTGGCTGCACTTGGTCTTCATTGCTGTGTGCGGGCTTTCTCTAGTTGTGACAAGCGGCGGCTACTCTTTGTTGTGGTGCACGGGCTTCTCATTGCGGTGGCTTGTCTTGTTGCAGAGCACGGGCTCTAGGTGTGTGGGCTTCAGTAGTTGTGGCACGTGGGCTCAGTAGTTGTGGCTTGCGGGCTCTAGAGCTCAGGCTCAGTAGTTGTGGCACATGGGCTTAATTGCGCCATGGCATGTCGGATCTTCCTGGGCCAGGGCTTGAACCCGTGTCCCCTGCATTGGCAGGTGGACTCTTAACCACTGCGCCACCAGGGAAGCCCAAAAGCTCTAATTTTTAAAAACAAATAGTATATAACTGCTGTGAAACAGATGGTGCACAAAGTATCTTTTTCATTCTCATATATTGTGGTCATAAAGCCATCTTTACTATATTAAACATAAAGGGCCAATTGAGAAAACTCTTCTAAAAGCCATTCTTTCCCAGTAATTAAGACTTAATGGTTGTTTAATATTGTACAGTGTATTTATTTTGCCAATTTTGGTGCAGACTTTAGATCTTCCAAGGTCCAAAAATGTTTAGCCGTCCATCAGGACATCATTGCCAACATTGTGTCTCATTTTTAACAACAACAACAGGAAAACAGTCCGAAGTAAGATTAATCCATCTTCTAACAGTGTGCCAGAATGGTGTTCTAGCAGCAATATGTCCTTGTAATTATCCAGCATAGAGGGCATATCCAGTCATGATTGGACCTAAACAGTTCAGGGTGATAATTTGTGTAGTAGTTTCATTAGTAGATTATTTTTAATGTAACCAGTTACACTCACAGTGTGAACATATTTAACAAAAAATATTTTTGCTCTTGAATCCCACATGATAACTGGAGGGATGTGGAGTAGGGGGACTCATTTCAGGCACCAGGATGAACTTCAGCAAATGTCAGTTTTATTGGCTAGCTCAAAATAGTTAATTATGTCTGGCTTTAGAACATGTCTCTATTTGAGTTACAGAGATATAACATTTCCACCAAATATCTAGAGCTATATATAAGAAGGACAGTTGTAGAGGTCTCTCATTTGGATGAGTTAGATCCCAATCTGCAAATAGCACAACTTCTAGCACTTTCAGATTCGTGGATGGCTTTCCATCCTTTGAACTAAGGCATGTAAAAGAGTGGCTCTACCACGTTGGAGTCATTCAGAAAAAGTTATAAACACCATGGTTTAAAGTGCATGCTGATTTCTTTGATAATGTCTTCATGACTTTTCTGTTTTGAGGATATTCGGTTGAATCCATTGTGTCAGCACTAACTATCAACTGCTTGAAATTTCAGTTAGTCCAAAGGGAACACTCACAGATCTGCTAATTTGCTAAGATATCAACTTCAGATTCATAACACAAAGAGCAGCAGTCTAGACAGTATAATGAACTCTAGATATTTTGTACTCAATTTAAGTATTTTTTGTAAAATACAATAGCTGTGTGTTTCCCATTTTTATCGAAGTCTATCAGTGGTGACAGCCCATTCACCGTCAGCCTTCACTTTCCCGAGGATCCAGGCCTGTATGAAGGATCCATTTCCCTGCCTCAGCAATCTCTGTTTCAAACTTTTAAACAATTATGTCTTTATTTTCTCCACATTTATAAGTCAGGTGGCTGGTGATGGTATACTTTTCATGGTATATCTCTTTAGCTGCTCTCAAACTAAACTAGGCCTTTCACACTTTTGCATTGGTTTTAATGTTGGTTTTTATAAAATCTATGTCTTGTGCTAAATTTGTTGAAAGAAATTTATATGCTTTTAGAGAATTAGTGTAGATAATGAAATCCATTGTATCCTATTTGACAAGCTGCTTTGACTTATCCTCAGTGACTTTACAGGTATAAAACTCACCTCAAAAGAGGCAGCTGTGGAATTCAGCTATACTCCCATCTGCCTCTTTTTTTGCTTCAAGGGATAAAATATTTAGGTTGTTTACCAAATTACATATTGATTTGAGTTACAAGACATTGATCTAGTTTTACTTGTAGATATCTGTATTTCCAGAAGTGCCGTTTTGCTTTCTGAAATCTTGTTGCCCCGATTAAATCCATCGTACCCCCTACTGCTTATTATTCAAATTCCTAATTATTATAATTCCTAGAAGATTGTGATTTGCCAGACTAGTATAAGGATGTGCTTCTGTGTTTCAACATATCCTTATAAGGTATCTTTTTGTCTCTTTACCTGTCATTTTCTGTTTTAGATCCTTACCAAATCAAATGCCTTAACAATTAGTCCAGGTTGGTTAGCTATAAATACATGGTTATCGAATTCTCTGTATCTTCAGAATCACTTGGCCTCTAGGGATGGATGAAACTGGAAAAACAGTGTGGTATCCACCGTCTGTAACCTCTATGCTTCTTTTAGAGAAAGAATTAGATTTCTCTATCTGTTAGACATTTGATGCACATTTCCTCATAACATTTTCATAATAATCCTAAAATTTGGAGAAGTTTAATATCAGGCCCAAGATCTTACAGCTAATAAGAGACAGTCAGGACTTAAATCTAGGTCTCCTGACTCCATAGCCTGCATCTTCTCACTAATCAGATTACTTTCATAGTTTTACATTCTAGCTTACCTTGTGTTTTCATTATTTATATGTATATTATTTCTTCTTTTTAGATCAGTGATTCTCAAAGCATGGCTCATGGAGTATCAGCATCAAATTCACCCGAGCTAGGTGTTTGAGTGCTGATTCTTGGTTGCTGTCCTAGATGTACTGAATTGTAAAAACTTAATGGAAGACAGAGTCTCTCTTACTGATATAAGTCCCAGATAAATCTGATGCACAGAATAATTTAAAACTGCCCTTCTAAAGAGTCATGTTCAATATATCTATTCATTTTCTACATTTTCCAGGTTAGGGTCAAATGGTTGGTGCTCAGTAAGTGCTTTTTATATCAGATTCTCAATATATTTTAGAATCTTTGAGCAAGAAGTTTGATTTTCTTTTATATTAAATCAATCAAGTCCATGACATTGGCTACCAAAACTCTCCTATAACTCCTTTAATTAATGTAGTCCTTTCAGTTCTAGGAAGCAACGCAGAGACCACAAAAGACTAAATTACAGAATTTTAGGACAATATATTGACCAACTGATATTGTTTGACATAAAAAAATTGGTTATGCAAATATCTCAAGTCTAGTTCAATGAGTAGTTTTGTAAAGAATTATATGTTAGGTAGGCCCTTTCAATAGTGTCCAACTCTCTGCTGTTTTCTTTGTCCCTTTTACCTTTACCATGAAAAATTACACTCCATGAGATATGGTTAAGGGAGATGGGAACAGATGGGAATTTATTAGGAGAAATGGAAGGGAGAAGCCTAAAACTGAACCTTTATGTTCAATACAAACGTATTTTTTTCACGAATCTTTTCTTAATATCTTTGAAGCTGCAGAATTTTTTAAATTACCAATGGGCATTGAAAATGTTCCACTAGTTTCTAGGCTTTCTAGATATCATGACGCTATGGGAATCATTTGGATTTCACTCCATATATTGAAGTAATTAATTCAACGAGTGCCGAAATTATAAACTTCTTACGTATGAGCTTGGGAAAAGCTAAACTGAAAAGCACTCTACGATTGAAGGGAATGCTCATTTTTTTACTAAGATATTTGGTTTAATGGGTGGGATTCATAGTGCCTCCTCCTGGAAATCAAAGATGCTATTAGGGTAAAGCCCATTCTAGACTCTTGTAATTCTTATACAGAGGACCCAGTAAGCTCTTCCAAATCCAAATGATCATTCATTCTCTATTAAGGCCCTCTCAGTATCCATGTGTCAATAGATGTAGTTATTTTCTCTCATCATAGAACAAAGTCATGAAATCAGTTGTTTTCCTGACATATTCCTTTGCTATTATATTTGGTTCATAAGAGAGTGGCATTAGAATAGAGGAAAAAATTCCATTACTATATCTTATAGATATATTAATTGGAGTGCTTACCACATAGTCTTCCAATAATTTGTTAATCATTTCTTCTTAACCTATTTGGAACCTATATTAAGTTTACTTCAGGGTGTCTAGATGATATTTTTCCACTATCAGAAAAATAGAGTAACCATTAAAAGAGAGTCAATTATAAAATATATTGCAAACAATTCTAAAAGTTAAGACAGTACTGAATTTCAATGCCAAATTTATATGTGATTGTATGTGAAGTCATATCTATGTCATGCTGACTTTTACAGTTTCCTAAAAGGAAAGTGAATTTATCTAACATTATCTATTTAATTGTAAAGAGTATTTGGTCTAGTAAATGAACAGATGGATATTCATGGAAATATCTTGAGAAAAGAGAGCCATGAAAAAAAAATCCAGTAGAATTTCCTGCTATTAAGCTGTTGGTATTTGGAGCTTTCTGACCTAGGATATTTCTATAATATGATGACAACGGTGCTTATCCTACAGTTGTACATTTTCTACAGAATTTTCTTTGCCTGCTTACACTATGGGAGCTAGAAAAGCAAAACACTTTCTTTTTTAGTCTCCCTTGCAAAGTAGAGTGTCAGTGTGGTATATTCTGGTTAATGAGATATCAGTGAAGTCTGTTGGGATTGCTAGGAAAGTTTTTACTTCTTGATGTAGGCATCATATGTCACCTAACCTCTCTCTCTTTCATTGTTTCTCAAGTTCACTCATCATGGTGGGATCTTCAGAAGCTACCTTTTAGGAAGGAGGAATAAGAGAAGGGAAGACCAAGAGAATCAGTGACATCATCACTATTATTATTGATAACCCAATGTCAGAAGTTCTATAATTATAGACTTGTTTTTTTGAGAAAGGGAAGGGAGGAGAAAAATTAACTGTGATTTATATAAGGCGCTGTACTTGGATATTCTGTTACTTATAGCCAGATGCATTATGAGTGATGCATTTAACCCTTATTGCAAGTAGGAGGTGTATTTGGCCATCATTGTAGATTTTTCTTCTAACACTTTGGAATTTCATAGACTTGTAAGACTTTTTCTTATATCTAGAATACATATAATCTGTAAAGAAGCATATTTATGCAGGATAGGAAAACAGAATGACTTAAAAATGATCAGATATTTAGGGTAGTTTTGCATTTTATTCTTTATTCTTCGAAGAAAATGGAGGTACAAATTATAATAACAGCAGCGGAAATAGGATATATTTTAAAAATAGTTTATTAATGATACGCATAAGTTGGCATTCTGATTATGCTGAAAATTATTTCTTAAAGTGGTATAGTATATTTCTTTTTAAACTTATGTATACTAAATTCAAGGTGGTATCCAGGATTAAGTTCTGAAACAGCAAAGAGACTTTATTGGAAAGCAAGTGAAATCCAAATAAAGTCTTCAGGTTAGTTAATTGTATCACTCTGACCAATTATTCTGGTTCTGTAAGATGTTAGCATTAAGGGAAACTGAGTGAAGGGCATATGGAAACTCTTTGTTAACACTTCTCTAAATATAAAATATTGTTTCAAAATTTAAAAATGTATTAAAATTATGTATACAGGTAAAAACTGTGTACATTTTCCCTCTGTGGATAATACAAAAGTGCAAACTACTTACATTTACTCACTAGGACTATTGTAACAGGGGCGATAGCCTTGACTTATGTTGGTAGAAGGACCATTCCTAGTGCTGGAGAACTCGTGTGTTTCATTCAGGAGGGTGAATGAGCAATATTTTTCAATAGACACATCCATTTTATGGACAGAAGCCTTGGGTAATATTTATTCATGTGACCTTTGTTCCTAAACCACAGTTACAGTAAGTGTTGTTGCCATGAGTTCACCCTCCCTAGTGGTTAGGTGTTGGAATAGCAGGACTGTTAGGCAGCCTCCTTTGAAACTACTGCTTATTATCCTTCCTTAAGCTGGCAGGAACAACCTTTACTTTCCACATCACTTCCAAACTGAAATGTTCCCTCGACTGCTCTGTGGCAAGTACAGTCTCTCCCCTGTGTACCCCTGGCTACTGCGACTTGTATTGAGTTTTTATGTGTGTAGGTACTTTTCAAGAGAATAACACATTCTTCTCAAATATTGAATGGACTCAATTTGTGTTCCTGCTGTTAGAAGTCTATTCCCCTTGCTCCTCGGTGACTGCTTTTGACTGCTTTTGATTTACGTATCATCAGGAGTGGCTTAGTGAGGTTTCTCCTTCTAACTCAGACTCCCTTCCAGGAAAAACATGTTCCATGGTTTACCACAGTCATTCCCTTTTCCATATTGGCACTACTATTAAATAAACATTATAAAAAGAATTTTAACAATTCACCCCTAATTTCTTGCTTTAACCCACTAAGAGTATTTTTTCTTCACATTTCCTTTCAATTTTTTATCACATACCCACAGCTTTCATAGTTTTAACAGTCAGGCAAAGGAAATATTATTTATTTAAAAATAAATAATTTCATTTTGTGAGGTCATCATCTGTATGATTTTAATTGCTTTAGGCTGCTTCATTAATTTGATATATCATTTAATGATATTCAGCATTCAGTTTATTCTTATATTGTTCCTTTTATATGTATTGTGGCACTGAATGTCTGTTATGGGTTGAATTGTGTCCCTCCCCAAATTCACATGTTGAAGTCCTAACCCCCAGTACTTCAGGATGTGAAATTCTTTGGAAATAAAGTTGCTGCAGATGTAATAAGTTAAGATGAGGTCATTAAGGTGAGCCCTAATCCAATGTGACTGATGTCCTTATAGGAAAAGGGCAATTAAGACATAGAGACACACACATGCACTGGAAGAACCCCATGTGAAGATGAAGGCAGAGATCAGGGTGATGCTTCTACAAGCCATGAACTGCCAAAGATTGTCAACAATCTATCAGAAACTAGAGGCAAGGCATGGAACAGATTCTTTCTGATAGCCCTCAGAAGGAACCCACCCTACAGATACCCTGATTTTAGACTCCTAGGCACTAGAATTGTGAGACAGTAAATTTCTGTTGTTAAAGCCACCCAGTATGTGGTACTTTAGTCCTAACCAACTAATATAATGTCATTGATATATTCTGTGTAATCAGTGTATACCTTTCTTGTTTTTGGCTCACTGCCTATGTTCATACTTTCTTACTCAGAATAATTTTTTTTTTAAATTTATTTATTTGTTTATTTTTACTGTGTTGGGTCTTCGTTTCTGTGCGAGGGCTTTCTCTAGTTGTGGCGAGCGGGGGCCACTCTTCATCACGGTGTGCGGGCCTCTCACTATTGCGGCCTCTGTTGTTGTGGAGCACAGGCTCCAGACGCGCAAGCTCAGTAGTTGTGGCTCATGGGCCCAGTTGCTCTGCGGCATGTGGGATCTTCCCAGACCAGGGCTCGAACCTGTGTCCCCTGCACTGGCAGGCAGATCTCAACCACTGCGCCACCAAGGAAGCCCCTCAGAATAATTTTTGATTGATCTTCCCTAGTTATAGAGGTAAATAATCTTATAAATCATATATATTTACATGTATATATTAATATATATATTTATATACAAATATGTATATTTACATACAATGTACCTTTAAAAGAATATTGAAAAATGCATATGTTAATGAACACTATTCTATTTATTAAAATTAATGACGGCATAAGAATAGCCTATCATAAGCATCATTCTCAAATATTAACTTATTATTTTGAATACTTTATGTTAAATTATTTGTTTCAATACCATTATGAATTTATGGACCTTTCATAGATTCAACTATTTTTAGTAATCTGTAATTGTTTTTATATTTTTAATTTTCAAGTTGTGTAATTTGGTCAGGAGTAGACCTCACCAGGCAGCAGCAGCCGAAGGGCTGCTTTTGCTTTCCAGCACTGTCCTAGTCATTCCTGAAAGCAATCTTAATATATAACAACTGGAAAGTTAAAGACCTAATCTGGATGGAGGGGCAAGATGGCGGAAGAGTAAGACGCGGAGATCACCTTCCTCCCCACAGATACATGAGAAATACATCTACACGTGGAACTGCTCCTACAGAACACCCACTGAACGCTGGCAGAAGACGTCAGACCTCCCAAAAGGCAAGAAAATCCCCACGTACTTGGGTAGGGCAAAAGACAAAAGAAATAACAGAGACAAAAGAATAGGGACGGGACCTGCACCAGTGGGAGGGAGCTGTGAAGGAGGAAAGGTTTCCACACACTAGGAAGCCCCTTCGTGGGCAGAGACTGCGGGTAGCAGAGGGGGGAAGCTTCAGAGCCACGGAGGAGAGCGCAGCCACAGTGGTGCGGAGGGCAAAGCGGAGAGATTCCCGCACAGAGGAACGGTGCCGACCAGCACTCACCAGCCCGAGAGGCTTGTCTGCTCAGCCGCCGGGGTGGGCGGGGACTGGGAGCTGGGGCTCGGGCTTCGGTGCTAGCCGGGAGGGAGTCCGGGAAAAAGACTGCAGCTGCGGAAGAGGCAAGAGACTTTTTCTTGCCTCTTTGTTTCACGGCGCGCAAGGAGAGGGGATTCAGAGCGCCGCCTAAACGAGCTCCAGAGACGGGCGCGAGCCGCGGCTATCAGCGCGGATCCCACAGCAACAGGGACGCAGAGGGAAAAACGGAGAGATTCCTGCACAGAGGCTCGGCGCCAAGCAGCACTCACCAGCCCGAGAGGCTTGTCTGCTCACCCGCCAGGACGGGCGGGGGCTGGGAGCTGAGGCGCGGGCTTCGGTCGGATCCCAGCGAGAGGACTGGGGTTGGCTGCGTGAACACAGCCTGAAGGGGCTAGCGCACCACAACTAGCCGGGAGGGTGCCCGAGAAAAAGTCTGCAGCTGCCGAAGAGGCAAGAGACTTTTTCTTGCCTCTTTGTTTCGCGGCGTGCAAGGAGAGGGGATTCAGAGCGCCACTTAAACGAACTCCAGAGACGGGCGCGAGCCGCGGCTATCAGCGCGGACCCCAGAGACGGGCATGAGACGCTAAGGCTGCTGCTGCCGCCACCAAACAGCCTGTGGGCGAGCACGGGTCATTCTCCACACCGCCCCTCCCGGGAGCCTGTGCAGCCCGCCACGGCCAGGCTCCCGTAATCCGGGGACAACTTCCCCGGGAGAGCGCACGGCGCGCCTCAGGCTGCTGCAACGTCACGCCGGCTTCTGCCGCCGCAGGCTCGCCCCGCCTCCTCCATACCGCTCCCTCCCCCCGGCCTGACTGAGCCAGAGCCCCCGAATCAGCTGCTCCTTTAACCCCGTTCTGTCTGGGCGGGGAACAGACGCCCTCAGGGGACCTACATGCAGAGGCGGGTCCAAATCCAAAGCTGAACCCCGGGAGCTGTACGAACAAAGAAGAGAAAGGGAAATCTCTCCCAGCAGCCTCAGGAGCAGCGGATTAAAGCTCCACAAACAACTTGATGTGCCTGCATCTGTTGAATACCTGAATAGACAACGAATCATCCCAAATTTAGGAGGTGGACTTTGGGAGCAGGATATATTAACTCTTCCCCTTTTCCTTTTTTGTGTGTGTATATGTGTATGCTTCTGGGTGAGATTTTGTCTGTATAGCTTTGCTCTCACCGTTAGTCCTAGGGTTAGGTCCGTCCGTTATTTTTCTGTTTTTTTTTTACTTAAAAAAATTTTTTTTTCCCGAATAAATGTTTTCTTAATAATTTTTTCCTTATTTTCTATTTTTAAAAAATTTTTAATAAGTTTTTTCATATTTTTTATTTTTAAAAAAATTTTTTTCTTAATAAATTTTTCCTTAATAACTTTTTTCTTATTTTTAGCATAAAAAATTAATAAATCTATTTTTAAAAATTAAAAAAAATTTTTTTTCTTAATAAATTTATTCTTAATAATTTTTTTCTTTAATTTTTTTCTTATTTTTTATTTTAATTGCTTTATTTTATTTTATTTTATCCTCTTTCTTTCTTTCTTTCCATTTTTTCTCCCTTTTATTCTGAGCCGTGTGGATGAAAGGCTCTTGGTGCTCCAGCCAGGCATCAGGGCTGTGCCTCTGAGGTGGGAGAGCCAACTTCAGGACACTGGTCCACAAGAGACCTCCCAGCTCCACGTAATACCAAACGGCGAAAATCTCTCAGAGATCTCCATCTCACCATCAAGACCCAGCTTCACTCAACGACCAGCAAGCTACAGTGCTGGATACCCTATGCCAAACAACTAGCAAGACAGGAACACAGCCCCATCCATTAACAGAGAGGCTGCCTAAAATCATAATAAGGCCACAGACACCCCAAAACACACCACCAGATGTGGACGAGCCTACCAGAAAGACAACATCCAGCCTCATCCACCAGAACACAGGCACTAGTTCCCTCCACCAGGAAACCTACACAACCCACTGAACCAACCTTAGCCACTGGGGACAGATACCAAAAACAATGGGAACTACGAACCTGCAGCCTGTGAAAAGGAGACCCCAAACACAGTAAGATAAGCAAAATGAGAAGACAGAAAAACACACAGCAGATGAAGGAGCAGGATCAAAACAAACCAGACCTAACAAATGAAGAGGAAATAGGTAGTCTACCTGAAAAAGAATTCAGAATAATGATAGTAAGGATGATCCAAAATCTTGGAAATAGAATAGACAAAATGCAAGAAACATTTAACAAGGACGTAGAAGAACTAAAGAGGAACCAAGCAACGATGAAAAACACAATAAATGAAATTAAAAATACTCTAGATGGGATCAATAGCAGAATAACTGAGGCAGAAGAACGGATAAGTGACCTGGAAGATAAAATGGTGGAAATAACTACTGCAGAGCAGAATAAAGAAAAAAGAATGAAAAGAACTGAGGACAGTCTCAGAGACCTCTGGGACAACATTAAACGCACCAACATTCGAATTATAGGGGTCCCAGAAGAAGAAGAGAAAAAGAAAGGGACTGAGAAAATATTTGAAGAGATTATAGTTGAAAACTTCCCTAATATGGGAAAGGAAATAGTTATTCAGGTCCTGGAAACACAGAGAGTCCCATACAGGATAAATCCAAGGAGAAACACACCAAGACACATATTAATCAAACTATCAAAAATTAAATATAAAGAAAACATATTAAAAGCAGCAAGGGAAAAACAACAAATAACACACAAGGGCATCCCCATAAGGTTAACAGCTGATCTTTCAGCAGAAACTCTGCAAGCCAGAAGGGAGTGGCAGGATATACTTAAAGTGATGAAGGAGAAAAACCTACAACCAAGATTACTCTACCCAGCAAGGATCTCATTCAGATTTGATGGAGAAATTAAAACCTTCACAGACAAGCAAAAGCTGAGAGAGTTCAGCACCACCAAACCAGCTTTACAACAAATGCTAAAGGAACTTCTCTAGGCAAGAAACACAAGAGAAGGAAAACACCTACAATAACAAACCCAAAACATTTAAGAAAATGGGAATAGGAACATACATATCGATAATTACCTTAAATGTAAATGGATTAAATGCTCCCACCAAAAGACACAGACTGGCTGAATGGATACAAAAACAAGACCCATATATATGCTGTCTTCAAGAGACCCACTTCAGACCTAGAGACACATACAGACTGAAAGTGAGGGGATGGAAAAAGATATTCCATGCAAATGGAAATCAAAAGAAAGCTGGAGTAGCAATTCTCATATCAGACAAAATAGACTTTAAAATAAAGACTATTACAAGAGACAAAGAAGGACACTATATAATGATCAAGGGATCGATCCAAGAGAAAGGTATAACAATTGTAAATATTTATGCACCCAACATAGGAGCACCTCAATACATAAGGCAAATACTAACAGCCATAAAAGGGGAAATTGACAGCAACACAATCATAGTAGGGGACTTTAACACCCCACTTTCACCAATGGACAGATCATCCAAAATGAAAATAAATAAGGAAACACAAGCTTTAAATGATACATTAAACAAGATGGACTTAATTGATATTTATAGGACATTCCACCCAAAAACAACAGAATACACATTTTTCTCAAGTGCTCATGGAACATTCTCCAGGATAGATCATATCTTGGGTCACAAATCAAGCCTTGGTAAATTTAAAAAAATTGAAATCGTATCAAGTATCTTTTCCGACCACAACGCTATGAGACTAGATATCAATTACAGGAAAAGATCTGTAAAAAATACAAACACATGGAGGCTACACAATACACTACTTAATAACGAAGTGATTACTGAAGAAATCAAAGGGGAAATCAAAAAATACCTAGAAACAAATGACAATGGAGACACGACGATCCAAAACCTATGGGATGCAGCAAAAGCAGTTCTAAGAGGGAAGTTTATAGCAATACAAGCCTACATCAAGAAACAGGAAACATCTCGAATAAACAACCTAACCTTGCACCTAAAGCAATTAGAGAAAGAAGAACAAAAAAAGCCCAAAGCTAGCAGAAGAAAGAAATCATAAAGATCAGATCAGAAATAAATGAAAAAGAAATGAAGGAAACAATAGCAAAAATCAATGAAACTAAAAGCTGGTTCTTTGAGAAGATAAACAAAATTGATAAACCATTAGCCAGACTCATCAAGAGAAAAAGGGAGAAGACTCAAATTAATAGAATTAGAAATGAAAAAGGAGAAGTAACCACTGACACTGCAGAAATACAAACGATCATGAGAGATTACTACAAGCAACTCTATGCCAATAAAATGGACAACCTGGAAGAAATGGACAGATTCTTAGAAATGCACAACCTGCCAAGACTGAACCAGGAAGAAATAGAAAATATGAACAGACCAATCACAAGCACTGAAATTGAAACTGTGATTAAAAGTCTTCCAACACACAAAAGCCCAGGACCAGATGGATTCACAGGCGAATTCTATCAAACATTTAGAGAAGAGCTAACACCTATCCTTCTCAAACTCTTCCAAAATATTGCAGAGGGAGGAACACTCCCCAACTCATTCTACGAGGCCACCATCACCCTGATACCAAAACCAGACAAAGATGTCACAAAGAAAGAAAACTACAGGCCAATATCACTGATGAACATAGATGCAAAAATCCTCAACAAAATACTAGCAAAGAGAATCCAACAGCACATTAAAAGGATTATACACCATGATCAAGTGGGGTTTATTCCAGGAATGCAAGGATTCTTCAATATACGCAAATCAATCAACGTGATACATCATATTAACAAATTGAAGGAGAAAAACCATATGATCATCTCAATAGATGCAGAGAAAGCTTTCAACAAAATTCAACACCCATTTATGATAAAAGTCCTGCAGAAAGTAGGCATAGAGGGAACTTTCCTCAACATAATAAAGGCCGTATATGACAAACCCACAGCCAACATTGTCCTCAATGGTGAAAAACTGAAACCATTTCCACTAAGATCAGGAACAAGACAAGGTTGCCCACTCTCACCACTATTATTCAACATAGTTTTGGAAGTGTTAGCCACAGCAATCAGAGAAGAAAAAGAAATAAAAGGAATCCAAATCGGAAAAGAAGAAGTAAAGCTGTCACTGTTTGCAGATGACATGATACTATACATAGAGAATCCAAAAGTGCTACCAGAAAACTACTAGAGCTAATCAATGAATTTGGTAAAGTAGCAGGATACAAAATTAATGCACAGAAATCTCTTGCATTCCTGTATACTAATGATGAAAAATCTGAAAGTGAAATTAAGAAAACACTCCCATTTACCATTGCAACAAAAAGAATAAAATATCTAGGAATAAACCTACCTAAGGAGACAAAAGACCTGTATGCAGAAAATTATAGGACACTGATGAAAGAAATTAAAGATGATACAAATAGATGGAGAGATATACCATGTTCTTGGATTGGAAGAATCAACATTGTGAAAATGACTCTGCTACCCAAAGCAATCTACAGATTCAATGCAATCCCTATCAAACTACCACTGGCATTTTTCACAGAACTAGAACAAAAAATTTCACAATTTGTATGGAAACACAAAAGACCCCGAATAGCCAAAGCAATCTTGAGAACGAAAAATGGAGCTGGAGGAATCAGGCTTCCTGACTTCAGACTATATTACAAAGCTACAGTAATCAAGACAGTTTGGTACTGGCACAGAAACAGAAATATAGATCAATGGAACAGGATAGAAAGCCCAGAGATAAGCCCACGCACATATGGTCACCTTATCTTTGATAAAGGAGGCAAGCATATACAGTGGAGAAAAGACAGCCTCTTCAATAAGTGGTGCTGGGAAAATTGGACAGGTACATGTAAAAGTATGAAATTAGAACACTCCCTGACACCATACACAAAAATAAACTCAAAATGGATTAAAGACCTAAGTGTAAGGCCAGACACTATCAAACTCTTAGAGGAAAACGTAGGCAGAACACTCTATGACATAAATCACAGCAAGATCCTTTTTGACCCAACTCCTAGAGAAATGGAAATAAAAACACAAATAAACAAATGGGACCTAATGAAACTTAAAAGCTTTTGCACAGCAAAGGAAACCATAAACAAGACCAAAAGACAACCCTCAGAATGGGAGAAAATATTTGCAAATGAAGCAACTGACAAAGGATTAATCTCCAAGATTTACAAGCAGCTCATGCAGCTCAATAACAAAAAAACAAACAACCCAATCCAAAAATGGGCAGAAGACCTAAATAGACATTTCTCCAAAGAAGATATACAGGTTGCCAACAGACACATGAAAGAATGCTCAACATCATTAATCATTAGAGAAATGCAAATCAAAACTACAATGAGGTATCATCTCACACCGGTCAGAATGGCCATCATCAAAAAATCTAGAAACAATAAATGCTGGAGAGGGTGTGGAGAAAAGGGAACCCTCTTGCACTGTTGGTGGGAATGTAAATTGATACAGCCACTATGGAGAACAGTATGGAGGTTCCTTAAAAAACTACAAATAGAACTACCATACAACCCAGCAATCCCACTACTGGGCATATACCCTGAGAAAACCATAATTCAGAAAGAGTCATGTACCAAAATATTCATTGCAGCTCTGTTTACAATAGCCAGGACATGGAAGCAACCTAGGTGTCCATCATCGGATGAATGGATAAAGAAGATGTGGCACATATATACAATGGAATATTACTCAGCCATAAAAAGAAATGAAATGGAGGTGTTTGTAATGAGGTGGATGGAGTTAGAGTCTGTCATACAGAGTGAAGTAAGTCAGAAAGAGAAAAAGAAATACAGTATGCTAACACATATATATGGAATCTAAGGAAAAAAAAAAAAGGTCATGAAGAACCTAGTGGCAAGATGGGAATAAAGACACAGACCTACTAGAGAATGGACTTGAGGATATGGGGAGGGGGAGGGGTGAGATGTGACAGGGTGAGAGAGTGTCATGGACATATATACACTACCAAATGTAAAATAGATAGCTAGTGGGAAGCAGCCGCATAGCACAGGGAGATCAGCTCGGTGCTTTGTGACCACCTAGAGGAGTGGGATGGGGAGGGTGGGAGGGAGGGAGATGCAAGAGGGAAGAGATATGGGAACATATATATATGTATAACTGATTCACTTTGTTATAAAGCAGAAGCTAACACACCATTGTAAAGCAATTATACTTCAATAAAGATGTTTAAAAAAAAAAAAAGTAAAAAAAAAAAAAAAAAAAAAAGACCTAATCTGAATTTTTCTACCTCAGGAAATGGAATCATCCCCCCTCCCTTCCAATGGAGAATGTTATTAGAGAGGGAATTCTGAGCACAGGTTGTAATCATTAGTGTTGGTGGTAAATGCTAGTGTTGCTGCAATTGTTGGTCCAGTTTTGCTAAGAAAAATGGAAAAGATAGTTTTTAATGAGGTCATAGGTTAATATCTATCTTTCTATTTTTGCATTTGACATATGTTTCTCAATACTATTCTGCTCTTTGTTTTGAAGTCTCATAGGCCATTCAACTTCAGACTCCATTTAAAGTAAGAAGATAGAGTTGGCAGCTGGACAAATGGATGGTAGAGGATGTCCTAGAGAGGTCTGTCTCTTAGGATTCTAACTTAAGCAACAAGGAATTTAATGGAAAGACCTCGGGTTAGCTCAGAGAATTGACAGAGAGGCTGAGCAAGCCAGACACGGAACTCCCAGGAAGCACAGGAGCGTCATGAAGCAGGATGGAAATGCCCAAAATATGCCCAGAGTGTGCAGTAGAGTGCTGAGTAATATGCTAAAAGTGGCTGAGTCACCAAATGTATGTCTACTGTAAGAACAAAGAGCAGTTGTGGGCTGTCAAAATGAACTAAGTGACAAGTCAGCTTTATCCAAAAAAAGATAGTGGACAAAGAGAAAAGGTGATGAGCAAAAGAAATCAAAGCTATTTGATTATGTTAGAAACTCCTTCAAGAAATTATGAGACAGAACTTCCTTGGTGGCGCAGTGGTTGAGAATCCGCCTGCCAATGCAGGGGACACAGGTTCGAGCCCTGGTCCGGGAAGATCCCACATGCCGCGGAGCAACTAGGCCCGTGAGCCACAACTACTGAGCCTGCGCGTCTGGAGCCTGTGCTCCGCAACAAGAGAGGCCACGATAGTGAGAGGCCCGCGCACCGCGATGAAGAGTGGCCCCCGCTTGCCGCAACTAGAGAAAGCCCTCGCACAGAAACGAAGACCCAACACAGCCATAAATAAATAAATAAATAAATAAATAAATAAATAAATAAATAAATAAAGGAGTTCCTTCAAAAAAAAAAAAAAGAAAAGAAATTATGAGACAAAATGACATTCCCAAACATGGTATATTGGACCATATTATTCTTATTTTTTTCTTCTCTGTAAAACCTACCAGGTCACAGACTCAGGAAAGGCATCACTCTAGTATTGATAGAAATAATAATAAAAAAGATGATAAAAAGTACATGGTCAAGGTACGGTGTGTATTATGCTCAATACATATATGTTTTCTTTTAAGAAAAGTTATGATAATTTGTTGAGAAACTGGCTTATATATTTAACTGATGATGCATTAAGTTTTCCTTGAACTGAATCCAGGATTTATTTTAAAATAAGAGCAGAGCAAGCAATGTTATAGCAGTGCTATCACTATTATCAATAAGGGGCCAGAGAGAAGGAATAAAATGACTTGAAGGTTATGAAACTGGTAAACCTGGTATTCCAGTGACTAAAAATAGTGCACTGAAGTTTAGGGCAGCAGATTGAGATAGAGTTTGGGGTCTGACTTTTATTATAGTCACAATTAAAATAATGCAATTGGATAAGATTATTAAGAGGGAGAGCTCAGAGTCAGTGAAAGAATAATGATTGCTATATTTAGGAAGAAGAAAGAGAAATAGGAAATAATAAATGTGGCAGAAAAAGGGATCATTTCATTTTTTCCCCTTAAGGACAAAGAAGTATCTCTTTAAAATAGAATTAATATGGTCCCCCATTTTATACTTACACTATATATCATTTATAGGAAGATTAACATTTTGGTAGACTAGCTGGTATACAATTATCAAAGCACTTAGAAATCTAAGATCAAGAACAAAATAAGTGGGGATCTTCTAGGAGACATGATGAAGTACTTAAGGGTACAGGGTTGGAGTTAGAAAATCCTAGGATTGAATCCTGATTCTATCACTTATGAACTGGGGCTAGTTGCTGAAATTTTGTAAGCCTCATTTTTCCTCATCTGTCAATGTATAGTACAATCTTTCAGATGTATTCTGTTATCTGACACATTTGTTATATAACCTTACCACCCACATTTATCAGGCAATTTATATTTGGATATAATAGAAAGAGGTCTGACTGATAGTTCGCAAATTACCACTAAAATAGTCCTGCTTGTGTAGCTGTAATATAAAATGTGGCTGTGTGTTGTCTGGTATGCAGATATTTTCATTTCCGTTCCTTCCCTATGAAGCTGTAATATTTCCACAGTCAAGGCCTACAGTATAAAAAATGAACATGGAAGCAATAATCAAACCCTGGGCAGGGATAAAATTCACAGGCCTGAAAAAAAATGAAATTAACTCCATCTTGTGTACATTCATTTACTCATAGCTTTCAAGGAGTTTTGTGATTATTGGGGAATTTGGAATGTCTTTGCTCTCATCAAATGAATGTTTTCTTTAAAGCTACTACCATGGGAAAAAAAGAAAGCAAAGATAACTTGGAGCCCCAGAAAATATGAGATAATAAAACTCAATTATGTGTGCTTGTTTGTGTGTGTGTATGTGCATGCATACACAACCTGGGGGAGAGAGAAAGCTCTTGGAAATAATTTTGAAAAATATTTTAATTTTTGAAAATAACCTTTAATGTTACAATTTAAAGCTATGCATTGTATGCAAGACCTTTCAAATAGCAGCCAGAGACTAAGAGACATGTAGAATCAGAATTAGTATGGAAATTGACCTTTGCCAAAAATTCTGAAAGTTGTTTTTTTTTTAACAAGTCACTGTTTTCTTTTTTTTTTTGAATTTTTGAATTTTATTTTATTTATTATTTTATACAGCAGGTTCTTATTCGTCATCAATTTTATACACATCAGTGTATACATGTCAATCCCAATCAACCAATTCATCACACCACCATCCCCACCCCCCTGTGGCTTTTCACCCTTGGTGTCCATACGTTTGTTCTCTACATCTGTGTCTCAACTTCTGCCCTGCAAACCGGTCATCTGTACCATTTTTCTAGGTTCCACATACATGCGTTAATATACGATATTTGTTTTTCTCTTTCTGACTTAACTTCACTCTGTATGACAGTCTCTATATCCAACCACGTCTCAACAAATGACCCAATTTCGTTCCTTTTTATGGCTGAGTAATATTCCATTGTATATATGTACCACTTCTTCTTTATCCATTCGTCTGTCGATGGGCATTTAGGTTGCTTCCATGTCCAGGCTATTGTAAATAGTGCTGCAATGAACACTAGGATGCATGTGTCTTTTTGAATAATGGTTTCCTCTGGGTATATGCCCAGGAATGGGATTGCTGGGTCATATGGTAATTCTATTTTTAGTTTTTTAAGGAACCTCCATACTGTTCTCCATGGTGGCTGTATCAATTTACATTCCCACCAACAGTGCAAGAGGGTTCCCCTTTTCTCCACACCCTCTCCAGCATCTGTTGTTTGTAGATTTTCTGATGATGCCCATTCTAACTGGTGTGAGTTGATACCTCATTGTAGTTTTGATTTGCATTTCTCTAATAATTAGTGATGTTGAGCAGCTTTTCATGTGCTTCTTGGCCATCTGTATGTCTTCTTTGGAGAAATGTCTATTTAGGTCTTCTGCCCATTTTTGGATTGGGTTGTTTGTTTCTTTAATATTGAGCTGAATGAGCTGTTTATATATTTTGGAGATTAATCCTTTGTCCGTTGATTCATTTGCAAATATTTTCTCCCATTCTGAGGGTTGTCTTTTCATCTTGTTTATGGTTTCCTTTGCTGTGCCAAAGCTTTGAAGTTTCATGAGGTCCCATTTGTTTATTTTTGTTTTTATTTCCATTACTCTAGGAAGTGGATCAAAAAAGATCTTGTTGTGATTTATGTCAAAGAGTGTTCTTCCTATGTTTTTCTCTAAGAGTTTTATAGTGTCTGGGCTTACATTTAGGTCTCTAATCCATTTTGAGTTTATTTTTGTGTATGGTGTTAGGGAGTGTTCTAATTTCATTCTTTTACATGTAGCTGTCCAGCTTTCCCAGCACCATTTATTGAAGAGAGTGTCTTTTCTCCATTGTATATCCTTGCCTCCTTTGTCATAGATTAGTTGACCATAGGTGTGTGGGTTTATCTCTGGGCTTTCTATGTTGTTCCATTGATCTATATTTCTGTTTTTGTGCCAGTACCATATTGTCTTGATTACTGTACTTTGTAGTATAGTCTGAAGTCAGGGAGTCTGATTCCTCCAGCTCCGTTTTTGTCCCTCAGTACTGCTTTGGCTATTCGGGGTCTTTTGTGTCTCCATACAAATTTTAAGATTTTTTGTTCTAGTTCTGTAAAAAATGCCATTGGTAAATTGATAGGGTTTGCATTGAATTTGTAGATTGCTTTGGGCAGTATAGTCATTTTCACAATATTGATTCTTCCAATCCAAGAACATGGTATATCTCTCCATCTGTTGGTATCATCTTTAATTTCTTTCATCAGTGTCTTATAGTTTTCTGCATACAGGTCTTTTGTCTCCCTAGGTAGGTTTTTTCTTAGGAATTTTATTCTTTTTGTTGCAATGGTAAAAGGAAGTGTTTCCTTAATTTCTCTTTCAGATTCTTCATCATTAGTGTATAGGAATGCAAGAGATTTCTGTGCATTAATTTTGTATCCTACAACTTTACCAAATTCATTGATTAGTTCTAGTAGTTTTCTGGTGGGATTTTTAGGATTCTCTATGTATAGTACCATGTCATCTGCAAGCAGTGACAGTTTTACTTCTTCTTTTCCAATTTGTATTCCTTTTATTTCTTTTTCTTCTCTGATTGCCATAGCTAGGACTTCCAAAACTATGTTGAATAATAGTGGTGAGAGTGGACATCCTTGTCTTGTTCCTGATCTTAGAGGAAATGCTTTCAGTTTTTCACCATTGAGAATGTTTGCTGTGCGTTTGTCATATATGGCCTTTATTATGTTGAGGTAGGTTCCCTCTATGCCCACTTTCTGGAGAGTTTTTATCGTAAATGGGTGTTGAATTTTGTCAAAAGCTTTTTCTGCATCTTTTGAGATGATCATATGGTTTTTATTCTTCAATTTGTTAATATGGTGTATCACATTGATTGATTTGCATATACTGAAGAATCCTTGCATCGCTGGGATAAATCTCACTTGATCATGGTGTATGATCCTTTTAGTGTGTTGTTGGACTCTGTTTGCTAGTATTTTGCTGAGGATTTTTGCATCTATATTCATCAGTGATATTGGTCTGTAATTTTCTTTCTTTGTAATATCTTTGTCTGATTTTGGTATCAGGGTGATGGTGGCCTCATAGAATGAGTTTGGGAGTGTTCCTTCCTCAGCAATTTTGGAAGAGTTTCAGAAGGATGGGTGTTAGCTCTTCTCTAAATGCTTGATAGAATTCACCTGTGAAGCCATCTGGTCCTGGACTTTTGTTTGTTGGAAGATTTTTAATCAAAGTTTCAATTTCATTACTTGTTATTGGTCTGTTCATATTTTCTGTTTCTTCCTGGTTCAGTCTTGGAAGGTTATACCTTTCTAAGAATTTGTCCATTTCTTCCAGGTTATCCATTTTATTGGCACAGAGTTGCTTGTAGTAGTCTCTTAGGATGCTTTGTATTTCTGCAGTGTCTGTTGTAACTTCTCCTATTTCATTTCTAATTTTATTGATTTGAGTCCTCTCCCTCTTTTTCTTGATGAGTCTGGGTAATGGTTTATCAATTTTGTTTATCTTCTCAAAGAACCACCTTTTAGTTTTATTGATCTTTGCTATTGTTTTCTCTGTTTCTATTTCATTTATTTCTGCTCTGATCTTTATGATTTCTTTCCTCCTACTAACTTTGTGTTTTGTTTGTTCTTCTTTCTCTAGTTCCATTAAGTGTTAGGTTAGATTGTTTATTTGAGATATTTCCTGTTTCTTGAGGTAGGCTTGGATAGCTCTAAACTTACCTCTTAGAACTGCTTTTGCTGCATCCCATAGGTTTTGGATCGTTGTGTTTTTATTGTCATTTGTCTCTAGGTATTTTTTGATTTCCTCTTTGATTTCTTCAGTGATCTCTTGGTTATTTAGTAACGTATTGTTTAGCCTCCATGTGTTTGTGTTTTTTAGGTTTTTTCCCTGTAATTGATTTCTAATCTCATAGCGTTGTGGTCAGAAAAGATGCTTGATATGATTTCAATTTTCTTAAATTTACTGAGGCTTGATTTGCGCCCCAAGATGTGATCTATCCTGGAGAATGTTCCATGTGCACTTGAGTAGAAAGTGTAATCTGCTGTTTTTGGATGGAATGTCCTATAAATATCAAATCTATCTGGTCTATTGTGTCATTTAAAGCTTGTGTTTCCTTATTAATTTTCATTTTGGATGATCTGTCCATTGGTGTAAGTGAGGTGTTAAAGTCCCCCACTATTATTGTGTTACTGTCAATTTCCTCTTTTATAGCTGTTAGCAGTTGCCTTGCGTATTGAGGTGCTCCCATGTTGGGTGCATGTATATTTATAATTGTTATATCTTCTTCTTGGATTGAACCCTTGATCATTATGTAGTGTCCTTCCTTGTCTCTTGTAACATTCTTTATTTTAAAGTCTATTTTATCTGATATGAGAATTGCTACTCCAGCTTTCTTTTGATTTCCATTTGCATGGAATATCTTTTTCCATCCCCTCACTTTCAGTCTGTATGTGTCCCTAGGTCTGAAGTGGGTCTCTTGAAGACAGCATATATATGGGTCTTGTTTTTGTATCCATTCAGCAAGCCTGTGTCTCTTGGTTGGAGCATTTAATCCATTCACGTTTAAGGTAATTATTGATATGTATGTTCCTATGACCATTTTCTTAATTGTTTTGGGTTTGTTTTTGTAGGTTTCTTCTCTTGTGTTTCCCACATAGAGAAGTTCCTTTAGCATTTGTTGTAGAGCTGGTTTGGTGGTGCTGAATTCTCTTAGCTTTTGCTTGTCTGTAAAGCTTTTGATTTCTCCATCGAATCTGAATGAGATCCTTGCAGGGTAGAGTAATCTTGGTTGTAGGTTCTTCCCTTTCATCACTTTAAGTATATCATGCTACTCCCTTCTGGCTTGTAGAGTTTCTGCTGAGAAATCAGCTCTTAACGTTATGGGAGTTCCCTTGTATGTTATTTGTTGTTTTTCCCTTGCTGCTTTCAATAATCTTTCTTTGTCTTTAATTTTTGCCAATTTGGTTACTATGTGTCTCAGCGTGTTTCTCCTTGGGTTTATCCTGTGTGGGACTCACTGGCTTCCTGGACTTGGGTGGCTATTTCCTTTCCCATGTTCAGGAAGTTTTAGACTCTAATCTCTTCAAATATTTTCTCTGGTCCTTTCTCTCTCTCTTCTCCTTCTGGGACCCATATAATGCGAATGTTGTTGCGTTTAATGTTGTCCTAGAGGTCTCTTAGGCTGTCTTCATTTCTTTTCATTCTTTTTTCTTTATTCTGTTCCACAGCAGTGAATTCCACCATTCTGTCTTCCAGGTCACTTATCCGTTCTTCTGCCTCAATTTTTCTGCTATTGATTCCTACTCGTGTAGTTTTCATTTCAGTTATTGTTTTGTTCATCTCTGTTTGTTTGCTCTTTAATTCTTCTAGGTCATTGTTAAACATTTCTTGCATCTTCTCAATCTTTGCCTCCATTCTTTTTCCGAGGTCCTGAATCATCTTCACTATCATTATTCTGAATTCTTTTTCTGGAAGGTTGCTTATCTCCACTTCATTTAGTTGTTTTTCTGGGGTTTTATCTTGTTCCTTCATCTGGTACATAGCCCTCTGCCTTTTCATCTTGTCTGTCTTTCTGTGAATGTGGTTTTTATTCCACAGCCTGCAGGATTGTAGTTCTTCTTGCTACTGCTGTCTGCCCTCTGGTGGATGAGTCTATCTAAGAGGCTTCTGTAAGTTTCCTGATGGGAGGGACTGGTGGTGGGTAGAGCTGACTGTTGCTCTGGTGGGCAGAGCTCAGTAAAACTTTAATCTGCTTCACTGCTGATGGGTGGGGCTGGGTTCCCTCCCTGTTGGTTGGCCTGAGGCAACCCATCACTGGAGCCTACCTGGGCTCTTTGGTGGGGCTAATGATGGACTCTGGGAGGGCTCATGCCAAGGAGTACTTCCCAGAACTTATGCTGCCAGTGTCCTTGTCCCCACGGTGAGGTGCAGCCACCCCCTGCCTATGCAGAAGACCCTCCAACACTAGCAGGTAGGTCTGGTTCAGTCTCCCCTGGCATCACTGCTCCTTCCCACGGGCCCCGATGCACACACTACTTTGTGTGTGCCCTCCAAGAGTGGAGTCTCTCTTTCCCCCAGTCCTGTCAAAGTCCTGCAGTCAAATCCCACTAGCCTTCAAAGTCTGATTCTCTAGGAATTCCTCCTCCTGTTGCCGGACCCCCAGGTTGGGAAGCCTGATGTGGGACTCAGAACGTTCACTCCAGTGGATGGACTTCTGTGGTGTAAGTGTTCTCCAGTCTGTGAGTCACCCACCCATCAGTTATGGGATTTGGTTTTACTGTGATTGCGCCCCTCCTACAATCTCATTGTGGCTTCTCCTTTGTCTTTGGATGTGGGGTATCTTTTTTGGTGAGTTCCAGTGTCTTTCTGTCAATGATTGTCCAGCAGCTAGTTGTGATTCTGGTGTTCTCACAAGAGGGAGTGAGAGCACATCCTTCTACTCCACCATCTTGGTTCCTAGCCTCCATGAGTCATTGTTTTCCATTTGTGACAGCTATATAGATTGTCACCATGTCACCCCACCCAGTGTACAGTCTTTCTGCACTGGACTTCTTTTAGTTTTTCTAATGCTTCACCATCCCTCAGTGTCAGAGTTGTTCCCACTTTCTGAAAGACATTTTCCCACCCCATCAGGATATATCATTAATTCATACATATTCTTTATATTCCAGTTTAAATGTTGCTTCCTTGGAAAAATCTTCCCAACCCACATAGGTTAGATCAGAGCTCTTTGTTATTATTTTTAGACTGTGTCCTTTTCATTCATATGCTTATCACGGGGCTTAGTAAGGTGCTTTGCACAAAGTGGGCACTTAATTATGACTTGCTCAATGAACAAAGGAGGATATAAGCAAGTTGGTCTTCTGACCTCTCAGATGACTTCTGGTCTTGCTGGACCACCTGGAGTCCATGAAATAATTTTTTCTTCCATGTGAACATTTGGTTTTAACGTTTGACCCTGAATCTTTAATGCCACATCCATCCTCTTCTATTCACTTTCATATTCTATATTTGCAATTATAGGAAGTTGACAATGTGTGTCAAATTAAAATTCATGAACAGGTCAGCTCCCAATACAGATCTTTAATTTTAGTAGCCAATATTCAAACTTCCATGAAACTGTGTAAAAGAAAATCTCTGGATTCCAGAAATCAACATGTTTTTAAAAAGAAAGAAAAGTTTTTTGGTTATACTTATCTTTCTAAAATGTACAATCATTTTTTTTTTCTTTTTAACAGCATCTGATCTATTTTTAAAACTACTTGATGAAGAACAAAAAATAATCACTGTCTTTTCCAATTTGCTAAAAATGAGTAGGAGTGTAATTATTAACAGTAAAATGATGTCATTTCTTAGTCACTTAACTTACCTTTTTAAAAAATGCTACTTTAAGGTCCTTGCACCTGAAAGGGAAAAAAGATATTAGGTACACACTTGCTATTTTCTCAGTAGAAATGGAAGAGGTTTTATTTGTCTATCCTTTCATAAATATTTTAGGAATTTTTTTAATGATATAAATCATAGGAACAGGTTAAAGAGAGTAGAAAACATCAAAACAAGCTAATCTTAAAAGCCAGCCACATGTGTGATCATTCAAATTTTAAAGTCAAGAGCAACTCAGATTCAATACATGGTCATGCACAGGAAAAAACATCAAGGTTATAAAGATGGAGAGATAGATAATATCCTACTACTTCCTCTTGACCTTGAAATTTATGCAGTAAGGCATATGTCTGTTTGAGACTTGATAAGTTTTTATTTTTATTATAATTTAAAATTTCCATCAATCCCCCCATTTAAAGGCACAATATTCAAAAAGCGTCTGCAGAGAAATAAAATCTGCTCAGCATTATACAAAATTTTGGATTCATTTGTGACCCTCAGGTTCAAGGAAAAGTAACAATAAGCTATTGAAGTAACAAATTCAAAAACCCCTCATAAAGACAAAGCAAACAAAACAACAACAACTCCCAGCTTAGATATGAAAAGTTGAAGTAAATTGTAAATGTTCTGGCTGAGGTCATACTGGAAACCTCTATCCAGAGGTTATCCAGAGGTGCTTCTATTCTATTTTCTATTGTTTCCATTTTCCTTTTTCTCCTTTAAAAAAAAAATCTGTAAAAATTCAAGCTTGAAGCTCTTTGTTAATTAAATAGTTCCATTTCTATTATAAAGTCTACATTCAAAATTTACTAATAAGCTTATATTAAAGGTAACAAAGCAGGAAGTATACATAACTAAAAACCTCATTACACATTATGGACAATGGGCAACTGATTGTTAAGTGCTTATGATTTGAGAGCTATCTAAGCTAAGAAAGCTACTAACTCTACTATATATACATTATATTCTTTGGAACAGCTATGTCAATATGTTTATTGTTCTTCAATGATAGAACAGTGATTGACAGTATAGAGTTGTAAAGTAAAAAGTCACTATGTTTTGTTGACTTCATATTTACATAACATTTTAATTTTTCAATGAAGTGTCTACATTTTTATCTCAAGATGAACTGTATATGATTTTGGCATCAAATAAGTGAAATGTTAAAAATCATGTTTTGGTGGGTTCTGTAGTCTGACCTGAGACCCTAATTTTGAGGCATGTTATTTGAGTAGGTGTACAGGAAAGAGATCATTCTTGGCAAGGGAAGAACATTACTACATGTTTGAGATTAGAATTAAAGGGAGTAACTGATCAGACTAGAAATAAATGGAGTAACACCAAGAACTGTGAAGAGCCTACTCTATATAAATCATAAATATAGAGTGGTAGTGGTGGTGGTTGTGATAGTGACAGCTGTGGTGTAGAAAATACAGTACAACATTGAATAATTCAAATTCTCTGGCCTTAGAGAACCTTAAGATTTACTAGGCATAGGAAGGCAAAAATATGTTACAGCATTATGGATGGATCAAAAGGACGGAAGAGAATGGATGTCATTTGAGAATGGGTTATTTATTGAGATATTTCCTAGGCTGCTGTTAAGGGTATGAGGCACTACTTTGAAATTTCACACTAGAGTGTGGTTGGTGGTAGCACATTTCACTAAGTCGTTTCTGGTATACAGGCAGCCTAACACAGGCCTATGTCATGCTATAAGAAAATGATTGGTTAGACCACATGCTTAGAATATTTTTAGTAGAAATTTGACGGCCCTACTTGATTGCTGAAAGATGAATTAATTACAAACAGGATGGGCATAAGGAATGATTTCAAGAAAATGATGTAAAAGTTTAGAAGTTAGAATGATTGATGACTAATAAAAGTGTGCAGTGAGAGGGACCTAGGTACATGGAGAGCAAATTATTATTTTTTTCCTGTAAAAGTTATTGAAGAAAAGTTATATGAAAACAAGTTGTAGTACTGGTCAGCAGCTGTTTCAACCCAAGGGCCATATAGCATAGTTATGCTTCAACAGTTTTGGTTCAGCTAGTTCACCAATGTCATTGTTGGGAAGTTGTGTGAAATGGTGGAAAATGAAAGGCTTGGATACCAAACAGATATAGGTTTGAGAATGGCTCTGCCACTCACTGATTATGTAAAATTGAGTAGGAAGCATAATGATTTACCTGGCCCTGGCACATGTTATGCAGGGGTAGACTGGTGGTAACCTTTATTCTGGAGAGTTATGTGTGGAGAGTTATGTGAATGATATACTTGCGTGGATAGTTTAACACACGGCATTTAGTGTGAAAGAATTTCATAGTTTATGTTCTATCACTTCTCACATTGCTCTGAAGTTCCCACTTGCACAGATGGAGAGCAAGACATACTTTAAACTTGCTACTTCAATGTTTGATATTTTGCAGGTAAATATTTCATATATTCAAAGCTCAGCCCCCTCTTTTTTCTTCTCTCATGATTGACTCCCCCTTTCTTTTCCCTAAGATGATACCCTGGCCTAGGGGAAAGCTTGCGTATGCTCATGGCAGGAGGGAAAGAAGGCAGCTTCTTGCTGGTCTTTGAGCAAGCCTGTGAGGAAGGTCCCCTTTCCTAGGCAGTGGCTTTACTACTTCCCCAGTCTACTGGTGATGGCAGGTTACACCTGGTCTTCGGAAGTGCCAGAATCCAATATTTTGGACTGCCAACCCTTCCATTGACTTAGTCAATGGACTTAGATTAATTTGAGAGTACTTTAGTTATTAGTATGTGGAGATGACTAGAATCGAATGGACCAGATGCTTAACATATTTTTGAGGAACTTCACTGGCAAAAAAAAGTCTAGAACACCCTTTGACTCTTTGAGCTATAAATCAAGCCTTCGACTCTGAGCAGTACATGAGCAAGGTATCATGCTCCATCAAAATTTGTATTTTTATCATTTTATCTTCAATGTTAAACTTTTAATCTGAATTTAAATAGCATCTATAACAATGGCTGATGGAGTCACTTTCGAAAGAATCAAATTCTGAAAAGCTTTACTTTGTTTCCCTGTATTGGATGAAAACTATCACATCATTATTGAATTAGAAAACTGACATTTTATTTGAAGCACCTGATAAATTAGATAAAACTGGCCTCATTTAACTCTTTAAAATACTTTTTTTTCTTTTGCTAATGGCGTCGGCACATTAACAGTTTTCTTCGTCTTTCTAAAATGCAGATGGAAACTTGAAATTAAAAACGTGAAAAATTATATGAATTGTGACTTGATCTAAATGAAACATTATGCTTCACAGAGTGATATATAAATACACCTTCTACTGCAGCATGTGTTACATCGTGGTCTTCAGGTACAGTCTTCTCTAAATAGCTAACTTCTGGAATAGCTGCTGATGTTTCCTCAGATTTGCATTTTGTGGTTTCCTTGGGTCAGTGGTATCATCACAACCCCCATGTTGGATGGGCAAGTCAGAGCCATATTTTGTGTTGGTAACACAAACTCAATACTTAATATTTTTTATTAATCACGACATTTTAACTCCAGTGCTGCCAAAGAGTTTACTGGGGAAAAAATGTGTTAGCAAACAACAACAAAATAGTTGTAGGTTGATGCTATAAAATAAATGACATAACCACTGTAGCAAGAGGGTTCAGATTCGTTTTCATGTGAGGGTTAGCAGATCCGCTCAGCCTTTTTCTAACATGTTAGTGTGTTTCCTCATTTATAAATTTCCCACAGTTCCCACTGATCTTCTCAACTGGCTTCTTGGTAGTTTCATGCATTTCACAGGTTGCAGCATGGGTCATCATGTAAAGGGTTGATATAGTAAATGCCAGACATGGGTGGCAGTGTTAAAAAGTTTACCCCATCAGACCAGACTGAGGTAGCTTTCCCTACCTGCTTTGACTGAGCACACCTCATTTTATCAGTAAACGCCTTGTGTAGTGTCCTTGAAAGGAAGACTGTTGCATTACATCTGGAATTGGTGTGGCACACACTTCCTACTTATTGCTGGTTATATTTCAGGTTTTAATAGGTGTTAAAAGGAGATTGTTAACTATCTACGCTTCTCATGCAGTACTAGACACATGGCAGAAGTACAAGGTGTAAGTTTTTCAAACCCATCAGAGCTTATGTTGGTGCAAATGTTAATAATAATGTTTCATTAAAAATGAAAAATCTGGGATTAAAGTTGAAGTGGATGGGACTCAGGGATGATGAACTTAAATTCAGACTCTCCCAGGCAAACTGGGACATATGGTCATTTTACTTTGTAAGCCCCTCATGGTTTCTCTCCTTTCTAGTCTCATTTTTGGGTGTCACTATGTCCCCTATGTTAGTCATGATAGGATAAACTACTGTTAAAAAAAAAAGACTAAAAATGTATAATGCCTCAATTATATTAGATATTAGTTTTCATTTACTTAACCCACCAAGGTGGGTATTCCTGGTCAGAAGGTGGCTGTCCTCCATGCAATGATTCAGGGATTCATGCTTTTTACTTCTTGTGACATTGCCTTTCCCAAAAGCCTTAATGACATCTTCATCCAGCTGTGGAAGGGAGACATCTGTTTGGAGGGGACATAAATTTTTTATAAAGGCTTTGGTCTGTAAAAGGCTCATATCACTTCTGTTCACCGCCCATTAAGAACTCAGCCATGTGGGCACAGATCACTACAAAGGAGGTTGGGAAATGCAGCCCAGGACACTCTCAAGAAAAGGTGGAAATGGGTTTTGGTGAGCACATAAAGTCACTGACAATAGTGATATTTTTCTCACTTTTTGGTGCTTTCTAATCACCAAATATAATTTTTAGTCTCCTTGTCAAATATGAACACATTTATCACATCCTAAAAGGTGATAACCTGAAGTCACATTGAGTGTGTGTAGAATGTTTGCATCTACTTCAGAGTTTAAGATGGCTTGAAGATGCATGATTCTGTCCATTTATTAAGGTTGCATTTCCTTATAGTCTGGTGACCTGTAGTCAATCAAAGTTATTTGTCCCTGCCCCCACCACCCAAACTACCAACTTATAATGATAGAGCAAAGACAGCATTATTGCAAATACATACATACATACATACACAACAATATGAAACATAACACCAGTCACTTGGCTATACCAGTGATGGAAACCTCTTGGGCAGGCAATGTGAAAGCCTCCAGCCTTGGCAGTGGAGTCATTTCCTTGACTAGAGGTAGGATGTATTCTGTGGGAGTCCCAGCTTCTGGAAAATTTGTCCTTATCTGTTTTCCACCATGAACGTGTAAGTTGAGAATTGAAGAGTGAGTCTGCTTTGGGGGCTTATGCATCCTACTTCTTGCTCATGTACTGCTTGGAGTTCAAGGATTGTTTTACAGGTCAAACAGTCAAAGGATGTTCTAGACTTTATTTTTCCCCCAGGGAAGCTTATCAAAAACATTTTAGATATCTAATCTATTTGATTCCAGTCACCTCCACATAAAGTTCTTTCCTAGATTAAACCTGCTTTATTTCTTTGCTTCCTTCTCTGATGCCTTTCTCTTGTCGGTTCATTGATGACTGCCTTGTGGCTATCTAAAGCTATAGGTATAGGCTTGTTGGGCTGCACCCAGCAGGCCTACAAGGCCTGTGCTTGCCCAGCTTCAAGACCAAAGAAAGAGCCCTGAGTCGGCAATGGGGACATCAATGGTTTAATGGATATAGGAAGCTCACATGTCTGAAGCAAGGTCTTGAAGCACCACCCCACCATGTATGGCAGATGGTGGGGCAGGATGGGGCAGCAGTCTTTGCTCCCAGGGGCCAGGGGAGGTTAGCAATTATAGGGGGAATTGATGTCAGGTTGGCTTATTGGTTACCAGGGAAACCAGCAGAGGGGCATGCCCCTCATCAACTCTTTGATAAGCATAGTGGGAGAGTTCTGATCTAAAGCTAGAACAGACATTAGCTGAGGCCTGGGGCAAGTATGTAGGAAGGTCAGTCATGTGAGTAGGGTGTAGGTGAACCAGGCACTGGTTGAGGGGTATGTACAGAGAGAAAGAGAACAGCCATCTTGAGTGGTCTGACCATACAGGACTCTACCCTTTGTCTATGTTTGCCACAGAACTGAGTTCCCTTATAAAACTGAGAAGTCTTAATGGGTCTTTGCTGCTCAAATTTCTAGTCTTCTTTCCTACTCTGGAATTCTCAGAAGGAGTAACACCACGTGAGAATACAAATTTCTGGCCACATTCTATTCCTCTTTATTTCTGTTTGCAAACCAGAAATTCCTTGCCTGACCTCACCTTGTTCTTTAAATACCTTCTTATAAAGAAAAAGAAACCAAGGGCAAGCACTAAAATTTAATTCCTTCTAGTATCTGTCCCTAAAATTAGAGGCTCTATAGGTACAGTCTGCCTTCCTAATTATTGTAGGCAACATTTAATCATATGGTTTATTACTGCATAACATTGGTCTCTAGCTTTTTGGCAAAATATATCATCGATTTCCACTCAATGCCATGTATTTCAGTTTTGTCATGATAATAACTCACGTCAAGATGCATATTTTCTGTATTAGTTATATTAAGCTAAATTTCAGTAACAAATAACACCAAAATGTATAATGTATCAAGTGTAGTAAAATGTATTTCTCACTTATAATAGTTCAAAGCAGGTATTCTGATTGGACAGCCTTTTCCCCGTATTCATTCATTTACAGACCCAGGCCCTTTTTTCTTGTAGATGTACCCATACCAAAACCTTGTCCTCATCTTCATCCAACTAGGAGAAAGAGAAAGAGAACCTGAAGGGGTACAATCTCTTCTTAAAATCTTTGACCTGGAAATAGCACAGATTATATACCCTTACATTGCATGGACCAGTTTCAGCCATATTACCAAAGCTGGCTCTGAGAGTGACTGAAAAATATGATCTAGCTTCTGAGGAGAAAGAAAGGAAAGTGAATCTTGGAGAGCATCTAGCATCTTTCCACCTTCTTCCATATTCTCTGTGCTCCAGCAACGCTGACTTCCCTTCAGTTCCTTGGCAATGACATATTCCTCCTGTGATGGAGAATATGTCCTTTTTGCTTCCCTCTACCAAAGTGCTCTTCATACTACCTCTATGCTCATATTAACTCCCAGCTCTGTGTTCTTTTTTTTCATGGAAGTCTCTGTCCGATCACTTTCTGTTATCTGTGTTCATAGCGGCCAGGACTCTCACTTCTGTGATACTTATCACAACTGTCATCAAAGAGCTCTGTTCTATTGTTCCTGATTGTAACCTTTCACAATATCTGAAACATCATTAGTTATTGAGTGTTGAATAAATGACTGAACCAGTGAATACATGATATTCTAAAAGCTTATTGTTTAGATGAATTGGCAGAAATTATATCATGCCCTAGTTTCAGTACCATTAGTGATGTGAGGAACAGTGCTAGGTATATGTAGAAATGGAAACAGATGTTTCTGAGATTAGCATTTCTGTGCACAAAGTTATAAAAATGATATGAAAAAACATGTAACCAAATATAGAGTGGGAAACAACACAGCTGATGCTTTGCTACGTGATAATTAAGGATAGGGAAAATAAAGCCAAACCAGAAATATTTAAGACGGCATTGACTTAATCATCATTTTCAGTACTTTTGCCCACTAAAGTCTTTTCTTAGACTGATTAAATAAATATAAACATTATTGGTTTGAATATTTATCTTTGGTGATTCCTTTACTAATATAAAGATGGTCAATACTATGTAAATATGCAATATGAGTTTCATTGCAATATGAGTTTATATATAGTAATGAGAAAATGGAAACACCATTTATAATTCAGTGCTGGAGTGACTTGAAGTCCAGAGAAAATTTCTCTGAAATCAAGGCTCTGTTTCAATACGGTAGACCTTTACAATTTTAATTATTAACATTGGACTATGGATTGACCTTATTAGACTAATTGCATATCATTTCTGTCTGGCAGCTGGCAGTTTGGAGTATCATTTATTTAGCACTTTTGAATTCTGTATTCTCACCACTTTCTCATCCATGAACTTGTGATTTGTATATATTTTTCTTACCCAATGACAGAAGATATTGAAAATTTATGTAATTTGGGGTCTTTAAGTTGATGTGAGCAGCGCACCTTTCTCTAGTAAATTATATTTCTTTCAAAATTCCAGCTGCCAATTTTGATTATAGGGAGATGGAAAAAAATTCTGAGACCAAAGTGCTTAGAACTTTGAACTTAACTTCCGAATATACAAATAATTAATGCAACTTCATTCATTCATTTAGAAAATATTTATTTTTCCCAGCTCTGTTCTGTGTAAATGACGCAGAAGACTATTCCCTGTTGTCATAGAGCTTACGTTAATCATGTATTTTTTCAGCCTTGCACGTGATATCATGTTTATTGAATACTACTAGAAGCCAGTCACTATGCTAAGTGTTGGGATGGGGAAGATTGAAGAGGACATGGTCCCTGACATCAAAGAACACACAGGCTAGTGTATGGAGTACTTCTTTAACTAGCATTTAGTGAGCCAATATGTGTAAAATAAGCCTGGAAGATTATCTAAATAATTGAAGACATGGAATTTTTTGGCATGAAGGCTTGGCTAAAGATTATTTCTGGTGAATAGCATTTCTATCTGTGCTTATTTTAAAATAATCTCATCCTAAGTAACCTACCTATATATATAGGGCACGTAGAAGACAGAAAGTACCTGAAAAAAAATTTAGGGAAATATTTCAGCACTTGAAAAGTTACTGGCAGCACAGCAGTGACAATTGAAAAGAATACCTATGCAAACTTATATATTATTTAATGCCAACCAGTGTTCTCAACTATAAGCTATACTTTACTTTTCTAGTTCATATTGCATTGCACCTCTACCTGTTTTCACCATGAGACTTCTATTTTGGCCTAATATAAGATGGGCAGTCAAGATATCAATAGAACTTCCCTTGAATGTCTAAAAAAGTGAGAGTGCGATCTTTTCTTCTCAAAAGAGTATCAGAAATATATCTGTATATATTACTCGAAATAACTTTCTGCCTCTACTTATAACTCCTAAAAATTTCTGGCCCCTGTTAGTCTCCAAGGTTGTACAAGGCTTCACATCTCCAGATAAAGGAAATTAGGGTATAATTTAAATCCTATACAGATGCCTATCTCTCCAAAATAGTACATCTAAATTCAGAATCAGCAAATAGATTGTGGCGGAATAAATATACCATTATCCTCAAATGGAAGAAACATTTTAAAAATAATTGTATAACTTTGTACTCAAGATGCATGACTAAATTATCAGAATGCTTTATGAAAGCTCATGGAAAGAATCATTTGTAAATTGATAAAAGTATTTTTCAAAAAGTAGACCAGGACGTTATTATCAACCTAGAAACATATGCAAGCTTCCTATGTCATTTCATTCACTGTAATGTACATTTCATTTTACCAGCATACAAATCTTTATCAAATAATTTTGTTCTTTTTTAATGGTCAATTTCAGCATTCTTTTCATTGGTTTCAGAAATGCAGGTGAAAACCCTGCATTTGCAAACCCTTTGGCATTTTTTTTTTTTTTTGGCTGTGTTGGGTCTTCGTTTCTGTGCGAGGGCTTTCTCTAGTTGTGGCGAGCGGGGGCCACTCTTCATCGCGGTGCACGGGCCTCTCACTATCGCGCCCTCTCGTTGAGGAGCACAGGCTCCAGACGCGCAGGCTCAGTAGTTGTGGCTCACAGGCCCAGTTGCTCCGCGGCATGTGGGATCTTCCCAGACCAGGGCTCGAACCCGTGTCCCCTGCATTGGCAGGCAGATTCTCAACCACTGCGCCACCAGGGAAGCCCAAACCCTTTGGCATTTAATCAGCTTCTCTTGAAATTTGTCCTTCCATTTTAGATTTATCAGATGCCATTGTTTGCTATAGTGAACACATACCAAGTTTTATATTCATCAGGCCATCTTTCTTTCCCAAGGCATTCTCCAGGAAAGAGAGAGAATGGACTGTAGCGTGCTGCTAAGACTGTTCTTTCTGCACATGCTTGGTCAGAGCCACTAGAGAAAGAGAAAGTGGCAAGGGACAAGGTCCCTTTCCTGAAGTCCAAGTGCACATGACTGTGCTTTTCCCAGTCATATGTCTCCATGAGCTATTCGGAGACTAGGAGACTGGTATCCAAGCTGCCAGACCTTCTGCCTGTGGGTTCCAGCCTGAACTGTGTGGTAAGCCGCAAGTTTGCACAAGCCTCTTCTTCATCAGCATTCTCCCTATTTCTACCCAGGGCACCAGGTGACATGAATAGACTGAGGACTCCAAAGAATTCTTCTCCATTTGGACACTTAGAGACTTTAGCTCATTAACTGTTCCGTAAGGTACAGAGAGGTAAAATATTGCCTTCCATGTCAGTAAACAAAGGATGTTGCAGCCTTCCTGCCATTACATTACATCTGCCCTGACAGTGAGCCCTGAGGGAACTGAGGATGGAAACAAAGAATGCCTGCCATCTAGCAGTCATCAGACAGTGTAGCTTGAGGAAACTCAGGATGAGAAAACACAGGATACTGGTCCCAGATAGCTGAGGTGCATATCAAAGGAATGATTTCAGTGAGCCCACTCTTGCATCTTCCCATACATAGAAAATTGCTAAATTCCTTAACTTGAGATGTCTAGTTTTCTTTTATTAACAGTAATCTGTTGTTCTGACTACCTGGTGTTGTTGCAAAAGCTCCTATATATCATGGCTCCGCACCCTTCCTCTTCGGAACAGTTTTCTTAGCATTATCTGAGATGCTGTCTCCCGAGCTTGAAGTCCTAAGAATGTCCGGCGAATAAAGGTTGTGCATTTTTATCAGTCAACAAGTGGCAAGGGCGGTTTTCAGCAGTCATTGTCTATTGTGAGGTTGAAAAGTGTTGTACAAATGAGCCAAAATGGCCTCTGTGTATTGGCCCCTAAGGTTATTTCCTCACTGCAGGCTGGAACCATTAGTTGATTAGCTCAAAAGCCCACTGATGCCAAACTCAGATTTTTACACGTACAATTGTTTTAAATATAGTCCAAACAAGCAAAATTTTAGCTAGTTAGAGCCTGCTTGTTTGCATGCCCTGTGAAACCTCATCTTGATAGCTATTACCTATTGAAAAGAACTATTGTAGTTATAAGGCCCCAAGTCCCTGCTGCCCTTCAAAGTTCTCTGACCTAGAGACTCCCTGCTGTCCTGCTGAGTGACATCACCTAGATATTTAAGGCCTCTCTCTAATCTTCCTCTCCCTGGGGAAGTTCCCTTGCCTTCCTCCCCTCTGGGTAGTGACACTTCCCCCCCCCCACCTCCCCCAACCTCTCCACACCCCCAGGCCTCCGCCCATAGCCTCTGGACTCCCACACAGGCAGACATATCAAAGCTAAAGTCTGTGTGTGCTACTACCACGTCATGGTCAGATCTTTTCCATAGATTAGTTTCCAAATCCCTAGAACTTCTATAAAAAGCCATTTGCCACAGAGACAGTAAAAAAGCCCTTTCAAGCAGCTTTTCATGCCAGAGGCTTGAAATTGTGATTTCTGGAAGGGAGAAATCACAACAAAAACTGAGATGGGGGACTTCCCTGGTGGCGCAGTGGTTAAGAATCCACCTGCCAATGCAGGGGACATGGGTTTGAGCCCTGGTCCGGGAAGATCCCACATGCCGCAGAGCAACTAAGCCCGTGTGCCACAACTACTGAGCCCGCGAGCCACAACTACTGAAGCCCACACACCTAGACCCCGTGCTCTGCAACAAGAGAAACCACCGCAGTGAGAAGCCTGCGCACCGCAATGAAGAGTAGCCCCTGCTTGCTACAACTAGAGAAAGCCCGCGCGCATCAAGGAAGACCCAACGCAGCCAAAAAAAAAAAAAAGCTGAGATGGGAGGGGGAAGAAAAGGCAATCATCAGGAAATAGCTGAGAAGACTTGGTGGCAGATACAGGTGAAACGTGTCCTGTATTGTCCTAGAAATAAATGAGAAGGATTTTTTAGGGAGGCTGAATTCTTGCCATAAAAGATAAAATGAAAGTCAGAAAATAAACATCAGTTACCTATAGATGTTCCATATAATCACCATAGAGTTTCTATTTGTCAGGACTCTCTACTATGGGGAGTGACCCAACAAGGTCATATATCATGTCATAAGCCCAGCATCCTAGACTATGGGAGTTTTCATCATGTGAGCAGGGATTCTTGACATTGGATCTATGTGACAGATTCTTGGGATAGGCTTCAGGAGGAGGGCTTCATAAACCACCTGAATTTGAGTGCAAAATGTGTGAATGTGCATGCCGTATGCGTGGCAGAGTCTGCTGGTGGTTTCTTAGTGTCCACCCTCCTAATCTTCCTTAGATTTCCCAGCCTCTCTTGCAGTTGGTGTGGTCATACATTTCAGCCAATGAAATGTTAGTAGAAGTAAGATGAAAACTCTGTGATGTGCCTTTAAAAGAGTAGAGGCTATCCTTCTTTATCCTTCCTCCCCTCCTGCTGGCTAGAATATAGACAAAATGGCAGGAGCTGCAAACTTCCTGGGGCCATGAGAGGTCTTAGAAATGAAAGCTGTGCCCAGTAAAACCACAAGATAGAACTGGCTTGGCTCCCTAACTCCATGTAGATGCCAAATTACCCCTGGGCAACTTATCTAAAGACTATCACATGAAAGAAAAATGATCTTCTATGTCTTTTAAGTTTTGGATTTTCTGTTTCATCCTAGCCAATTTCTCAGTGATGCAGTATATTTTTATGGTGATTGTTTCCACGTCTTCTTTATTTTCTCAAAAAGGCCTTTGCTGCTGAAATATTTACTAACTTCTTGACTAGAAGAATATGTAGACCCTAATAGGACAGACTGTGGTAAAAAATTAAATTATCTCACAGATATATCCTCATGATTTGACAATATTGAATGAAAGTTAAGTTTTAACCCATTAATGCTAGTGACTAGTCACTCTATATGCAGATTTCAGGCATGGCTATGGTTTATATATATTGTAAACCAAGTATGTGGCATTTTAGTAAATTTTCTCTATGAGCTTCAAATACTACCATCCAAGGATACTAGAACAAAGTATATAGTTATTTGCTGCTCAGCAAAGATTAATGGAAAGAGGCCATTGAGTTGAAGTGGCAGGGGAAGCATCTTCTAAAAAAACTATGGTTGGAAGTGCATAGGGATTTTAAGGGTAGTGAAAATCTTCATTGAATTGTAAAGTATGTATTTTGGAAGTACTAATTTTAGAGGGAGAACACCTTGTGAGGAAAGGGGAAATGGATTAATATATGATGTTTAGTATATAGATTATATGATATTTATGACTGATATATGATGAGTTAGTATATGATGTTCTTTGTTTTCCTTGGCTGGTATTTCTTCTTTGGTCTTTTTAAACGTAGCTCCAATTTATTATTGATAGTATTATGAGTATCTTTGTAGTATTTTCAGTGCTAATCTTACTGATAACTTATTTTCTCTTTAAAAGTTCCTCAGCTCTTTTTTTTTGGATCTGTCTCTCTTTCGTTTTTTTTTTTTTTAACATCTTTGTTGGAGTATAATTGCTTTACAATGGTGTGTTAGTTTCTGCTTTATAACAAAGTGAATCAGCTATACATATACATATATCCCCATATCTCTTCCCTCTTGCGTCTCCCTCCCTTCCACCCTCCCTATCCCACCCCTCTAGGTGGTCACAAAGCACAGAGCTGATCTCCCTGTGCTGTGTGGCTGCTTCCCACTAGCTATTGGTTTTACATTTGGTAGTGTATATGTGTCAGTGCCACTCTCTCACTTTGTCCCAGCTTACCCTTCCCCCTCCCCGTGTCCTCAAGTCCATTCTCTAGTAGGTCTGCGTCTTTATTCCCATCCTGCCCCTAGGTTCTTCATGACCATATTTTTTTTTAGATTCCGTATATATGTGTTAGCATACGGTATTTGTTTTTCTCTTTCTGACTTACTTCACTCTGTATGACAGACTCTAGGTCCATCCACCTCACTACAAATAACTCAATTTCATTTCTTTTTGTGGCTGAGTAATATTCCATTGTATATATGTGCCACATCTTCTTTATCCATTCATCTGTCGATGGACACTTAGGTTGCTTCCTCAGCTCTTAAGTGTAACTTTATAACATTTGGGAATCCAATATTTTTACTGAGAAAAAAAGTTATATTTTAAAATAAATATTGATAGGAAATCAGATTGAATGAATAAAATGAAGTTATACTTTATAAACTTGTGAAAATATATGTAAAATGCTTGGACAAGTACATGGTATACTCAATAAATATCAGCTTTTGTCATTATTGTTATTATTAATTGCTATAAAATGCCACTTTTAGTAAAAAAACACTTATATGTAATTTCAGCTATATCTCTAGGGTGGATATCTGGCTAAAATATTACATTCCAATGTTTAGAAACTTTGAGCTATAAAAATCAGAATGCATTATTTGTAGAGAAAATATTGTTAGCTAAGATAAAAACATTAAGCGAAACTTAAAGTGTACGCACACAATCTGTCGATGGTTTGCCAAAACCTATAGGACAACTTTTTTTTTTGCCTAAAATTTGAATAGTAAATAATTTATAGAAAATACATGTAAGTGAAGAGTAGAAAAATCAACCAGACTGTTTCATTCAATAATAATCACTGTTAGCGATTTCAAATACATATAATACAAAAATGTACACTATCAAATGGGATATGCAGTTATTTCATAAGCAATATTAGTATTAGCTTTCCCACTAAATGATATATCTTGAACATCTTTCATTACTCTTTAATAGCATTATATTAAAAGGCTGCAACTCATATGTGTACATTATTTACTTAACTATCTTTTCAAATTTGTCATTTAGATTACTTACAACTTTTTCCCCACATACACAGTGCTGTAACAAAACTTGATTTCTGTAGCATTAATTCCTAGAGGAATTAATGCATATGAAATATACTGTGTGTGCTGCTAAATTTTGCCCCAGACATCTTGTGTCACTTTCTACGGCCCTTAACATTGTAGGACATTGCATTTTAAAATACCCTGACTGACACTGGGTAGTAATTTTCCTTTCTTCTCCTCTTCCCTTCCATCATATATTCTTCTCTTTCTCCCTTTTTCCCTCCTTCTTCCCTTCCTTCCTTTTCCTCCCCTCCGTCTTTCTCTTTCCCCACTCCTCCTTTTCTACCTTCCTTATTTGTTCTTCCATTTCACCAATTCAATCATGAGAAAAAAGAAAAAGCCAGATACTGGTTTCAGTTTCACTTAAATCACCAGAGATTTTGAACAGTTCTCACATTCATTTTCTATTTACATTTCTTCTTTTGTGAATTGTTTGATCAATTATTGACACATTCATTTTTATAAAGCTCTTTAAAGTTAAAGATGTTAACCCTTTGCCTGACAAGAATTTAACATTTTTACAGAGACATTTCTAGTAATTTTTACTTTATAATGTCTACTTACCCATTAAAAGATTTTGGAGGTGTTCATCCGTATTTTCTTTTTGTATTTTTTTTTGTTACTTTCATTTATCTATATTTTCTCCAATGATTTGAAATGCTACCCTTCCTCATATTCTTAATTCTTACATTATCAGGATCTGTTTTCAGGCTCTCTTACTCTCACTTTCTCTCTGTCTCTTTCTCCTTTCAGTTTATCTGCCTGCCTTTGCCTGTACTTGTAGCATACTTTTAAAATTATAATGTCTTTATATATGTTTTAATACTTTCAGAGTTAGTTACTCATTACTACTCCATTTTCTTAGTTATTTATACTCCTTTATAAAATACATAGTTTTAAAATTATAAGTCAATGTCAAGAATACAAAGGTCAAAAATTTAGATTAGTTCAAATTGCAATGGAACCAAAATTTTAATACTCTATAGATAAGTAAAAACATGGATTCAAAGGTCTTTTACATTTTCAAAGGCTTAAACTGTTCACTATTTTGCATATTCAAAAGGGTACCAGAATCTCATGTATGTTCTGAGCATGCATGCGCATTATGAAAATGAAAGCAGAAAATTTATACTGGACACTGAAATTTGTCTATTACTAGAATATAGATTACCATGCCAAGGATGATTTCTTACTGAGTTTTATGTGGGCTTTAATGGTAATTTATGATGCAGTTACTAGAGCAGAAAAAATAAATGAATTGTTATATTCAGTATATGCCACAAAATGTTGTCAGCTATAATGCAACCATTTAAATAAATGGGGCTAAATTAAAGTTAGCAGCCAAACCTTTGGGGACTTAAATCTTTTATTGGTCAAACTTTCCAAAAATGCATTTCTCCTTAGCATAGTATCAGTCACCAGAAGGAAAGCTCTATATTAAACACATAGGAGTAAGCTCTTTAGAAATTAAAAAAAAAAATCCTCATAATAGCAAACATATGTTCCCTCTAATATTCACCATATTAAAATCAAAAAAATTCCTACTAGAGCTGTTTATTTTAGTATTTTTCAATATTTAAAATAATCATACTATTTAAATAAATGACTAAAAATCTTTCAAGACTGAAGTTTTAAGGTAAATATTATGGCTACCACAGAAGTACAAGTTTTTTTTTTTTGAATTTCAAAATAAATGCTAGAGGTAATTTTCCTTGCACTATATTCTAGCTTGATGAATATCAATGATTACTGATGATACTTTAAGTGTAATAAATTGATAATTTTGTATAGATCATAATATTTTTGTTCAGTGTGAGAAAATTACAATCACAATTATCTATAACAAGGAAGAGAAAACAAGAAAGAACAGGGCCAGGAAGAGGAAGAAAAAAGAAAAAAATGAAAAAAAAGGGATGAATATTTGTTTCAAAAGACAAGAAAATAAGTGAAAATAAATCTATAACAGAAATACTATGCCATATTACGTACATTCACTCAGGTTCCTAGTGTTGACTGATATCACATTTCTCCCTGCACAAAAAATACAGATCTTTTATTCCATATGAGTTATATGAGTTAGAAAAAGATGCTGAGGGGCTTCCCTGGTGGCGCAGTGGTTGAGAATCTGCCTGCCAATGCAGGGGACACGGGTTCGAGCCCTGGTCTGGGAAGATCCCACATGCCGCGGAGCAACTAGGCCCGTGAGCCACAACTACTGAGCCTGCGCGTCTGGAGCCTGTGCTCCGCAACAAGAGAGGCCGCGATAGTGAGAGGCCCGCGCACCGCGATGAAGAGTGGCCCCCACTTGCCGCAACTAGAGAAAGCCCTCGCACAGAAACGAAGACCCAACACAGCCAAAAATAAATAAATAAAAAATAAAAAAAAAAAAAAATAAAGAAAAAGATGCTGAGAGTTTCAGTTTCTGGTTTTCATTCTGGCACTGTTCATTTACTATTTGTTTACTATCAGTTGAATTGGTTTGAAGGAGCTAGATTAATGGCCCTGTAAACATAGCCCTATGCCATTATGTAGTTATATTAGCTTAGTTTAGTTTTGTTTTCTTGAAATAGGCTGTTGGATGGAAGACTTAAATATATGTTACGTATAACAAAACTGTGACCCGATGTGGGAATCTCACTATTTTCTAGCCTAAGAGTTCATTAGACAAAAGGGAATATATATTTTCTTTTTCTTGATGTTTATTTTCAGATGTAACCAGACACTCTATAGCAAGCAAAGTGACCCTTCCTTAGCCCTCCAGAAGACAATTCAGCATATGTCTGCGTTGACGTATTTTGTCTTTTACTAGGTCCTTTTTCCTTACTGCAGCCTTTCCTTTATTCTCCTACTCTATTTCAGTCTTTTAAATCCTCAAACCTGTTTTAGTTTTGTTTTTTTTTTAATTTTGAGAAAGTAATATTTACTTATTAAATTACAGCCTTCCCAGTTCTGAATAAATTCTATTGTCAGAACCATTCATCCCACATCATATTAAACACACTAAAATGTACAGACAGTCCACATTAAATATAATTTATATATAACTATAAAAGAGTTTAGTTATGATATATTATAGACATTGAATCAATCCTTCATTAAGTTTAATTTCACAGTTTTATTTTTGCCTTTGGAGCTAACACTTCTTTTCAAATATTAAACATTTTTTTCAGGCATTGGAAAAGCGCACGGAACTTAAGCGCTGTGTCTAATAAATAAAATGGGCTGGACTTTCATAACTGATGGCCCCCACCTCTTTTAAATTGTAATATCGCTCCTGCGATAGCTATCGTTTCAGTCTATTTTGCCCTATTCTTATCACCTCCTATTCACCCTATTAGTGATGGAGGGATCCTCTGCTCTAAATAGTCTGAAATGGCTGAATGCCTGATACCTGACACTGGGCAGATGAGATTGGCACCAGTTTATTCACCACATATGCTCACATCCCAGGAGAGGAGGATGCTGCAGACCACGCAGGGCCACGTGGAGGCTGTACTCAGGAGCGGAGTGAACCAGTAGGCACTGTGGGCGGCAAGCTGTGTAGTGGCTAGAGGGTGAGGTGACCTTTGATTTCCTCAGGAGCATATGATTTGCTTGTTTGAATAATTTTGTGGCTGGCAGGCAGGTGAGACCCATTAGATTGAGGACCAGGTGGGGTGCAGCTGGTATGGCTTATAGGGGAACCAGCAGGGAGCGGTAGGGAACCTCTCCTGCTGGGTGGTGGGCATATGTATGGTGAGAGCAGGGGAAATCGTGGCTAGGCCTTTGAGAACCTGTGAGGGTCACAGATGTCAAGGCAACACATGGAATTTCAGACCTTAAAAGCACATCCACCTTCCAGACTTTCCCTTTCCTCTCTCCCCCCAGTCCTTAGTGCCCAGGCAACTCTGGCTATAGGTGTGGCCCACATTTAGATGGTCTGTTCTGAAGTGACTGTTCACTATAACATGACATTGGTTTTTTTCTCAAATGATAAAAATAAAAATGTGCTGTCCAAAAGAGAAAACGGTAGTTAAGCAAGGATTATCAAAATAAGGAAATCTGGTGTTCTGTGTTTTTAGTTGGTATGGGTTGCAAATGCTAGGATCCCCCCACCCCAATCCACCCCCCGCCCAGTGTCATCTCTGAGCTTTCTTTTCCCTGGTTTGTGTCTTTATATACATATCTCAATAATTTTATATTTCAGATAGAAGGCTATGGAAAGTTACCTAATTTTTAGCTTACTTACTGCCATTTTAAAATAAACATAGCCTTTGGCTATTACTGATATTTCAAACATTATATTAATTTTTAAAATTAGTAATACATTTATTTTCCACAATAAAAATATTTTATGCTTATTTTGGGCAAAAAAGGAAAAATAATTGTTAGAAGCAATTCAGGGGTACATGTTATGATTAATTTTGGTATTATTTCTAATACTTCAAAGTGCTCCTTTTTTCCTAACAAGGATTGAGTTTTTAGAGAAAGTGAGCTGGATGGCAGCAAGAGGAGTCCAACCTGCTTTTCAGTGTTTACCATGAGCAGTGAAATCCAACCTCCTCTCAGAATAGATCATAAACTTAAAGTATCTGCTCTTGATCCAACTGAGGAGATGATATTAAAAATATTCAATTTCCAGTATACCATGGGCACTAACAGTGGGCACTGTCCGAACAGAATGAATGCTACCTCTTTGGACTCAAACAAGTTCCTGTGGACCCCTGCAGAACTGGGCCTGACACCCTTCATGGCTGAACTGTGAGGAGGTTGTAAGGGAAGGATGCCCATGGAGGGATCTGGGTGGCCTGGGTTGAGTGTATGCTTAGTCTTTGAGGCTCAGGGTGTTGGCTCTTTACCAACTGTTGTGGAAGCATTTTAACATTTTAATAACCAACATGGGTTACCAGTGCATAGGGGTTGAATGTCTGCCAGCCCTGTGACTGGAGAATAATGATGAGAAACCTACTCTGAATCTTAAGAATTGTATAGTAAGATATTTTCTTTCTACCTGTAATCAGCATGGACTGAACAGTGGTTTATGCTCTCAAATTTGGGCCCCTAAATTATGTTATTTCAAGTCCTCATAACATCCATTTTTTACCCAACATTTATGTTCTTAAAGAGGTATGTTTTGACTAGTTGGATCAGTCATTCTTCAGAAATTCAATTTTACAAATGAAAGAAACAGTATGCTGGTCTGCTGTCTATTTTATAAATCTGTTTTCTTTACCTCAACACTTCAAATTTGGTACTTTTAAAGCAGCATGGGAGAAATTACACTGCCATATATCAAGACTGGAAGATTATATCTTTGTTTGAAATGCTTCTCCCTTTTTATGCCATGTACCTTGAGTGATGGAATGTATTTCTCCACCCTTTTAATTTGGGGCTTGACCATGTGGTCCTCTTTGGCCAATAGAATGTGGACGGGAGTGAGGGCTTACCAGTTCTGTTCATCCTTTTCATACTTCTATCACTGGCATGAAAAGAATATGACCCAGCTGCCCCTTTGCTTCAAGGACACTGAGAGGCACATGGAGTAGAACTGGATCCAACTTATAGCTTGCAGCCCAGCCTAGCAATCCCACAGATACATGAGAAAAAATAAATGATTGTAGTTTTAAATGATAGAGATTTGGGGTATTTTTTAGAAGCAGTATTGTTGTGACATTACTTTCTTGATGCAAAGACCTATTAAAACACTATAGTAATTGAGAATGCATCATAGATATGTGGAATTATGAACTTTAACACTTTAAAATGCATCAAAAATAAACATAGCCAAATGTTCCAGAAATTAAAGGATCAACTACTACAAATAATTCATTTTAATAATATGTTAGCAGAGAGATGTGTTCAACTGAATTTGCAGAACTCAGAAATGAACCCCAGAAAATATGCAGAGCATTTTGAACCCTTAAACAAACTACCAAAGTTTCAATAAACCAGAATGAAATTCTTGTAAGAATGCATGACCTTCTTGGTTGCTTTTGCTATTGAATCCATCAGAATGAAATCCAGGATCTGTCACAACAATTAAACTTGCCTGAGATTGGGTGGTCTTCACGATTCATATAACCATTACAGCCAGGAATTGAGTCTTATCAAGAGGAACCAGGAAAACGTTATTCTGGATTTTGCAGTATTTACATCTTGGTTATTTGTCCAATATCAGTGTTAACTCTGGTGGCGAAGTCACTAATAACAGTTCACCCTGAAAATTGCTTAGGTAATTATTGAGAGAAATGTGGGTTTGGAGAAGTGACAATGGCAACATGATTTATTTTCCTGGATGTTATTATTTTATGAAAGTGTCTCGTGGTTGCTACCTTAAGAAGGAATTCAAGCTTTTGGAAAACAGTTTCCAATGCCTTCATGAACATGGGAGGCAGGGTATAAGTCAGACAAATAGAGATAAGTAAGTTATTTTAAATTCTGGTAAAATAAAATTAATCACTTGAAGTAGAATTTCCAGTAAAAGCATATATTCTTATCAATGAACCTTGAACCTTTTAGTGATCAGAATTCATGAAGGAGAAAAGTCTGAAACACTTAAATATATTTTTCTACCAAAGGAGACTCTGTTTCATTGCAGTTTTACATGCATACAATATTCCTCTACTGAAACCATGTCAGTGACAATTCATGGTCTCCCACCTCCAAAATAAAACATAATTTAAACCACAATATATTATATTAATTGAGGTACCTGGATCCTTTTTGATTTAACAGTGATGAGTATAAAAAAGCTGGTTATTTTGACCATCTGGAGACAGGTGACTCCTCACTCCATTCTGAAAGATATTTCCTGCTTCACTAAACTACTCACTGACCCAGAAAAAACAACTTCATAACAACCCACGATTTTTTCCCAAGTTAGGAAACATACATTTAAAAATAGTGCTAAGAAAATCATTACGGAGTAAGTCTGAACAAACTATTTTCCAAGCACTGCAGGTCTGAGTTACGGAGGTGTGACATAACAAATCTAGCTTTGACAGAAAGTGTATGGTTAAGGTTTTACAGAATCTCAGTTTTGAAAGATTTTCTTCCTAATCCCTTATTTTTTTAAGTCTTTCCATCTAGGTAAATTATTAACTTTTTAATTGCTTTTCTTCCTCCTTTCAGTTTATTCTTCTGTTCCACGGTCTATATTTGTGTTTCAAAATTTCTCTAGTGTTCAGTAGCACATAAAAGCTTGTTTTTGTTGTTAGGCTTTTTTTTTTGGCCAACAAATAGTTTTCTCATTATTTTCTGTAAAATTTGGATGTAGGTCAAGGCTAAATCTGCACATTCTGCTATAATATTCAAACTGTGGCATTTATTTTAGAGCTCAGATGACTAATAATACCTTGGACATTATGAATGACAGGATGTGAATAGTAGAATCAGCCCATTACTTGGCTTGGGGTAAAAGATTTCCCAGAAGAAAGTTGTAGCAGCTACTATTGTTTAGGGCTAAACTTGGGGCTGAAAACAAAGGCTAAAATTAGCTTTCACTGTGACAATTCAGTATGTAAACAAGTTGGAAGAGAACAGTATTCTTCTAATTGATTTTAAAAAATTTTAAATGTAATTTAAAATTGTAATTTTATAGCTCTTTGAAAAACACCTGCGTTCCCACTGAAAGTAAAGTGTGTGTGTGTGTGTGTGTGTGTGTGTGTATGTAGATGCACAAATTAGCCCGGGGGGTTGTTGTAATGTTCTATATTAATATCATGTGTATTACATGTCTTTCTGTAGATTGACAATATTATATAGGATACTTTAAATAAATGTCCATTTATTTCACTGGACATTATACCAACTTGTGGTATTGTCTGTTGAGATTTAGTCAAACTTGTAATTGACTTACAAAGAGAGAGGGCAGAAAAGATTAAGGTTCAAAATGTAACTTAAAAGTAGGCATAAAAGAGTTCTGGCATATAGCACCTGAGCACGAAAAAAATTATTACCCTAGACCCAATTAATGCCATAGATCAAGTTAGAATCTGAATATTTGGGCCTCTTATTAACTTTATAACTAAGAGAGTGGTGATGTATTCCCCAGACAGAAGAATGAGCTGCTGAAAAGTGTATGGGTGGAACAAGGGGGTGAGTGGGAGAAGAAGTGTTGAGCAGAGAGAGGTATCTGAGGGCTTGGAAAAGGGTGAGGATTGACAGTACCAAGAGTAATAACACTTTAAGGAAATATCTAGTACCATATTTCAATGTTCAAATGTTGATCCAATAGCTCAATTTAATTTTATTGATCCAGGGCCCAAGTATATGACTCCCATGGTGACAGTGAACAATATAAACAGTTAGAGAGGCATGGTCTCATTCCCTAGAACTAACCATTTAAAGAATCTTTTATTCGCATATAGAGGGATATCAATTCTTAATATCATTAGGTACAGAAATTATGAGATTCTTAGCCATATTAACAACTCACTGGTAATGATAAATCTGGTAAATTATATAAGGGTCTTTGGAATGTGAAAATAAAAGTAATGACAAAAGATTGCCTGCCTATTGTATGTACTATCCCATTTCTTCAATAGTTAGTTTACTCCTTATCAGCCAGCTTCAAAAGTGTTTTGAGTTGTTTGAACATAAGCAATACTAAATGGAAACAAAAAAATTGCATTAATTATACAAGCTCTTATGTATTATGATTAAAAATAGAAAATCTAAATGTTTAAATTCATTACAGCAATGCACTTTGAATCATAGTGATAGATACCCTCAGTGTCTTGAGAACATTCATACTCAAGAAATTAAATGATATGCCTATTTCACAAAATTAGTAAATAGCCACCTCAGGATTAAAATTTAGGTTTCTCTTAGTTCCAGCCGGTGTTTTTTCTATTCTTCTAATGGCCTTAAATATTTTCCATCTCCCCACCTCCTTCCAGCTTTTTTCCCTCTAGTACAATCTCATACTAAACCATAATATAGGAAACAGTTAAAAATCAGAGCTCAGGGCTGCATAAAAGACACTGGCATAGAGCTTCAGGCACTTATCCCTCTCCTCCTCTGTGCATCAGCCTGAGACACCTCCACAGAACCCACAGCTTGCTGCCCACCTAGAATACGTGGACGCTCACTGCCCAATAGCATACTGCCTCCCAAAGTGAAGAGAACGGAAACTAGGAAACTAACAACGACCATAAGCCTATTCATTGCCAGATGTTGTGCATAACTTAAATCATGTGCTTCTCAAAAAAAGTAATTTCTGGGGCTTCCCTGGTGGCGCAGTGGTTGACAGTCTGCCTGCCAGTGTAGGGGACGCGGGTTCGAGCCCTGGTCTGGGAGGATCCCACATGCCGCGGAGCAGCTCGGCCCGTGAGCCACAACTACTGAGCCTGCGCGTCTGGAGCCTGTGCTCCGCAACAAGAGAGGCCGCGATAGTGAGAGGCCCGCGCACCGTGATGAAGAGCGGCCCCCACTTGCCACAACTAGAGAAAGCCCTTGCAAAAAAAAAAAAAAAGAAAAAAAAAAAAAAAAAGTAATTTCTTTGAGGCTGAGTCTATCTACAACATTCCTGAAGCCACTCAGTGTCCAAGAAATCATAGGCTAATTGGACTACAAAATATTATAACATTAGAATAGCATTTAGGACCTAATAAAGAGTTGGTGAATAAGTAAATGAATTTTATTATTTTATGTTGTCAATGTGTCATACCCCTCCAAATACAGGGTTTGCTGGTAAACAGTTCAAGTCCCCAAGGGACTCTCCTACTTGCCTCATCTAGTTCCCAGACTGTATTTTAGGACTCTTCATGTTCATGTCTACTTAAGGAGACATGACTGAGCGTCAAAGTCCCTGAATCAAATCACCCAGCCAGAAGTATGGAATGGTGGGGAGGCGGAAAAGTTAGCTTTCCCTGAGATGAGGGAGTATGGAATATTTGGAAAGAATTTTCTTACCCTGAGCCCACCCCCACCCCAGTAAAACATGACTCAGAAGATGCCCTGGATTTTGAATCATGAGATCTGTACTTTCTTTTCCCATGGGCCAAGGCAGAGGGGCTTTAAAATAGGTGTGGAATCACCCTGTGCTCTCTACCTGTCACTGTATGAAGCAGTCTTCATTAATCCTGTTTTGTTTCCCGTCATCTCTTACTGGTGCATCATGAACAGAAGGGTGCAGATCTGAGTGCTTTCCATTAAAAGACCCCCCTCCTCTTTTTTAAAAGACAGTAAAGGGGGGAGGGTAGCGGGGGGATGAATTGGGAGATTGAGATTGATATATATACACTAATATGTATACAATAGATAGCTAATAAGAACCTGCTTTATAAAAAAACAAAATAAAATAAAATACAAAAAAAAAAGAGAGTAAAGAAAGTGTGCTGAACATATATGCAAGATTATTGATAGAAATAATCTGATGGTTCTCAGGCTGCTAACAGAGCCACATAAAGAAATAAAGGAATCTAATTCGTGGGGCCCCTTTTTCTTATTAGTACTGATAAGGAAAATGGTTGAAACTTCCTCTCATGCTCATGCTGTGCCTATAAATGACCTGATGAAAGGACTCTCAGTGTGCATGATATAGGGGTGGTCCCCAAAAGCTGTTTCCCAAATCTCTTACACTGAAAAAAAAAAAAAATCTCATTTCCTTAGATAATTCCTAGACAGCTGTGCTGATGTCGAGTCTTTGTAAGGGAACGCAGAGAGAAATGCCAGAGAAAAAGAAAAACTGTAAAACACCTGGTTTTGGCAGATTTTTCTCTCACCAGAGGAGGCAGGCTTGAGTGCCATCTGGTCAGCAGCCATCTTCTGCTCGTCCTTCTCCCAAGTCCATGCCCCTGTGGACCGCACAGGACCAGGCTGGCAGCAGATTGCAGCGACCCCAGCACTGCAGCCTGGGATTTGGAGCCCTGCAGCCCTGAGCAGAGGTTATTCCTCCAACGCATGTCCATCTGCAGGCTCTCCTTTTGACCTTCCCAAACAGTATTTAAAGCAGCAATTAGTGACTCTCCTGAGCCCAGTGGCCAGGCTCTTTAAAATCTTTTCAGTGTTTGAATACATCGTTTTAACAAGTTGACCTTTATTTGTACCCAGTGAAACTAGACCAAACAAACAAACAAACAAAAGTATTTTGCTTTGTGACTACAAAAAGAAATTGCCGTTTTAGCACTTTTCCTGGAGTCCTGCTTACCCCTGCCTTTAGCTGCCAGCAGTGATCACAGGAAAACAGCCAAGCATTCAAATACACCAGCTGTTTGTTCATTCACTCTTCACATAACACCTCGGTTTCCAGTGTGTTCAGTGGCATTTCCCAACAGCTATTGACTTACAATGTAAAGTATTCCGCGTCATTCAAATTGTGTTCCCTGCTTAAGTAATTGCTAATATCCTCTCTTTAAAAAAAAAAAAAAAAAAAAAAAGAAAAGAAAAAGAAATCTCCTGCTGTGGGAGAAATGTCCCTTCTAGAAAATATTAGAGTTTCTGATATGCAATACTGAAAGAAGCTCTGTTTAATTCCTCCCCACCCCCATTTTCAGATTCTCTTTGTCTGTCTTTTGTTAGTGAAACCTCTGTGTGGAGGGCTCTTCTGGCTGCCTCTGTTTCTGTTTTCAACTTTTTTCTTTCACATTGATCTTCAGGAAGGACAAGTGCATTGTTGTAAATCGAATCCACAATAGCATAAGTGATTGCTTCCTATTTTACAGAAGTTTGGGGGAGGGAGATAAAGAATGTAGTTTACGTACTTGAAGATATCACCGTTAAATATTTTTGCTGTGCTCAAAGCCTTGTATCTCTAATTTTTTGGGGGGGGAGGGGAGGTGCCTAGTTTCATATTTCTAGGTCTTTTTTAATGTAAGTCTATAATGTATGTAAATTATCTATATATTGCCTCACCTCTGCCCCTCAAATCTTGCATCACTTCACCCACTGCACTCCCAGGAAATAATGGAACTTCAAATTATTGGGATCTATTCTCCTGAGAAGGCAATGGGGATTATAAATAACTGCTTCCTCCTTTTTTTTTTTTTTTTTCTGTTGTGCTGACATAGCTTCTAGCAAATTCAGAAAAAAATAAGCCTATATAAGGGAGCAAAATTGATGCAAACTGTGACAGGATGGTCCCTGAGCTGTATGAAATTCTTACTTTCAAGAGATATATTCTACCTGTATCCTCCACATTGGAATATCTTCTTATAAAACACTTTTAAAGGATTTTTAGCACATTTACATATTGTTTATGAAGCAATTTAAAAAGAAGATAAAAACAACAGTAACCTCACATTTCTTTGTACCTGTCTTGTGATGATTGGCAATTGGCACTTCTTGCTTACATTGATTAGTTAATATTTCTGATATCATGGTTTCACATCTCAATATTCAGTTATAAATTCATATTCTAAAAGTTACACTAAGAAAAGATTCGGAAGAATCCAAATATGAAATGAATAATTCAAGCTTTCAGTGCAGGAAAAACATGTTCAAATTGGTGTTTTTTTTTAACTTAAAGTAAACAATGGTTCTAATTCCAATGAACTGATGGTTCTTGAAGAAAATAAGGCCTACTTAGCTTATTTTACATGTAGATCATGGTAAGCAAGAGAAAAAAGGAGTTCTGTTCTTGCTGACATTATTTGGATAAAAGGTGCCATGTATAAATAAGGAGATGATGTGTCCTCGTCTTTTTACAAATCCATCGCCAGGCTTCCTTGTTTAGCTGCACAGCCTATGCCCAGCACGGCTTGCTGTGTGGTCCTTCTCAGGGCTGCTCTGTAGAGTTGGCAGCCAGGAAGCCCTGCTGCTATGTTATCGCCTAGATGATAATCAGTGCATTCTGTTATAAAGAATTAATGCTGGAAAGTGACCTTTAAAATTCCCGAAGGTACAGACCCTTGTATATTAAAAATGTTAACTAATTCAAGGTAATCAAAATAATCAAAAAAAGACTTGTGTCCTCTTCAATCCATCTATTTTAATCCTCTTGTCAGACGAGGTGACTGGTACCAATTTAACTAGGTTGGGTTTTGTAGGATTGGGGTTGGCAAAGAAATTTTTTTTGTTTTTTTGAAATCTCCGTGCTAATAGTTAACACTTTCTGAGTGTTTCTGGTGGGCCAGGCACTGGTTCAAGTATTTTCTGTGTGGAAAGTCTTTTATTCCTCACAACGACCTTATGAGTTGGGTATAATTATCATAACTACTTTACTGATAAGAAAAAACTGAGGCACAAAGAAATTAAGCATCTTGGTGAAGGTCAAACAATTAAAAAATGTGAAATCAGGATTTTCACCTAGGCTGACTCCAGCATCTGTGCCTTTAACCAAATGCTATAATTACAGAACACTCAGGATCCAGAGTGAGTAGGTTCAGAGATCACAAATGACAAAGAAGGCCAGCAAAGAAGTGTTACCAAACAGATGTATGCTAGAGGTTGGTGTGCAGAGCTCAATGTTTTATTCTCCTACTTTCCCTTTTCAAGATATCTACTTACCCAAGTTAGAAACCTAGGAATCATAATGTTTTCAGTTTCCCTAATCACCTACCTCTAATTGTTTACTAATCTGTGTTTATTCTTCCTTAAAAGTAGGTCTTGAATCTCTTTATTCCTATTCCTGACTCGGGCATCTCTAATAACTTTTATTGTCTATGAAAGCTTTAAGAAGTCATTCTGTAAAAGAAGGAGTTGAATTTGATAATTGAATTGGAAAAAGCCTCATGAATTTTCTCATAAGAAACTGAATCAATCCTTGAAAGATAATGCCCAAATTCTTCTGATTTACCTTAGAGACCCTCTACAAACTTGTTCCACACTATATATCTAAACTCTGTCCCCTCTTGTCTGAGGAAGGGACAGACTTGGCTCAGACCGTAGAAACTCACAGTTAGGAGTGGATAGAACAAAACCTCACAGATGCTAAAATGAGGAAAATATATGAATCCTAGAGAGAAGCCAGGTACAGTAACCGAAGAAGGAAGTCTTAATGGGGAGCCAAAATCAAGAACGCAGAAGCAAATAGAAGAACAATATTTGAGAATGTAACATGCGTTGTCCATAGCTGGTGAAGGGAAGTGGGAGAAATAACAAATTACTTATAAAAGGACAGGAATGAAGCACAAACGAATGTTCCCATTTCTCTGACTCAATCCTACTCTATATCCATGATGTATGTACATTCATTTCTTCATCTTTGCACAAAATGCTTCTGTTTTCCCATTCTGAACCTCATTCCCAGAATAACTCCCATTCTCTTCTCTACTTATATAAACCCTAACAATTCATTAGGTCATGTCCATCCCTTTGTCATAAAGTCTTCTTCAGTATGAACCCTGCCAGCTCCTCTTTTCCCTGAATATGTTTGCAGTACTTACACACTTTGTTTTCCTATAGAGTTAATAGTATATATTTTAAATTATTTGTCTTTTTAAACTCTTTTTATAGTAGATTTTTACCTCCACCACACTTTAGGTTTCTTGAGAATTATATATGGGTAGGGAGAAAGAACTTACTTCTTTCCTCCTCTTTTTCCTCTTCTTTCTTTAGGAAAACAATGCTAATCTAATGAAGTCATATTCCATAATATTATTTGGGCTATATTTCCTTGAGTATGTGATGACAGTAAATTATAGGCTAATTACCAGTGGTGTTTTTGTTCTGTTTACTTAGTCTGGATTCCCTTCAAAGCAGAGCTTGAGACAAGGATAATGTATAAGTATTTTAAGTGAGAATAGGTTTCCAAAGGTTAGGGCTGAGCTACTGATAAAAATAACATTTACTAAGATATATTTAGGAAAAATTGCTAAGCATATAAAATTAAGCTGTCTTCATTAAAAAAAACCCCAAACCCCCCTTCAAAAAACCTCAGTTTTTCTTAGCCAAACAAAATTTCCTTGATTGTAGAAGAAAGCAAAGGACACCATATTACTACATACTCATTATAGTACTTTGCCCTGGGGATTGTAATTACTGTTTACCCTGCTAGATGAACAGCATTCAGTGCTCAGACTAGGAAGTGGGCTTTTTTTTAAAACATCTTTATTGGAGGATAATTGCTTTAAAATGGTGTGTTAGTTTCTGCTGTATAACAAAGTGAATCAGCTATACATTTACATATATCACCATATCTCCTCCCTCTTGCGTCTCCCTCCCACCCTCCCTATCCCACCCCTCTAGGTGGACACAAAGCACCTAGCTGATCTCCCTGTGCTATGCGGCTGCTTCCCACTAGCTATCTATTTTACATTTGATAGTGTATATATGTCCATGCCACTGTCTCACTTTGTCCCAGCTTACCCTTCCCTCTCCCCGTGTCCTCAAGTCCATTCCCTATGTCTGTGTCTTTATTCCGATCCTGCCTCTAGGTTCTTCAGAACCATTCTTTTTTTTTAGATTCCATATATATGCGTTAGCATACGGTATTTGTTTTTCTCTTTCTGACTTACTTCACTCTGTATGACAGACTCTAGGTCCATCCACCTCACTACAAATAACTCAATTTCATTTCTTTTTGTGGCTGAGTAATATTCCATTGTATATATGTGCCACATCTTCTTTATCCATTCATCTGTCGATGGACACTTAGGTTGCTTCCATGTCCTGGCTATTGTAAATAGGGCTGCAATGAACATTGTGGTACATGTCTCTTTTTGAATTATGCTTTTCTCAGGGTATATGCCCAGTAGTGGGATTGCTGGGTCATATGGTAGTTCTATTTTTAGATTTTAAGGAACCTGCATACTGTTCTCCATAGTGGCTATATCAATTTACATTCCCTCCAACAGTGCAAGAGGGTTCCCTTTTCTCCACACCCTCTCCAGCATTTATTGTTTGTAGATTTTTTGATGATGGCTATTCTGACTGGAGTGAGGTGATACCGCATTGTAGTTTTGATTTGCATTTCTCTAATGATTGGTGATGTTGAGCATCCTTTCATGTGTTTATTGGCAATCTGTATATCTTCTTTGGAGAAATGTCTATTTAGGTCTTCTGCCCATTTTTAGATTCGGTTGTTTGTTTCTTTGATATTGATCTGCATGAGCTGCTTGTAAATTTTGGATATTAATCCTTTGTCAGTTGCTTCATTTGCAAATATTTTCTCCCACTCTGTGGGTTCTCTTTTTGTCTTGTTTATGGTTTCCTTTGCTGTGCCAAAGCTTTTAAGTTTCATTAGGCCCCATTTGTTTATTTTTGTTTTTATTTCCATTTCTCTAGGAGGTGGGTCAAAAAGGATCTTGCTGTGATTTATGTCATAGCGTGTTCTGCCTATGTTTTCCTCTAAGAGTTTGATAGTGTATGGCCTTACATTTAGGTCTTTAATCCATTTTGAGTTTACTTTTGTGTATGGTGTTAGGGAGTGTTCTAATATCATTCTTTTACATGTAGCTGTCCAGTTTTCCCAGCACCACTTATTGAAGAGGTTGTCTTTTCTCCAGTGTATATTCTTGTCTCCTTTATCAAAAATAAGGTGACCAGATGTGCGTGGGTTTTTATCTCTGGGCTTTCTATCCTGTTCCATTGATCTATATTTCTGTTTTTGTGCCAGTACCATACTGTATTGATTAATGTACCTTTGTAGTATAGTCTGAAGTCCATTTTAAGCTGATTCCTCTAGCTCTGTTTTTCTTTCTCAAGAGTGCATTGGCTATTCAGGGTCTTTTGCATTTCCGTACACATTGTGACATTTTTTTTTCTAGTTCTGTGAAAGATGCCATTGGTAGTTTGATAGGGATTGCATTGAATCTGTAGATTGCTTTGGGTAGTATACTCATTTTCACAATGTTGATTCTTCCAATCCAAGAACATGGTATATCTCTCCATCTGTTTGCATCATCTTTAATTTCTTTCATCAGTGTCTTATAATTTTCTGCATACAGGTCTTTTGTGTCCCTAGGTAGCTTTATGCCTAGGTATTTCATTCTTTTTGTTGCAGTGGTAAATGGGAGTGTTTCCTTAATTTCTCTTTCAGATTTTTCATCATTAGTGTATAGGAATGCAAGAGATTTCTGTGCATTAATTTTGTATCCTGCTACTTTGCCAAATTCATTGATTAGCTCTAGTAGTTTTCTGGTAGCATCTTTAGGATTCTCTATGTATAGTATCATGTCATCTGCAAACAGTGACAGATTTACTTCTTCTTTTCTGGTTTGATTCCATTTATTTCTTTTTCTTCTCTGATTGCTGTGGCTGAAACTTCCAAAACTATGTTGAATAATAGTGGTGAGAGTGGACAACCTTGTCTTTTTCCTGATCTTAGAGCAAATGGTTTCAGTTTTTCACCATTGAGAACGATGTTGGCAGTGGGTTTGTCATATATGGCCTTTATTATGTTGAAGTAAGTTCCCTTTATGCCTACTTTCTGGAGGGTTTTTATCATAAATCATTGTTGAATTTTGTTGAAAGCTTTTTCTGTATCTATTGAAATGATCACATGGTTTTTCTCCTTCAATTTGTTAATATGGTTTATCACATTAATTGATATGCGAATATTAAAGAATCCTTGCATTCCTGGGATAAAGCCCACTTGATCATGGTGTATGATCCTTTTAATGTGCTGTTGGATTTTGTTTGCTAGTATTTTGTTGAGGATTTTTTTTTGCTAGTATTTTGTTGAGGATTTTTGCATCTATGTTCATCAGTGATATTGGCCTGTTGTTTTCTTGTTTTGTGATATCTTTGTCTGGTTTTAGTATCAGGGTGATGGTGGCCTCGTAGAATGAGTTTGGGAGTGTTCCTCCCTCTGCTATATTTTGGAAGATTTTGAGAAGGATAGGTGTTAGCTCTTCTCTAAATGTTTGATAGAATTCACCTGTGAAGCCAACTGGTCCTTCGCTTTTGTTTGTTGGAACATATGTAATCACGGTCTCAATTTCAGTGCTTGTGATTCGTCTGTTTATATTTTCTATTTGTTCCTGGTTCCGTCTCGGAAGGTGGTGCTTTTCTAAGAATTTGTCCATTTCTTCCAGGTTGTCCAATTTATTGGCATATAGTTTCTTGTAGTAATCTCTCATGATCCTTTGTATTCCTGCACTGTCAGATGTTACTTCTTTTTCATTTCTAATTCTATTGATTTTAGTCTTCTCCCTTATATTCTTGATGAGTCCCTCTAATGATCTATCAATTTTGTTTATCTTCTCAAGGAACCAGCTTTTAGTTTTATTGATCTTTACTAACGTTTCCTTAATTTGTTTTTCATTTATTTCTCATCTGATCTTTATGGTTTCTTGCCTTCTGCTAACTTTGGGGTGTTCTTGTTCTTCTTTCTCTAATTGCTTTAGGTGTAAGGTTAGGTTGTTTATTTGAGGTGTTTCTTGTTTCTTGAGGTAGGATTGTATTGCTCTAAACTTCCCTCTTAGAACTGCTTTTGATGCATCCCATAGGTTTTGGGTCATCGTGTTTTCATTTACATTTGTTTCTAGGTATTTTTTGATTTTCTCTTTGATTTCTTCAGTGATCTCTTGGTTATTTAGTAGCGTATTGTTTAGCCTCCATGTGTTTTTATTTTTTACAGATTTTTTTCCTGTAATTGATATCTAGTCTCATCGTGTTATGGTTGGAAAAGATACCTGATATGATTTCAATTTTCTTAAATGTACCAAGGCTTGATTTGTGACCCAAGAGCACTTGAGAAGAAAGTGTATTCTGTTGTTTTTGGATGGAATGCCCTATAAATATCAATTAAGTCCATCTTGTTTAATGTATCATTTAAAGCTTCTGTTTCCTTATCTATTTTCATTTTGGCTGATCTGTCCATTGGTAGAAGTGGGGTGTTAAAGCCCCCTACTATTATTGTGTTATTGTTGATTTCCCCTTTTATGGCTGTTAACATTTGCCTTATGTATTGACGTGCTCCTATGTTGGGTGCATAAATATTTACAATTGTTTTATCTTCTTGTTGGATTTATCCCTTGATCATTATGTACTGTCCTTCTTTGTCTTTTTTAATAGTCTTTATTTTAAAGTGTATTTTGTCTGATATGAGAATTGCTGCTCCAGCTTTCTTTTGATTTCCATTTGCATGGAATATCTGTTTCCATCTCCTCACACTCAGTTTGTATGTATCCCTAGGTGTGAAGTGGGTCTCTTGTAGACAGCATATATATGGGTCTTGTTTTTGTAGCCATCCAGCCAGTCTGTGTCTTTAGGTTGGCACATTTAATCCATTTACATTTAAGGCAGTTATTGATATGTATGTTCCTATTACCATTTTCTTAATTGTTTTGGGTTTGTTATTGTAGGTCATTTCCTTCTCTTGTGTTTCCTGCCTAGAGAAGTTCCTTTAGCATTTGTTTTAGAGCTGGTTTTGTGTTGCTGAATTCTCTTAGCTTTTGCTTGTCTGTAAATGTTTTAATTTCTCTGTCGAATCTGAATATGATCCTTGCTGGGTAGAGTAATCTTGGTTTTAGGTTTTTCCCTTTCATCACTTTAAATATGTCCTGCCACTCCCTTCTGGCTTGCAGAATTTCTGCTGAAAGATCAGCTCTTAACCTTATGGGGATTCCCTTGTATGTTATTTGTTGTTTTTCCCTTGCTGCTTTTAATATTTTTTCTTTGCGTTTAATTTTTGATAGTTTGATTAATATGTGTCTTGGTGTGTTTCTCCTTGGGTTTATCCTGTATGGGACTCTCTGTGCTTCCTGGACTTGACTGACTTATTTCCTTTCCCATATTAGGGAAGTTTTCAACTATAATCTCTTCAAATATTTTCTCAGTCCCTTTCTTTTTCTCCTCTTTTTCTGGGACCCCTGTATTTCAAATGTTGGTGTGTTTAATGTTGTCCCAGAAGTCTCTGAGACTGTCCTCAATTCTTTTCATTCTTTTTTCTTTATTCTACCCTTTGGTAGTTATTTCCACTATTTTATCTTCCAGGTCACTTATCCGTTCTTCTGCCTCAGTTATTCTGCTATTGATTCCTTCTGGAGAATTTTTAATTTCGTTTATTGTGTTGCTCATCATTGTTTGTTTGCTCTTTAGTTCTTCTAGATCCTTGTTTAACGTTTCTTGTATTTTCTCCTTTCTATTTCCAAGATTTTGGATCATCTTTACTATCATTACCCTGAATTCTTTTTCAGGTAGACTGGCTATTTCCTCTTCATATGTTTGGTCTGGTGGGTTTTTACCTTGCTCCTTCATCTAGTCTGTGTTTCTCTGTCTTCTCATTTTGCTTAACTTACTGTGTTTGGGGTCTCCTTTTCACAGGCTGCAGGTTTGTAGTTCCCATTGTTTTTGTTGTCCACCCCCAGTGGGTAAGGTTGGTTCAGTAGGTTTTGTAGGCTTCCTGGCGGAGGGGACTGGTGCCTGTGTTCTGGTGGTTGAGGCTGGATCTTGTTTCTCTGGTAGGCATGACCACGTCCGGTGGTGTGTTCTGAGGTGTCTGTGACCTTATTATGATTTTAAGTAGCCTCTCTGCTAATGGGTGTGGTTGTGTTCCTGTCTTGCCCATTGTTTGACATAGGGTGTCCAGCACTGTAGCTTGCTGGTCGTTGAGTAGAGCCGGGTCTTAGCATTGAAATGGAGATATCTTGGAGAGCCTTCACTGTTTGATATTACTTGTAGCCGGGAGGTCTCTGGTGGACCAGTGTCCAGAACTTGGCTCTCCCACCTCAGAGGAACTGGCCTGACACCCAGAGGAGCACGAAGACCCTGTCAGCCACACGGCTCAGAAAAAAATGGAGGAAAAAAAGAAAGAAATAAAGAAAAAATAAAATAAAATGAAATAAAGTTGTTAAAATAGAAAAAATTTTAAATTATTAAAAATAAAAATTAAAAGTAATTTTAAAAAAGAAAAAAAAAGAACGAAAGAAGGAGCAATCAAACCAAAAAACAAATCCACCAATGATAACAAGAGCTAAAAACTATTAAAAAAAAAAACAACAGTCAGAACCCTAGGACAAATTGTGAAAGCAAAGCTCTACAGACAAAATCACAGAATAAAGCAAATACATACACACTCACAAAAAGAGAAAAAGGAAAGAAATATGTATATCTTTTGGGAAGTCTGAGGTCTTCTGCCAGCATTCAGTAGGTGATCTGTAGGAATTGTTCCACATGTGGATATATTTCTGGTGTATTTGTGGGGAGGAAGGTGATCTCCACATCTTACTCCTCCACCATCTTGAAGGAATCTGGGAAATAGGTTTTGTTTACAACAGTTTTTAAGTTTTTTGAGAAGGGAGTGACATGATCAGTAATGTGCATTTGAAAGATTAATATGGAAGCAATGTGTAGACTCTCTAGGAAAAGGCAAGGGGCATCTAGATTTTGGTGGAGCAGTATTTGAAAATCATTGTCTAATTCAATAAATTATCGTGAGATAATCAGCTAATCATCTAAGAAAATAAAACATTTACAAATGTGTTTCTTCCTCTAGACCTGAAAGCAAAATAAATTATAAGTTGATTAATAATTTAATGGAAAAATTCCTATAGAAGTGAGCACTTCTGATGGCAGAAGTCAGAGTTAGTGAACTTGAAACCATCAGTAGACATTGTACACAATGAAGAATACAGAGTAAAAAGGATTGATGAAAGTTGATTAAAGCCTCAGAGACATGCAGAAACATATCAAATGGTCTAATATACATACAATTGGAGTCCCAAAAGGAAGAGAGTGAGAATGAAGTGTAGACAATATTTTAAGATATAGTGGGTGAAAATTTCTCCAATATTATTTAAAAACCCATTGATTTAGAGATCTAAGAGGCTTAGCTAACCCTAAGCACACTAAATATAAAGAAAACCACCCCCAGGCGTATCATAATAAAACGGCAAAAAAAAAAAAAAAAAAAAAAACAAAGAGAAGGAGAAAATCTTGGAAGCAGTCACCCAATTACTGATATAAATTCTGTATCATGTGATATTGATTTATATATTCACCAAAATAAATCATATCCCCAGTAATAAAATGTCTCAATACATTTCAAAAGATCGAAATTTTTCAGAGTATGTTGTTTGACTAAAACAGATGCAGGTTAGAAATAAATAACTGAAAGATGTGTGGTAAAATTCTAGTATTAATTTTCTATTGATACTGTAACAAATTATCAAAAAATTTGTTTAAAATACAGCTTTTATTCTGTATATTTTGTATATACAGTTCTGGAGGCTAGAAGTGTAACATGAGTTTTATGGGGCTAAAATCAATGTGTTGGCAGAGTTGATTTCTTCTGGAAACCCTGAGAGAGAAGCTACTCCTTGCTTTTTTGAGCTTCTGGTGGCTGCTAAGTATTCCTTGGCTTGGGGCCACATCATTCCAATCTCTGCTTCTGTCATCATGTTGCCTTACCCTCTTCTGTAGTCCAATCTCCCTTTGCCTCCATCTTACAATGACATTTGGAATTAAATTTAGGATTTACCCAGGTAATCCAGGATAATCTCTCTATCAAAAGATTCTTAAATTAATTATATCCACCAAGTCCATTTTGCCAATTAAGGCAATATTCTCTGTTTCCAGGGATGCAGATCTCTTTGGGTGGGCCATTATTCAACCTACCACAATTCTCAAATAGTTGGAAATTTAAGAAAAAATAAGCAATTAATGAATCAAGAAGAAATCACAAAGATGATGGGAAAGTATTTCAAAGCAAAAGAAAAAGAAAACACAAAATACCAAAATTAGTGGGATGGAGCTAAAGCAGTTTTTTGAGGAAATTTTGTATGTATAAATTCTCATATAGGAAAGGAATGCAATTTAAAATCAATAATTTAAGCTTCTACTTTAGAGAGATTTTTTTTTAAATTTATTTATTATTATTATTTATTTTTGGCTGTGTTGGGTCTCTGTTTCTGTGCGAGGGCTTTCTCTAGTTGCGGCAAGCGGGGGCCACTCCTCATCGCGATGCGTGGGCCTCTCACTATCACGGGCTCTCTTGTTGCGGAGCACAGGCTCCAGACACGCAGGCTCAGTAGTTGTGGCTCACGGGCCTAGTTGCTCCGCGGCATGTGGGATCTTCCCAGACCAGGGCTCGAACCCGTGTCCCCTGCATTGGCAGGCAGATTCTCAACCACTGCGCCACCGGGGAAGCCCGAGAGATATTTTTAAAAGAGTAAATTAAATTTGAAATATGTAGATGGAAACCAATATTAAAGATAAGAGTAGCTGTCAGTGAAAGAGAAATAAAATAGAGATGAAAAGAGTCAAAAGTTGCATTTGTGGAAAATTAATAAAACTAATAAACTCTTAGTGAGACTTACAGGGAGAGAGTGAGAAAGAGAAAGAGGGAACACAAATTACAAATGTCAGTAATGAGAAAGATCATATTGTTACAGATTTCATAGATAATAAATGGATAGTAAGGAAGTATTGTCAATAACTTTATACAAATAAATGTGACCGATTAGATGAAATGGACAAATTCCTTGAATGACACAAACTACCGATGCTTATTCAAGAAGAAATACAAATTAAAAAATTTTCTATATCTATTAAAGTAATTGAATTAGTAATCCAAAGTATTCCTACAAAGAGAACTCCATGTCCAGATGGTGTCAGTGGTAAATTTATTAAACACTTAAGGAAGAAATAATTACACAAACACTTTGAAGAAGTAGAAGAAGAGGAACTGTTTCCCAAAATATTCTCAAGCCAACATTACCATGATAGGAGAACTTAACAAAGACATTATTAAAAAAAAAAAACTATAGATTCATATCCTTTATGAAAATTAATATAAAAATGTCACAAAATATTAGAATATTGAATCCAGCAATATTAAAAAGGGTGATACAGCTTGACTAATAAAGGGCCAGAAATGCAATGTTGGTTTAAGGTTTGAATATCAGTAAATATAGTTTATCTCTTCAAAAGAATAAAAAAGAAGCATTTAAAACTTAATATAATTCACTATATTAACAGACTATGAGAGGAGAACCATAAGATCATCTCAATATATGTTGGAAAAAAAGAAAACTTGTATTTTATATTTACCTACATATTTCCTATTTTCAGTACCCTTCATTACTTGTAAAAGTGGACAACAGCCACTTTGAATTTTTTAAGCTCAAGGATTGGAGAGAGGCATGAAGTGCTGTTGCAACCCATGCACATGTCTGCTTATTTTCACCTGTTTGGCGTGGGATAACACCTGGGGTCTCAGCACTAGCAGTCCCTGCTGGATCCTTCTCCAGCTTCTCCAGATCCTGTGCCAGGTTTGGGGTTAACTCAGAAGTTGGCAAATAATGCACCACCAGTTTTGTAAATAAAGTTTCATCATAGCAAAGCTGCATATTGTCTATAGCTACTATTATGCTACAGTGGCAGAGGAAACCACATGGCCCACAGCTGAAAATACTTACTATATGGCTTTTTACAGGAAAACGTTGCTAACCCCTGGTTTACATCCATGATGAGGAGTCCCAGCTTCTGCTGCAGGACACTCCTATCATTGAAACCGCAAGTTTGGAGTTGGTGGGACACTGATGAGAGTTCTTGATGTACCTGACCTTGGGTTTGCCAGGATCCATACTCTGCCACACTTTCTCTAATACCTTAAAGGTCTCTGATGATACCCAGAGAATAACAAAGTATTTCAGGAAAATCATTTAATTAATTTCTAGTTCTCACCTCTCAAATAAAATAGGCTCAAGTGCAGTCCAGTGCTGCTGTACTTCCTATTTCTCCAGGTCCCAGGGCATAACAAGTATCTTAACAATCCAAGTGAAATAGAAGCAAAACTCCTATATATATGTATATCTATCTATATATACATATAGATATAAGCAATTACTAGGTAGAAAAGATACTGTATATTCGTTAAGTGCTTGATCTTCAGCCAAGTTGGCCGCCAATGCTCTTGTTATTATATATATGTGTACGTGTGTGTGTACGTATATAATCTCCAATATGTATTTCATATGCCTTCACCAGAAATTTGGTCTTGCTTTGGAATGCAGTTTGCTTCCTACCAGGGCCTGGTATTAAAGAAATACCAGGCCTATTCAATATTGGTATTCAATATTGGTATTCATCTAGTCACCAGCCCTTTGCACTAAAGTCCTCAATGAGTCAAAGTTTTATGTGGTCTGTTGCAAAGTGGGGAAGTATATATTTCTCCCTTCGTGTTATAATCTGTTAGATATGTCCCAAAGAAATAATATTTATTTGATATAACTTTAGGTGTCCAGGTTCTTTCAGGGTAATTTTTATTTGTGTGCTTGCTTGATTTACAGGTTTTGTGGTAGGTAGGACTAGAAGAGGAGACAGATGCTGGTTTGGCCAGGAAAAGTAAATGACTGATAGACACCAGGCTATGATTAGAATTGTTTCCCCATCCAACTCTTAATTATTTTTTTTTTTCACAGCATTAACTGTGTCTGACTTTTGGTTCTTCTTTATGGATACTCTGAAATTCTTTTGCAGAGTTTTCTGGAACACCTATCCTACCAGTGTAACAGACATGTTCAGATATTTCTGAATCTTACTTAGCCAAGATGGAAATATACTAAATTATCTTTTAAACACAACCAAATATGCAAAAAGTAAATTAAAAAATAAAAATGCTTGATAAACACCTCCATGCTTACAACCAACCAAATAATTCTTTTCTTTGAGGTTAAAAATATTAATTTTTTTAGGTCTACAAATTAGCATTTACATATCATGCCATTATTGGATATTTTACAAAGAAATCTTTTAAAGCTCCCTTTTTTATTTCTCACTGGAACCTTAGCCTTCAATGTTCTTAATCAACAATAGCCTTATCATTATTTCTTATAAATACTCCATAATAAATTAAAACAAAACAAATATGATATTTTAAGTAAAAATAAATACTTTTAACATCACCTTTATTCCTTATATTTGTTAGTCTTATTTCCTTTGCTTGGAAAATTGTTCTCCAGGAAGATTCTCATGTTTAATAGACAATATCCCTATACTCATTCTCTATCTTTATCTCTGAATCTGCTTACAACCATTCAGTTTCCATTTCCCAAGGGAGTTGTCAAGTCTGTGGTATAATTTCCTGTCTCTTGATGAAATGGGAACTTTAAGCACATTTGCCAAGAAAAACACTGACAGTATAAAATGCTTGAATAATGTTCTTGTTATTTACACATCACTTGACTGGTTGTCTTAAGAGACTGTTTCCAATTCTGGTCAAGGGACCATTTCTGGAGTTTTGTCACTACAATGCCTTTGGATCCATGAAAAATAAACACTAGTTCTTATTCTTGGTGGCTAAAATCAGCCAATAAACAAGAATGTGGATTCTAACACAATAGAGTCATAAAGGTAGAGAAAATAAAGCAGTTTCTTTATTTTAACTCAATATTTACTATTTTTGCCCATATGGTTAAAAACCAAAGTGGTAGAGAGGACTGATGGAGATTTATTCAAGTATGTGGCATAAATATTGATACGTCCATTTTTTTTATACAGTGGGTTCTCATTAGTTATCCATTTTATACATATTAGTGTATATATGTCAATCCCAGTCTCCCAATTCATCACACCACCCCCCCCACCCCCGCCATTTTCTGCCCTTTGTGTCCATACGTTTGTTCTGTACATCTGTGTCTCAATTTCTACCCTGCAAACCGGTTCATCTGTACCATTTTTCTAGGTTCCACATATATGCATTAATATACGATATTTGTTTTTCTCTTTCTGACTTCCTTCACTCTGTGTGACAGTCTCTAAATCCATCCACGTCTCTACAAATGACCCAATTTCTTTCCTTTTTACGGCTGAGTAATATTCCATTGTATATATGTACCACTTCTTCTTTATCCATTCATCTGTCGATGGGCATTTAGTTTGCTTCCATGTCCAGGCTATTGTAAATAGTGCTGCAATGAACATTGGGATGCATGTGTCTTTTTGAATTATGCTTTCCTCTGGGTATATGCCCAGGAATGGGATTGCTGGGTCATATGGTAATTCTATTTTTAGTTTTTTAAGGAACCTCCATACTGTTCTCCATAGTGGCTGTATCAACTTACATTCCCACCAACAGTGCAAGAGGGTTCCCTTTTCTCCACACCCTTTCCAGCATTTGCTGTTTGTAGATTTTCTGATGATGCCCATTCTAACTGGTGTGAATTGATACCTCATTGTAGTTTTGATTTGCATTTCTCTAATAATTAGTGATGTTGAGCAGCTTTTCATGTGCTTCTTGGCCATCTGTATGTCTTCTTTGGAGAAATGTCTATTTAGATCTTCTGCCCATTTTTGGATTGGGTTGTTTGTTTCTTTAATATTGAGCTGCGTGAGCTGTTTATATATTTTGCATATTAATCCTTTGTCCATTGATTCATTTGCAAATATTTTCTCCCATTCTGAGGGTTGTCTTTTCATCTTGTTTATGGTTTCCTTTGCTGTGCCAAAGTTTTTAAGTTTCATTAGGTCCCATTTGTTCATTTTTGTTTTTATTTCCATTACTCTAGGAAGTGGATCAAAAAAGATCTTGTTGTGATTTATGTCAAAGAGTGTTCTTCCTATGTTTTCCTCTAAGAGTTTTATAGTGTCCGGTCTTACATTTAGGTCTTTAATCCATTTGGAGTTTATTTTTGTGTATAGTGTTAGGGAGTGTTCTAATTTCATTCTTTTACATGTAGCTGTCCAGTTTTCCCAGCACCATTTATTGAAGATACTGTCTTTTCTCCATTGTATATCCTTGCCTCCTTTGTCATAGATTAGTTGACCATAGGTGTGTGGGTTCATCTCGGGGCTTTCTATGTTGTTGCATTGATCTATATTTCTGTTTTTGTGCCAGTACCATATTGTCTTGATTACTGTAGCTTTGTAGTATAGTCTGAAGTCAGGGAGTCTGATTCCTCCAGCTCCGTTTTTGTCCCTCAGTACTGCTTTGGCTATTCGGGGTCTTTTGTGTCTCCATTTAAATTTTAAGATTTTTTTGTTCTAGTTCTGTAAAAAAATGCCATTGACAATTTGATAGGGATTGCATTGAATCTGTAGATTGCTTTGGGTAGTATAGTCATTTTCACAATATTGATTCTTCCAATCCAAGAACATGGTATATCTCTCCATCTGTTGGTATCATCTTTAATTTCTTTCATCAGTGTCTTATAGTTTTCTGCATACAGGTCTTTTGTGTCCCTAGGTAGGTTTATTCCTAGGTATTTTATTCTTTTTGTTGCAATGGTAAGTGGGAGTGTTTCCTTAATTTCTCTTTCAGATTTTTCATCATTAGTGTATAGGAATGCAAGTGATTTCTGTGCATTAATTTTGTATCCTGCAACTTTACCAAATTCATTGATTAGCTCTAGTAGTTTCTTGGTGGTATCTTTACGATTTTCTATGTATAGTATCATGTCATCTGCAAACAGTGATAGTTTTACTTCTTCTTTTCCAATTTGTATTCCTTTTATTTCTTTTTCTTCTCTGATTGCTGTGGCTAGGACTTCCAAAACTATGTTGAATAATAGTGGTGAGAGTGGACATCCTTGTCTTGTTCCTGATCTTAGAGGAAATGCATTCAGTTTTTCACCATTGAGAATGATGTTTGCTGTGGGTTTGTCGTATATGGCCTTTATTATGTTGAGGTAGGTTCCCTCTATGCCCACTTTCTGGACAGTTTTTATCATAAATCGGTGTTGAATTTTGTCAGAAGCTTTTTCTGCATCTATTGAGATGAGCATATGGTTTTATTCTTCCATTTGTTAATATGGTGTAGCACATTGACTGATTTGCGTATATTGAAGAATCCTTGCATTCCTGGGATAAATCCCACTTGATCATGGTGTATCATCCTTTTAATAGGCTATTGGATTCTGTTTGCTAGTATTTTGTTGAGGATTTTTGCATCTATGTTCATCAGTGATATTGCCCTGTAGTTTTCTTTTTTTGTGACATCTTGGTCTGGTTTTGGTATCAGGGTGATGGTGGCCTCATAGAATGAGTTTGGGAGTGTTCCTTCCTCTGCAAGTTTTTGGAAGAGTTTGAGAAGGATGGGTGTTAGCTCTTCTCTAAATGTTTGATAGAATTCACCTGTGAAGCCATCTGGTCCTGGACTTTTGTTTGTTGGAAGATTTTTAATCACAGTTTCAATTTCATTACTTGTGATTGGTCTGTTCATATTTTCTATTTATTCCTGGTTCAGTCTTGGGAGGTTTTACCTTCCTAAGAATGTGTCCATTTCTTCCAGGTTATCCATTTTATTGGCACAGAGTTGCTTGTATAGTCTCTTAGGATGCTTTGTATTTCTGCAGTGTCTGTTGTAACTTCTCCTTTTTCATTTCTAATTTTATTGATTTGAGTCTTCTCCCTCTTTTTCTTGATGAGTCTGGCTAACGGTTTATCAATTTTGTTTATCTGCTCAAAGAACCAGCTTTTAGTTTTATTGATCTTTGCTATTGTTTTCTTTGTTTCTTTTTCATTTATTTCTGCTCTGATCTTTATGATTTCCTTCCTCCTACTAACTTTGGGTTTTGTTTGTTCTTTTTTCTCTAGTTCCTTTAGGTGTACGGTTAGATTGTTTGTTTGAGATTTTTGTTGTTTCTTGAGGTAGGATTGTATTGCTATAAACTTCCGTCTTAGAACTGCTTTTGCTGCATCCCATAGGTTTTGGATCGTCATGTTTTCATTGTCATTTTCCTCTAGGTATTTTTTGGTTTCCTCTTTGATTTCTTCAGTGATCTCTTGGTTATTTAGTAACGTATTGTTTAGGCTCCATGTGTTTGTGCTTTTTACGTTTATATCCCTGTAATTGATTTCTAATCTCATAGCGTTGTGGTCAGAAAATATGCTTGATATGATTTCAATTTTCTTAAATTTACTGAGGCTTGATTTGTGACCCAAGATGTGATCTATCCTGGAGAATGTTCTGTGCACACTTGAGAAGAAAGTGTAATCTGCTGTTTTTGGATGGAATGTCCTATACATATCAATTATATCTATCTGGTCTATTGTGTCATTTAAATCTTGTGTTTCCTTATTAATCTTCTTTTTGGATGACCTGTCCATTGGTGTAAGTGAGATGTTAAAGTCCCCCACTATTATTGTGTTACTGTCGATTTTCTCTTTTAGAGCTGTTAGCAGTTGCCTTACTTAGTGAGGTGCTCCTATGTTGGGTGCATATATATTTATAATTGTTATATCTTCTTCTTGGATTGACCCCTTGATCATTATGTAGTGTCCTTCCTTGTCTCTTGTAACATTCTTTATTTTAAAGTCTATTTTATCTGATATGAGAATTGCTACTCCAGCTTTCTTTTGATTTCCATTTGCAGGGAATATCTTTTTCCATCCCCTCACTTTCAGTCTGTATATGTCCCTAGGTCTGAAGTGGGTCTCTTGTAGACAGCATATATATGGGTCTTGTTTCTGTATCCATTCAGCAAGCCTGTGTCTTTTGGTTGGAGCAGTTAATCCTTCACGTTTAAGGTAATTATCGATATGTATGTTCCTATGACCATTTTCTTATTTGTTTTGGGTTTGTTTTTGTAGGTCCTTTTCCTCTCTTGTGTTTCCCACTTGGAGAAGTTCCTTTAGCATTTGTTATAGAGCTGGTTTAGTGGTGCTGAATTCTCTTAGCTTTTGCTTATCTGTAAAGTTTTTGTTTTCTCCATCAAATCTGAATGAGATCCTTGCTGGGTAGAATAATCTTGGTTGTAGGTTCTTCCCTTTCATCACTTTAAATATGTCATGCCACTCCCTTATGGCTTGTAGAGTTTCCTCCGAGAAATCAGCTGTTAACCTTACGGGAGTTCCCTTGTATGTTATTTGCCGTTTTTCCCTTGCTGCTTTCAATAATTTTTCTTTGTCTTTAATTTTTGCCAATTTGATTACTATGTGTCTCGGCGTGTTTCTCCTTGGGTTTATCCTGGGTGGCACTCTCTGTGCTTCCTGTACTTGGGTGGCTATTTCCTTTCCCATGTTAGGGAAGTTTTAGACTCTAACCTCTTCAAATATTTTCTCGGGTCCTTTCTCTCTCTCTTCTCCTTCTGGGACCCGTATAATGCGAATGTTGTTGCTTTTAATGTTGTACCAGTGGTTCTTAGGCTGTCTTCATTTCTTTTCATTCTTTTTTCTTTATTCTGTTCTGCAGCAGTGAATTCCACCATTCTGTCTTCCTGGTCACTTATCCGTTCTTCTGCCTCAGTTATTCTGCTATTGATTCCTTCTAGTGTAGTTTTTATTTCAGTTATTGTATTGTTCATCTCTGTTTGTTTGTTCTTTAATTCTTCTAGGTCTTTGTTAAACATTTCTTGCATCTTCTAGATCTTTGCCTCCATTCTTTTTCCGAGGTCCTGGATCATCTTCACTATCATTATTCTGAATTCTTTCTCTGGAAGGTTGCCTATCTCCACTACATGTAGTTGTTTTTCTGGGGTTTTATCTTGTTCCTTCATCTGGTACATAGCCCTCTTCCTTTTCATCTCGTCTATCTTCCTGTGAATGTGGTTTTAGTTCCACAGGCTGCAGGATTGTAGTTCTTCTTCTGATATGTCCATTTTTAAATGAATAACAGGAGAAGAGATAGGGTGAGATTTGAGTGATGCAAATATAAATATTTTAGGTAGACTTTATTGAAGTTTTAGACTCATTCCATCCTAGATTAGTGTGTCACGCAAAAACAACCATTCAAAAGAGAAGAGGTGTAAGGAGAGGAGATGAGAGGGAGGGAATTTCATTCTTTACTCAGTCTCTGGAAGTATATTAAAAGGAATCTAGATCAGAATTCTGAAAACACTTTCTGGACTTCCTGGCTCTCTACCCTCCTATTAACTTTATGCAATTTTCTCTCCAAAACTCTCTGGACCTTCTTCTTTGTCAGAGCCTAAGCCTCCCTCTACAAGACCTCATTGGTTCTTATTCACTTGGCTCTTAGTATATATCTCTCCCCTTTTTCTTGTAGCTTTTAAGTGGATTGACATATTCTTTTGCTTTAGGCTTTTAACTGACTCTGTTTCACAAGGGAGATACAAGGGCAATGGGAAGAGTTCACAAATATTCTCAAAGTAATTATTTTTCACCTAGATACATATGACAAATTAGAACTTTTATAAAGGTTAAAATTAATTTGAGGACACAAGGCATGTGTCCTGCCAACTTTAAATAATAACTAACATTTACCATCTAGAATATACTAGCAAACAATATGTCTCAGGCATAGTATTTTATTCTAAGTACTTTACGTATTTTAACTCATCTTCCCAATGACACTCTAAGGAAGGTACTATTAATATTCACATTTTTTAGATGAGGAAACTGATATAGAACAGTTGTTGGATAACTTGTTCAAAGTCAAAAATAAGTTAGATTATTATTTCTCAATAATAGACATAAAGAAATGTGAGATTTGAACCCAAGGGGTCTGCCCCCAGAAAACTTGAGTTTAACATTATAAGCTCACTCTTCATTTTTTTTAGTCAAAGGATACTACCTTGTATCCTCATTTTAAAAGTGATAATTTTTTTAAATGTGTGTTATCGTGGATAATGGATAGAGGATTTCCTGCTGACTTGAATATCATAGTTTAGTACAGGGAGAAGTATATCTTAGCAAGATAATTTTTACAACTCAGCTAAAACCTCCCTGAAATCTTCTGCTGAAATACACTGTCTTCTACCTTCTGTTAGTTTTTATGTTTACTGGGTTGTTGGAACCCAGAGTTGGTGTAATTAGCAAGTGATAAATGAATAACTAAATATTTGTTGAGCATTTCCTTATTCTGATGTTTGCATTATTCCAAAAAGTACAATAAAAATAAGTAAATACAACAACAGTTTTAAAAAACTATAGTACCTGTCCTCAAGGTCCTTGCAAAAATATTGAAAGATTAATATATAATAAAACACAAGGATATATGGAAACTGGAATTGAACCTAGCAATCTATACAAAACAACAACTATTGATGTAGTTGAAAAATAAACTTACTATTCATCCTCCAGCAAGTTATCAAGGAACAATAAACCACACAAGGGAAACCTCCTGAACTTTCATCATCTGTGATAGATGTACTTAACCCTTTTAGTCACAATATAACATTTAAACACTGTTCAGGTGGAGGAAATGGTTTGAGGAATTTGATGTTGGAATTTCTCCTACTTTCCATTAAAAAATAATTCGGGAAATTCTACAAGAAACTAATTTCTTGAACTATTTAAATGAATTGTCAAAAGTGTTGGAATGATATATTCATTTATTGATTTTTTAAAATAAATTTATTTATTTTATTTATTTATTTTTGACTGTGTTGGGTATTTGCTGCTGCTAGCAGTCTTTCTCTAGTTGTGGTGAGTGAGAGCTACTCTTTGTTGTGGTGCGCGGCCTTCTCATTGTGGTGGTTTCTCTTGTTGCAGAGCATGGGCTCTAGGTGCATTGGCTTCAGTAGTTGTGGCTCGCGGGGTCTAGAGCACAGGCTCAGTAGTTGTTGCACACAGGCTTAGTTGCTCCATGGCATATGGGATCTTCCCAGACCAGGGGTCGAACCCATGTCCCCTGCATTGGCAGGCGGATTCTTAACCACTGCGCCACCAGGGAAGCCCATCATTTATTGATTTTTGTTGTTCATTTATTGATTTTTAAAATTCATTTTTCACTATGTCCTTTAAATGATCTTAAGCATTGGAGAAAGAATTGTAAACGCAACATACAAAGCCTATGCCTCTATGTATCTTACATTCTGGTGAGGGAGGTAGGAAACAAACCAATAAAAATATATTATATGACATATGATAGAATATAAACAGTATATGATGTCAGGTGGTGTCTCGTGTCATGGCGAAGAATGCAGTGAGAATGAATAGCTTATCGGAGTTCATTGTTTAGATGGGGTTCTTCAAGGAAGGGTTTTGTGAAGGGTAATATTTGAAAGAGGGCAGAATGAAGCAAGAGACCATGCGATGATAATATTTGTGGAAAATAGAATCTCAGGCTGAAGGATCGCTAGTTCAAAAGTCTGAGACTGGAGTTTGCTTGGTATGTTGGAGGAATGACAAAGAAGGCAATAAGATGCTGACATATACAATGTTGCTGAAGAATGCTTGTTGAAATTAGGCAATGTTTGTGATAAATAACCAAGTTAAAAAAAAGCAACATAGCATTATAACATTAAATATAATGAATTGCTCAGTATAAAAGAAAATAAAACTATAGGGCAATAAGTGTGTTATATATAAATGTAAAGATGTATAGCTATAAGTAAAAGGCTGTCAATACATATTGTAGACATGCCGTGTACCAAAATTTTACCAATTATTATCCCTGGTGTATGTGATGTTTTTCTTCTTTGCTTTTCTGTATTTTATTAATTTTGTGCATTATGCACAAATTATTTTAAAATCTTAGCTTCAAATTGATCTAGTTAACACAGCAGAACTTTAAGAGCTTTGTTCTACTGAGTCATTTAACCTCTGCTTTGACTTTTACAAGTGGCCTTTACATGACATCAAAGGCAGAATTAGAAATAGAATATAAAGTTATAAAGCTAAAGCCAATTGGATGACTGAAAACCACAGCGTAAAGAAAGCAAATGAATGTGCTTGGTGATAAATACAATAAATAAGTTTAAAATTAGAAAAATTACTTATCAGAGAAAAGCCAAACATGGAATAGAGAATGATATAATGAGCCTAGTAAAGAATGATTCTGGGGGATTAACAATGTAGAAATGGTATATAGCATTTTTTTTTTTTTTTTTTTTTTATTTTTTTATTGCTGTGTTGGGTCTTCGTTTCTGTGCGAGGGCTTTCTCTAGTTGCGGCAAGCGGGGGCCACTCTTCATCGCGGTGCGCGAGCCTCTCACTATTGCGGCCTCTCTTGTTGCGGAGCACAGGCTCCAGACGCGCAGGCTCAGCAATTGTGGCTCACGGGCCCAGTTGCTCCGCGGCATGTGGGATCTTCCCAGACCAGGGCTCGAACCCGTGTCCCCTGCATTGGCAGGCAGATTCTCAACCACTGCGCCACCAGGGAAGCCCGCTATATAGCATTTTGATGGATAATCAGGCAGAACCTTAACATGATTGCTGGCATTAGCTTAATAGCAATACAAAGTTAATGAAACATTTAGAAGAAATTTAACATCCATTCATCATTATGTATTGTCTTTAATCAAAAGCATTTTTAAAGAGAACTTTCTGTGGATTCATATGGTAAGTATTTTTCAAGGGAGAGTTAAATCACCAATATTTTGAAAACCATCAAATGAATTTCTTTTATTCAGACACATAAGGTTGGATTATAGAAAAGTAAGAAGAGCTGTAACCTTAGTGAAATAGCTTTTGATCAACCAAGCCAGAAGGAACAGCAGAGTGTTTTTAATGTTTATTTGCTTGACTTGACACCAATCAGTTTTGCATAAAAGAAAGACATCAGCATGGACATATAATCAGGATGACTTTGAGTCAGGATTATACTCTCAAAAATGGAATTTTATTTTATAGCAGAAATAGACAACTGGCAGTTAAATGGTCCAGACTCCTTTCTATTTGTGCCATTAGTTTTGTTTATCACCTGAGGCATAACAATTTTATTATCTGTTAAATGAAGAAAGTAGCACTAGCCTCTGCCATGCAGAGAGAAAACAGTGATGGCCATTTAATCTTGCAATACACATCAGTGAAAACTTAGTTTTCATCTTTATAAATAATGCAGGTTTTATGTGGCTTTCCCATCTCCAAATATACCTGTAGCCTTTCTTATAATGAGTGTATTCATCCTCATAGCTATTTAGAAGAGATGCACACAAGACAATAAATGAACATTTGTGTGGGTATATATACCATGTACCATAAATGTCACCTGTTTTTCCCCCTACTGGTGAATTTTCTCTTGTTTGCTTTTTTGTATTTTATGTATTTTAGGCATTACATATGCATCACTGAATGTATTAATACAACCACCTTAAAGGTAGCAGAGATGCAGATGTAACTTGTAAAGCGAGTGTATCATAGAGACACAGCAGCTGCCCCTCTTCTCTGACTGTTATTTTCATCTGCTCACCAGGTACACAACTGTGCATTGTTGGCTGAACTTCATTACAGCAGTGTTGTTACTTTCATATTCTACCCCAGTATCAGACCAATGTAGTTCTTGTGTTTTCCCCAATAGTGTAGAAAGGTCACTGCCCTGGGAGTCTTATGGTTTTGGTTTGCTTCTTGTCCTTTCACTTACTGTGTAATACAGCCTTTCTAGAATTCTTTTTGTATCATCTCTAATATGTGGCTGATAAAGGGTTTTTATAAGGACTGAATAGGCTGGTTTATGTAGTCAGTTTTCAAAATATAAAACATTTTCCAAATGTGTTGGTAACTAAAATGTCAATTTAAAACTTGGTTTGCTACTATGTTCACAGCTCTTTTTTGTGTTATGCAGGATTAAGAAATAGGAAGTAAGGTCACAAGATATAGCTTATGATCTGGTTAATGAAACGATACTTATGGTAAGAGAAATAATACACTTATGAGGACAGCATTTGAAAAAAATCATAATACAAGAGTAGAAGGGAAGTCATTTGGTAATCAGTGTTGAGTAAACAAGTGATGATATGGGCAATAAGTGTTATAAAGGGTCACAAGGGGGAAATGGGCTTTGGGGTTAGAGGAATCTGTTGGACCTTGTGAAATGGGATAGGCCAGGAGTATGTGGTTTAAGGCCTTGGCACTCAAAGAAAGGCTTTAAGCATTAGCATGGTGGCAGATAAGAATAGAGTATGTTCATCGGACTTCTTAAACTTTATCTAGATATGTCTAGGCTTAGAAGTGGTAATATATTTTTTAAGAAAAATTATGTCATTCTAAATTGGAAATCAAACTTTTTAATGATTTAAAAATCTCAGTCTGTGTTTTCAAAAGATTACTTGTTAACAGATGAGTTTAAGCTACCAAAAAAATAATGAGGTAACATATTTCATGAAGATAAATTCTACTTAGATTCTTTTCATGTTGGAGCTAAATCCAGGAAGCCAAGTGGAGAAAACTAAGTAAGAAAAAGAAAAGGAAAAAAAAAAATCAAACAAAAACCAAAAAACCTCACTATTGTATTTCACTAAGCGTGTTATATCAGGTTTGTGGCATTTCCAAGCAATTTAAGACAGAATGAAATATCTGTACTGAGTACCTGAAAAAAGAATAAAGATCTATTGAATATCTTCAGGGATTCTTCTTTCTCCTCTTCTGTCGGTGAATGTAAGCTATCTAAAACACAGCAGAATGGGGGTTGGACTGAGACACAAAATGAAATTGTAATTGATGAGGATAAGCAAAGGCAGAAGAAAGATGTCAATAGAGAAAACATTGATCTTCATTTTGGAATGTTGAAATTTCATTCTCCAAAAGGGGTAGTTTGAAGAGGTAGTGGCTATATCCCAAGAAGAGTCAAAGTGGGAGGGAGATGGACATGTACAAAATATAGGGAATAATATTTACTAGATTTTTTTTACAACCTGAAATGTTTGAATCATTGCTTCAGTTAGCTTTTTGCTTTGCAGTAGCATCTAGTCTAGAAGTGTATTTTTTTTTTAGTTCATCATAAATAGCACAAGTAACTTTTATGGACAACCAAGTTCCCTCCTATCGACCCACTTCGAGCTCCAGGTGATTCAGCAAAACCGGTAATGATAGAACAGTGTCTCATAGCATCTAGGATAATGCAAAGTACAGAGTGCCCAAGCACAATAAGTATTGATGGTGGTGACATGAGACAATGATAAATTTCTCTTCCTACTTCCTCTCTTGTTAGTCTTTTCTCATTTCAAGCTTCCTCTCTTTTCCATGTAAGTTGAATACTCATGGTGATTTAATCATCTTGCCTCCTCACTCCTACAGACTGCTATTCTTTACATTTTTATTTAAAGTTTGATTTAGGAGTATATTTTAAAGATTTATTTGCATAGTGCATCGAATTTTAAATAATACATGCAGTGAAATTCTAAGTTGTATCTCTAATATTCAAGTTATATCATTAATTCATTAGGTTTGTCACTGACATGAATTATACAACAAACTTCTCAAGTCATACAGCTGATATGAATCCATATTTTATTCTTTGAACATAAATATCTCTATTAATAATAGCAGTTTGTTTATAAGAACTGAGTTTACATGTTAATCTATAGTCTTCCTATTTCTAACTATATTATTTACTCCAATGTCACATTCAAAAATGACAGGACCAATATAGATTTATATTCTCAGAAGTTATTTTGCTGCTGTCATTAGTTCATCCATCCATCCATCCATTCAATATTCTTTAGGTGCCCACTATACAACATGCTGTACACTGGACTCATGTTTGTACAGAAAACCGTCATAGTCCCTGTTGCTACGTAGGCTGCTAATATTAAAATACAAGAGATGGACAGTGTTGGTAATAGACCTAGGCATCTAGGGCCCCTACATTAATTCCTGTTTTTTTAGAGGGCCACACTCAGGCCCTCCTTTGGCTCTGCCTCTCCTAAGAGGGTGAGGAAAAATACAGGGTCAAGGGTATAGAGCCACATGCCTAAAATAAAGGAGATCATACTTTGGATACCTGGGACCCCAGTATTCCCTGCTCAAATGACCTCAAACTCTGCTCCCAATGCCTATTTCAGACTCTCCCCTGGATCAATACTCTGAGGGGTTCACCAAGCACCCAATGCTGTTTGTACTCCTAAGCCTGGGGGTATTCACAGGTCATGGATCTGCCCTGGAGGTCCCTTAAGGTACTGCAAGGATTAGAAGTGAAAATAGAATAAGACAGATCATTGGCCTGGGGCCTTTATTTATTTTCTGGTCCCAGGCCTTACAAACAATGGATAATAAATAATAGGGTTAATATATAGATCCAAAAGTAATAAAATAAGATAATTAAAAATTGACATTCTGTAAAGATGGGGTTAATTTGCAGCTGTTCTGTAGTGGCTTTATGCTTATGGCCAGGGATGACAGAAGTCTGGCACTGACCCTTGGCCAAGACAGAGATGCCATGTACTAAATAGTGATTTATTATGGGCCATATAAAGTCCAAGACCCCCCTGGAGGCATCTTATAACATCTTGTTTACACTGTTTATTAAAATTGTATAGATTGATATTTGGCACCTGGTTTAACCAGTTCCACAAACTGGCTTTAGCTATGTGACCAGTAAAAGGATAGTTAACTTGTGCCTTGAGACAGGAGTATCTTGCATGGATCATAGTGATTTGTAATCTGAAGATGAAGAGGACAGGGATTAAAAGGTAGGGTTCCCAAATGCCCAGAGCAATGGAGAAAAGGCCAGGGAACTGCTTCTGGTTGTATCAGATTACACTGGTGTTCACCTATGTTTTCTTTGTCCTTGCTGTAGTATACACTTTACATTTATTAAAACCTTAGATTAGTATATCTTATAGAATCTTGTGAATTCTTTCAATTAGCTGACTCATGCAGGCATGAATGCTATAAAAAACATAGAGCAAGTTGGAATAGAAGGTAATGGACCTCTCTGAGGAGATAGTGTTTAAGACAAAGGATGGAATTGAAGTGCATTCATATGGAGACTGGGAAGAATGTTTGAGGAAAAGAAAAGAACAATAGACTATTTGGAGGCCATTTCCAATTTAGACATTTTTTTGCTTTGTTTTGGGATGGAAGGTAGATTGATCCAACAAGTTGACTTTCCAAAAAATAGGCTCTAACATGTCTTTTTATACTTCAAGCATTAGTATCTGTACTCCAGAAAAGGGACACATAGTTCCCATGTAGGTCCAAAGTGAGGACAGTTCCCAGCACCACATGCCAATTCCTTGTGGAAGTAGTCACAGGGGATAGATTCTTAAGTGACTTCTTGCTTCATGTTCTAAGAACTGTCTAAAAGAGAGCACAGGAATATCGTCTACATGGGTTCATTTTTTAAGGGTTATTCGAAGTTCTTACAAGAGACAGTGCCTATCTCTCACATTGAAGGTAGTTTACTAGGTCACATCATGTTCTTTCCTGAGAAGATTTTGTTAAAGTCTTATGTAAATAATTTCCAGTCTTATAAAATCTCTAGATGTGATTTAGTGATATGACAGGACATTCTGGAAGTAAACTAAATGTTATAGTCATAGATCTCATATTTGCTTTTTAGCATTCAAGGGCTTTCTTAAGAGTGCTATAATAATTTTTTAAGTTTTTAAATGGCTCCATTTAGATATGTATCATAACACAGACTTTTCCTAAGCTTTTTGTCCTCATTGGAAAAAGCTCAGGCAAAAATAAAAATAAGTGGTATTACATTGCATGTAAATGTACCTTGCAAAAGATTGACCATGTATAAGGCTGTGTAGAGTGCACAAGATGAATACTAATAAGTCAGGGTTGTCCACAGAAACAGATCCAGTACAACATATGTATGTCTAGAATGAGACTTATTATAAGGACTTGGCTCACACAAATATGGAGGCTGAGAAGTCCTATGATCTGTTGTCTGCAAGCTGGAAACTCAGGAAAGCTGGTGGTGTAGTCCCCAGATCTGAGAGCCAGAGAGCTGATACTATAGATTCCAGTACAGGTCTGAAGGTCTGAACCAGGAGTGTCTAATGCAGAGGATCAACATCCCAGCTCACCTAGTCAGGCAGAGCATGGCTTCAACATTCCTCCACCATTTTGTTCTGTTCAGGCCGTCAATGGAATAGATGATGCCCACTCGCATTGCGGAGGGCCATCTGCTTTACTCAGTCTACTGATTCACATGTTAATATCTTTCAGAAATACCCTCACAGACACACCCAGAAATAATGTTTAACCAAATATCTGGGCATCCCATGATCCAGCCAAGCTGACACATAAAATTAACTATCACAAGTTCCCCCCTTTTCAGCTTGACACAATATGTATCTCCTTAAGCCAGACCTAATCTCGACATAAAGACAATAACAAGATCAAAATTATCCTAGCATAATACAACTATGCTGCATACAACCAAAAATGCAGTCACTGTTTCCCCAAGGAGGATGTATGTAAAGTCCTTGAGTGATGTTTCCTCTTCTCCTTGGTATCCTGTAACTTAAATACTAGGATGTAAAATTAGCAATACTTAAATACTACTATGGTATAAAGTCAATACATCGTATATTATGTGATAAGGGAATGTGAGAAGAAAGAAAACAAAAATATCTGATATACATATACTTATATACATATTTGTCTTTATATGTGTGTTTATATTTGTATATGTATATTTATATTTGTGTGTATATATATATATTTGTGTATACACACACACAAGCATGTTTATAAGAAAATAAGGAGAAATACCCATGACAGTTACAGTTCCTGTTTCTGTAACTGGTCAGGTGGTTGTAGTTAGTATTTGTAACTACTATCTTTCACCATCTATTCTGTATACCTTTTGCCTTCTGTGAGCACCTCAGCTGGACATGGTTCTTTTTTTTTTTTTTTTTTTTTATTTATTTATTTATTTATTTTTGGCTGTGTTGGGTCTTCGTTTCTGCGCGAGGGCTTTCTCTAGTTGCGGCAAGCGGGGGCCACTCTTCATCGCGGTGCGCGGGCCTCTCACTATCGTGGCCTCTCTTGTTGCGGAGCACAGGCTCCAGACGCGCAGGCTCAGTAGTTGTGGCTCACGGGCCTAGTTGCTCCGCAGCATGTGGGATCTTCCCAGACCAGGGCTCAAACCCGTGTCCCCTGCATTAGCAGGCAGATTCTCAACCACTGTGCCACCAGGAAAGCCCCTGGACATGGTTCTTACCTGACGGACTTACCTCAACCTGCATTCCTGAAGGATCTGACTTGTTAGTTGTCCTGCCTTGACTGGATTGTTGCACTTTTCCATTGACATTAATCACGGGGCATGATAATACTAAGAGACATCCTCTGAGATCTCCTATAATTCACATACACTCTTCCTTACCTCAGTTAAGGAGCAGTCAATTTCCCCTTGGTAGTCAGGACCAATCAGGCCAGCCAACATAGTAACTCCCTTCTTTGCTTATTGATTCAGAGATGTGAGAAAACCAAAGTAACTGGGTGGCAGTTCTAACTTCCAGTTCAACAGAATCCCTGTTGTATCTCCTGGTGGAAGCATTCCTCCCTCTGGAACTGAGACCTCTAGACCAGCAGAGCATAAAGTCAAAGAGACAGGAAGTGACAATTTTGCTAGTGAATTCCTAAGAATTATAATGAGTAATGCCACTCTCATTTCCACCCATTGATTCCTGGACCTGGGAACCAGGTTATGGGAGAAATAGCACCATATATACTAATTCAGAGCATATACAGGCTTCTTGAGAACCTTGCCTCAGCCCTGCCAGTTATGCCACCTAGCTGGTGTTATAACACCTAGCTGGTGTTATAACTGAGTCTTCAAAAGGCCAATCCATCATTCTATCAAACCAGCCTCTTCAGGGTGGTGGGGGACATGGTAAAACCAGTAAGTTTCATAAGCATGGACCCATTGCTGCACTTCATTTGCTGAGAAGTGAGCTGCTTGAGCAGGAACAATGCTATGTGGAATACCATGACAGTGGGTGAGGCATTCTGTAAGTCATTTTGGCTGATGTATTGCACGCAAGGATGTCAAATCTGTGTCCAGAGTATGTGTCTATTCCACTAAGAACAAAATGCTGCCTCTTCCATGATGGAAGCCATCTAATGTAATAACATGCCACAAGGTAGCTGACTGGTCATCCCAGAGAATGGTGCCACATCAGGGACTCAGTGTTGTTCTCTGTTGTTGGAAGACTTGGGTACACAGCAGCAGCAGTGGCTGTAGCCATGTTGACCTTGGTGAGTGGAAGTCTGTGTCGCCGAGCCCGTGCATAACCTCCATCCCTGCCACAGTGGCAGCTTTCATCATGAGCCCATTGGGGGATGACAGGAATGGCTAGAGAAAGGGGCTGACTGGTATCCACAGAACAGGTCATCCTATCCCCTTAATTATTAAAATACTGCTCTTCTGAGGTCACTTTTGGTAAATATTCACTTGGGACACAAATGTCTTCAGGTTTTTTCCCTTTCAGAGAGGTCTATCTACATACTTCTTTCCCACATTTCTTTGTCACCAATATTCCAATCATGTTCCCTCCAAATCTCTGACTATCCAGACAAACTATTTGTCATTGAATGAATTAATACATAATTTCATATCTGGCCATTTCTCCTTTCCATCAAATTAGGCAGCAAGATACACTGCTTGAAATTCTGCCCACTGGGAGGATTTCCCCTCACCATTCTCCTTTAAGATTGTCCCAGAGAGGGGCTGCAGTGCTACCTCTGTCCACTTTTGGGTGGTGCCTGTATATCGTGTGGAACCATCAGTGAACCAGGCCCAAGTCTTCTCTTCCTCTATCAACTAATCATAGGGAACTCCCCATAAGGCCATGGCTGGGAGAGAGAAGGCAGTGTAGCAGGAGAGGGAACCATGGGCATTTGGGCCACTTCTTCATGTAACTTACCTATACTTTTAGGGCCTGCTTGTGCCCAATCATGTATGTATCACTTGCATTTAAAGATGGAGTGCTACTGTGCATGCCCAACTTTATGTCTTGGTGGGTGGGATAACATCCAGTTCATGATGGGCAGCTCAGGTTGCATGGTAGCTTGGTGGCCCATCGTTAGATGTTTCATCTCTGCTAAGGTCCAGCCGCAGGCAAAGAGCTGTTTCTGAAAATGAGAGTAGTTATCTGCAGAGGATGGCAGGCTCTGTTCCAAAATCCTAAGGGCCTGAGCCATAGTTCATTTATAGGAGCCTGCCAGAGGCCCCAAACAGCATCCCTACCTGCCACTAATACTTCATCCACCTTTGGATCTGCTGGATGACACGGCCTAAGTGTCAGAGAAGCTTGTACAGCAGCCTGGACCTGTTGCAGAGCCTTTTCCTGCTCTGGGCCCCACTTTTTGGGTCACTTGGTAAATGGGCCAGTGTAACACACCAAAAGAGAAATATGCTGTTTAACAAAATCCAAAGAGGCTCACTAGGTATGTACCATTTTTTAGGTTGTGTGTGTGTGTGTGTGTATTGGGGGGGGGGGATGGTCAGATGCAGCAACTTATCCTCCACCTTAGAAGGGATATTTCATCATGCCTCATACCACTGACCCCTAGAAATTTCACTTAGGTAGAGGCCTCCCCAGTGTTTCTTGGATATATTTCCCAACCTCTGTCATGGAAATGTCTTATCAATAAGTCTAGAGTGGTTGCTACTTCTTGCTCACTAGGTCCAATCAGCATAATATCATCAATGAAATGGACCAGCATGATATCTTATGGAAAGGAATGGTGATGAAGATCCCTGCGGATTAAATTATGTATAGGGCTGGAGAGTTGATATACTCCTGAGATAGGACAGTGGAGGTGTATTGCTGGCTTTGCCAGCAGATTGCATATTGATTCTGGTGGACCTTATTTGAAAAGGATGGAGAAAAGTTCATTTGCCAGATCAATAGCTGCATACTAGGTATGAGGGGTTGTGTTAATTTGCTCAAGCAATGAAACCACAGCTGATATAGCCACTATAACTGCCTGGTTAAGCCTTCACTTATCCATTGTCATTCTCCTAGATCCATTTGTCTTTGGCTCAGACCAAACAGGTGAGTTGAATGGGGATGTGGTGGGAATCACCACCATCCTTCAAATCTTTGATGATGGCACTAATCTCTGCAATTCCTTCAGAAATGTGGTATTGCTTTACGTTTACTAGTTTCCTAGGTAGAGGAAGTTTTAGTGGCTTCCATTTGGCCTTTCTCACCCTGATAGCCCTCAATCCACAGATCAGGGAACCAATGTGGGGATTTTGATAGCTGCTGAGTGTATCTGTTCCAATTATTCATTCAAGAAGTGGGGAAATAATCACAAGATGGGTTCAAGGACACACTGACTCCACTGTGAGATGGACCTAAACTAAAACTGTTGATCATCTGACCTCCCGAAGCCCCTACTCTGATTTGTGCGGCACAGTGATGATGTTTGGGGGTCTCAGAATCAGTGTCAGTTCAGAGCCGGTTTTCAGTAGTTCCTGAAAGACCTAATTGTTTTCTTTTTCCCAGTGCACAATTTCCCCAGTAGAAGGCTGTTGGTGCTTCTGCAGAAGGTTGGGTGAAAGACTAACAATGTAAATTTTTGGTGGTATTTCAATATTTCAGGGTCCTTCTTTAAGGGGACCCAGCCTCCTCTTCATTCAAGACGTTCTGGGTCTGTAAACTAGCTCAGTTCTGGGAACTGAACGAGGTACTGTGACTCTCTGATTTTATGATTCAGGTTAGACTTTTGTTCACTTAACCAAGAATTTTTTTGCTCATGCAGATCAGGTAAGAATTTAGTAGGCTTCCTATCTATTTTGCTTCTAGGAACACCATGATCAACTAGCCATTGCCACAGGCCCGCTGAGTCAGATAATTCTGATTGCTGCTTTGACTTTGTTCATTATGGTAATCACACCCACTTTGCCTTTGGCAGTGGAGTGCCAACACCTGGCCCCTTCTACAGCAGGATCCAATTATTCCCATTGCATTTAAGTTTCCCAAGTCGGTGGCTCCAGTTCCCACTCTAAGGTTTGGTCTGTATAGAGGAACAACCATGGAGCACTTCAGGGATACTGGGGCTCCCGTTACAAATTTATTTTTCACAGTACTGGTGAAAGGTGCATTTTCTGGACAATCTCAGCATGGGTGAGTACATCTTTATTTAGTACGGTAGCCTTCAAGGAAGCTCTAGGCTCTGAGAAATGTATGTATGATTTTTTTACATCGTGTGTTGTGAACTATGCAAAATTAGCTCTTTTGCTTACAAGGTAGTGGGGCTCCAGTGACACATGAGGAATTTTACTACCCTTGTTTGGCCTTTCTAAAAACTCTTCATTTTATTCAATGACTGTTGAGGCCTACTGGGCAAGTTTGGCTGGTTTGCTTTATTTTTCTTTTAGTTACTATATTTCCATTCTCTAATTCTGAACCGCTGTCCCTGCTGTGAAGGATTCCATGCTCATGTACTTTAGAAACGCCATGAGTTTTGTTTCTGAGAGTTCTGAGGCTTTTTAGAGCAGCGGTCCCCAACCTTTTTGGCACCAGGGACCGGTTTCGTGGAAGACGGTTTTTCCACGGACGCGGGGGGTGGTGGGGGGATGGTTCAGGCGGTAATGCGAGCGTGGGGGGCGGCAGATGAAGCTTCGCTCGCTCACCCGCCGCTCACCTCCTGCTGTGCGGCCCGGTTCCTAACAGGCTGCGGACCGGTACTGGTCCTCGGCCCAGGGGTTGGAGACCCCTGTTTTAGAGGATCTCTATGTTTTCTCCAATCCCAGGTCTGAATAGTTCATGCTGTTTTGTTTACACCAGGTGTCTCATTAGAGAGGATCCATCACACTTACAACACAAAAACATCTATCATTTCTCTCCCTCTCTCTTAACTTTCTCTTTAGGCTTCAGAAATTGAGGAAGGGAAATCTATTCTATTAACTGGCCTTCTAATTATTTTTTTGGATGGAGATTCTCAATACAGATTTCATAATATGACTACATTGGATGCTAATTTTTTCTTATTTCTTCCACGATTAGCTTTATTAGCCATATAAAGGGACTATTAATTACATTTTATCAAAAACCAATAGCAAATCAGTTTTGCTGATGGGATTTCTCCATATTTTGACTGGTGGTGATTTCTGAGTAAAACACTCAGAAGATTCATTCGTAGTATGAGAAAGATAATTTTCATACGTTGCTGCCTTGAATTTTCAATATATGTTTTTTTTTAAACAACTTTATTTATTTATTTATGGCTGTGTTGGGTCTTCGTTTCTGTGTGAGGGCTTTCTCTAGTTGCAGCAAGTGGGGGCCACTCTTCATCGCGGTGCACGGGCCTCTCACTATCGTGGCCTCTCTTGTTGGGGAGCACAGGCTCCAGACGCGCAGGCTCAGTAATTGTGGCTCACGGGCCTAGTTGCTCCGCGGCATGTGGGATCTTCCCGGACCAGGGCTCGAACCCGTGTCCCCTGCATTGGCAGGCAGATTCTCAACCACTGCGCCACCAGGGAAGCCCCTTCAATATATGTTTAATGGTGACTGTGTAATGCCATAAAAATCGCCAACACTTTTTTGAATTCCATTTTTTCCTCCTTTAGTTCACAACATATTAAAATGCAAGATAAACAGCGGATTTCTTAAGTAACTATTGTCTATTCCAGCTAAAGTATATGGTTCCCATTATCCTAGCTGAACCACATAAATACGAAAGATGGGTATTTTCTTCTTACGTGGAATAATTCTGAAATTCTCAGGGCTTTATTCTTGCAAGTTAAGAAAGCAACATTTTAACACAATGTGAATATGAGAATGTGGGAAAAGGAAAAGAATGGGAGGTAGAGAAATGGAAATTAAGGGAAAATGGTCTAGAACAACAAGGACATGTCAGTTCCTGTCACTGTGGTGAATGAAATACATTCTGCAGGAAATTTAACTAAGACATGGTATTGAGTGGCTTCTACACAGGCTCCCCTGGGGAATGATGCTGTTGAAGTCTGTACATCAGAGAGGAACACAGCATGGGCTCTCAAACTAGAAGGCCAGACTTTAAGCTGGTGCTCCATGAAGTGTCAACTGGGCAAACTTTGTGTCTGTTTCCTCAACTGTAAAATGAGGATACTATTAGTACTTGACTCATAGAATCGTTGTGAACATGAGATGAACTGATATACGTAAAGCGTATTGACAAGTACCTGGAATATGGCTACTAATGCAGGAGATGGGAAGTCGTGGGCTAGAATCCTTTATTGCAAATAAGTCACAGCTACCCTGCTGCATTTCTCTCCTGTGTACTTTAGGGCTATATCTGATGTTCACTCAAATGTACATTCTAGCTTGCATCATCATTCTTAGAGTCATACTATATGGTTTGAGTTGAAAGAAGAGAAATCAGTTCATCTCTAGGAGCTGCTTCTATTCTTGTCCATTTCTAAATATGATGAAACAGATTACAGTTCTTGGATAATCTGCTTTCATTGCTCTGTACTGGGATTCATTCTATGTTTGTTTTCTTTGTCCTGGTTCAGCTTTTAAGAGAGGTGTGTTTTTATTTGGTTTGTATTAAGGAGACCACATTGTAAAGGCTGGTCATCTTTGGATTCTTAATATTGTTTTATTTTGTTTTGTATGAACCCATTTGTTGGTAATTAATAATTTTAATAACCCCGTAATTAGTCCAAAATGAATTTTTATGTTAATAGAAAATGATTGATAACCTTTTGAGATAAATATTAACTTATGGTAATATACATGTATACAGGTTATATAAGATGTAAGACAACTTTTGCTAGTGTATGGGTGTTTGTTTTCAATATAGTTCATTTCATCATATTAATGGAAAAAGTTTGAAATTATTTTGGGATATTAAAGTAGTGCTTTATAACACTCCTCTTTAAAAATATAATATTCTTTAAAAGAAACTACAAAAATATTTGTACTTTTGTAATTATATCTGGATTTCTTGAGGTTTAAGTTATGCAACAGTAAATCATGCCCTGTGCCTCTAATGACATTCAGCCTGAGGCCTCCCTCCTAACAATGCATAAAATATCTGGCCCATAATTTAGATTCTGCTGAGTCTTATTGCTTTGTTTCTCAATATTTTTTGAATCTGCCTCCAGTCACCAGAAACATTATAGACTCTGAAGAAACTTTCTTCTTTGACATTATCCCTATTTGAATCTGCTTTGGCATGTTTAAGTATGGTTCACAAGAAAATGTAGATAGTGTGGACAGTGAAAGAAAGAATGGTTTTAGCAAACAGAATATTTTGTCATAAATAGCCCTCTCTTAGCAAGGACAGTGGTAGCAGTAGTTAATGAGAAGTGAATTTAGTGAAAAAGGGAAGATGAAAGTAGTCACTCTAATCAAATTCTGTCATAATTTCTCAGGTGTCTGGAATTTATGACACACCATTCAGCAAATCTCCAGCGATACATTTCCATAACAGGAGTTGTAAATCCACTGGCAGTTTCATTAATCAGACAAAGAGCTGTGCAGTTATTGAAATAACTCCTCAACTAATTGCCAACTTGCCATGCAGTGACATCACTCCTAAGAGCTGTGCTTCAACAATTGATGATAGAGCCCTGGTAAATTAGCACTTCTGGCATTGAGAAATCATTGTTGAGCGTACCATGGTTCTGAGGAAGCAATTCCTGGCATTGTTTCTCCTCATACGCAAGATTTAAAGAGTAGTGATAATCAATACTTTGCTTGTTTTATCTATGAGAAGTTTGCAGGCCGTGCATCCATTCCTCTTTACACTATGGTTAACTACTAAGCTATTAAAAAATTAAAATGCTGCCAATTTAATTGCTTTGATATTTGTTGAGTGACTTTTTAAGCGTTGTAAATGCAAGGCTGCTAAGGAGTGGGGGGAAGTATATAAAATAAATACAACATGATTCCTCCTCCCAAGTTGCTCATATATTACCCTTCTGGGGATGAGAGGGTACAGTGCAGTAAATGCTATCATAAAGGTTTGTTAAAAGTGCTGGGAGATCGTAGATGAAGAATAAACCAACAGTGAGGATGACAATGATGGAGAATCAGAAAACTTTTCCAAAAGAAGTGGATTCATATTTAATCTTAAAAGAGAAATGAGGAGTCCAAAGATAGAGGGAAAAATATTGGGTATCTGAGTGGGAAGAGGATTGGAATGGGAGTTAAGAGCTATGTGTTCTCCCTCAACTTTTTTGATAACTTGTACCTTGATTTCTCACTTAAAAAAGAACAATAATTCCTTTCTATTTTATGGTGAGTTCCCAGGTTAAAATAAAAAATGTTGGAAATAGAAAAGTTTTGTGTGGGAGGAAAAGCTACGAAAAAATCCCAAAATACATTAATAATACATTTTATTACTAATTTTTATATCTTGGAAAACTACAAAGACAGAATTTTGATATGCTTCCAGTAGGTAAAAAGCAAAGTCATGTGTCATAGTCATATTTACATGAGATAAAATACTTTTCTACAATTATTCCTTTTAAACATTTCATATATACTCTTTTATCTCTTGATTTAAATTTTCAAAGGGCCACAGTTATCCCCAGTGAACTAAGACCTAATAGTAAAATACAATGGGCAATGTCAAAATACTTTATAGAGCTTAACACTGTTACCTTCTCATTTTGATCCATTCCTTAAGATTCATATTATTTTCTTAATATTTTAAGTCTAATAGTAGAAATACAATGGTTTTGAAGATTCAGGATGTTGTTCATTTTGAATATATGTTAAGGCCAATAGTGTATGTCTCCTTGTATTACAGAAATTAAGGTAGTCTTTTGACTACCCATTAGTTCTGGTGTATCAAATTGCTTTCCATAAATACCTATGAAGTTTTCATCTGTTTTTGTATGTACCCAATAGTCAGGTGAAGCATCAATGATACGATTACTTCTCCAATTTGGGTTTCACTTTAGAGCATACCTTATTAGTGTAAGCTGAGGCAGTACAATTTTATATAAAAACTCACAATTTAAGAGCTAAATACTTGAAAATGAGAAGTTATACCAAAATATGGTGGAATACTGTAACAGAATATTTTCTTTTTCAAGAACGCTACTCAAGTGGTCAGTGTTTACATTCACTTCTTATTGATCCATTATTAATAGTACTTTATCAATTTTATATTTATTTTCATGATTAATTAATGTTTTACTAAAACGCTTGCATGTCTGGACTGTGTTCACCTCACCATTATGTTTAGTGAGTATAGCTGTGCCTGGCATATTGTCTTACTATATAAATTGAGGGATTATGTCAAAATTATATCAGATATCAAGTATGAGTAGCTTTGTCAATTCGTTCAGATTATTGTGTTGAGTGGAAAAGTTATTATACCCTCTTATTTCTGTTGTGTATACTTGAAAACCTGAAATATTGTTTTGCTAAATTCCTCAGTTTCCTATTTGTTCCACTGGTAATAGAGAAATATCATCTTAGTTAACAAATAGGCTGAATACTTTTTCAAAGTTTGACAATGAGGTAAATTACAAACAAGGTGTGAACTATTCCTTGGTAAATCGCTTCACTAAAATGTTGATAATGATTTTACTTTTCCCATCACTGTCAAACTTCTGACAAAGATGAACTTAAAAGAAAAACATATTCCTTAAACAGAATTATCTTTAGACTTGGTTGAGAGCAGGATATTGAGAGAACTAGGGATTCTTATTGTTTTCTGTAAAGCCCACTTAAAAATCACTGCTTACCATATTTGATGTCTGTACTTTTTTCTTACATTAACTAATCTAGTTTTGTGGTAAATTTTAAGTAACAGCGCATTGTGAATTTTAAGGTTTTTTTTTCCTAAAAGTGTTTAGACACAGTCAATCTTCATCAACATTTCCTTTGTTCCAGAAGGACTGAAAATTGGCAAATATGAGAGATAATATCATGATTAAAAAAAAAAAAAACTGTATTGAAACCTAGTCCACCATGAAAGTCTAAAGAAATGGTTCATCTACCAGTTATTTTAAGCAGTTCCTTGGGCAGGCAAATGCAATATAAGTTGCTTGAATTTTTTTTGTCAAGAAGATACGCCCCTTATCACTTTAGAAAGAGAAATCAGTGATTTTGCTTATTCCTTACCTGAATTAAAATCGTATGATCTGTGGATGAATGAATATACATCTTATTTTCTTTTATTAAAAGTAGATCTTAACAGAAAGTGTAAAAGAGCCTAATTACAATATCTGGGAGAAGGAAAAGCCTGCTGTGGGTAGTCTTGAACCTACTTTATTCTGTGGAATTCCCTCACCAGTCACACTGTACCAAATATTGCGTCACCTTTTGTTTACGTGAACAGATCAAGACAAATGCATGCAGTCTTCTTTGCTGCAAACATAGGCATAGGCAAGCTCTCTGTCGCTCCCTCCATGCTCTTTATGGAGGTTCCTACCATCTAACCATTTTCCTAGACTTTGGGCTTTAAAAACACAAAGCTTTCTACTGCAAAGCTGACATTTTGGATAACTTCACTGATTAATCATTCAAGCTTAGCTCATCTCAAGGGCTCATGTCTTGAAACAATTATAAACCTGTAATTCTTTCCAAAAGGACAGTAATCCTCCTTAGGATAACAGGATTATGAACATGCCACTTTTAATAGCCCATGGTAAAAAACAGGATGTTAAATCTGACATTGTTTGGATTTGTGTCTAAATGAAAGTAAAATTTTCTTGACGTTTGAGGTTAATATCATATGAATATTCATTAAGTTTTGTATGATTTGCTTCAGCACCAAAGTACACATTCTATTTCAAAGGAAAAAGAAAAAAGGATTTTTTAATTCAGTGCCTTTTTTATGCCACCGAAGGTAAGGACTAGAGCCATCCTTTTGCAATGTTCTTGTTTTACAGTGTTATCCCCCCTTGACTTGTGTGCAAAAGATAGCAGATGCTTTGGGTGTTTGGAGCGCACCTGGTTTTTATGCAAAGAAAATGTGTAATTTGGGCTATCAAGTGAATAATTAATGTCAAATTAATTCAAGATGAATTCTAAAAAATCACTTGTGAAATTCCTTGCTTTCTCTAGGAACTGCTGATATAGGCATCTTTCTTTTGAGCTTTTCCCCCACATTCTCACTAGAAAATTCCACTGAAAGATAAAGTACTTGTGTTGATTTCTCCTATAAAAAAATTACATTTTGCTTTTGTTTTTTAAGAATTCATTCACTCTTGTAAAATGCAGGTTGTGTGATGTACCTTGAGCTGACACAGCACTTTCCAGAAGAGGGCTATTTCCTGTGATAGGACCACAGGGATTTAGAAAAATGCCCATGTCAGAGTATCTACCCATATTTGGAATATAAGCAGCAATCTCTCAAAATATAAGCAAAAGGATGTATCTTGTCATATGCTAGGCTATTTAGAATCCCAAATCTTGAATTAATGTTTGTGTTTAACCTCTGGCTTTCAGGGAATAGGTTGGGCTGGTTGTTTGACCAATTATGCTGCAGACTAATTTTGCTTTGGTTATGTCTGTAGACAAATGTCCCTTTTTTTCTTCCCCAGATAAATGACATTCATCCTAAATTCTCCTCCACCCCCAAGCTGTTTTTTTCCCCTACCTAGGAAGATATGAAAATAGTCAAGATTTCTTTCAAAGTATTTGAGGAGAATGTAAACAAATGATAAGAGCCTAGATTGAAATTCTGTGGGTTTAAATACCAATATTTTAAAATAAATATTAAAACCAACCCAAAAATGAGAGTGGGCGAACTTAAGTGTATATAAAACTTATAAACAGGCATTGTGGAAATAATATCTTATCTCATTGCTAGCAAACTGAGGTAAATTGCAGATGCTTAGTTACATCAAAATAACAATTTTTGGAATAGTGCTATACATACATACGTACATACATACATACATACAATGTGTCTGTAAACATAAACCAACCCTGGTTGTAGGCCCAACATATTGCACTCCTCAGTGAGTATCTTTTATAGCCACTGAAGCAATCAACAAATTTTTTCTTAATGTCTTTCATTATTACATCCCTGATTCTCTCTGAGATGTAATAAATCAGGAAATCTACATTACAACCTACCCCAAAAGCTAATGATCCTTTACTTTTCACTTGAGACTACATTATCCCATCAAATAACCATTTATATCTATAGTTTTAATTCCAGTTGACTTAGAATGTCTGTTGGGCTACATAAGGAAAGACACTTCAAAGAATACGATTTTTCAAATACAGTACGACAGTTTTGGCAGGTTCTTTGGATTTCTCTCCCTCCTATGTTTCCCAATAACACGGCCACTACTACAGTGGTCCACCTCCATCTCACCATATAAAACTTCTTCAGATCTTTTGATTTTAAGTACCTAGTCATTGCAGAAAAACATCTACCTTATTTTCATAGGAAGGAGTTTGTCTCTAAATATTTCACTCTATTTCTCCCTGCACAATGAAGCCATATTTCTGGTCAGGATTTAGGAAGATGAGTACCAATGCCAATCTGGATCCTGACCCACAGATTCTGAGAGAAGATGGACCTCTGTTTATGTAGTAGGATGAAGATGGGACTTTCAAATCTAGATCAATTCTCATTAGTGGAGGCTATGGGATTGCTGGTTCTTACTGGGGGCTTACCCTCTTAGATAAGCACACCTTCAAAAGCTATTTTCTTTTTTTTTAACACCCAGACTAATGTCAATTCTTAAAAGGACATTTCTCTAGTACCAGGGCTTTGGCCTATCCTTTAAGAAAACAAGCAGTCAGGGTTTTGAGCAGCATTTTGAGAATTTTATCTCAGTAAATACATAAACAAAACCCACTCCAAATCGTAATGTTTCTCTCTTGGGATCTCAGAAAGAATAGTTTAGTATTGATTAAATTCCTTTTATAACTCCTAATCTTTTTCTGATATAAACTGAGGTAATTAATCAGTTAAAATTCATACAGTATTAAATAAATAAACAGAATAGTAAAAATAAATAAAAGTTTCTGAGCATTACACATTTCTGGTAATACATCATTGATAATCTCCCTTTGAGTAGAGTTTCTGATGACATTTCAGATTACATACAGAGCTATTCTTTATCTTCTCATAATTTTTCTCCTTGAGTTTAAACAATTTATTTCCATTTGTAAACTGAGTTCAGGGGTAACATCATGATGATTATTGAAAACTTTAAACTACTAAGTACTTTCTTGTTGTTTTTAATTAAACAAGGTCAAACAAAATAATTTGAATTTTAGTAAATACATTGTCTTCATCTTTGTTGTGTTCCCTTTTTTCTTACTTGAAACTGTTAATTTTATACAAACATAGAAAAATATACAGAGAAACAAGTCATATGCCTATTTACCCAACAAGCAGAAGTTATTAATTGTATTTGTGTCATATATATTTTTAAGAATTAAAATATATATCTACTCCCTGTATTCAATTCCTTACTTTTATCAGAGGCAACTATTATCTAAAAAGATACATACACACCACACACACACACACACACACACACACACACACACACCCACCATATTGTTTGTATCATATTGTCACTTGCTTTGTTCCCTTAATATTTAATTCCGATATTTATATGATATATGTAGATCTCATTCATTTATTTTTAAATATATTTTTATATATTTATATTATTTACATTTTAGTTTATTGTAAATTTCCATATGTGAATTGATAAGACTCATGGCTCCAGAGACTCAAGGTGCCTAACAAACACCAAGTGCAGGTTTCTTTATATTTTAGAAACATCTTTTAAAGATGGATTCTTATGTTATTATGCAATCTGAGACTCTCTTTTATATTTATTTATTCTGTTACATTTATTGTAATTATTGATTACTTGAGTTTTTCCTCATATCTTAGTATTTTCCACTTAACAATTTTTTCATAGATTCATTATTTTCCATCTTCATTCTTCTTGAATTGATGAAGTTTTATTTTATTTTCCTTTTATTGGTTTGGTTGTAATTCTATTTTATTGTTTTAATAGGTAGGATTATATTATCTGATGCATACTTTAATTAAAACGCCTCTAGCTTATTAATATCTCATGGACTTGACATGAGAACAATACATAGACTTCAGAATGATTTACTCTTGGCTTTAAATTAAGTCAACAATTACATTGCTTTCCCAATTTAAAGTCATTTTTTCATTTAATTCTAATTGCTGATGAGGAGTCTTTTGTATAAAATATGTCTGGTCTCATTTTTTATTTCTCTTTGTATTTGATGTTCTGCATTTTGTCTATAATATGTATAGGTGCTAATTCCTTACTAGCTATCTTGCTTGGGAATCAATCTGACATTTTGTTGTGATAATCAAGTTCTTTTTTTTTTTTCCTGAATTCTGTAAGAAATCACAATCATTGTCTCTGAGTATTTCCTTTAAATTCATTTTCTTTATGCTCTCTTTTTGTAACTCTTCTTAGATAAGTTAAACTTCTATATTCTACATTTTCTCTATTTTTAAAAATTATTATCTTTTTATATCTCTAAAATGGATTTTAGGTTATTTCTCTAGATCAATATTCTAGTTCATTAATCATGTCTTGAGCAAGACCTAATCTGTGGTTTAAGATTTTCATTTTTTTTATTTTAGACATTTATTATATCTTCTAAAGCAGTCTTCCTTTATGGTATATTTTATTTTTATTTCTTTAATGATGGCAAATATTCACTTAATCATTACCAAAAGCTTTTTGGCCTCTGGTGAAATTATCATATGGATTTTCTTTGCTAGTTTGTTAATGTGGTAAATTATATTGCTTAATTTTCAAAAGTCAAGCCATGCTTTGTGGTAAAACTTCCCTAATTTGTTATGATGTAATATTCTTTTAACATATTTTAAATTTAATTTGATAGTATTTAATTAAGAGTTTTTTGTCTATTTCTATTGGACATTGTGGTCTGTGGGATTTTTTTTTTAATTGTAATTTTCTGGTTTTTGTGTTAGGGTAATAGTGATGTCATAAAATGAGTTAAGTTTTTTCTTCCTTCTACTCTCTGGAAGGGCTTATGCAGAACTGACATTATGCTTTCTTTATCCTTTTGGTCAAACTTGCCGATGAACTCTGAGTTTGGAATTTGCTTCATGGGAAGATTTTACCTATGAAAATAATTTTTTAGGTACCTATGATGTTAAAAATATTATAAATTTCTTCATGATTAAGCTTTAGTATATCATGTATTAAAAGAATACTCTTTCATTTAATTTGTAAAAAATGATTGGCATAAGAAGTTTCATAATATTTCCTTACTATTCCCTTTCTGTTATTTCATTAATGATATTTTTCCTGTACTTTGGGTCTCTTTTCTATTTTTCTGATCATTGTGAGTAAAGTACTTTGAAATGTCAAAAGTAGAGATCTTTTAAAAACAACTACTTTGGGTTTCATTTATTTATTATCATTACTTTTCTGTTTTCCATTTCATCTATTACTACTTTTATTCTTATTTCCTCTGTACTGCTTACTTTGGGTTTAATTTGTTTCTTAAGAAGTTTAGATCATTAAGTCATTGAAATACACAAATTACCTAAGTATTCAATAAGAATCATACATCTACTAATGAAATCCATTCATAACTGAAACCATCCCACAAATAAAACTCCAGGCCCACATAGATGAATGCCAAATAAGCACATGAAAAGATGTTCAGCACCATTAATTATTAGATAAATGCAAATGAAAACCACAATAAGATTGTGCTAAACACTTAATGGCATAGATAAAAAGGCTGACCATACAAAATGCTGCAGAACATGTGGAACAAGTGAAACTTTCATATACTGTTTGTTGGTATGTGAAAAAGTGGTACAACCACTTTGAAGAATTGTTTGGCAGTTTCTTACAAAGTTAAAAATTTATTTACTATATGACACAGACATTCTACTCCTAGATATTTACCCAAGATAAAAATGTTATATGCATACAAAGCCTTGAATGTTCATTGTAGTTTTATATGTAATATCCATAAGTTGGAAACAATCCAAATGTCCATCATCAGGTGAATGGGTAAATAAACCGTAGTATAGTCATAGTACCCAAACAATGGGATACAATTCAACAATTGAAAGTAATGGATAATTGATACACAGTATGACATGAATGAATCTGAAAATATTTATTCTGAGTGAACAAATCCAGATAAGAGAATGTATAATTATATTATTCCATTTATATAAAACTCTAAAAAATACAAACTATACTGAAAGAGAGCTGATCAGTTGTTGCCTGGGAATGAAGGGATGGACTGAGATTTGGGAAGGGATTACCAAGGGGTGTGAAGAAATGCTTATGGGTCATGTAGAAGTTCATTATTTTGTTTACATGATGGTTTTTTTTAAATAAATTTATTTATTTTTATTTATTTATTTTTGGCTGCACTGGGTCTTTGTTGCTGCGCGCGGGCTTTCTCTAGTTGCGGCAAGCAACATATCCTCGATTAAATCTATTCATTTCATTTCACTAGTCTTCCTTCTGTGTTCCATATTTCAGTAAGTTGTGTCACTGTCCATATGGTTGAACAAAGAAGAAATCTTTCTCTCTTTGATTACTCTCTTAGTTATTTCTGGCTGCTATAACAAAGTACCATAGATTGAATGGCTTATAAACAATAGAAATCCATTTCTCTGAAGTTCTGGAGGCTGGAAGTGTGAGATCAGAATGACAGCATTGTCAGGTTCTGGTGAGAATCTGCTTTCCAGTTTGCAGATGGCTGTCTTCTCATCATTTCCATTTCCTCACATGGCAGAGAGAGCTCCTTGGGGTCTCTTTGATAAGGGCACTAATCCCATTCATGAGGGCTTACCCCTCATGACCTAATCATACCCCAAACGCCCCACCTCCTAACACCATCACAATGGGGATTAGGATTTCAACAGCTGAATTTTGGGGGAGACAAAAACATTTTAGCTGATAACAATCACTCCCAGCCAATTATCAATACATCTGACAGTTTTCCTCCTCAACAACTAACTAGTCTACTTACTTCTTTTCACTCATCCTCCTCATCATTACCGTGGTTCAGGCCTATCATTTCTCACGTCATTGTCTCAGGGCCACATAAGTGGCTCCCTGCAATGATGGTGAGAGTAATTTTTTAAAGCATAATGGGATCACCCAACCCCCCCCCCCCAAAAAGTCATTATCTCTGCATTGCCTTTAGTATGAGTTTTAAACTCACATGTAACTTCATAGATGAACTAACATATGAACTTCTAAGATAATTTACAAAATCCTTCAGAGTCCATTTACCACTTTATCTCCCTTTCTTCCAGTCATTTCCATCACGCTGGAGCCTCAAGCTTAGTGGCATAAAAAACATGTCTCAAGGAGTGCTAGGCTTCTACAAAGTACTTTCAGAGACTACTGGATGTATGTGTGTGCATGTGTGTGTGTGTTTGTCTTTGTTGTGAGTTTGTCTTGAAGGATGCAGGAGCAATTGGGGCAGAACCTCACTCCAGGACTGCTTGGGAACCTCATGTTCAATCAGAGTATCTATTTAGGCGGGGAACAGGGAGAGGGTATATATTGGGTCTCCATGTGCATGTTCCTTTAAGGAAGGAGTCCCACGGCTTGAAGACTAATTAAACAAAACAAACAAAAACTACTTTTAAGACCACTACTCTGCCATACTGATCCATGAACAGTTTCTTGGATATACCATGCATTTTCTTTTCGTGGGTTCTTTTACTTTCTGATCATCTCATTCTGGAAGATACCTATACTTTCTTTCACTGTCTCATCACCTAGTTACCTAGGTAATTCCCACTCATATTTCAATTGTCTGTCCGCAAGTCACATTTTTCAGTAAGACTTTGCTGAGTTTTCAAGATTAAATTTAGTGTCTTTGTTTTTGCTATTTTTTCAATAGCACTCCTCATGGTTGATTATAATTGTTTATTTATCTGTGTTCCTCCCCAAATGGTAAGCTCATGAAGTCAGGCACTATACTAGTTTCATCATAGCACTCAAAGGTCCTAAACAGAGCTCCCAACATCTAATTATCTTAAGATAAACTCCTGAAAGAAAAGTTCTGGTAGTCAAAGGAAGTTTCTGATAAAGGCTGAAGATTCTTCTATTCCATCAACTTTCTCCCAAATCCAAACTCAAATTTGACACTGCTTTTGAAGAAATAAGCACGTTAAAAACTCTGTTTGCTACAAAAGCAGCCCTCATTTTTCCCAGAAAAAAATTTTTCCTTTTTGATTCACTGCCCACTATTTCTGCATTTGAGTCTTTAGAGTTGCTGGCTGCTCCATGTAAATATTCTTTGCTAAAGAAAATCTTTAATGGAGGACCTTCAAGATGGTGGAGGAGTAAGACATAGAGATCACCTTCCTCCCCACAAATACATCAAAAATACATCTACATGTGGAATAACTCCTGCAGAACACCTACTGAATGCTGGCAGAAGACCTCAGACTTCCCAAAAGGCAAGAAACTACCCACGTACCTGGGTCGGGCAAAAGAAAAAAGAAAAAACAGGGACAAAAGAATAGGGATGGGACCTGCACCAGTGGGAGGGAGCTGTGAAGGAGGAAAAGTTTCCACATACTAGGAAGCCCCTTCACTGGCGGAGACTGTGGATGGCGGAGAGGGGAATCTTCGGAACCACGGAGGAGAGCGCAGCAACAGGAGTGCAGAGGGCAAAGCGGAGAGATTCCTGCACAGAGGATCAGTGCCGACCAGCACTCACCAGCCGGAGATGCTTGTCTGCTCACCTGCCGGGGCAGGTGGGGGCTGGGAACTGAAGCTCGGACTTCGGAGGTCAGATCCCAGGGAGAGGACTGGGGTTGGCTGTGTGAACACAGACTGAAGGGGGCTAGTGCACCACAGCTAACTGGGAGGAAGTCAGGGAAAAAGTCTAGAACTGCCTAAGAGTCAAGGGACCATTGTTTCGGGGTGCGCGAGGAGAGGGGATTCAGAGCACTGCCTAAACGAGCTTCAGAGACTGCACGAGCTGCAGCTATCAGCGCGGACAGCAGAGATGGGCATGAAACACTAACGCTGCTGCTGCAGTCACCAAGAATCCTGTGTGCAAACACAGGTCACTATCCACACCTCCCCTCCTGGGAGCCTGTGCAGCCCACCCCTGCCAGGGTCCCGTGATCCAGGGACAATTTCCCCGGGAGAACACAAGGCATGCCTAGGCTGTTGCAACATCACGCTGGCCTCTGCCGCCACAGCCTCACCCCCGCATTCCGTACCCCTCCCTCCCCCCGGCCTGAGTGAGCCAGAGCCCCCTAATCAGCTGCTGCTTTAACCCCCTCCTGTCTGGGCGAAGAACAGATGCCAGAGGGTGACTTAAATGCAGAGGCAGGGCCAAATCCAAAGCTGAACCCCAGGAGCTGTGCGAACAAAGAAGAGAAAGGGACATTTCTCCATGCAGCTTCAGAAGCAGTGGATTAAATCTCCACAATCAACTTGATATACCCTGCATCTATGGAATACCTGAAGAGACAATGAATTATCCCAAAATTGAGGTGGTGGACTCTGGGAGCAACTGTAGGCTTGGGGTTTGCTGTATGTGCCTGAATAGTTTCTAATTTATAAGTTTATCTTAGTTTAGTTTTTAGCACTTGTTATCATTGGTGGATTTGTTTATTGGTTTGGTTGCTCTCTTCTTTTTTTAAATTTTAATAATTTTTGATATTGTTTTATTTTAATAACTATTTTATTATTTTTTTTCTATCTTTTTTTTCTCTGTTTTCCTCTGAGCTGTGTGGCTGACAGGGTCTTTGTGCTCCGGCGGGTGTCAGGCCTGAGCCTTTGAGGTGGGAGAGCAGAGTTCAGGACATTGGTCCACTAGAGACCTCCTGGCCCCACATAATATCAATTGGTGACAGCTCTCCCAGAGATTAACGTCTCAATGCTAAAACCCAGCTCCACTCAATGATTAGCAAGCTCCAGTGCTGGACACCCCATGTGAAACAAATAGCAAGACAGGAACACAACTCCACCCATTAGGCTGCCTAAAATCATACTAAGTTCACAGACACCGCAAAACACACCACCGGTCATGGTCCTGTCCACCAGAAAGAAAAGATCCAGCCTCATCCACCAGAACACAGGCACCAGTCCCCTCCACCAGGAAGCCTACACAACCCACTGAACCAACCTTACCCACTGGGGGCAGACACCAAAAACAATGGGAACTACGAACCTGCAGCCTGCACTAAGGAGACCCCAAACACAGTAAGTTAAGCAAAATGAGAAGACAGAGAAATATGCAGCAGATGAAGGAGCAAGGGAAAAACCCGCAAGACCAAACAAATGAAGAGGAAATAGGCAGTCTACATGAAAAAGAATTCAGAGTAATGATAGTAAAGATGATCTAAAATCTTGGAAATAGAATGGAGAAAATACAAGAAACATTTCACTAGGACCTAGAAGAACTAAAGAACAAACAAACAATGATGAACAACACAATAAATGAAATTAAAAATTGTCTAGAAAGAATCAATAGCAGAATAACTTAGGCAGAAGAACGGATAAGTAACCTGGAAGATAAAATAGTGGAAATAATTGCCACAGGGCAGAATAAGGAAAAAAGAATGAAAAGAATTGAGGACAGTCTCAGAGACCTCTGGGACAACATTAACACAAACCAACATTCAAATTATAGGGGTCCCAGAAGAAGAGAAAAAGAAAGGGACTGAGAAAATATTTGAAGAGATTATAGTTGAAAACTTCCCTAATATGGGAAAGGAAATAGTCAATCAACCCCAGGAAATGCAGAGAGTCCCAGGCAGGATAAATCCAAGGAGAAACACACCAAGACACATAGTAATCAAACTATCAAAAATTAAATGCAAAGAAAAAATATTAAAAGAAGCAAGGGAAAAGCAACAAATAACATACAAGGGGATCCCCATAAAGTTAACAGCTGATCTTTCAGCAGAAACTCTGCAAGCCAGCAGGGAGTGGCAGGACATATTTAAAGTGATGAAAGGGAAAAACCTACAACCAAGATTACTCTACCCAGCAAGGATCTCATTCAGATTCAATGGAGAAATTAAAACCTTTGCAGACAAGCAAAAGCTAAGAGAATTCAGCAACACAAAACCAGCTCTACAACAAATGCTAAAGGAACTTCTCTAGGCAGGAAACACAAGAGAAGGAAAAGACCTACAATAGCAAACCCAAAACAATTAAGAAAATGGTAATAGGAACATACATATCGATAATTACCTTAAATGTGAATGGATTAAATGCTCCAACCAAAAGACATAGACTGGCTGATGGATACAAAAACAAGACCCGTACATACGCTGTCTACAAGAGACTCACTTCAGACCTAGGGACACATACAGACTGAAAGTGAGGGGATGGAAAAAGACATTCCATGCAAATGGAAATCAAAAGAAAGCTGGAGTAGCAATTCTCATATCAGGCAAAATAGACTTTAAAATAAAGACTATTACAAGAGACAAAGAAGGACACTACATAATGATCAAGGGACCAACCCAAGAAGAAGATATAACAATTGTAAATATTCATGTACCCAACATAAGAACACCTCAATACATAAGGTAAATGCTAACAGCCATAAAAGGGGAAATTGACAGTAACATAATCATAGTAGGGTACTTTAACACCCCACTCTCATTAATGGACAAATCAACCAAAATGAAAATAAATAAGGAAACACAAGCTTTAGATGATACATTAAACAAGGTGGACTTAATTGATATTTATAGGACATTCCACCCAAAAACAACAGAATACCCTATCTTCTCAAGTGCTCATGGAACATTCTCCAGGATAGATCATATCTTGGGTCCCAAAACAAGCCTTGGTAAATTTAAGAAAATTGAAATCATATCAAGTATCTTTTCTGACCACAACACTATGAGACTACATATCAACTACAGAAAAAAAAAACTGTAAAAATACAAACACATGAAGGCTAAACAATACACTACTAAATAACCAAGAGATCACTGAAGAAATGAAAGAGGAAATCAAGAAATACCTAGAAACAAATGACAATGAAAACACGATTAACCAAACCTATGGGATGCAACAAAAGCAGTTCTAAGAGGAAAGTGTATAAGAATACAATGCTACCTCAAGATACGAGAAAAATCTAAAAAAAAAAAAAACCCCTAAACTTACACCTAAAGCAATTAGAGAAAGAAGAACAAAAAACCCCCAAAGTTAGCAGAAGGAAAGAAATCATAAAGATCAGATCAGAAATAAATGAAAAAGAAATGAAGGAAACAATACCAAAGATCAATAAAACTAAAAGCTGGTTCGTTGAGAAGGTAAACAAAATTGATAAACCATTAGCCAGACTCATCAAGAAAAAAAGGGAGAAGACTGAAATCAACAGAATTAGAAATGAAAAAGAAGTAGTAAGACTGACAATGCAGAAATACAAAGGATCATGAGAGATTACTACAAGCAACTCTATGCCAATAAAATGGACAACCTGGAAGAAATGGACAAATTCTTAGAAATGCACAACCTGCCGAGACTGAACCAGGAAGAAATAGAAAATATAAACAGACTGATCACAAGCACTGAAACTGAAACTGTGATTAAAAATCTTCCAACAAAGAAAAGCCCAGGCCCAGATGGCTTCACAGGCGAATTCTATCAAGCATTTAGAGAAGAGCTAACACCTATCCTTCTCAAACTCTTCCAAAATATAGCAGAGGGAGGAACACTCCCAAACTCATTCTAGGAGGCCACCATCACCCTGATACCAAAACCAGACAAAGATGTCACAACAAAAGAAAGCTACAGGCCAATATCACTGATGAACATAGATGCGAAAATCCTCAACAAAATACTACCAAACAGAATCCAGCAGCACATTAAAAGGATCATACACCATGTTCAAGTGGGTTTAATCCCAGGAATGCAAGGATTCTTCAGTATATGCAAATCAATCAATGTGCTACACCATATTAACTAATTGCAGGATAAAATCCATATGATAATCTCAATAGAAGCAGAAAAAGCTTTCGACAAAATTTGACACCCATTTATGATAAAAACTCTCCAGAAGGTAGGCATAGAGGGAACTTTCCTCAACATAATAAAGGCCATATATGACAAACCCACAGCCAACATCATCCTCAATGGTGAAAAACTGAAACCATTTCCACTAAGATCAGGAATAAGACAAAGTTGCCCACTGTCACCCTTATTATTCAACATAGTTTTGGAAGTTTTAGCCACAGCAATCAGAGATGAGAAAGAAATAAAAGGAATCCAAATGGGAAAAGAAGTAAAGCTGTCACTGTCTGCAGATTACATACTATACATAGAGAATCCTAAAGATGCTACCAGAAAAGTATTAGAATAAATCAAAGAATTTGGTAAAGTAGCAGGATACAAAATTAATGCACAGAAATCTCTTGCATTCCTATACACTAATGATGAAAAACCTGAAAGAGAAATTAGGGAAACACTCCCTTTTACCATTGCAACAGAATAAAATACCTAGGAATAAACCTACCTAAGGAGACAAAAAACCTGTATGCAGAAAACTATAAGACACTGATGAAAGAAATTAAAGATGATACAAACAGATGGAGAGATATACCATGTTCTTGGATTGGAAGAATCAATATTATGAAAACGCCTATACTACCCAAAGCAATCTGCAGAATCAGTGCAATCCCTATCAAATTACCAATGGCATTTTTCACAGAACTAGAATAAAAAATTTCACAATGTGTATGGAAACACAAAAGACCCCGAATAGCCAATGCAATCTTGAGAAAGAAAAACGGAGCTGGAGGAATCAGGCTCCCTGACTTCAGACTATACTACAAAGCTACAGTAATCAAGACAGTTTGGTACTAGAACAAAAACAGAAATATAGATCAATGGAACAGGATAGAAAGCCCAGAGATAAACCCATGCACATATGGTCACCTTATCTTTGATAAAGGAGGCAAGAATATACATTGGAGAAAAGACAGTCTCTTCAATAAGTGGTGCTGGGAAAACTGGACAGCTACATGTAAAAGAATGAAATTAGAACACTCCCTAACACCATACACAAAAATAAACTCAAAATGGATTAAAGACCTAAATGTAAGGCCAGACACTATATAACTCTTAGAGGAAAACATAGGCAGAACACTCTATGACATAAATCACAGCAAGATCCTTTTTGACCCACCTCCTAGGGAAATGGAAATAAAAACATATATTAAAAATAAACAAATGGGACCTAATGAAACTTAAAAGCTTTTGTACAGCAAAGGAAACCATAAACAAGACCAAAAGACAACCCTCAGAATGGGAGAAAATATTTGCAAATGAAGCAACTGACAAAGGATTAATCCCCAAAATTTACAAACTGCTCATGCAGCTCAAATCTAAAAAACAAGCAACCCAATCCAAAAATGGGCAGAAGACCTAAATAGACATTTCTCCAAAGAAGACATACAGATGGCCAACAAACACATGAAAGGATGCTCAACATCACTAATCATTAGAGAAATGCAAGTCAAAACTACAATGCGGTATCACCTCACATCGGTCAGAATAGCCATCATCAAAAAATCTACAAACAATAAATGCTGGAGAAGGTGTGGAGAAAAGGGAACCCTCTTGCACTCTTGCTGGGAATGTAAATTGATACAGCCACTAGGGAGAACAGTATGGAGGGTTGTTAAAAAATTAAAAATAGAACTACTGTATGACCCAGCAATCCCATTGCTTGTCATATACCCTGAGAAAGCCATAATTCAAAAAGAGTCATGTACCACAGTATTCATTGCATCTCTATTTACAATAGCCAGGACATGGAAGCAACCTAAATATCCATCGACAGATGAATGTATAAAGAAGATGTGGCATATATATACAACGGAATATTGCTCAGCCATAAAAAGAAATGAAATTGAGTTATTTGTAGTGAGGTGGATGGACCTAGAGCCTGTCATACAGAGTGGAGTAAGTCAGAAAGAGAAAAACAAATGCTGTATGTTAACACATATATATGGAATTTAAAAAAAAAATGTGTTTCTGATGAACTTAGGGTCAGGACAGGAATAAAGACGCAGATAAAGAGAATGGACTTGAGAATACAGGGATGGGCAAAGGTAAGCTGAGACGAAGTGAGACAATGGCATGGACATATATACACTACCAAATAAGATAGGTAGCTAGTGGGAAGCAGCCGCATAGCTCAGGGAAATCAGCTCATGTTTTTTGACCACCTAGAGGGGTGGGATAGGGAGTGTGGGAGGGAGACGCAAGAGGGAGGGGATATGGGGCTACATGTATATGTATAGCTTATTCACTTTGTTATATAGCCGCAACTAACACAACAATATAAACAATTATACTCCAATTAAGATATTTCAAAAAAAATCTTTAATGAATAAGTCATGACATTCATTTGCCTGAGGGAAAACACCTGAAAGCCCAGTAAAGAATGCTTATTTGTTTACTTAATTTATCTTATTCATATCTCTTTGACAAAAATATACATTTCAATATTTTTTATAAAGTATCAGATGCTTCACCTTAATTTAAAACCTATTTAAATGTTTTTCTTATACATTTCTGACAAATATGTAAGGAAGACCAATGAGCAGACTGGGATAATGTGATTTCAGTGACAACAGAGTAAAAATAAACCAGGATCACTGCAGAATGTTTTGTTTTTGACTTAGAACCATTTACACTGAGACATATAATTATAAGCAATTAAAATGCATGCACACTTGAATTGAAATGAACATTTATAAAGCAGCCAAAATAAAGGAGTGCCAGGTAACCTTTTATATATTCTTGGGGAAAAAAAGAGAAACAGGAATGGTGGAATCATTATAGAAAGCTATATATAGTGAAATGATTTTGAATTCTTTTTGAAGTGAATAGAAAATTTACATTTCTGGGTATCTTATTAGAATGACCCAATTCATTAAAATAAGCCATTTACATTTAAAGAAAGACAGCATTAATCAATAGAGGGCTTGGTATTTTGTTTTCATCTACTGTATTAGCGTTTTTCAATTTGCAGAGCCAGATATATCAAAACATCTTCAGTGCAGCAATCACCAGGCATAACCTCACTCACACACCGGGTTCACTCCTAGAGGTATATGACCTTGTACAGATATTATTTCTCTGCCATCTGTTCCTCTTCACAAAAGCAGGTGAAAATCTCTACCTCATATGTTCCTAAGTGTTTTGAAAGCAGTAATGCGTGCAATATACCAAACATAGTTCCTGACATATAACATACGCTCAATGGATATTGACATTTCTAAACTGATGTAGCAGTTCAAGGTAGTGAATTCCCTGGATGTTGTTTTCTTTTTGGAACACTATATGAGTAGTAACTGTGATGGAGAAATCTCGGGTGAGTCGGAAGAGGGGCAAGAACTATGCAAATGGTTATTTGTATGTGTAAGATATTCTCATTTCATAACCAGGAGAGTGACGGAGCACTGCAAATGAGCAAGAGTACCCATAAATAGAGATTTCTAATTGACAGGCTGCTGATAAAACAGTTTTTACTCTAATATGGTGAAGCAAGTTAAGCAAATATACGATCGAAGCTGCAGTGTGAAAAAGAATACGGGGTATGCTTACGAAGGGGAAAGTGACATAAGTGTGATTGTAGTAACTATAATGGATCTACAAATATATATATTGTGTATATATATCATGTGCATATATGTGTATATATAGAATATGTATGTGTATGTATGCATATATATACATATATATGTATACATACATATCTCTATCTATAATCCTTAGTATAGTACAAGGCCCATAGTGGAGAGTTAAATGAGGACATTGAATGATCATGTGGCATAACAAAAAGTGAGACTTTAAGAATGATTATCCCTATAGAAAACTGTAGGAATATATAGGGGAAACATCTTGGGATCTAAGACTTGAA